>NC_086444.1:935059420-935664420 GCF_028390025.1 Pseudophryne corroboree | reverse complement strand
TGTTCCCAGGATGCATTGCACCGCCTCCTCTATAGCCCCGCCTCCAGGCACTGGAGCTCAGTTTGTAAGTTGGTGCCTGCAGGGCATCTCACTAGCAGGTGGGGCTGCGCTAGGCAACCTTGAAAATAGCTTTTTTAGAAGACTTCAAGGGCCGCAGCACTTTCTATGTCTTTAAGACATGCTGTACTGCGGCTTCATCACCTCCCTCAGCGGCGCTGCATACTCCCGCGCCCTGGTTCCTGGGTACTTGCAGCGGGGAGACACCAGTTTTCTTCAGGCACACCACCGCTGTTATTCTCCAGAATCGCGTGGCTGCACTTGAAAAGGGAGGAGGTAAGGTAAATCCTGATCTGGCCGCGCCGCTGGCGTGGACACTGTGTCGCACAGAGACCCCACTATATCCACGAGGGCAAGGAGCACAGGTCGGATTTATTAAAATCCATTTGCAAAAGGCTCCACTGTACCTGGTGGTGAAGTCCAGAAGAAGGGATAAGGTGCTGACCTATAGCCTCTCCCCCAGCTCCGGGCGCCATCTACTGCTGGTGTTCCCACCCTGGAGCTGCAGCTCTCCCTCACTCCCTGAAGAGATTTTGGCGCCATTACATAGCTGGGCTAATCTCCGGGACTGCTGGGCACTGTCTCCTCTGTAAAGCCACCTGTATCAACAGCGCTGTGCATTTACAGGCACTTAAGTATTCTACATGTCATTTTAGAAGTGTTAGTTAAGAACAAGTGTACTGCTATCTGAATATTTAGTACAAGTATTCTGTGATATACATCCAGTGTATACTGTGCATTGTAAGATCTGTATACATACATACCTATATGTAACTTAGTCCAGTGCAGTTTTATTGTTATATGTGATAATTCCTGCATTGTACCTGTGATTGATTGTGCCTATAGCTGTTGTGTGGATTCCACTCTTGTGTATCACACGTTTGCTATCACTATATTCTGTACCCTGGGGAACTAGGTGCGTCAGGGTCTCATATAATATATAGTGCTACACAGGGTATACTGTTTGTATTTCTCACTTTTTTTTTCACTCAACCCACACCACTTATATCCTCTGTGCTCTGTACTTACGGTCACAAAACACAGGATTATTTGCAGTTTTTTTTGTATTTGGCTATATTGTACTATTACATCGTAAGGCTACATCCCACGTGATCAATCAGGACGGTATTAGCTAAGGTGAGGATAATCCGGACTCTTTTACATCTTGCACTCATCTTTGCAAAAACCTCCCCTGTCTTGACCACTGGTCCTTTGCCAGTTTTTTTATATTTTTTTGTGTTCAATAAATTATTTTTGTGTGTTAATACTTCATTTCTGAATTAATGACACTCGGCTTTCCTCCCCACACGTACACCGCCACCCACGAGAGGAGTGGAATTGGGGACCTGGGACATCTAGGACCACTCCAAAGATACCTTTATATACAGGTCTCAACACTATTGAGTGTGAGTTGGGTACGCCCATTTCTCATGTATCATCTGTCTCATTTAAGTGTGAGTGACTCTAAGTGATATCACTGGATTTACAAAAATACCAGTCCAAGGGAAAGATACCTTTTATGCACTTTTTCCTTCCTTGTATGGATGTGAGTATGGTACGCACCAAGTTATCAGTATAGCATAAAGGTCACTCCTCATTCTAACAGTTATATGATCACGTGTTGTTACGTACGTACTACACTATCGGTCGTTCTCTTTTTTCCTCACCGCTGAGAATAAAACACCGATCCAGAGCTATCTCTGGGACAAGAGGAAGAAAGAAGATGGAGGAGTAACGAAGGATCAAAGATACCTTTACATGCAAGACCGACCCTGACTTAACGTGAGTACGGTACGCGTTAAATCACCATCCATTCTGAGCACCTCCACTCCTGCACCATCACCTGTACAAAGGATGAAAATTCCGGATTACTAACCCTTAGAGCCACGTTTAATATACTCCATCACGTATTTTTATCCAGTGATCTCCTGCCTTCACGAACTTATTACACTATCAGTTGCTCCTCTGTCCCATTTTTTCCTTTCTCCAACCGCGAGGATAAGAACTTTCTACCTCGGAGAAGTGGGAGAAAAAAGAACTAAGAGACCAAAGATACCTTTATACGAGGGACATATCACGACTCTATGTGAGTATGGTACGCATCGAGTCTTCCTGTACCTAGCACTTCCGTTTTTGGAAAAGAACTGAAGCAGAGACCAGAACTTTGTCATAGACTGATTGATTGAGAACTTACATTACTCCATCACTGTTTATTGTTGTTGGATGAGCGCAGATGGGATTCCTAATTTTCTTGTGCATTAATGTTCTAGGGTGATTGAGTGATCACCCGTTGGTTTCCCCACTGCAGCTCTCTGAGGTGCAGCAGTCCTCTATCGTCCCTTTTTTAGACATCCCACGTGATGTCTGCTACACAGGGTGGGACATCCGCGGACGCTCCTGCATCATGCAGTGCTGTCGTCACGAATTCACCAGTGGGGGAAGTGTTAGATGCTGGTTCAGGCGCTGGGGGTCATATATCTCCCAGTCCATTTGTGGCACCTGTGGTCAATCAAGACCAACCTTGGGCAGCTTTTTAAATATGCTGACTACGCTTGTAATGCATCTCATGCCTCCTGTGCCATTACAGCCACTACTTGTCCCTGTAGTTAATCCGCCATGGGCGGATACTTTGTCTACCCAGTTACAGCAATTAAATCGGACTTTGGTTAGACAAAAGTCCACCCCACTTCCCCCAAGGGGTCATCTAGGCAGGCCATATCTTCCTCACAATCCACTAATATTTCTGATAATTCTTCCGATGAAGATGGGGAATATACTGATCCGTCAGACACTGATACAGTTGCTTCTGATGAGGAATCTGCAATCCAGGTTGATGTTCCTGACCTTGTGGAGGCTATCAAGCTGATTCTCCAAATTGATGATGACATTGAGCCTCATGTTACATCTAAGAAACCTGATAAGTTTAAACATCAGAAGGTTGGTAAAGTAGTCTTACCACATTCTGACCATTTAATTGAAATACGTCAGGAATCCTGGTCATCTCCAAGAAAGAAGTTTTCCCTGTCTAAAAAGATGCTAGTTCGATATCCTATCCCTGCGGAAGTGAGCAACAAGTTGGAAACTCCACCGCCGGTGGACTCTCATGTTGCCAGTCTTGTGGTGTCCTCTACTCTGCCTGTCACCACTGTCTCCTCACTGAAGGAACCGACAGATAAGCATGTGGAGGGTTGCCTGAAGACTATTTACGCTCTTACCGGTGTTGTTCATAGACCCACTATGGCTGCCTCTTGGGCGACAAAAGGAATTGAAGCATGGGTTCAGGCAATTGAGGAGCTACCTCAGGATTTTTTCTGACACTGCCAGACAATATCTGTTGTGTATTACCACAGCCTCTCACTATATCAGGAGGCGGCCTCTGATGCAGGGGTCATGGCGGCCAAGGCTTCTATTACGTCTATCGTGGCCCACTGGATTCTGTGGTTGAGGTCCTGGAAAGTGGACCTGGACTCTAAAAAGACCTTGAAGGTACTCCCTTTCAAGGGAGACATCCTGTTTGGGGAAGATCTGAATAAGATTGTGACTGACTTGGCGACGGCCAAGACTGCGTTTCTCCCAAGTACTAATCCTTCTGCTCAGAAGGCTAAGAGTACCATTTTTCATTCCTTTCGACCTCCAAGTAAAGCAAAAGGTCAGGCGTACCCGAGGCAGGCTCGTACTTCCAAAACCACTAAGCCCAAATCTAAACAATCCTGGGCCGCCCGTCAGCCTGCTTTCAAACAAGACAAGCCTGCTGCATGATGGGGCGGGTCTCCCCCTGGGGGACCCCAGGATGGGAGGTTGACTTCTGCAGCTCGCCCAGGCCTAAGTACGGGATGTTGTCTCTCACGGGTATGCAATCTCTTTCAAAAGACGTCCCCCGCACCAGCTCTGTTCAACGGTTATCCCCTCGGATCCGTTGAAAGCACAAGCAGTGGTTGTACAATCCCTCCTGGAAATAGGAGTGATAGTGCCGGTACCTCTGTCTCAGAGAGGCAGGGGATACTACTCGAACCCGTTTCTAGTTCCGAAACCAAATGGGTTTTTCCGGCCTATCCTCAACCTCAAATCATTGAACAAGTTTCTAAGAGTATAAGGAATATATATTCCTATATATCGGGCGCTAAGGTTATCAAGAGTTTAAAAAGCACACCTGATTGACAATTAATTAATAAAATGTGATAGCAGCTCCTAAAGGGCACCTGGATGCCAATTACAAGAATATACTAATTAATGTTCTATACAAAACATTAAAGGAGCGCTGTTTACAGATAAAAAATCATTTATTAATAGATATGGTGGAGAAACCACCTAGATAATAAAAGTAAATTTAGGAAAAACACACAGTGCAAATATAGTTGCATATACGATAATCACATACACAATTGGCAGTAAATTAGCTGTGATCGGCCTAAACGCCAAATTAATATAAAAGTCCACAGTATGTTAGGCTGGTATCATCCGTACTGATAAGGCGTATGAAAAAAATGTTTCAGCAGGTTAAAAAACTGTTGCTAGTATTTATAGGCAGTGAGGTTTTTGTGTTTGCTATATCTCACCCCTCACATTCAGGACCGTTCTCACCCGTAGTAGTTAAAGCTGATTCCCGTCTGTAGCAATTAGCGGAGGTGACTCACGGCAGCCGTCAGCGGCTATATCAGATTGTCCGGCAGAGGAATCGTGATTACTGCATAACACCTCAGCAGAACGGGGCTTTTCAAGCACAGCAAGAGGAATGTAATTGCGGTGTGTCCGGTTAATGGAGGTGGTGAAGAAGCATCTCAATCGCTCAATACCAGTAACGGAAGGTCCATAAAGTCTCCAGCAGTGGACAGGTTTGTACGGTGACCCTCTACGCGTTTCTCCGCCCACAACACCGGCGGTTTCTTCAGGAAGTGTGAATACCCATTTTGGCAGGTGTGGGTGTATTTAAATGGACAGCAGCCAATCAGCTATAAGGTCTCTTTCTTCACACCTGAGAGTTGTAATTGGGTTTCACACTATGATAGGTCCTTTGCACATGTGTCCTTCACTTGTTTTTGATCTTTAATCAGGTGTATAAGCTACATAGATTACGAGTAATAATACAAATACAAAAATATATAAAAAATAATAAGGTATAAAAAACAAACACATTATATTGCCGCAATCGGTAGAAAGAATGCCGAATAAATAGATATAGGTGGTCCCGTAATTTACAAGGTATATATAGAGATACAATGCATAGTAAAATCTAGTTCGAATAAATGAATTTAGATCACCTGCAGTATAAATTATAATACGTTTAGCATCAAGCATAATATATCCTTGATACTTAACCACATTCGGTGTATCATTATTAAAATTATTTAAGTATTTTTATTTTCATTATATAGTGATCAACATTGTTTCACCATCCTTATACCAAGAGCGGCAATTAACATAGATATGGGTATGGCATCCCAGAGGATTTGGTATACATAAAGAACCAGCATTAGTTCTCCCGGCTGCAATAGCCCAGTGGATAGAGACATGGACCACGACCACAAGGTCCCTGGTTCAAAACCAGAAACGAAGGAACATATTTTCATAGTCTATCTTTTACATTTTTAAAGATTTATTTAGTTTTTTGTGTATTTTTTATA
Organism: Pseudophryne corroboree; assembly: GCF_028390025.1. Lineage (NCBI taxonomy): Eukaryota > Metazoa > Chordata > Amphibia > Anura > Myobatrachidae > Pseudophryne > Pseudophryne corroboree. The sequence goes on along the minus strand of NC_086444.1, from coordinate 935,658,742 downwards.
TATATATTATTAGCATTATCATTTTTATAGAAAAATAGAAAAAATATAATATTCTATAAAGAGATTAAATGCATATATTTCATTGGTATAATTATACAGAGCCCAGGTTCTGACCAAAGCTACTTCTTCGCAAGAGGAAAAAGAGGGGAGGCAAATTTTGAGGACAAACAGAAGATTATTACTTATAAACGTATTCTAAATCTCAACTTCAGTGTTGAGCTTAGCTAGGGTATGGTTCATAATTAAACCTGTAATTATATAAATACCAGAAATGTATATAACCAGTCCATCTATATCCAATATATGTGTGGATGCCAAAATCAACAGACACACATATATAAACATATATGTCAACTTCACATTACAGCACACAGGTATATACATATTTGTCCCTACATACATACTAGAGCCTATAGAGAGAGAGAAATTAGATGCCATTAAGTTCAATATTCTCATTAAGGCCTATGGGATGCAGGGTTTCCAGATTACAAATCCAAAAGGCTTCTCTATTACAGAGATAGTTGTATCTATCCCCACCCCGTGGGGTCGTAGTGATATGTTCTATTCCCTGTAGAGATAAAACTCTGCAATCCCCATCATGTAGGGAATTGACATGTCGGGGTACACTGTGTTTCATGGATTTATTTAGAACTAATCTATGTTCTGAAAACCTAGTACTGAGTTGTCTAATGGTCCTGCCAACGTATTGTATCCCGCAAATGCAGGTAATTAAGTATATTACAAAAGTCGTTTGGCATAAGAGTGTCCAAATTCCGTATGGAAACTGCGCTCTATTGTCCTGGCCATGGAACCCGAGGACTATATGGTATCCCTGGACATACAGGATGCTTGCTTACCTGCACATATTTATTGCCATTTCGCATTTGCAATATCTGCGGTTTGCTATTGGCAACCTTCATTTTCAATTCCAGGCTCTGCCATTTGGACTGGCCACGGCACCTCGGATTTTCACCAAGGTAATGGCCGTGATGACTGCTTTTCTCCGTTGTCAGGGCATCAGAATCCTGCCCTATCTGGATGACTGGCTGATTCTGGCGAACTCCCAGAATGTCCTCCTCAGTCAACTGGAGATGTCTGTGAACTTTCTTCAAGGCCACGGGTGGCTCATCAATTGGAAGAAATCCTCGCTGGTCCCTGCTCGGAGCATGGTGCACCTGGGGGTGCTGCTGGACACACACAGCCAAAGACTGTTTCTGTCTCCGGAGAAAGGCCTTGAAAGTTCAGGACAAGATCAGATGCTTCCTCTCTCGCCAGAGAGTGTAGATACACTCGGCGATGCAAGTACTAGGCCTCATGGTGTCGGCTTTTGACATGGTAGAGTAAGCTCAATTTCGTTCCCGCCCTCTGCAGAGGTTAATCGTTTCCAAGTGGGATGGCCTGCCTCATCGGATCAGGTCTCAAATGATCTCCTTGACTCCGGAGGTTTGTCTGTCACAGCTGGTGGCTACAGGAACAACAGTTGAGCAGGGGCCGTCCCTACTGGATCTCCAACTGGGTCCTCCTGACAACGGATGCCAGTCTGCGAGGTTGGGTCGCAGTGTTGGAGCAACATTCTTTCCAGGGTTGGTGGACCAGGGTGGAATCTCTCCTCCCGATAAACATTCTGGAATTGCGGGCAGTGTTCAATGCGTTGACACTCGCCCTGCCTCTGGTACAGAACTGTCCTGTTCAAGTACAATCAGACAACACCACCATGGTGGCGTACATAAATCATCAAGGTGCCACTCGAAGCCTCATGGCAATGATGGAAGTGTCAAAAATCCTCCAATGGGCGGAACGCCATCTGCCAGCAATATCAGCAGTGTACATTCCGGGAGTCCTCAACTGGGAAGTGGACTTCCTCAGTCGTCAGGACGTTCACGCCCGGAGAGTGGAGTCTTCATCCAGTAGTCTTTCGACTCCTAGTGGACAAGTGGGGCCTACCATATGTAGACCTGATAGCGTCCCAACACAATCACAAGGTTTCGGTTTTCGGACCAAGGACAAGGGATCCTCAAGCAACGTTCGTGGACGCACTGGCAATTCCATGGAATTTTCGTCTGCCATATGTGTTCCCTCCAGTGTAACTCCTGCCCAGGGTAACACGGAAGTTCAAGCAAGAAGGAGGAATACTACTTCTAGTCGCTCCAGCGTGGCCCAGACAGCATTGGTTCTCAGACCTGCAGGGTCTCTCGATAGAGTGTCCTCTTCTTCTTCCTCAACGCCCAGACCTCCTCGTTCACGGCCCTTGTGTCTACCCGGATCTGGCCAGACTGGCTTTGACGGCATGGCTCTTGAAGCATCACTCCTGAGAGCAAAAGGTTTCTCTGAGGCGGTCATTCAAACTATGTTGAAAGCCCGTAAACCATCTTCGGCTCGGATTTATTACAAGGTCTGGAGTTCTTACTTCACCTGGTGTGCTGCTAAGAATTATGATGCATATGCTTTCAAAACCTCCAGACTTTTGGCTTTTCTACAACAAGCCCTAGACTTTGGCCTTCATCTGACCTCCTTCAAGGTACATATATATGCCTTGTCTGTGGTTTCAGAGAAAAATTGCATCTCTTCCTGATGTTCACACTTTCACTCAGGTTGTTCTACAGATTCAGTCTCCTTATGTCCCTCCAGTGGCTCCGTGGGATCTGTCTGTTGTTCTGAATGCCCTACAAGAGTCTCCATTTGAACCTCTTGAGTCGTGGACCTTAAATGCCTTACGCTTAAGGTCGTGTTTCTGTTGGCTATTGCCTCTGCTAGGAGGGTGTTGGACTTAGGTGCTTTGTCCTGTCGTCCACCCTTTCTGATTTTTCACTGTGATCGGGCAGTTCTTTGAACTCGCCCAGGTTATTTGCCTAAGGTGGTATCATCTTTTTACCTTAACAAAGAGATTGTGGTTCCGGCCTTCATCTCTTCTGGTTTGTCCTCCAAAGAAAGATCTTTGGATGTGGTACGGGCTCTCTATTTATGTGGAAAGTACTGCCTCTCTCAGGAGGTCAGATTCCCTTTTTGTACTTTTTGGTTTTCACAAACGTGGCTGGTCTGCGAATAAGCAAACCTTGGCCAGATGGATTAGAATGGTGATTGCACAAGCCTATGCGCAGGCTGGGCTAACAGCTCCTGCTTCTTTTAAAGCCCATTCTCCTCGGTCTGTTGGACCTCGGACGGCTCGCCGTGGTGCGTCCGCTGAACAATTGTGCAAGGCGGCTACGTGGTCCTCGGTGAACAAGTTCATCAGGTTCTATGCCTTTGATACTTTTGCCTCCCAGGATGCTTCCTTTGGATGCCAGGTTCTTGTGCCCGCTACAGTGCATCCCCTCCCATGAGGAACTGCTTTAGGACATCCCTGATGTTATTCCCTGTGGAATACCAGTGTACCCCGCTGCAGAAAAGGAAATTTATGGTAGACTTACCATTGTTAAATCTCTTTCTGCGAGGTACACTGGATTACACAGGGCGTCCACCCTGACGGACATAGCTTCTTTGGGTTTGTATGGCATTAGCCGCTAGTCCCTTCTCCTGTTGTGAGAATGTGGTTCTATGTGGCACAACATCTACTGTCTCTCTTACCTGCTACTGCATTGGACTGGTTAACAAAACTGAGCTCCAGTGCCTGGAGTCGGGGCTGTAGAGGAGGCGGTGCAGTGCATCCTGGGAACAGTCAAAGCTTTTAGCCTGTTGGTGCCTCGGATCAAGATCCAACTCTACACCACAATGTTATTCCCTGTGGAATCCAGTGTACCTCGCAGAAAGAGATTTAACAATGGTAAGTGTACCATAAATCTCCTTTTCTCCATCACTCCATAGGAGGCACAGGTTTAGCCATGTGATATTCCAAAGCAAATCCCCTAAGGGAGGTGATACTCCTGAGCCACCGAGTAAAAGCTTCAATGATCGGCCAAAACAAAGGTGTCAAACGAATAGCATCGAAGAAACGTATGGGCAGAAGACCTCGTGGCCACCTTACAAAGCTGCTTTGCTAAGGCACCTCAGCGAGCCGCCCAAGAAGTCCCCACAGACCTGGTGGAATTTGTAGTAACCAGAGTTGGGGGTGGAAGGTCCGCCGCCAAGTAAGCATGGTGGATGGTCAAACGGAGCCACCGGGCTTAGGTTTATTTAGCAGCCGGATAGCCCTATTTGTGGAAGTCATACAAGATAAAGAGGGACTCCGTTTCACAGAGATCCCTTGTTTGGGTAATATAAATCTGGAGGGACCGCACCACATCCAAAGAGGCCTCTGGCAAAAAATCAACTGCTGTAGAAGCTGGAACTACTATCTTAGTTAATATGAAAGTGAGATACCACCTTGTGTAGTGTCGAAGTCGAAAATATAGCCACATGCATCACGTGCAAACACCACACAGAGTGGCCTCCGTGCGGGTGCTTGTTCTGCCGTGTATACGCATACTCGCACGTTGCGTATATTGGCTCACGAGGTCCTGCGTATTAGCGCGTGGTATGAGTAAATACGGTAGCATATGCATTCGCATGGAAAAGCCACAAAGACATATCTGATATTTAAACCACATAGTGCATAATTTACACATAGCCTACACACACCACACCAGCAAGTTAAATTTGCTTCAGAGGTATAACAGAGGGATTCAACTTTACTAGATATGAGGGGACAGAATTAGGTTAAGAGGTGGTGTTTGGAATCCAGCTGTACAGTATTTCAAGGGCAATATTCTGATTGCAGTTTACAGAAAGTAGCACGCTCCTGCGCATATCTATGCGGCGGAATACAATATTAATATTACACTGTATTTACTGTACTCTTAATATTCAATGGGAACCCAGTGGAGAACATCTGCAAGTGCACCTGGACCAGGCATCGCCCACCTATTCAAATCGACCTATGACCCCTCCTGTACTGTAAATGACCAGCCCTTTGACCTATGGGTGAAGAGATTACAGTTTCCTTTGTTTCATGCTTTGGACTATTGTATAAAAGCCAAGCCACCTGGCCGGACACACACATACTCTGAAGGTCATCTTTCCAGATTGACTGAGGACCGAATCCGGGTGGCGCAAGCGATTAAACATATGTATCGTTGGTTATAGCTTGTTCTCTTGTGTTATTGTATTTCTGTTGTACCCCCCTTTTAAGTAAATATTTGTTGCTGCGTTGGACCACAACATTGCATATACAATTGGTGTCGCATTCCTTTCCTGTTAGGGGTTATAAAGTGTATTCTGCCGCACGTGTAGCTACTTTGTGCTTACAGTGTGACGGCATGCTTACGCAACATGTACGCCTTTCATAGGGGTTTTACATACACACGCTTAGCGGTCGCAGCGGCCTGAACATTTGTGCATTTAATGTATTGCTTTTTCTTCCTGAGAGTTAAACGATCTTAACAATTGGGAGCTCATCCGGTTCATCACATACTTGCAGGCCCTAACAGACTTTGATCTATCAACAAAGGGTAGAGACGCATGTTAAGTAACCTTGCATTCTGTTTGAAACCATCTGGTGTTGTTAGACCATGTCTGTTCTGTATAGTCTTGGAGGTGCTGGTGTAACCCAAGGGACAAACAGGAAAAAAAGCTGTTTATTATCTGTGTAAATTTTGGCGCGAAAGCATACACAAAGCGTACTGATACTTTGCATGCTTTCTCACATATTGTTGCCATAGGTTATTACAGTCATTTTTAGATCTGTGTGAAATCGGATACATTTATTTGCTATATATATATATATATATATATATATATATATATTTGAAATAGTATATTAAGGGAGTAATTGTAAAACACGAAACGCAGTTCCGGCCTAAAAGTTTAGGTTTACACTCAAAAGAGGATTGCCCGTGTGGGTGACTTCCGGTGAGTGTACGGAACAATTGTGTATTGTGTTAGTGCGCAATAGTAGTTTTATTGCTCACATTTATCGAGAGAGTGGTTTATTGAGTTGCGAACGCACGTTTGTACACGTACTGTACGTGAGGACAGCGTACAGAAGCACGCACGTGGCGCAGGGTCGTGCACGTGGCGTAAGGACACGCACGGTCTCGTGTTTACGCAAGGTTGCGTAGAGTTGCGAGCGCAAGTTATAACCGCACAATAGCAGTTCAGTTTAATATAGAATATATTTATACTATAGCACATAACTATCAGATTTTAAAAGCAGATTATTGTAACATTTTGTTTAAACTGTACTACCTCTGGGATAGACTATCAATCAAAGGGAGTGATATTTTTCTGTACAGAAAAACACAGTGTATTTGTGTGAGCTGAAAGTAGGAGTGAACGGATTGAACCCCGGAAATAGGGATCCCGTGGAGACACAGTGGCGTAAGGTCAGCTACCTTGCGTTAATAATAGAGAAAATACGCAAGTAGTGAGGAAACTTGCACAGGAGCGTGATAGAGTATAGATTGTGAATTGAAGTTTAAGGTTTTTTGTGTTACGCTCCACAAGCTGCGCTCCACAGCCGAAGTCGACTCCGGTGATCGTAGGGCGGACAGATAACAAGTATCTATACGCTGTGCGATTGGACCGTGCGCTTGTGTGTGCGATACGTGGTGCACCGTGATACCATTTTGCGTTCTTTTGCGTAAATTGCGTCATCATACGCGTCGTGTAAAGCATACGCAAATGTGACTAGTGTATAATAGAAGGAAGTTTTCGCTGTTTCTCTCTCAGGAAAATCTTCCTAGGTAGACATTCACTGGAAAAGGTGATCGGTCCTACAAACTTCCAGTGAATAGAAACCAGTTGCTGATAGGGTCCTCACTGGGTACGCGGTGTTCAGTATTGGAGTGAGTCGTGGTACGGCCAGCGGAGACAGAGAGCGAGTGAAAGCGCCAGGTTGACTTTCACTGTCTACTCTTATTGTGCATTTGGGGATTGTGTTTAAAAGGGAAAAAAGTCCACAATGGGATCCAATTGCACAAGCGGGGGCGTTCGGCAGCTACCATACAGGACACAGGTGGGCACGGCCCAACCGGTGAGAACAGTGGCGATGACCCCCAGTGGAGGGGCAAGTGAGGTCGTGTCCACCGGTAAGTACGGAACCGTCCATTATGCAGAGACAATAGCTCCCCGTAATATAGAGACAAACAGAAATGATGTGGTTGAGTTAAACCCAGTCAGGGTGATTGCACTCCCCAATGGGAGAACTGATAATCAGGGAGTAACCCCCATCAGGAACATTGCAATGCATTGTCCTTGGTTCCGATCAGAACTGAGGTCAATTATGTCAGAATTCCCCGATCCCAGAAAAGATCTAGTCGGATGCCATAAATTTATTAAAGAATTGGGCAATGCCCATGAGCCCACAAACAAAGATTGGCGGACAGTGCTAAGAGCGAGTCTACCCTCAAATATTGACATCCCAAAATTCATAACTGATTGTAAACTAGATGTAGAATTGCCTCTCACTGATGAGTAGAACTAGGAGAATGTAAGGCAAATTAACATACAATTAGGATTGTATTTCCCTACTGTTGTTAAGTGGAACAAAATTTTATCCATAAGATAGAAGGACAGTGAAATGGCATCCGAGTATTTCCATAGAGCACTGCAGGAAATGGCTAGATACACTGGGATAGCGGATATAAAGGAAAATGCCAACCACAGGGATGTAGCTGTCTCTGTACTAATGGATGGACTGAAGGAGGCACTGAGGTCCAGAGTGCAAACCTCTCTGCCAAATTGGAGAGGTATCACGGTAGCTGCACTAAGAGAGTCTGCCATCGAGCACGATCGCAACATTAGTAAACACAGGGAGTCGCAAGGGGATAGGTTGATGGTGGTAAGTATACAGGCTCTTACAGGAAAGTATCATCAACCTAAACCTCAGACCCCTGATGGTAAGAAACGGTCAATAACATGTTTTCTTTGCAAGAGAGAAGGGCATTTTTCAAGGGATTGTAGAAGTAACGGGACACATAATGTATATAGACCCCCTAGACCTGAATACGAACCACGTTACCAGACACATAGTTGGGATCAGGGAACACATAGAAGGAATTATGAGCCGCATAGAGGGGAAACAAGGAGGCCTCCAAAAAAACCACAGTTATCCCCCGCACATATTGCAGCTGCCAATGCCCTGCGGGAGGGTCCCACTACAGAATAGATGTCAGGTCATACCTGTAGTCTGCAGCCGGTGAAATTGATTGCTGGCCTTGGAAGTGAACCTGAGGTCATGGTCGACGTAGCTGGTGTACCACTACCTTTTCTTGTAGATACAGGGGCGGCCAGATCAGTACTAAATTTAACCACAGGTGTAACAACCACGGGTAAAACGATTTCGGCAATGGGAGTAACGGGAAAGGTGCAGCAGTACCCTTTGAGTAGACCTGCAGAAATTATGATAGGGCCATTGCATACCAAACATTGTTTCCTGTTGGCTGCATCGGCTCAGACTAATCTGCTTGGCAGAGATTTGTTGTGTAAAATGCGGTGTGTCATATACTGTACCCCTAAGGGTGTGTTCTTACATATCCATGATAACCATGCACAGGAGGTACAAGATATATTAGACACCCCTCAAAGGCTAATGTTACACTCTACCGTTATAGACACATGTCCATCGCAGGTAGAGGAAATGATCTCGCAAATACTGGGTTCCCTTTGAACCAAAGATGGACAGGACACTGGAGTGAAGGTGAATGTAGCCCCAGTAGTAGTACAAATAAAAGGTGGCAGGATAGCTCCAAAAATCCCACAGTACCCTCTGAAACCAGAGTTGGAATTAGGAGTATACCCCGTCATAGAACGGCTGCTACAGCAGGGCATCCTAGTCAGGACATCCAGCAAAGCCAATAGTCCTATCTTCCCTGTGAAAAAGAGTGGGGGGAGGGGGTTACAGGCTAGTGCAGGATCTAAGGGTGATAAACAAGATAGTTGACAGTCAATTCCCCGTAGTGCCCAATCCAGCTGTCATCCTCATGCAGATTCCCTCCACTTCCAAGTACTTCACCGTCATCGATCTCTGTTCTGCATTCTTTTCTGTCCCTCTCCACCCTGACAGCCAATACCTTTTTGCTTTCACAGCTCGGTTTACAAAGTGGGATTTGTCACCTATGGCCCCTATAAACATCACCATAAAGAGGTGCAGCACACTAAATCCTGCAAATTATTTGCCGAGTGTGCCTGGTCATGCACAAAGTGTGGAGGATGAGAATGATGATGAAGGAAGATTTGGTGCAGACACTGATACGCATGATTGTATGGAATACCTGAACCAGACTTTCACTGCGAGACCTGACATCAGTGACAACCCACTGGAAGGTGTAGACTTTACCTTCTACACTGACGGTAGTTGCCATAGACATACAGAAACGGGAGACCTGTGCACCGGATACGCAGTTGTAGATTACGAAGGTATCATAGAAGCTGAGGTCCACCTCACTCAGCACAAGTCGCTGAGTTGGTAGCACTGACCAGAGCATGTGAGTTGGCAAAGGGTAAGTCAGCTAATATATACACGGACTCTAGGTACGCCTTTGGAGTGGTGCATGATTTTGGGGCCCTGTGGCGCCTCAGAAATTTCATGACGGCAGCTGGCACACCTGTAGCGCATGCGTCATACATCAAGAGGCTTCTGACAGCCATACAGCAACCGGACAGAGTGGCTGCTATCAAGTGTAAAGCACACACTTATAACCAAGACCTAATTTCACTTGGTAACAGCCGGGCAGACGAAGCTGCAAAATTAGCAGCAAGCACCATCACACAAACCAACATCACACAACTGATGACATTTAACACGGTAAACATGCAACAGTTTATTGAAATGCCAAATTTGTGTTCCCTACAGGAGAGGGTAGTCTGGAAGGCGAAGGGATATGGTCAGAAGTCCTCAGGACTTTGGACAGATGGACACGGTAAGCCAGTGGCCCCTAGGGCATATCTCCCAAGCCTAGCTGAGGCGGCACACTGTCTGACTCATCTGGGCAAGGAAGGTATGTGCAAATTGATAAGAGCCTACTGGAGTGCACCAGGGTTCTCTTCTCATGCTGGTAAGAAAGCAATGACATGTCTTACTTGCTTGAGGAAGAATATTGGTAAGACAATACCAACAGAGCCATCCTATATCCCTCCTACAGATGGACCTTTCCAGGTAATACAAATCGACTTTATACAGTTACCACCCTGTAGGAATTTAAAGTATGTGTTAGTATGTACCAATGTCTTTTTAAACTGGGTAGAAGCATTCCCCGCTGCCACAAATACTGCCGTGTTCACTGCAAAGAAAATCATGCAGGAATTTGTGTGTAGATATGGTATCCCTAGAATGATTGAAAGTGATAGGGGTACCCATTTTACAGGTGAAGTCTTTCAGGTCATGTGCAAACTGAGGGGTATTAATAGTATGCTGCATACCCCATACCAGCCACAGGCAAGTGCGAAGGTGGAGAGAATGAACAGCACTATTAAGAACAAGCTGAGCAAAGTGATGGCTGAAACTGGACTATTGTGGCCAGAGGCACTGCCACTAGTGTTGTACAGCATCAGAACCACTCCCAGGTCACCACTTAACTTATTACCCTTCAAAGTTCTTTTTGGACGACAACCCCTGTAATGATAGACCCCCAGGATGATTTGAAGTGCAATAACGAAATAACTGTGCATATTTGGTTAGGATGAACCAGCAACTGAGAAACCAGCAAAGGAATGTAAAACTGGTGATTCCTGACCTACCAAACAGTAATTGTCATGACATTGAACCTGGGGATTATGTGATGATTCGAAATTTTCTACGCTCAGGTTGCCTCATTGACAGGTGGGAAGGACCGTATCAAGTTTTGTTGACCAGCACGACAGCACTAAAGGTTGCCAAGAGAGAGACTTGGGTCCACTCGTCCCACTGCAAGAAGGTCGCTGACCCAGAGAAAACTCGTAACAAAGAGAAAGGTGAAGAAAACCTTGTATCACTAGAGAATCTATTCCGGGAAAGCTGAGAGGCAGGACTGCTGGACGGCACTTGAGCGTGGAGAGCAGCAAAATCAAGGACGGTTGTTGTAACGGTTTTCTTTTTCACCCCCACCACACACACTGCAATTTTCTTTTTTTTCTCTTCCTATTTTTGCTCCTTAACGAAATGGATCCACACCAAGAGACTGTGTTCTGGCTTTTTCTGGTGACTCTGTTTTTGATCAGGATAATCTGTTTTTGTGAGGGCCCCCGAGACGTCAAGCAAGGATCTGGAATGGGTTCTGCTGGAGAGTACAGATTCGTAGGACCCCAGGATCAGCGCATCACTTTGGTCAAGGCTGGTATCAGTAAGAGATCTGGTAGTCACGGGGCTCGGAGGCAATATGAAGGGTTATTGTCTGATGAATACTGCATATGTCCGCACTGCGATAATATAGTCGAAGTTGGGTGCATCCAGAGATGTCAGTCAAACAGTAATATCGATATGAGCGGACATCCTTTGAGTGATTACCACTCATTAGTGGGTACGGTCCTAAACCAAACAGAGTGCTGGGTGTGCTCACAAGTACCTCAAGGACAGAGTAAGTCGGGATTAGTGCCATACCCTTTAACTATAGATGAGGTACTCGAATTACAGGGTGGGAGACCGGTGGACAAGAAATTCAACATAACTAGGCCCCCTAGCTTGAAGCTCTACCAGTACCACGTAGATAGGTTATACAAAATATAAAGCGCTATACTGGAATGTGTGTCGGCTGTCACAACTGAACCTTATTTAATTCTAATCTTCACTATTATGGACTGCTGCCCTCAAAAGAAGGGTTGTTGAATCCCACTATATATCACCAATGCAAAAAACCCAAATTGAGGGCGCTGTCCAGAATAGAGATTATTTATTGAACATTAAAATCTTGTAATTAGACATAAAAAACAATAATACCCTTTGGCTATTATTCCTCAAATATTTAATAAAACATCAGGTTAAATAAAGACACTTATCTTAAAAGTTAGCTGCTAGCACAGCTGTATGCAACAGTTACAATTGCAGATACATAGACACTAACCACATCATCTGAAACAACCCAGCGGTTGACCGAAAGTAACCTCACCGCTGACCACAAAGTTCCCACCAATGGTTACAATGGAGCGCATAGGCGCTACATTGTATCACTGCCGTGTGCTGCCTAATAGACACTACAGGAGCACACAACCAATCTGGAGGGTGCCACGACGTGGCGCTCCCTGATTGGCTGAAGGAACCCTCTTAGACAGAAGTCAGGGGGGGTTCCTGGCAGTCGGTGAAAGGGGTCCCATGTGAAAACATGGGGCCCCTTTCAGTGCGTGGTCGGGTGTCCGTTTTTTTATTTTGCAAAGTACGTGGATTACAAATAGAACAGAAGAGGACCGATCTACACTGGATTATGTGAGTATAATTTTTCCAACAGGTACCCCATGGATTCTACATGGAGAAGAGGACCGACCCTCGTGTGAACATAGGTAAGTATGTATGTTTGGAGGTGTGGATGTATGTAATAAACTTTTACTTTCAAGGTGTGTGTGTCCTGTTTTTATTGGGGTATTTTTTTAGTAGTAGTACTACAGGTACTAGAGGGCCCGGTTTTCCTCCGCATGCTGGTACTTGTGGTTCTCCAAGTACCAGCTTGCGGGGGAGGCTTGCTGGGACTTGTAGTACTGCTACTAAAAACAATATTCACATTTTGTCAAAAAGGCTATCAGCCCCCCATCCGCCGCCCTTGGATGGGGGGGACAGCCTCGGGCTTCACCCCTGGCCCTTGGGTGGCTGGAGGGGGGGACCCCTTGATTTAAGGGGTTCCCACTCCTCCAGGGTACCCCGGCCAGGGGTGACTAGTTGGGTATGTAATGCCAGGGCTGCAGGGACCAATATAAAAGTGTCCCCCGGCTGTGGCATTATGTATCTGGCTAGTGGAGCCCGGTGCTGGTTTCAGAAATACGGGGGACCCCTACGCTTTTTGTCCACCGTATTTTTGGAACCAGGACCAGGCGCAGAGCCCGGTGCTGGTTGATTAAATATGGGGGAACCCCTGTCATTTTTTCCCCCCATATTTTTTCAACCAGGACCGGCTCAATGAGCCCGAGGCTGGTTTTGCTTAGGAGGGTTGGTCCCTATGCATTTTTTTTCAACAAATTTAACACTTTCCCACTGATAAACATGCACGGATCTCATAGATCCGTGCATGCCTATCAGAACACGGTAAAAAAAAGCAGGTCTGTTTTATTTTAGCACTTTTTTACGATTTGTATTTTTTCACGGCAGTGTTTGGCTATTGCCGGCAGTGTTTGTGAATTACACTTTTTAGTAAATGACCGAGTTCTACCAAATTACAGGCGTATTTGACCGATGGTGTATGCATTCGTAATTTTTTTCTTTGACTTCCAAAAAAATACGAATGCCCTCATCACTGCCGTGATTTGAGTTTAGTAAATTCCCGAGATGACACTTTGAAGAAAAAACACCATCTCGGTCAAAATCGGGACCTTAGTAAATATACCCCTATGTGTCAAAATCCAGGTTCATTTAAAAGTAAGGATAATTTATCCAAGAAAGAAAGACAGGCTCTAAAGAGACTAATGGGGTACAGGGAGTTAATCATTAAGCAAGCAGATAAAGGGGGGGACTTGTTATTCAAAACATACAGAAGCACTAAGACAATTGAATAATGAAAAGTTTTATAGGAAACTGGTCTCTAACCCGACTGCAATTTCAAAAAGAAATAAAAGATATGTTAGATAAAGCACTGGAACAGGATGTCATTTCCAAAGAGGAATGGCATTTTCTTTTCAATCAATATCCAGTTACACCAATATATTACCATTTGCCAAAAATCCACAAGTGCTTAGAGCACCCGCCAGGACGCCCGATAATTTCGGGTATAAATTCAATGACATCTAACCTGTCAGCCTATGTAGACGCTCAAATACAGAGGCATGTGATATCCTTGAAATCCCACATTAAGGAGACCACACACTTCCTACAAAAATTGGAAAGTGTTGAATGGAAGAGTACGTACAAACTCCTCACCTGTGATGTTGAGGCATTATATACGAATATCCCGCACTCCACTGGACTGTCTGCAGTAGATTATTATTTGAAACAAGATACAGCACGTTCTGATTTATCACGGGAATTTATTTTAACATCAATTGAATTTATATTAACTCACAATTATTTTTTGTTTGACACTCAAAATTATTTACAGACACATGGGACCGCCATGGGGACCAGGTTCGCACCGAGCTTCGCCAACCTCTATATGGGACTCTTTGAGGAGCATCTCATTTGGGGTGGCGGGTTCGGTGCGAGCTTGGTCCTCTATGGGAGGTTCATAGATGATTTATTTATTATTTGGGATGGGGATTTTGAGTCAATCACAGGTTTTGTTGAGCACTTGAATACCAATGATTTTGGTTTAAAATTTACGAGCACTTATAGTGACACGGTGATTAATTTTTTGGATATAACAGTCAGTGTAGTGGATGGCGGGATACGTACCTCAACTTACACCAAAAGTGTGGACTGTAAAAAATATCTAAATTATCGGAGTTGCCATCATCGAAAATGGAAAGAAAATATACCGAAAGGACAGTTTCTCAGTTTAAAGAGAAACTGTTCCCAAAAGGAGGTTTTTGAAGAACAATCAGTTCTGATGTATAAATCCTTTGTGGAACAAGGATATCCAGATGACCTGTTACTTAGAGCACTTGAAGACGTAAGAAAAATTGAACGATCAACATTGCTAAATGGTAATGTATCAAAGAAAGTTGCAAAAGGTTTGGAGACCAGCCCCTTACTTTTTATAACTCAATACAATTCAGCTGCACAGCAGATTAAATCTATTGTTGAAAGAAATATGCAATTGTTAAAACATGATACATTTTTAGCCCCTGTACTAAAAGATAAAAGGAAGGTAGTGTTTAGGAAGTCTAGAAACTTAAAACAAAAACTGGCACCCAGTATGTTACGAAGAAAGAAATTAGGTGATCCAACAAGCCTTAGCACGACATTAGATTGGTTACCACCAAAACCTAAGGGGTTCTTTAGGTGTGGACGGAATGAATGCATGACCTGCCCACATGCAGAACATAGGAGTAATATGGTTACTTCTTATACAGATGGAAATTCTCATCCATTAGAAGACTTTATGAACTGTCAGTCTGCATATGTAATCTATGTTCTGACATGTGGGTGTGGAATCCAATATGTGGGTCGCACCATTCGTAGTCTTAATGTCAGGTTCCTAGAACATAGGAGGGGGATAATTAACCGATCCAAAAATCACAGTTTATCCAGACATCTTATGAATTGTGAGAAAGGGAAACTAAAAGATCTACAAGTAAAGGCCATTGAACAGATCAAAGTGACTGCTAGGGGGGGAGACAGATATCGTGAACTATGTAAAAAAGAGGCCTTTTGGATATTTAAGTTGGGAACATTGGTACCTTATGGTCTTAATGATACCATTGAATTAAATACTATCTAGGGGGGTTTAGAATATGTTCATAGTCCGTCCTTGTCTTTATTATTCATTATTTATTAATACTATTATTATTGTTATTGCTATTATTATTATTGTTATTAATATTATTATTATTAATATTATTAATATCCATTACTAATAATGGTTAGTTTAGTTTCAAGTAAATAAATATATATGGAAATCCTCTCCAAAAATCGAAATTAGTGGTCTTAGAATGTGATTAGGTTTTATCATTAGATCACCAAGTATTAAGAAAATGTTATATGAGAACAATTCTCGGAATTGTCACTACAGTGTTCTATATGAATGAGAGATATATATAGAAATCATTGGGAAGGAGTAATAATTATTAATTAACAACTATTGATTGATAATAAGAATTCATGAATATTTGATTATAATATTAAATATTAAATAGTGATGTTTTGTGTGTGTCGGTTGTCATATAAATGGTCCCAATAAACAGGGACTTTATTAGCGAGAAAAATTTTAGTAAGATAATGTAAGGAATTGCATATGTTTCGTCATTTTAACATTTGATATACACTTTGCTGAAAACTAGATAGTGAAAGGTTTAAAGCACCTGATGAGATGATGATTGCTGCATTCTGTGAGGATAAAAGCAGTAGGTTTGAAGGGGGAGGTATACTTCTGATGAAACAGCCGTTAACACAAGGCTGAGAAACGCGTTAAGTGTTACCCCTACACTTATGGACACAACCATCTGAAACAAGATTAATCTCCGAGTGTCGGTGAGATTCTGCTCTGCTCCCGGAGAGCGTGAGGTGATCCTGGTTAGCCGCCAGAGCCGCTCTTGCAATAGCCGGAAGATTGCCCCGGCTCCAGCTGCCCGTACTGGACTGAATCGGAGCCGGACCACGAGATCCCCATTGGGAGACCTCCGGCACAGAGGTCAGCGGTGAAACCACCAAGCTTAACGTGGGGACAGACACCTGACGGGAGATGCAGCTCTAGGCGGCCAGACTCAAAAGACACGGGTGAGCAACAATTACAGATAGCCACAGTGGCTCTGCAACTGACTGTGAAATATATCTGAAATAACATTCTTTAAAGTGTCATTAAAACTTTGAAGGGTCAGCAAACGGGGACGCCCGTTAGAACCTGTACAAAAGATACCTGTGAGTCTGACAATATTCTCACCCTAATAAACTCTTAAAGGATCCATTTCAACAGCACTGTGAATACTATTCATCATCTACCAGCATAGAAACATAGAATTTGTCGGCAGATAAGAACCACTTGGCCCATCTAGTCTGCCCCTTTTTTTTTTTTTTACATTATTTAGTAGGGAGGATATAAGCGGGAGGATATAAGCAATATAAATATAAATACCAGTGTGCGTGGTATTTTAATCCTCTAGATAAGTCTGGATATATAGTTTACAATAGGCTGGATCAAAATGAATACTTCACTGCGATATAGAATATGATACAATTGTTTCAGATGATGTGGTTAGTGTCTATGTATCTGCAAGTGTAACTATTGCATACAGCTGTGCTAGCAGCTAACTTTTAAGATAAGTGTCTTTATTTAACCTGATGTTTTATTAAATATTTGAGGAATAATAGTCAAAGGGTATTATTGTTTTTTATGTCTAATTACAAGATTTTAATGTTCAATAAATAATCTCTATTCTGGACAGCGCCCTCAATTTGTGTTTTTTCCACGTAGATAGGTCACTGTTGTGCTTTAACGTGTCCAATTTCCAGAAACCAGGAAATTGGGAAGTGACATGGAATAACCAGACAATGACCTTTTCACATAGAGCTAATAATATACCTATCAACTCCGAACTTGTACGTAAGACAGCCGCAAGTGGGAAGTATTTTCGGTACAGGTATACATGTGGGATCAAAACCATTGGGGGCTGGAAAAGTGTCGCAGAGATATTGTGCCCACATCATCCAGCCCGATACTTGTACTGAGCAAATGAGAGAACTGGGGACCGGTTTCTTTATAAGGAAGATATGTGATATGGTGTTGTTGCATTTTGTCCCTTATGTTCTTCCAGATGATGCCTACTTCATATGTGGAGGGAAAGCGTACAAGTGGCTTACTCCGAGCTCTGAAGGGTTGTGTTATATTGGCAGAGTACTAACAGAGGTTATGACCATTGCACATGACAAAATGAAAGACATTCACTGCAACGCTCAGACTCTTTATACTCACACACATTATGAACACATTGTCAAGAGACACCTCAAAGATAGGACAGAGCACGCAGCCTCTGATTTGATCCATGAATCCACCGGGAATCAAATTCTTCTCGCATTAGACATCACCCGTACTGCCAGAGGAGTTATAAATTATAGGTACATCCATGCACTGGCGAACTTGATAGATAATATCACTGAGATGTATGATGACAACTTCAGGTATACTGGCAGGGAGTTACGAGCCTACAAGAAGGAGCTGGTCCAACATAGAATGGTCCTGAATTATGTAACGGCTGTGACAGGTGGGTACTGTGTTACTCTGGCAACTCAATATGGTGTGAAGTGCTGTACGTATATTACGAATAGTACTGAAGACCCAACGGAGGTCATCGATCAAAAGATGGACGAGATCTTGCAGTTAAAGTGGGAGTTCAGACGGAAGCACAACCTTACCTTGACGGCTGTGGGTAATGAATTGACCGGCTGGGCCTCATGGTTGAACCCACTCAAATGGTTTTCCGGGTTAGGAGAGTGGGCGCAAAATGTAATTGCGAGTGTGGGAAAGTTTCTCCTTTGTATCCTGGGTGACGTCATAATTATCGGTCTGATATTCAGGTGTGTTCGAATTTTGACGCGGTGCAAACACAGGACAAATTTGATGAGTCTAAGGAGCAAGGGCGTTGTAACAGCGGCAGATTTGATTTATGACCCATCCGTAGAAACAGTGTTGTGATAAGGATTGCAAATTAATTTCATGGCCTGTTTCATTCACCATTTCTCTGGCTGGGTCCACAGGTTATCCACAGAATAGCATTGGGATATTCCGGAGCGACAGCGGAAATGGCACCAAACGGTCACGAGTTTTCTGGCCTCTCAGGATGCATCAGGGCTTCACCATATAATCCCGCCCACTGACTCAGTCAAATCAGTTTTTTGTTTGGTGCGGCAGGAGCCGGACTATGGTCACTGGGCTGCTGTTAATAGCAGCCTGAAGTTTTTATTATTTTATATGCTTTAGGGATCATAGGTGCCAGGACTAGGTTGAGGCCGCGATCCTTAGAGTCAACAGGGGGAATTAGACGCTCTCCTGGCCGCCCCTCCCCCAAGTTCATGACCAGTTTCCGCGCGTCTCCCATCCATGAACTGAATGACCTCACTTCCGTCTCAGACGCTACCACGAGGGTGCTCGGTCGCAGCTTAGACGCTGCGGTTGTGTACACTAGAAATGCCGGACCGAGTCGCAGGCCTTAGCGTCTGCATACACGTGGCAATCACTGAGCATCCATGTCCGTTAGTGAGCGTCCGTGTCTTTTCATCAGTTATCAGAACGGCAGTGTACACCAGTAGCGTCTGAATCCACTCATCACCTTGCGAGCGTATTTGATGGATATGGAAGTGTGGTGAGTCTCCCTGTATCCCGCTCTATGGAGGAAGGGTTATACAGTACTAACATTCTCTCTACTTGTTAGTATGAATTGTTAATTTTGGTACATATTGCTAATGAGACCTGTATTTTACTGTTGTTTCTGCATGTTATGTTTGAAAAAAAACAGTTAAAAACAGAAATACAATTTTCCTACTTACTTGTAAGTTATTATGATGGTGATTGTATTCTCATATGACAATGTTTAATGTTTTAACATGTGACTGACTGCTAGTATGTGTGCTGACTTTTTTATGTTGTCAGTCCTGTTCTGAACCTCAATTCAGGTGCACGGTTGTGGTCAGATTGATCTCACTTCTATATATCTATATATAGGTGATTTTCAGTCACAAATTGTGAAGTCATAAACAGAATATTACCATATCTGTGAGCGGAAAAAGTGACGAGGATAATTTATCAGGCACTCCTACATCCCTAACATGTTTATCTTGTAAAACAGGGTTAATTGGTATAGGCCAGTTGGCCACTTATGAGGGGTTATGTACGAACTGTTTTGCTTTTCAGCAAAGTAAAAAACAGGAATTGGTTCAACAACCAGCAGAGCCACCATGGCGTATGTTCGCACAGACTTTGTCTTCAATAGCGGACAGGTTAACTCCGGCAGCACCACCCCAGGGAATAGGTTACACTATTAACCCATACATGCAGCTCCCTTCCTACGGTTTGGTTCCAGTAGCCTCTACAAGTAACCAAGAGACAGATACGTCTATGTTGCAGACTACACAAGATGATACAACAGATGATAATACAGTTTATTCAAATACTCCGTATGATGATCAATCGCAGAGTTTCAGCTCAGAGGATGTAGCTGAACTTATTGATGCAATGAAGGCTATTCTCTCTTTGGAGGAAACAGCCAAAATAGTGTCGAAATCTAAAGCACCTGTGTCTAAACGAACAAAAACAGTTAAGACTGAATTCCCAGCGTCAGAGGATCTGACGGAAATGATGGAAGAATCCTGGGCGACGCCCAGTAAAAAATATAAGATTCCGAAAAAATGGGATTCTTATTATCCATTTCCTGCTGCGGATTGTTCAAAAAGAGAGGTTCCTCCGAAAGTAGATGCACATGTATTGCGACTCGTGCATAAATCTGCTTTACCATTGTCATCTACCTCACTAAATGATGTCATAGACAGAAGGGTAGATAGCTTCTTGAAAAATATATTTTCTCTCTCAGGAGCAGTGGTATGGCCTGCTATGGCTTCAGCCTGGATGGCAAAGGCAATGGTAGAATGAATGGAGGAACTAGAGAATGGCTTCTCCTCCCTTAATAGGGAGCAGGAGTATCATTTAGGCCGTTTTAGACAAGCTGCCCAATATTTGGAAAAAGCAGCAATTGATATGGGTACGATTGCTTTTAAAGCATCAGCCTTGACAGTAGCCGCTCGTAGAGCAGTTTGGCTACGCACTTGGAAAGCAGATGCTGAATCCAAGAGTGAATTGGAAGCATTGCCTTTCAATGGTAATATATTGTTTGGGAAACAATTGTCTGATATTCTAGAATCGGAAGCTGAGTCCAAAAAGGTCAGATTTCTGGCTAGTTATAACCCTAAGACTAGGAGTTCAAAGTTTCGGCCATTTCGATGGCAAGGCAAAGTGAAAGCTAAGGAGGAGTCTAAGCAACCCCAGTTCAATAGAACAAGCCAGGGGTAGGAAGCAATGGGCTAGTAGAAAATCAGCTTCCAAGCCTGAACAGAAACCATCAGCCTGAAGAGATGGGCCTCCGCCTGGAGGATTCCAGGGTTGGGGGCCGACTCCTTCATTTTGCACACATATGGCAACAGTCGACGACAGATGCTTGGGTGCAGAAGGTGGTATCTCGCGGGTATGGGTTCCCATTCAGGAGGCAGCCTCCTTAAAGATTTTTTTGCACCAGCCCGTCTCGTATAGAGTCGAAGGCCAATGCCCTGCAAGAAGCAGTCCAAAAATTAGCTTTAGTCCGGGGTGATTGTCCCAGTACCTTCATCACAAAGGGGACAGGGTTTTTACTCCAATCTATTTTTGATTCAGAAGCCAAATGGGTCATTCCGACCAATTCTCAATCTCAAAATGTTGAACAGATACATTTGGATTCCAAGGTTCCACATGGAGACATTACGCTCCATAATGTTGGCTATGGAACCGGGAGATTACATGGTATCTCTGGATATACAGGATGCTTACCTACATGTGCCTATAGCAAGGTCTCATCAATGTTACCTCAGGTTTGCCATCCTCCAGGAACATTTTCAGTTCCAAGCCTAGCCCTTCGGGCTAGCAACAGCACCCAGGGTGTTTACCAAAATTATGGTGGTGATGGCAGCTTATCTCCGCGAGCAGGGGATAAGAATATTTCCATACTTCGACGACCTGTTAATCCTAGCACATTCGCAGGAGTTACTTTTGAGTCATCTTCAACAGACAGTAGTTTGTTTACAGAGACATGGGTGGCTCATAAACTGGGAAAAGTCGTCTCTGAATCCGTCACAGCTGATGGTTCATTTGGGGGCCATATTGGATTCAGGTCTACGGAGAGTTTTCTTACCAGAGAAAAATATAGTCAAGGTGCAGGTCATGACTCAGGAAGCGTTGCACACTCAGACAATGTCATTCCATGCAGCAATGCGACTGTTGGGTCTGATGGTATCAACCTTCGACATGGTGGAATATGCGCAATTCAACTCCAGACCACTATAGCACCTATTCTGACCAAATGGAATGGAAATCATCAGACAATAAAAAAGCAGATGATAAAGTTTCCAGTAAACGTAAAAAGGTCTCTAGCGTGGTGGCTACAGACAGACCATTTAAACAAGGGGAGACCCTTTTGGATAAAGGAATGGCAAGTCCTGACAACAGATGCCAGTCTTCAAGGCTGGGGAGCGGTACTCGAAAGCCTTTGGTTCCAGGGAAAATGGACCGTAAGGGAAAGTTGCCTGCCGATAAATCTGTTGAAAATAAGGGCCATTTATATGGCTCTAGTTCAGGCAAAGGACAGTCTGCAAGGAAGACCGGTCCAGATTCGCTCAGACAATGCAACAGCAGTAGCATACCTCAATCATCAGGGAGGAACTCACATCAAAAGATTGATGGAGGAAGTAACTCCCATCTTTCAGCATTGTCAGCAGTGTTTGTTCCAGGTGTACTGAACTGGGAAGCGGATTTTCTCAGTCGACACACCATTCAGGAAACCGAATGGGCATTACACCCAGAAGTGTTTCAGACGATAGTGAACAGATGGGGTCTACCAGAAATAGACCTCATGACATCTCGTCTAAACAACAAAGTTCCGAGGTATGGATCAAGAACAAAGGATCCCGGAGCGATCTTTGTAGACGCACTGTCAGTAAAATGGAAATTTCATCTGGCATATCTGTTCCCTCCAATATCTCTGTTACCCAGAGTAGTGAGGAAAATAAAGTAAGCAAAGGGAGTCATAATTCTAATAGCTCCAGCTTCGCCAAGAAGGCATTGGTACACAGATCTACTAAGGATGTCCGTGGAAGCACCAATACTGCTCCCTCAACGTCCAGATCTGCTAATGCAGGGTCCTTGTTGTCACAGCCATCTGGATCGTCTGTCTTTGATGGCGTGGCTGTTGAAACCTCTATCTTAGAAGCTAGAGGATTTTCAAAACAAGTAATTCAAACTATGCTTAGAGCAAGAAAACCTTCTTCAGCTCATATTTATCATCGAATATGGCAAGCTTATATTCATTGGTGTAGTGAAAAAAGTTTGAATCCAAGATCTTTTAAAGTATCCAGGATTTTGGATTTTCTTCAAGCAGGATTGGATAAGGGTTTGAAAGTAGCGTCCTTGAGAGTTCAAGTATTAGTGTTAACTGTATGGTTTCAGCGAAAGATTGCTGACTTACAGGATGTGCATACTTTCTTTCAGGGAGTTGTACACATTCAACCTCCATTTGTTCCTCCTGCAGCTCCCTGTTGTTTGAATCTAGTTCTTAAATTCCTTCAGGGACCTCCGTTTTGTCAAAGTCGAAAAATATCATGCTGCACGTTGCCATATATTATCCCCATGCGCTTGCCCGCTGCACGTGCACATTCTCTCCCGTGCGTGCGCATATTCGCAGTTGCGTGACGGTGCCTCCACGGTTGTGCGCTCAGGCGTGGTATGTGCATTTACGGTAGAGTTTGTGTGCGTCTGGTGGGTGACTCGATCGTTACATAGTTAATCCGAATAGTATGTTTTATAGGTAATGGTCCCCTTAATAATAACTGTAAGTTTGTTTAGTATAACTGGTTCATGAACAAAGGAATTCCTCTTTGCATGATACGAAGGGTCAGATAGGGTCTGAGCGATGGTGTTTGGTACCTAACCGAAGAGTATTTTATTAGAAACAATCCGGTGCTGGTTAGGTAGAGATTAATTGCTCCTGCGTATAGTTATGTCTATAAATAGTTTCTGGACATTTACTGTATTTGCGGTTCATTGTCCATGTGGTGGGAATCCTGAGATTCCCTCCCACCTGAGCAGTCTGGAAAAGTCACAGCCCACCTGTTTAAACAAACCTATGACCTTTTGTTGTAATGTGAAGACAGATTCCTGTGTCCAATGAACAATGAGATATAGGTCCCTTTGTAGTGTACTGTATGCAGTGTATATAAGGAACAGCCAGTTTGGGCCAGCTCAGTCTACTCTCCACAAAAGGTTTTCATCACTGACTAACTATGGAGCTGGTGACCAGGACTGCGGAGCGATCATTCCCCAGTGTGTAAGTTTTTCTCTGTAACCAACTTGTTCTCTGTTTGTATTTGCCATACTCTCTCTCTCTGTTATTGTTAATCTGTTGTATATTGTATATGTGTAGTTATCATGTTTAGGTATTGATGTTAGTCTGTAGTGTATAAGATGTTAACTGTATTTTTCCCTTTTTACATAACTAAATCTCGTTAGTAAAGGTTTTGGAACCTCAGCAGGGTGTCTGTGTTTCTCTAGCTAGTACAAAGGGTTTCAATGTATCTCAATCACTCAAACAGCTTGCTTAAATATCCAGGTTAACCAGTGGTATATCATTGCAGTATCTCAATACTAAGACTTACAGTATAATCAGGCTCTGTGTTTAAAGTTTATAAAAGTACTGTCTGTGTGTACGCTCGCTGTGTGTATTCCATACACCCAGCGTAGCGTGTGTACGTAATTTGCGTACCACGTGCGAGGCCTTCATACGCAAATAGCGTACGGAGGGCGTAGCACGTGCACGTGGTTTAGCGGCCATTACGGCTACACGGTATTAGTATATAGCTAATGTTAAAAGGTAGATAACGGACTCTATCAATTGGGGGCTCAAGTCCGGTCCACCTCATATCCGCAGTCAGGCGAAAATGCGCAGACTTTATCGATCAGCAAAGGGAGGAAAGGTAGTATCTTTTAGTGCTGATCAGATGAGAGTCTGCGTCTGATTCTTTTGGTTTGTAGGGATGCTGGTGGAATCCGAAGAAGGTAGGAACATTAAGCTATTGTCTTTTTAAATCTGGTTTTTATTTCTATTTGGTGCCAACTGCACACGCAGATTGGATTGCTTGTCTGTTTAAATAGGTTTAAAAGTATTTTTGGTCGCTCTGCATGGCTTGATAGTTTTATTTTTGGCTCAGGCCTAGAATAACTTAAGGGGCTGGAATGATGATTTTCTTTGTGACAAAAGAAGCCGCATGGTCTGTCCTCCATTTTGTGTAAACCTCATGGATGTGGAAGGGGAAGGAGCAGCGGACATTTTGGGAAGGTCACTTTTTTTTTCTGAATGGCTGATTTTCAGTTGACTCGGGAAATAATCAGCCATCCATTTTTAAAACGAAATCATCATTTAATGAGGTTTTAATGCATTTATTTAATCCATATCATAGTCAATCATAAGTGGTTCAGATAGAGTTTAATATAAGTTAATAGTAAAATGAATATTTGATTTAGGAAATACACAAATAAAACAAAGTTGTGGTTTTTTTTTTCTCTTTCTCCCTTCAAGAGCCTGTTTGGCTCTGCTGCTTGTGAGATGGGCCATTGAAGTGCAGATGAGCCTGTGTGGCTGGGTTTTTTTTTTTTCTCTCCCAGCAGTGAAGGAAGTCGCCTTCACAGATAGTTGAGGGGCACATTCGTATGCAAATTAGAAGCACTGAATAAGGTCTCATATATGTAATAGTGATTAGTACATATATGTAATATCTATATGTGCGTGCTTACATTAATGTATGTCATTAGATTAATTTAGAATTGCATTTTCACATATCTCACTTTCCTGTTTGCCATTTATCATTGATAACGTGCTGAGAAAGATTTGTTGCTATTGGTAGTTAAAAGTAAAAATAATACGTTAAGGAGTAATTTGTAAAACACGCACACGGCTTTGCCTAAAGATACAAGGAAAGATCTGTGTAGTGCTCGGTAGATGATTACAGTTGAAGATCATTTACATTGATATAAACGTGTTAGTTGTATTTCTGTGGATATATCTGGCCTGCGTACACGTGTCTCTAAAAAAGGGCGGGACTAGCGTACGCGACGCAAGGGCCGACGCACGGAGCGTATATTACGCAACGGAGCGTCTGGGTACGCCCACGTAATACAAATCACACGATAGTATTGTTTTAGTAGGCAATACTGAGGCAACGCGATTATAGCGCAAGTCAATCTCAGTGTCCAAAATTTGAATCTAATAGATCCTTCTCTAGTTGCAACTCCTCTGGGACTAGACTGCGATACTGAATGAAAGGGATTTCTGTACAGAAACGAAAGTAAAGAGTATATGAGGTGAAAGAGTGTGTATATATAAGTATTTTCTCATTTTTGGTTGGAACGTAGAAGTCGAGTTCTCGTGAGGACATCCGCGAAAGTGACGGCGCGTGGTGGCTTGGGAGGCATCCCTTGTTAAATATTGAAATTAGAGCATTAGAGTATAGCAGACCAGGAGGTCTACTGTAGACACAGACCAGGAGGTCACGGACCAGGAGGTCCAGGTACAGCAGACTAGGAAGTCCGCTATAGATAGAGTCAAGAAGCACAACCACAGGAGGGTTGGTGCAGTACCCATATAGGCCATCAAGCTCTGGCTGAAGGAATTCGCAGCCACAATTTTCGATTCCGCTGGTCGTTCCGCACATAAGATTAGTTGCTTGTGTGCAGTACGATTGTACCGCATGTAATTGTGTGCATTAGTTTGTAATTTGACCCAGTACCATTTGCGTACGCTAGAGGGGTCATAAACGCTATTTGTACATTCTAACGTGATTTGTGTAATTTTTTTTATTTTAAGGGAGATTCGCTGGTCACTCGGGAATTCTCTAACAACCAATAGTTACTGGGAAGGGTAAGTGCTCTTCGGATCACACCCACATGTTCCAGTAAATAGAGGTTCAGGTCGCAGGGGCCCTGGGTTGAGTACGCCAGCGCTAGGGCAGCGTGTGGGCGTATTGGTCGACGTGGGCGAGTGTGTGAAGGTACTCGGTAAACTTTCACCGTCGGCCTACCCCGGACATCTTGGTTTTTGTAAGGGTTCGCTGAAGACCCTGATTTGAAGGTCAGAGGTAGTGAAAGCAACGGATGGGGGCCAGTTGTTCAGGTAGGGGGCGATCAACCTTGGTTCCGGTTGATTTAGTAAACCGGCCCATAAGGTCGGCAAGGTATATAACGTGTGATACAGACCAGGAGGTCCAAGATGAATCACATACAAAGGTTTTCAATGAATGGGAAAGAATGACTGTGCATGACGGGGAAAAGTTCCCACGGGTAGGCAGTTTTAGCCCCGAGGTGTTACAAAATCTAAGGAGAAGGATATGTCTCATTAAATCTGCAAAGAGACGGATCAAACATTATGATTATTTACAGTTATGGCAACGGGAAAGTGAAATACAAGGAGGATTAGCTTACACAGCTGACTCTCACTTTGGTAAGAAAAATATGGCAACAAGAGAGAAAGTGGTTACAGAGAATGGCACACTGGGGTATGATAAACATGCACTTAGTAACTGTATAGATGATAAGAATAATTGTAACGAATGTAACAATGATAAAAGTAAAACTGTTAAATGTACAACTGTTAACCCGTGCAAGTTGCACTCCATGTTAAACTTCCCTCAGGATTACAAGCAAGAAAGTGAGCCCAGCACGAGGTCAGCACCATTTCCAGCAGCCATCATACAAGACATCCAGGTGGACGCGACCAAATCGGTAAAAGCAGTAGTCAAACCCCCTTACGGAGGGTCAGGTGAGGTCGTGTCCACAGGTACGTACAGTGTTATATATCACGCACAAACAAATGTATCTCATATTGTAGAACCAACACAAGATGATGTTATAATTGAATGGAACATCAAAAGACACCTGGAGTCACAGGGCAGTAAGCAAATGACAATCAGTAGACAAGCCCTGACAACGAAGCCACACCAGCTTTAGCCCCAAACCCCTGTGAGAAATTCAAATGTGATAGTTTGTTATCATTGTCACAAAGAGGGACATTTTGCAAGAGATTGTAGATCAAGAAATATACAAAAGTCATATCAACCCCCTAGACAACGACATGACCATGATATCCAAGGAATCAGGGAAGTACAGGGAAAGCGGTTGATGGTGATGAGCATCCAAGCGTTTGAGGAGGCATCAAATCAACCAAGACCCCAGGTCACTGGCACTTGGAGGAAGCCCAGGGTTTGTTATTTGTGTAAAAGGGAAGGGCATTATGCCAGCAACTGTAACAGCCCACATAAAGTCAGACCCCCTAGACAAGAACATGAGCAGAGTCATGATACACGAAATTGTAATCAGGGATCATTAGGCCTGGTAGTAAACATGAGGTTACAGTTAATGATATTGGGAGGTCAGTTCCGTGTAGACTCAGGAACGGCCGGGTAAACTTTGTAATTTATCTGTAAATGTTTCTTTTTCCCCATCTCTGACGTTCATCGGCAGAACTCAAACATCACATAGCTACTTGGTCTTTGCAGAAGTCTATCTAACCCCAGTGTGACCTACCGACATCGGTGTGTCCTGGCCAGGCATAAAAGGGTGGAGTGTGGAAATACTGGTGGGGGGAGACTGCGCAAAGATACCAATGGATGTGATGGTGTGACAGCCTGATGGTAAACGGAAGATCTGACAATGTTTTTCTGGTTTGTTGTTTTAGGTAACATATATATGAATTGTTCTCTCTCTCGTTTGTTTTTTTTCCTCTTCTCTCTCATGTTCTCATGCTTTACAGATGGTATGTCACACATCAGTTAGACAAATGGTAATGCAAGATTTTTGCTCCTTACAGAAAGATCGCAGATTTGGAAGGAATATTGTATCACCAGAATGTTCGTTTGGAAGATTGAGAGACAGCACCTTTAAGATGACAACAGAGCAAGAGGAACAACAAGACTAGAGGACAAAAGCATCGTAACATTTTTCTTTCCCCTCAAATTATTTTTTTTACCCCCATTACAAATTTCTCCTTTTCCTCCTATAAGATGGACTTGCCCCAAGAGACTGTGATCCGGATTTTCCTGTTGACCATGATGTTGACCAGAGCAGTCTGTGTCGGTGAGAGTACCATGGAGGTCGAGAAAGGATCTGGAATGGGTTCTGATGACCAGGATGGAGGTGTAGATTTCCAAGAGCAGCACAATCACCGAGTAAAGGCGAGTATCAGAAAACGATCTGATAGCATTGACAATAGAAGGAATTGTGAAGGATTGTTAGCTGAAGAGAACTGCATATGTAGGCACTGTGACAATATAGTTGAGGATGGGTGCATCAAGAAATGTCAGTCCAGTTTTAATGTCCACATGGACCGGCATCCATTGAGTGACTATCACTCCTTAGTTAAACCAGACAGACTGTTGGGTATGCTCTCAAGTACCTCAAGGTCATAGCAAATCAGGACTAGTACCATTCCCTTTAACTGTAGGAGAGGTACTTGAGCTAAGTGGTGGGAGGCCGGTGGACAAGAGGTTTAATATCTCTAGTCCTCCTAGTTGAAGCTCCACCAATATCATGTGGATAGGTCCTTAGTATGCTTTAACATTTCCAATCTCCGAAAGCCGGGAAATTGGGAAGTGTCATAGAGTAATCAAACCATGACATTTTCACATAGAGCCGACAGAATGCCCATAGACACAGAACTTATACGCCAGATAGCCGACCATAGAAGATTTTTCCGGTATAGGTACACTCTAGGAAGTAGGACCATGCGAGTTGGAGAAGTATCACCAGGATACTGTGCACATATCGTACAAACAGATACGTGTACTAAACAGATGGGAGAATTAGGGTTAGGAGATTCCACATGGAAAATTTGTAACATGGTAATGTCATACTCCGTCCCATATGTTCTCCCCGATGATGCATATTTCATATGCGGGAGGAAGGCGTATAAATGGCTTGCCCCAAACTCAGAGGGATTGTGTTACATTGGAAAAGTACTGCCTGAAGTAATGACTGTATCCCATATAAAAAAGGAAAGACATTCACCGCAGTGCCCAAGCTCCTTATACTCACACTCATTACGAGCACGTCGTTAAACGGCACCTGATAGAAAGAACAGAGCATCCGGCCTCTGACCTGATCCATGAATCCACCGGGATTCAAGTCCTACTCGTGTTAGATATCACTCGTATCGCCAGAGGAGTGTTAAACTACAGATATATATCTGCGCTAGCAAATTTGTTAGACAATATCACCGAAATGTATGACGACACATTCAGGTATACTGGGAGAGAGTTACAAGCCTACAAAACAGAACTGGTTCAGCATAGGATGATTCTCAATTACCTCACAGCTGTGACAGGCGGGTATTGTGTTACCCTAGCAACTCAGTATGGAATAAAGTGCTGCACGTACATTACAAACAGCACGGAGGACCCAGCCGAGGTCATAGACCAAAAGATGGATGACATTTTACAATTAAAGTGGGAGTTCTGAAGGAGACATAATCTCACTCTCGCTGCTGTGAGTAATGAGCTGACCGGTTGGGTGTCATGGTTGAACCCACGAAATTGGTTCTCTGGTTTAGGAGAATGGGCCCAAGGTATTATTATGGATGTAGGGAAATTTCTCTTGTGTATTCTGGGAGTCGTCATATTGGTTGGCCTGATATTTAGATGCGTTCGGATTTTAACGAAGTGTAAAGGTAATACCAGAGTGATAAGTCTGAGGAGCGAGGACACTGTAATAACAACAACAAATTTGATTTATGACCCAACGATAGAGACAATGTTGTGATGAAAATGTGATTCCACGGTCCGTTTCTTTCACCCGTTTCTCCTTTGTTTTCCTCCAAGGTACAAAGACATCCGCTTGGAAGAAGAATTTGACAACCTCTTTTATACAGACCATTGATGAACTATGTCACCGACCCCCCCCCCCCCATATCCCTAGTGACTTTAAATTTTTACGAAAGCCCAAATACTTTAGAGACTGTAATTTTATGGACATTGGAGAAAGCTTTTGCTCGCTATTTATAGCAAAAGCACCGAGAGACATCAGACAACATGTACATCAAGACAAGACATCAGACAAGACCTCAATCGGCGACTGTTTATATAAACTCACATAGTTTACGACTGCATTTATAACGATTGTTTCTTATCTTCATCTCTACAACCTCCAGGTAATGACACACATAGTCGACAGGGAATATAGAGACATATTTCAGCATTAACATGTTCCCCCCTTCATGTATCATCAACTAAATGTGCTCCCCCATTTGTTGCAACCAAAAGCCGAAAAAAACTCGGTAGAGTTTGACAGCCCATCCACAGACCCTTGATAAGGGATAAGAAGGATTCAATATATACTTCGCAATACCTCGAAGCTTGATTTAAAACACGTACGGCACGATGATACATGACCCCTCAAACATGGATTCATACACACACGCTTCTACTATCTCACTAGGTCATATTTTTCCCACCTTCTCCTCTCCTCCCTTTACCCAATCATAAAAAGGTATTTACATGATGACATATATTTTTCTGTTTGAACTGTTTCAGGAAGTGGCAGTTATTGATGACTGCCAAAGGGTGGACTGTCAAAGTCGAAAAATATCATGCTGCACGTTGCCATATATTAACCCCATGCGCTTGCCCGCTGCACGTGCACATTCTCTCCCGTGCGTGCGCATATTCGCAGTTGCGTGACGGCGCCTCCACGGTCGTGCGCTCAGGCGTGGTATGTGCATTTACGGTAGAGTTTGTGTGCGTCTGGTGGGCGACTCAATCGTTACATAGTTAATCCGAATAGTATGTTTTATAGGTTATGGTCCCCTTAATAATAACTGTAAGCTTGTTTAGTATAACTGGTTCATGAACAAAGGAATTCCTCTGCATGATACGAAGGGTCAGACAGGGTCTGAGCGATGGTGTTTGGTACCTAACCGAAGAGTATTTTATTAGAAACAATCCGGTGCTGGTTAGGTAGAGATTAATTGCTCCTGCGTATAGTTATGTCTATAAATAGTTTCTGGACATTTACTGTATTTGCGGTTCATTGTCCATGTGGTGGGAATCCTGAGATTCCCTCCCACCTGAGCAGTCTGGAATAGTCACAGCCCACCTGTTCAAACAAACCTATGACCTTTTGTTGTAATGTGAAGACAGATTCCTGTGTCCAATGAACAATGAGATATAGGTTCCTTTGTAGTGTACTGTATGCAGTGTATATAAGGAACAGCCAGTTTGGGCCAGCTCAGTCTACTCTCCACAAAAGGTTTTCATCACTGACTAACTATGGAGCTGGTGACCAGGACTGCGCAGCGATCATTCCCCAGTGTGTAAGTTTTTCTCTGTAACCAACTTGTTCTCTGTTTGTATTTGCCATACTCTCTCTCTCTGTTATTGTTAATCTGTTGTATATTGTATATGTGTAGTTATCATGTTTAGGTATTGATGTTAGTCTGTAGTGTATAAGATGTTAACTGTATTTTTCCCTTTTTACATAACTAAATCTCGTTAGTAAAGGTTTTGGAACCTCAGCAGGGTGTCTGTGTTTCTCTAGCTAGTACAAAGGGTTTCAATGTATCTCAATCACTCAAACAGCTTGCTTAAATATCCAGGTTAACCAGTGGTATATCATTGCAGTATCTCAATACTAAGACTTACAGTATAATCAGGCTCTGTGTTTAAAGTTTATAAAAGTACTGTCTGTGTGTACGCTCGCTGTGTGTATTCCATACACCCAGCGTAGCGTGTGTACGTAATTTGCGTACCACGTGCGAGGCCTTCATACGCAAATAGCGTACAGAGGGCGTAGCACGTGCACGTGGTTTAGCGGCCATTACGGCTACACGGTATTAGTATATAGCTAATGTTAAAAGGTAGATAACGGACTCTATCAGTTTGAACCACTTAAGAGAGCAGATCTTAAATGGTTAACGGCTAAAGTACTCTTTCTACTGGCAATGGCCTCAGCTAGAAGAGTATCAGATTTAGGAGCACTGTCGTGTAAGTCTCCTTTCCTAAGTTTTTTTCATGAGAAAGCAGTTCTCAGAACTAGATCTGGTTATCTTCCGAAGGTGGTTTCAAAGTTTCACCTTAATGAAGAGATTGTAGTCCCAGCTTTTCAGGTATCGGGACTGTCTGCAGGAGAAGCATCGCTGGACGTAGTCCGAGCATTAAGAATCTACATAGATCGTACTAGTGCCATCAGGAAAACAGATTCTCTCTTCATCCTCTACGGATTTCATAGAAGAGGATGGCCTGCTAGTAAACAGACGCTGGCAAGATGGCTCCGAATGGTAATATCAGAAGCTTATTCTCATGCAGATCTCCCTACTCCGGCTAATGTCTCTGCTCACTCTACACGTAAGGTAGGTCCTTCATGGGCAGCCCAACAGGGTGCTTCAGCAGAACAGATTTGTAAGGCAGCCACATGGTCTTCCATAAACACATTCATCAGACATTATGCCTTGGATACTTTTGCCTCTCATGACGCAGAATTCGGGCGAAAGGTTCTCCTGTGTAATCAGGAGCGTCCCCACCACTAAAACTGGCTTTGGGAATCCCAATGTTATCCTGTGGATAACCTGTGGACCCAGCCAGAGAAATAGACGTTATAGTAAGAACTTACCGTTGATAACGTGATTTCTCTTATGTCCACAGGTATCCACAGGAGTCCCACCCTGACGTACCTGATTTGAGGATCATTACAATCACTAAACCTCTTCCCTCTTGCATGGAAGGGTGTGCATGTGTGTTGCTATCGCCTGAATAGGTTTCTACTTGATGCTCCTGCCTAATTGCTGTGGAAAGAACTGATTTGACTGAGTCAGTGGGCGGGATTATATGGTGATGCCCCGATGCATCCTGGGAGGCCAGAAAGTTCGTTTGGTGCCATTTCCGCTGTCGCTCTGGCATATCCCAATGTTATCCTGTGGCTACCTGTGGACATAAGAGAAATCACGTTATCAACAGTAAGTTATTACCATAACGTCTATTTTTCTGTTTTCCCCTCTACCCAGAGACATCCAACCGGAAAAGACTTCAACATACCCAAATTTGTGTAAATGTATTTCTCTTACGTCCTAGAGGCTGCTGGGGTCCATTTTAGTACCATGGGGTATAGACGGTTCCGCAGGAGCCTTCGGCACTTTAAGACTTTTTAACTAGTGTGAACTGGCTCCTCCCTCTATGCCCCTCCTCCAGAGCTCAGTTTAGAAAATGTGCCCAGGAGACTGGACGCACTCTAGTGGGGCTCTACAGAGCTTTGCTAGTAAATACTTTGTTAGGTTTTTTGTTTTACAGAGAAGCTGCTGGCAATAGCTTCCCTGCTTCGTGGGACTTAGGGGGGAAGATAGAACCAACTTCTCAATTAGTTTAATGGTTCTACTTCCGCTGACAGGACACCATTAGCTCCTCAGGGTACTGAACACAGCTCAAACATGGCTCGCGTTCACTCCTGCAGCACTGCCGCCACCCCCTAACAGAGCAAGAAGAAAGGATACGGGTGAGTATTTTACCGGAGTCCGGCAGAGAAGGTCCTCCGGTCATTGTGGCGGCTTGTAAGGTAACAGCGCAGCGGGGACGCTGTGCGCCATGTCTCTCAGCGGGTGCAGATTGCGCTCTGAGCGGCATGAATCCTTTTCTCTCCCTGGCTAAATAAGTGTATTGCCCACCTGTGGGGACCCCCGGGGGCCAGTATAAAGATTCCCCTGTTCTGAGGGAAACGCGCCATTGCTAGGGGCGGAGCATCTCAGGAATCCAGTTCACTCGCCAGTGCGCCATTTTCTCCTGCAGACGCCGCTGTGAGGATCCACACTGCTCTTCTCTGCCACGGCTACTACAAGTACCAGAGGTTATACAAGGGAAGGAGCATTTAAAGATATTATATATATATATATATATATATATATATATTATATATCAATCAGTCAGGTGGCACTCCATGAATCTCCAAACTATTTCATGTAAACTGCCGGTGCCTTCCCAATGGGAGAGGAATGTACCTCCCTCAGAAATATCACGTCTATACGGGCGGCACTCACGGCGGATAAATCAAGACAAAACTCCATGGATACTGTCAACGTTTCAATGTAAAAAGTTAAATTTTCATCATATTATAGTTATATCAATTGGTGTGTGCTGCACATTATATAAGGGCGCTGGGTGTGGACTGGCAAATCCCTTGTGTTTCTCTAACAGACTTCTCTGTGGGTCTGTCCCCGATAGCTCCTGTGTGAAAGGGGTCTGTGTGTGGGTGTGTGTGTACACGCGTGTAACATGTCAGAAGTCGGGGGGAGTCTTCACCTGAGGAGCCCATTTTAGATGCACAAGAAGGAAATGTGATGGCTCTTCCTTCCCAAAGAGAGTCGGAGTGGGTGAAAAAGTTGCAAAGTAATATTTCTATGTTAGCACAACAATTCTCAGACTCTGAGAAACAGTTTATTGGACGCAGTCTGGGGAGAATGCCCTGTTTGCTGATGCATCCAGTTCATCTACTCACGACCCCTCCACTTCCCACAAGAGGTCCCTGGCCCAAATAATGAAGGGGGGCACTGACACGGACTCAGACACGGATGCCGACACTGGAGACTTGAGAGGGGTGGACCCCAAATTGGCCAAGAGCATACAGCGCATGATTGTTGCTATCAAAGAGGTGTTAGAGTTTACTGATACTACCCCTACACCTGTGGAAAAAGATTATTTTAGATTAAATAAAAAACGGGAAATAACTTTTCCTCCGTCAAAAGATCTGAATAATTTGTTTGAAGACGCCTGGTCTAACCCTGAAAAGAAATTCACTATTCCCAGAAGGATACGGGTTGCGTACCCATTCCCTGAGGAGGACAGGCGCAAGTGGGAGACGCCCCAGTGGTAGACACCACAGTTTCTAGGCTGTCTAAGAAAATAATTTTGCCTGCCCCAGGGTCAGCTTCTTTAAAAGATTCTGCTGACCGTAAGTTAGAGACAACTTTAAAATCCATATATACCGCTAACGGTACGCTGCTCAGGCCCGCCATTGCTGGTGCGTGGGTGGGTAATGCGATAGAAAAATGGGCAGACAATTTAATGGTTAATATTGACACTGTGGATAGGGATGAAGTGCTCCTAATCCTCAGCCACATCAAAGATGCGGCAGGGTATTTTGTTGAAGCTATGAAGGATGTTGGTTTGCTGAGTTCCAGAGCCACGGCTATGGCGATTTCAGGCCACAGGGCTTTATGGATTCACCACTGGAATGCGGATGCTGAATCAAAGAGAAATATTGAGGCACTCCCTTATAACCGGGAGACATTTTGGTGACAAGCTGGATGCCATGATTTCCACGACTACATCGGGCAAGTCTGCATTTTTGCCTTCCGCAACTGCTCCCCCTAAGAAGGGGTATCATTCTCATACCATGCAGTCCTTTCGGCCCAACAAATACAAAAAGGCAAAAGGCAGCCCCTTCTTTGCAGGAAGAGGTTGAGGTAGAGGTAGAAAGCCTACAACGTCGGCTAGTTCGCAAGAACAGAAGCCAGCAACTGCTGCTGCAAAAACCTCAGCATGACGCTGGGGCTCCCATGCAGGAGTCTGACCGGGAGGGGGCACGCTTACTATTCTTCATCCAAATCTGGATTCATTCAGTTCTGTATCCTTGGGTGTTACAAATAGTATCCCAGGGTTACAGGTTGGAATTTCAGGATCTTCCCCATGCCGTTTTTTCAAATCAGCCTTACCAGTTTCTGTCCAAGTCAAACGTGTTAAGACAAATACACAAATACACAAATTGTGTCAAGACAAGGTAATTTCCTTGGTTCCCGAGTTACAACAGGGAAAAGGTTTTTATTCAAGCCTATTTGTGGTACCGAAGCCGGATGGTTCGGTCAGGCTGATTCTAAACCTGAAGTCTCTAAATCTGTTTTTAAAACGGTTCAAGTTCAAGATGGAGTCCCTCAGAGCGGTGATCTCCAGCTTGCAAGAAAAGGAATTTCTGGTGTCGGTGGACATCAAGGATGCTTATCTACATGTTCCCATCTACCCTCCACATCAGGCATACCTGAGGTTTGCTGTGCAGGACTGCCACTACCAGTCCCAAACACTACCTTTCGGACTCTCCACGGCTCCGAGGGTGTTCACCAAGGTAATGGCGGAAATGATGGTACTCCTTCGAAAGAAAGGAGTCAACATTATTCCGTACCTGGACGATCTCCTCATAAAGGCGAGGTCAAAAGAGAAGTTAGTGCAGGACATTGCTCTGTCCCTGTCGGTGCTTCAACAGCATGGGTGGATCTTAAACTTTCCAAAATCACAGTTGGAACCAACGAAGAGATTATCATTTTTGGGAATGATACTAGACACCGAGGTGCAGAGAGTTTTCCTTCCTTTGGAGAAGGCTCTGGAGATCCAGGCGATGGTCAAACAAGTTCTGAAGCCTGCACGCGTGTCAATTCATCAATGCATCCACCTGCTGGGAAAAATGGTAGCGGCCTATGAGGCTCTACAATTTGGCCGATTCCATGCCAGGGTGTTCCAGTGAGACTTACTGGACAAGTGATCTGGATCGCATCTACACATGCAACAGTAGATTATACTGTCGATGAAGGCCAGGATTTCACTCCTGTGGTGACTGCAAACATCTCACCTATTGGAAGGACGCAGGTTCGGGATTCAAAACTTTGTCCTGGTGACCACGGATGCAAGTCTCCGAGGTTGGGGAGCAGTCACACAAGGGTAAAGCTTCAAAGGAAGATGGTCAAGTCAAGAGATGCTTCTTCACATAAACATTCTAGAGTTGAGAGCCGTTTACAACTGCCTTCAGCAAGCAACGCACCTTCTTCAGGATCTACCAATACAGATCCAGTCGGACAATGTAACAGAAGTAGCTCACATAAACCGTCAGGGAGGAACAAAAAGCAGAGCGGCAATGGCAGAGGTGACAAAAATACTCCTCTGGCCAGAAAGACATGCAAGAGCTCTATCAGCAATCTTCATTCCGGGAGTGGACAACTGGGAAGCAGACTTCCTCAGCAGACACAACCTCCATCCAGGGGAATGGGGCCTCCACCAAGAAGTCTTTGCGGAGGTAACAAGTCATTGGGGTGTTCCTCAAGTAGACATGATGGCATCTCGTCTCAACAAGAAGCTTCCGACATACTGTTCCAGGTCGAGACACCCACAGCCAATAGCAGTGGATGCCTTGGTGGCCCCAGTGGGTATTCCAGTCAGTGTATCTGTTCTCTCCACATCCTCTAATTCCAAGAGTTCTAAAGATAGTCAGAAGAACGAAGGTTCGGACAATTCTCATTGTTCCAGACTGGCCAAGGAGGGCTTGGTATCCGGATCTTCAGGAGTTGCTCCTGGAAGACCCTTGGCCTCTTCCTCTTCGTGAGGACCTGCTTCAGCAGGGGCCGTTAGTTTATCAAGACTTACCGCGGCTACGTTTGACGGCATGGCTGTTGAATGCCAGATTCTAGCCCGTAAGGGTATTCCCAATGCAGTCATTCCCACACTTATCCTGGCCAGGAAAGGGGTAACGTCCAAGCATTACCATCGTATCTGGAGAAAATATGTCTCTTGGTGTGAATCCAGGAAGTCTCCTGCGGTGGAGTTTAAATTAGGACGGCTTCTCCTATTTCTACAGGCGGGTGTGGATGCTGGCTTGAGATTGGGGTCTATCAAGGTTCAAATTTCGGCTTTGTCCATTTTCTTCCAGAAACATTTGGCTTCCCTTCCTGAGGTTCAGACGTTCGTGAAGGGTGTTCTGCACATCCAACCTCCTTTTGTGCCTCCTGCGGCGCCATGGGATCTTAATGTGGTGTTGCAGTTCCTTAAATCGGACTGGTTTGAACCTCTGCAAGAGGTGGAGTTGAAGTTTCTCACTTGGAAAGTGGTCATGCTGTTGGCCTTGGCATCAGGCAGACGTGTGTCTGAATTAGGGGCTCTGTCTCACAGGATTCCTTATTTGATTTTCCACGAAGATAGAGCTGAACTGCGGACTGGTCAGCATTTTCTTCCAAAGGTTGTGTCTTCTTTCCATATCAACCAACCTGTGGTGGTGCCAGTGGCTTCTGACACCTCAGCCGTTTCAAAGTCCTTGGATGTAGTCAGGGCCCTGAGGACTTATGTGACAAGAACGGCTCGGTTGAGGAAAACAGAGGACTTGTTTGTCCTTTATGACCCCAACAAGATTGGGTGTCCTGCTTCTAAGCAGACTATTGCTCGCTGGCTTAGAGGTATGATTCAGCATGGTCATTCCAAGGCAGGATTACAGATACCGACTTCGGTAAAGGCCCACTCTACGAGGAAAGTGGGTTCGTCCTGGGCGGCTGCCCGTGGTGTTTCGGCGTTGCAGATTTCCCGGGCAGCTACTTGGTCAGGTGCAAACACGTTTGCTAAGTTTTACAAGTTTGACACCTTGGCGGCTGATGACCTTCAATTTGGTCAGTCAGTGTTGTAGGAACATTAGCACTTTCCCACCCGTACTGGGAGCTTTGGTACATCCCCATGGTACTAAAATGGACCCCAGCATCCTCTAGGACGTAAGAGAAAATAAGATTTTGATAACCTACCGGTAAATCCTTTTGTTGTAGTCCATAGAGGATGCTGGGCGCCCACCAGTGCTCATTTTTTCCTGCAAAACTTACATTTATATTGTTTTACACAGTTCTCATGTGTTATGTTTTCTTACAGCTGTTGGCTGTTACGTTGTGCATGCTCGTTAGCATGGGTTATGTTATGGCCATGTTAGGCGGCATGTCTCTAGAGTGTGGGCTGGTGTGAATCTCGCCCTAGTTAATGTAAATTCTTCTCTCGAAGTTGTCCGTCTCCTCGGGCACAGCCTCTATACTGAGGAGGGGCATAGAGGGAGGTGCCAGTTCACACTAGTTAAAAAGTCTTAAAGTGCAGAAGGCTCCTGCGGAACAGTCTATACCCCATGGTACTAAAATGGACCCCAGCATCCTCTACGGACTACGAGAAAAGGATTTACCGGTAGGTTATCAATATCCTATTTTTTATGTGTCTTACCTTCATCTCTGCAATCTTCAATGAAATGGCACACATAGTCGATAAATGTTATTCACACCTAATAGCATACACATACGCCTCCCCCACATGTATCATCAGATAAATGT
Source organism: Pseudophryne corroboree (assembly GCF_028390025.1). Classification (NCBI taxonomy): domain Eukaryota; kingdom Metazoa; phylum Chordata; class Amphibia; order Anura; family Myobatrachidae; genus Pseudophryne; species Pseudophryne corroboree. The sequence continues at coordinate 935,619,202 of NC_086444.1, read as the reverse complement.
GCACCCCATTTGTTGGTATAAGAAGCCAGGAAAGGTGAGGGCTAATGGCCTTTGCCTAGAAAGAGCTTGGTAGTGTTTGTTTGCCCATGTACAAACCCTTAATACGGGATGAGAAGGATTTAATATATACTTCGCAATACCTCAAAGCTTACTTAGAACATATATGGGACAATGATACATGCCCCTCAGACATTAATTCATACATACATGCTTTTTCCTATCCCACTAGACTATACATTTCCCACCTACGAATCTCCCCCGGTCACCCGAACTTTGTATACAATGTATATGTTATATTTTCAATTTTATTAGTTATGTGTGGCAGTTATTGTTTGCTGCCAAAGGGTGGACTGTCGAAGTTGAAAATATTATAGCCACATGCATCACGTGCAAACACCACACAGAGTGGCCTCCGTGCGGGTGCTTGTTCTGCCGTGCGTGCGCATTCTCGCACGTTGCGTATATTGGCTCACGAGGTCCTGCATATTAGCGCATGGTATGAGTAAATACGGTAGCATACGCATTCGCATGGAAAAGCCACAAAGACTTATCTGATATTTAATCCACATTGTGCATAATTTACACATAGCATACACGCAGCACACCAGCAAGTTTAATTTGCTTCAGAGGTATAACAACAGAGGGATTCAACTTTACAAGATATGAGGGGACAGAATTAGGTTAGGAGGTGGTGTTTGGTATCCAGCTGTACAGTATTTCAAGGGCAATATTCCGATTGCAGTTTGCAGAAAGTAGCACGCTCCTGCGCATATCTATGCGCAGGAGTACAATGTTAATATTACACTGTATTTACTGTACTCTTGATATTCGGCGGGAACCCAGTGGAGAACATCTGCAAGTGCACCTGGACCAGGCATCGCCCACCTATTCAAACTGATCTATGACCCCTCCTGTACTGTAAATGACCAGCCCTTTGACCTATGGGTGAAGAGATTACAGTTTCCTTTGTTTCATGCTTTGGACTATTGTATAAAAGCCAAGCCACCTGGCCGGTCACACACATGCTCTGAAGGTCATCTTTCCAGATTGACTGAGGACCGAATCCGGGTGGCGCAGGCGATCAAACGTATGTATCATTGGTTGTAGCTTGTTCTCTTGTGTTATTGTATTTCTGTTGTACCCCCCTTTTAAGTAAATATTTGTTGCTGCGTTGGACCACAACATTACATATACAATTGGTGTCGCATTCCTTTCCTGTTAGGGGTTATAAAGTGTATTCTGCCGCACGTGTAGCTACTTTGTGCTTACAGCGTGACGGCGTGCTTATGCAATGTGTACGCCTTTCATAGGGGTTTTACATACACACGCTTAGCGGTCACAACAGCCTGAACATTTGTGCATTTAAGGTATTGCTTTTTCTTCCTGAAAGTTAAACGAACTTAACAGTAGGTAGCTGAGACACGGCCAAAGGATGTCCCAGTCAGAGTGGAAATCCAAAAAGGGAGAGCAACAGGACAATGCACTTACCAGACATTCGCTGACGCTATGGCAAGCAGGAAGACAAAGTCTGCCATGTGAGCCAATGAATGTCAACTGAGTCCAAGGGCTCAAAAGGGGACGAATGAAGAGCTTGAAGGACCAAAGACAAGTCCCAAGGAGCTACCAGAGGAACAACGTGGAGGACACCCTGTAAGAAAATCCGAACATCAGACATTAGCGTAATTTGTCTATAAAAAAAGAACACAAAGGGTGGACACCTGCACTTTCAGGGAAGATAGGTGAAAGCCCAAATACAGACCCGCCTGCAAACAAGAGGACCCACAAGAGACTAAACTATCTGGGGTTAAAACCTCGAGTAGAACGCCAGGAGAAATATGTCGGGCAGACTATTGTACAGGTGAAACTGAGACAATTGAATATCATGCAAAAGTTCATTTATCTCAGTAATTCAACTTAAAAGGTGAAACTAATATATTATATAGACTTATTACATGCAAAGTGAGATATTTCAAGCCTTTATTCGTTCAAATTTTGATAATTATGGTTTACAGCTTAAGAAAACTCCAAATCCCAAATCTCAGAAAATTAGAATTTTGTGAAAAGGTTCAAAATTGTGGGCTCAAAGTGTCACACACTAATCAGCTAATTAATCTAAACCACCTGCAAAGGGTTCCTGAGCCATTAAATAGTCTCTCAGTCTGGTTCAGTACAAGACACAATCATGGGGAAGACTGCTGACCTGACAGTTGTGCAGAAAACAATCATTGACACCCTCCACAAGAAGGGAAAGCCTCAAAAGGAAATTGCAAAAGAAGTTGGATGTTCTCAAAGTGCTGTATCAAAGCACATTAATAGAAAGTTAAATGGAAGGGGAAATAGTGGAAGAAAAGGTGAACAAGCAGCAGGGATGACCACAGCCTGGAGAGGATTGTCAGGAAAAGGCCAAAAGTGTGGCGGAGCTTCACAAGGAGTGGACTGAAGCTGGAGTTAGTGCATCAAGAGCCACCACACACAGACGGATCCTGGACATGGGCTTCAAATGTCGTATACCTCTTGTCAAGCTGCTCCTGAACAACAAACAACGTCAGAAGTGTCTTACCCGGGCTAACCAAGGTATCTCATTTGGAAACCAAGGTCCCAGAGTATGGAGAAAGAATGGAAAGGCACACAATCCAAGATGCTTGAAGTCCAGAGTGAAGTTTGCACAGACTGTGTTGATTTGAGGAGCCATGTCATCTGCTGGTGTTGGTCCACTGCTTTATTAAGTCCAGAGTCAATGCAGCCGTCTACCAGGACATTTTAGAGCACTTCATGCTTCCTTCAGTGGACACGCTTTATGGAGATGCTGACTTCATTTTCCAGCAGGACTTGGCACCTGCCCACACTGCCAAAAGTACCAAAACCTGGTTCAATGACTGTGGGATTACTGTGCTGGATTGGCCAGCAAACTCCCTTGACCTGAACCCATAGAGAATCTCTGGGGCATTGCCAAGAGAAAGATGAGAGACACGAGACTGAACAATGCAGAAGAGCTGAAGGACACTATTGAAGCATCCTGGTCTTCTATAACACCCCAGCGGTGCCATAGACTGATAGATTCCATGCCACGCCACACTGAGGCAGTAATTCATGCAAAAGGGGCCCAAAACAAGTACTGAGTACATATGCATGATTATACTTTTCAGAGTGCCGACATTTCTGTATTTAAAATCCTTTTTTTATTGATTTTATGTAATATAATTTTCTGAGATTTTGGATTTGGGGTTTTCTGAAGCTGTGAGCCACAATCATCAAAATTATAACAAATATTTGCATGAAATATCTCACTTTGCATGTAATGAGTCTATATAATATATATTAGTTTCACCTTTTAAGTTGAATTACTGAAATAAATGAACTTTTGCACGATATTCTGATTTTCTGAGTTTCACCTGTAAATCCTTCCCAAAGAAGGAAAATGGGCCTGTAGCATGGTACGAATTACCAAATGAAAGAATCTCTTAGTTGTCAGGACGGATGTCTTAAGAGCCACCCCATCAAAGCACGACTGGGTAGATCCTGATGGAGGCATAGGACCTGAGACAGCATGTCTGGTCGAAGCTGGAGGCGCAATGGGGCATCAAGAGTAGCCTTGGAGATCCGCTTACCAAGCCCTTTGCGGCCAATTAGGAGATACTAGGATCACTGTTCTGCCTTTTAACTTCAGTTTGCTGAGTATCCACGGAATCCGTAAAATCGAGAGGAAGATGTACATGAGACTGAAGTCCCAAACCCTAACTAAGGCATCCAACAGAAGAGTCCCTGGTGGTTGAGCAGTACCTCGGCAACTTGAGATTGTGCAGAGACATCATCAGGTCGATGTACGGTAAGCTCCAGTGAGGAAGAGGAGCTGAAAGGTGTCCGGATGAAGTGCCCAGTTGCCTGCATGAATGCCCAGGCAGCTTAGGAAGTTCACTTTCCAATACTGGATGCCGGGAATGAAGCCCACCAACAGAGCCGCAAGATGGCGTTCTGCCCAGGTGAAAATGCAACTCTCCTTCATGGCTCCGCAACTGCAAGTGCCACTCTTATGGTATATGTAGGCGACGGCTGTTGGGTTGTAGGACTGAGCTTGGACTAGATGATTCCGAAGGAGCAGCAAAGCCAGACAGAACGCTGATGACCACCCGGAGTTCCAGGATATTGATCGTAAGTCTGCTCTCCTGAGCTGTCAATTGACCCTGAAAAAAATGATGACAGGTTACCAAACCCCCACCCACGTAGGCATGCTTCGGTGGTGAGAAATACCCAATCCTGAATCGAAAAGGGACGGCCCTTGTCCAGGTGAGACTTCTGGAGCCAATACAAGAGGGAGATGTGGGTCTCCGAAGAGAGAACAATTGTCTGAGACTTGAGCTGCTGATGGACTTTGTTCCAGTGGGCCAGAACTTCCAGCTGAAGGGGTCGGGAGTGAATTTGGGCATACTCCACCATGTTGAAGTTAGAGACAAGACAGCTTAGGATCTGCATGCAGGAGTGTACGAACACTCTACGGAAATGCAGACATCTGTGAATCCTTTCCTGTAGGTCTCCGAATTTTGTACACAGGGAGGAAGACTCACTGAAGATTGGAGTCCAGAAATGCCCCTATATGTGGCATTTTCTGGGACGGGGTCAAGGAGAACTTCCTCCAATTGATGATCCATCTGTGAGTGTGGAGAAGATCTATGGTGAGACAAATTTGGTCCTGGAGGATATCCAGCGACTGAACTAGAAGAAACAGGATGTCCAGGTAGAGGAAAATTCATATTCCCGATGCCGTAGGTTAACTGCCATGACCACCAGACTTTTGTGAAGAAATGAGTAGCCGAGGGACGACCAAAAGGCAATGCCTGGAATTGGTAATGGTCGCCCTTTATCACAAACCAGAGGAAGCGCTGGTGATTGAGCCAGATGGCAACATGCAAATAGGCATCTTGAATGTCCAAGGAGGTAAAAAAAATCCCCCTGCTCCAGGACCTGAACGATAGAGCACAGAGACTCCATATGGAATCTGGGGATCTGGAAGTACCCGTAGAATGTCTTAAGGTTGAGAATTTGCTAAAAGGAAACATTTGGCTTCTGAACCTGGAACAGGTTAGCATTAAAAACCAGTGCCTCTCTGAGGCAGGGGGGCCGGGACAATTACCCTGGAGATTAAAAGGGAGTGAATGGACGCTCGCTTGGTTTTTGCTTTTTCTTGATCCAGAGGAAAACTTGTGGGGGAAAAAACTGAACCGGAGGACAATCTCGAAAGGCTGGTACTTTCTCTCTCCACTTTATCACTCTCCAGGGCTTAGTACATCTCACCCTGAGGGGGGAGAGTGAGGAGGGGCTATCCTAAGGTAGGATACCTGCTGGAGGAAACATGTCATAGGGGCTGGGGAAAAGTTAACGGGGAGAGCCTACCTCCCCTTTCTGACAATCAACCTAAGGGAAATGGCCTCCTTTGTGTGTCTCCTGCTGGGTCTGGCCAAAGTGCTGCGGTTGCTGGCAATGAGGTGATGGAATGACAATTCAGGCGTTTTAAGGCTTAGCGCTGCCACTCTCAGTAAAAGAAAAAAAAATAGAAATAAAAAAGGGAACTGCTCCTGCAGGCAACAAACTAAAACTGGTGACTTGAGGCTGGGGAAGGGGTATAAGGGTAAAGGACCAAAGTCTGGGAGTTTTAATTTAACTGTTTGGTGCCTGGTCCTCCAGCCAACCTATACCCATGGTTAAACCTGTGTCCTTTATGGAGCGATGAAGAAAGAATGTCTATTTGATTAAATTTCAGTTGATTTAAAATCAACCTTAAAATCGAATACAAACTAGAACAGTAGTTCTCAAACTGTGGGTCGTGACCATTTCAGCGTGGGGTCAGCGACTCCATGTTGCTGACTGTCAGGATGATGACTCCTCTGGTCTCTCAGCCAGTGATCCAAGAAGTTTGAAAATTCAGTTGAATTATCTTTTACTTCAAACTCCTCGGATCACTGGCTTATAGACCACTCCCGGGTCCTGGGGCTTCTAAGATGTAGAAAGCTTACAGATAAAACAGGCAGACAGCAGCAAACCACAGTCAGACTCTCTCTCATTGGGGTATATTTACTAAGGTCCCGATTTTGACCGAGATGCCGTTTTTTCTTCAAAGTGTCATCTCGGTAATTTACTAAGCAAAAATCACGGCAGTGATGAGGGCATTCGTAATATTTTGGAAGTCCTTGGAAAAAATCACGAATCAATACACCATCGGTCAAATACGCCTGCAATTTGGTAGAAATCGGTCATTTACTAAAAAGTGCAAAACACAAACACTGCCGACAATAGCCAAACACTGCCATGCTAAAATACAAATCGTGAAAAAGTGCTAAAAAAACCCAGACCTGCTTTTTTATCCCGTGTTTGTATAGGCATGCACGGATCCATGAGATCCGTGCATGTTTATCAGTGGGAAGGGGTGGGAAATGTTATAATTTTGCAAAAAAAAATGCGTGGGGTCCCCCCTCCTAAACCAAACCAGCCTCGGGCTCTTTGAGCCGGCCCTGGTTGCAAAAATATGGGAAAAAAATTGACAGGGGTTCCCCCATATTTAAGCAACCAGCACCGGGCTCTGCGCCTGGTACTGGTTCCAAAAATACGGGGGACAAAAAGCGTAGGGGTCGCCCGTATTTTTGAAACCAGCACCGGGCTCCACTAGCTGGACAGATAATGCCACAGCCGGGGGTCACTTTTATACAGTGCCTTGCGGCCGTGGCATCAAATATCCAACTAGTCACCCCTGGCCGGGGTACCCTGGGGGAGTGGGGACCCCTTCAATCAAGGGGTCCCCCCCCACCCCAGCCACCCAAGGGCCAGGGGTGAAGCCCGAGGCTGTCCCCCCCATCCAATGGGCTGCGAATGGGGGGCTGATAGCCTTTGTTGAAAGTAATTAATATTGTTTTTAGTAGCAGTACTACAAGTCCCAGCAAGCCTCCCCCGCAAGCTGGTACTTGGAGAACCACAAGTACCAGCATGCGGCGGAAAACCGGGCCCGCTGGTACCTGTAGTACTACTACTAAAAAAATACCCCAATAAAGACAATACACACACACCTTGAAAGTATAACTTTAATACATACATACACACCACCATATACACATACTTACCTTATGTTCACACGAGGGTCGGTCCTCTTCTCCAGTAGAATCCATGGTGTACCTGTTGAAAAAATCCTACTCACCAAATCCAGTGTAGAGGGCTCCTCGGATAATCCATTTGTAATCCACGTACTTGTAAAAATAAAAAAACGGGACACCCGACCACGAACTGAAAGGGGACCCATGTTTTCACATGGGACCCCTTTTCCCGAATGCCAGAAACCCCCTCTGACTGATGTCTAAGTGGGTTTCTTCAGCCAATCAGGGAGCGCCACGTTGTGGCACCCTCATGATCGGCTGTGTACTCCTGTACTGTCTGACAGGCGGCACACGGCAGTGTTACAATGTAGCGCCTATGCGCTCCATTGTAACCAATGGTGGGAACTTTCAGGTCAGCGGTGAGGTCACTTTCGGTCAACCGCTGACCTGAAAGTTCCCACCATTGGTTACAATGGAGCGCATAGGCGCTACATTGTAACACTGCCGTGTGCCGCCTGTCAGACAGTACAGGAGCACGCAGCCGATCAAAGAGCCCGAGGCTGGTTTGGCTTAGGAGGGGGGACCCCACGCAATTTTTTTTTTTAAGTTTAAACATTTTTTTTTTTTTTAACAAGGTGCACAATGAAGCCCTGCACGGATCTCTCAGATCCGGCCGAGATTCATTGTATTAAAGTCGGCAGTGTTTTACAAGTCACTCACGTAAAACACTGCCTAAAAAAACGAATGACATCGACATCGGAAAAACCGAAAATGCAGAATACGGCAGCTTAGTAAATTAGTCGTAATCAATTCAAAAAGTTGCATATTTACACTTTCGATGTCATTCGTGATTGAACTTTGACCTCAAACGGGAAAATACGATTAGTAAAATTAGTAAATTTACCCCATTGTGAGCAGGACTCTGAATCTGTGAAGAACCTCTTGTAAGTGTAGCATGGGCGGGTGTCTTCCACAGGTGCTGGGAGAGGGGGATCCAGGAAGCATCAGCAGGGAAGCATTAGGGGGAAGGAGAGGTATGCAGTCAATTTACCTACAATCAAAATCCTGAAGGTCAAAATACAGACAACCATTGACCGACGGTCAAAATACAGACAACCATTGACCGATGGTCAAAATACCGACATTAAAAATACCAACATTTAAAATGTTGACAGGTCGAAAAAACAGACATGAGTATTTCATGGTTTTTTAATTGAAACCGAATTGTTCATACTTTACCATCCCAGTGGACGTGAAGGGGGAATATAATAGTGTGCCAAGCGCAGCGAGCCATGCAAGGGGACACAGTACATTTATACGGTGTCCATGTTGACCTATGTCGACATACTCACCAATTTCTTTTTTTTTTTTAAAGTGTCGACTTTTTGACCTGTCGACATTTTAAATGATGGTATTTTGGCCATGTCCACATTTTAAATGTCGGTATTTTGACCATCGGTCAATTGTCTGTATTTTGACCATATGGATTTTGATTGTAGGTAAATCATACTGATACCGAAGGAGAGGAGCACTGAGCACAGACTTTATAGCACGTGGAGGGGGAAGGGGGTTCATTGGAGTGGAAAGTGTAGGATGTGGTGGGGGAAAACGGGAAAGCGCATTAATTAAACACCCTCTGCCACCCACTTCCTCTGTCTTCCATCCCCCGGTCTCCCTCTGCCACCCCCATTACCCACTGCATCCCCGTCGCATTGTCAGTCATCACAGGGTTTGTGCTTCCGCAATGCTACTGTGCATGTGCGGCCATTCTGCAATAACTTGCTCGGGTTCTGTTATCATTTTTATTATCTATGTCACAAGACAGTTTGAGAACCCCTGAAATATAACATTACTAAACATACCCCTCAAGTTTTACAATTAAATGTTATGCATGAGTTACTGTATGTATAGGTTGAGACCAGGTGGATGAAGTAAAAAAAATAGATTTCTAATAATATAACTTGCAGCTAAAAGCGGACTCCATAGTTTTACTAGAGACTTCAGAGGTTTAAGAAACTATGCTAGTTACACTTATCCAGTTCATGAACCATTCCAAAATCTCTCAGATTAAACTAGAGATGAGCGGGTTCAATTCGTCGAGATCCGAACCCCCCCCCCCCCGAACTTCACGTGGTTTACACGGGTCCGAGGCAGCCTCGGTTCTTCCTACCTAACAAGCAAAACCTGACCGGGTGAAAACGTCATCATCCCGCTGTCGGATTCTCGCGTGATTCGGATTCCATATAAAGAGCCGCGCGTCGCCGCCATTTTCACTCGTGCATTGTCGATTGAGCGGAGAGGACGTGGCTACGTTCTCTGCCTGAAAAGCTCAATATCTGTGCTCAGTGTGCTGCATTGTGGGGACCAGTATATAGTAGTACAGTGCTGCATTGTGGTGACCACCAGTATATAGTAGTACAGTACAGTAGGCCATAGCATTATCTTGCAGCTCCGTGTCAGACACAGTTCTATTCTCCGGATCAGTGCTCAATATCTGTGCTGCATTGTGGGGACCAGTATGTAGTAGTACAGTGCTGCATTGTGGTGACCACCAGTATATAGTAGTACAGTACAGTTGTCCATTGCTGTATCTTCCAGCTCCGTGTCAGACTCAGTTCTATTCTCCGGATCAGTGCTCAATATCTGTGCTGCATTGTGGGGACCAGTATATAGTAGTACAGTGCTGCATTGTGGTGACCACCAGTATATAGTAGAATAGTACAGTTGTCCATTGGTGTATCTTGCAGCTCCGTGTCAGACTCAGTTCTATTCTCCGGATCAGTGCTCAATATCTTTCAGCATTGTGGGGACCAGTATATAGTAGTACAGTGCTGCATTGTGGTGACCACCAGTATATAGTAGTACAGTACAGTAGGCCATAGCGTTATCTTGCAGCTCCGTGCCAGACTCAGTTGTATTCTCCGGATCAGTGCTCAATATCTGTGCTGCATTGTGGGGACCAGTATATAGTAGTACAGTGCTGCATTCTGGTGACCACCAGTATATAGTAGTACAGTACAGTTGTCCATTGCTGTATCTTGCAGCTCCATGTCAGACTCGGTTCTATTCTCTGGATTAGTGCTCAATATCTGTGCTGCATTGTGGGGACCAGTATATAGTAGTACAGTGCTGCATTCTGGTGACCACCAGTATATAGTAGTACAGTACAGTTGTCCATTGCTGTATCTTGCAGCTCCGTGTCAGACTCAGTTCTATTCTCCGGATCAGTGCTCAATATCTTTGCTGCATTGTGGGGACCAGTATATAGTAGTACAGTGCTGCATTCTGGTGACCACCAGTATATAGTAGTACAGTACAGTTGTCCATTGCTGTATCTTGCATCTCCGTGTCAGACTCGGTTCTATTCTCTGGATTAGTGCTCAATATCTGTGCTGCATTGTGGGGACCAGTATATAGTAGTACAGTGCTGCATTCTGGTGACCACCAGTATATAGTAGTACAGTACAGTTGTCCATTGCTGTATCTTGCAGCTCCGTGTCAGACTCAGTTTCATTCTCCTGATCAGTGCTCAATATCTTTGCTGCATTGTTGTGACCAGTATATAGTAGTACAGTGCTGCATTATGGTGACCGCCAGTATATAGTAGTATAGTACAGTAGTCCATTGCTGTATCTTGCAGCTGGCATATACTTCCACACATTAAAAAATGGAGAACAAAAATGTGGAGGGTAAAATAGGGAAAGATAAAGATCCACTTCCACCTAGTGCTGAAGCTGCTGCCACTTGTCATCGCAGAGACAATGAAATACCATCAACGTCTTCTGCCAAGGCCGATGCCCAATGTTATAGTAGAGAGCATGTAAAATCCAAAAAGCAAAAGTCCAGTAAATTTACCCAAAAATCTAAATTAAAAGCGTCTGAGGAGAAGCATAAACTTGCCAATATGCCATTTACGACACGGAGTGGCAAGGAACGGCTAAAGCTCTCTCCTATGTTCCTCATGACTAGTGGTTCAGCTTCACATGACGATGGAAGCACTCATCCTCCCGCTAGAAAAATGAAAAGAATTAAGCTGTGTCGATTGCGATGCCTGACCTTCCCAACACTGGACGGGAAGAGGTGGCTCCTTCCACCATTTGCACGCCCCCTGCAAGTGCTGGAAGGAGCACCCACAGTACAGTTCCTGATATTCAAATTGAAGATGTCACTGTTGAAGTACACCAGGATGAGGATATGGGTGTTGCTGGCGCTGAGGGGGAAATTGACCAGGAGGATTCTGATGGAGAGGTGGTTTGTTTAAGTCTGGCACCCGGGGAGACACCTGTTGTCCGTGGGATGAATAAGGCCATTGACATTCCTGGTCAAAATACCAAATAAATCACCTCTTCGGTGTGGAATTATTTCAACAGAAATGCGGACAACTCGTGTCAAGCCGTGTGTTGCCTTTGTCAAGCTGTAATAAGTAGGGGTAAGGACGTTAACCACCTAGGAACATCCTCCCTTATATGTCACCTGGAGCGCATTCATCAGTTCATCATTGACAAGTTCAAAAACTTTGGGTGACAGCGGAAGCAGTCCACTGACAACTAAATCCCTTCTTCCTATTGAACCCAAGCTCCTGCAAACCACACCACCAACTCCCTCAGTGTCAATTTAGACAGGAACGCCTATAGTCCTGCAGGCCATGTCACTGGCAAGTCTGACGAGCCCTCTCCTTACTGGGATTCCTCCGATGGATCCTTGAGTGTAACGCCTACTGCTGCTGGCGCTGCTGTTGTTGCTGCTGGGAGTCGATCGCCATCCCAGAGGGGAAGTCGGAAGACCACTTGTACTACTTCCAGTAAGCAATTGACTGTCCAACAGTCCTTTGCGAGGAAGATGAAATATCACAGCAGTCATCCTGTTGCAAAGGGGATAACTCAGGCCTTGGCAGCTGTGTTGGTGTTAGACGTGCGTCCGGTATCCGGCGTTAGTTCACAGGAACTTAGAGAATTTCTTGAGGTAGTGTGTCCCCGGTACCACATACCATCTAGGTTCCACTTCACTAGGCAGGCGATACCGAGAATGTACACAGACGTCAGAAAAAGAGTCACCAGTGTCCTAAAAAATGCAGTTGTCCCCAATGTCCACTTAACCACGGACATGTGGACAAGTGGAGCAGGGCAGACTAAGGACTATATGACTGTGACAGCCCACTGGGTAGATGTATTGCCTCCCGCAGCAACAACAGCAGCGGCGGCACCAGTAGCAGCATCTCGCAAACGCCAACTCGTTCTTAGGCAGGCTACGCTTTGTATCACTGCTTTCCATAAGAGGCACACAGCTGACAACCTCTTACGGAAACTGAGGAACATCATCGCAGATTGGCTTACCCCAGTTGCACTCTCCTGGGGATTTGTGACATCGGACAACGCCACCAATATTGTGCGTGCATTACATGTGGGCAAATTCCAGCACGTCCCATGTTTTGCACATTCAATGAATTTGGTTGTGCAGAATTTTTTTAAAACCGACAGGGGTGTGCAAGAGATGCTATCGGTGGCCCGAAGAATTGCGGGCCACTTTCGGCAAACACTCCTGAACATTCCCCGCCATCAGCTGAAGCAAGAGGTGGTAACGAGGTGGAATTCAACCCTCTATATGCTTCAGAGGATGGAGGAGCAGCAAAAGGCCATTCAAGCCTATACATCTGCCTACGATATAGGCAAAGGAGGTGGAATGCACCTGACTCAAGCGCAGTGGAGAATGATTTCAACGTTGTGCAAGGTTCTGCAACCCTTTGAACTTACCACACGTGAAGTCAGTTCAGACACTGCCAGCCTGAGTCAGGTCATTCCCCTCATCAGGCTTTTGTAGAAGCAGCTGGAGAGATTGAAGGAGGAGCTAAAACGGAGCGATTCTGCTAGGCATGTGGGACTTGTGGATGGAGCCCTTCATTCGCTTAACCAGGATTCACGGGTGGTCAATCTGTTGAAATCAGAGCACTACATTTTGGCCACCGTGCTCGATCCTAGGTTTAAAGCCTACGTTGTATCTCTCTTTCCGGGAGACACAAGTCTGCAGATGTTCAAAGACCTGCTGGTGAGACAACTGTCAAGTCAAGTGGAACGTGACCCGCCAACAGCTCCTCCTTCATTTTCTACCGCCACTGGAGCTGCAAGGAAAAGGATCAAATTTCTAAAACCACCCCCTGGCGGTGATGCAGGGCAGTCAGGAGCGAAAACTGACATCTGGGCCAATATTTACTAAGAATTCGAGTTTGTCCGATTTTTTTTTTTTTCTAAGTCCCAATCCGGGAATTCACTAAGCACCAATATCGGCAGTGTTTGGACTATTCATAATGGTTTGATTTGCAAAGTTCCGAAATACGAATGAATAGACCATCGGTCAAACACGGCTGTTATTTCTTTTTTTATCATATAAGTTTTATTTTATGATAGAAACATATAATTCAACTGCTAATATATAAACAGTAAACAGGAGGCTGTATGGCCAGTATGATTACAGATACAGAAAATTTCTCAAAGAGAGCGGTGAAAGAGTATGGTGTGATGGATAGGAAAGGTATATGGGAGGTGAAGAACTGGGAAACAAAGGATCCAGTGCTATGGAGGAAGGAGGAAAATAAAGGAATAGAACAATTTCTCCAAAGGGTCGGGGGTCTGGAAAAAAAAGGGGGGGGGGATATAGGGGGAGGGGCAGTGGCTGTGGAGCGGAGTCCATAATTAATTTAGTCCTGGGTGGTCATGGTATTTGTACCAGGGGAGCCAGGTGGAGTGGAACTTTTTTACTGTGTTTTGGCGAAGACTGCTGATGTATTCCATGTTTGCGACAAACCAGATTCTATTTATGAGTGCCTTGCGATTGAGGGCTTCGGGTTTCTTCCAGTTACTCGCTATTTGATATTTGGCTGCGCAAGATACAAAGAGGATCAGGTTTTTCGAGTCTTTAGAGATGTGGGCGGGCGGAGAGCAAAGGAGGAGGTTCGCGGGTGATAGGGGCGCTGGTAGGTCGATTAATCGAGAGAGAAGCTTACGGACCTTCGCCCAGTATTGAACAATCACCGGGCAGGTCCACCAAACATGATAGAATGTGCCTACTTGACCGCAGTTCCTCCAGCAAAGGTTGGAGGTGTCAGGGTAAATCCTATGCAACCGGTCCGGTACTAAGTACCATCTTGTGTATATTTTGTATGAGTTTTCGCGGATGGCCACGCTGATGGAGCATTGTGAGATGGCGGTGCGGATTGTGTCCCAACCCTCCTCCCCTAAGTGACACCCCATGTCAGCCTCCCATGCCAGCTTGTGCGGTTCGAGAGGTGGGGGTGCAGGGTTGAGGGTGGTTATGTAAAGGAGAGAGATGGTGCCTCTACCGGTAGGGTTGTAAATACAGAGTCTCTCGAGAGGTGTGGGGGCTGATAGAGGAAACGTTAAATGTAGGGAGGAAAGGAAGTGGCGAATCTGTAGGTATTGATAAAACAGAGAGTTGGGTAGGTCGTGTGTAGTTTGTAGGTCTGAGAATGATTTAATGGAATGCGTCCCTGTGAAGTGGTGTATTCTGGTAGCCCCTGCCGAGATCCAGGGGCGGGCCATTTCCCGAGAGCGTCCCGGGGGGAAATGCCGGGTTGCTCCAGATGGGAGTCAGAGGGGAGGGGTGGGTTGATAATTTAAATTTTTTGTTCAGATTCTGCCAATGTGTAATTGTCAATTCTATTGCGGGTGAGGTGCGGTGGGGTGGGGAGCGTTGTTTGTTAGAGAGCCAAGGCAGGTGTGAGATAGATGGGACTCCCGACAAATCGCTCTCTAAATCAACCCAACTTTTGGTGTGTTTTGGGGCATGCCAGGCAACCATTTGGCTTAATCTGGTCGCGTCATAATAACGTTGGAGGATGGGGAGGCCCAGACCGCCGTTTCGAGAGTGTTTAGTTAAGATATCCCGCCGGATTCTAGGTTTTTTATGGCTCCAAATAAATTTGCATAAGGAGGACTGGAGATTGTTAAGAGTCTGGGAGGGAACTGAAATTGGAAGCGTCTGAAACAAGTATAGAAGTTTGGGAAGGATATTCATTTTTATAGCGTTAATTCGTCCCACCCAAGAGAGAAAGTAAGAATCCCATTGATGGATATCGTTAAGGATTGATGTGATGAGTGGGGGGTAGTTAGTCTTGTAGAGAGAACTGTAGGATTTGGTGATGGAGACCCCAAGATATTTGAGGGAGTGTCTGCGCCAAGAAAAATTTAAGTTCTTTTGTAGCTGTGATTTAGTTAGCTTGGGGATGTGTAAGGAGAGGGCTTCGGATTTTGTCTGGTTAATTTTATATCCCGAGAGGTTGCCATATGTGGATAGTTCTCGGAAGAGGTTCGGGAGGGAAATAGTCGGGTTCGTCAGAGTCAAGAGGATATCATCGGCGAAGAGGGAGATGGTGTATTGAGTGTGGTTAATATTGACTCCCGAAATGTCAGGATTGGTCCGGATGCGGTTTGCGAGGGGTTCAATGACGAGGGCGAAAAAGAGGGTAGATAGTGGGCATCCCTGTCGTGTTCCCATTGAAATTTTGAGGGGGTCCGATAGTAGGCCGTTGGAGAGAACCGATGCCGAATGGTTCTGGTATAAGGCCTGTATGGCTTGAAGAAATTTACCCTGAAGGCCAAAACGTTGTATAGTTTATCGCATGAAAGGCCATGAAACTCTGTCAAAGGCCTTCTCTGCGTCTAGGGCAAGTGTCAAGGACGGGATCTTATGAAGATTAATGTGGTGAATAATATTCACGACACGCCTAGTATTGTCGAGTGCCTGTCTGGATGGAACGAAGCCCACCTGGTCAGGATGTATGAGCGAGGGGAGAATAGGGTTAAGTCTATTAGCCAGTACTTTGGCAAAGATTTTCAAATCCGAGTTCAGAAGTGATATGGGCCGGTAGTTAGAGATAAGCTGGGGGTCTTTATTGGGTTTTGGGATCACGGTAATGACGGCCTTGGTAGTGTGGGGGTGGAAGGGAGACCCATTTAGAATAAGGTTAAATACTGTCGTGAGGTGAGGAAGTAGTGCGGGTTGAAAAATTTTATAATATGACATTGGGTAGCCATCTGGACCTGGGGCCTTAGATGGTTTCTGACTACCGATGGCAAGGGTTATTTCCACGGGGGTAATGGGTCTGTCAAGGTCCGTAGAGGTGTTGGCGTCGATACGAGGTAGGTCTGAGTAAGTTAAGTAGTCTGAAATCGTGGGGTGGGTCGGGTCCAATGAAGAGGAAGTGTCTGGCAAATTGTAGAATTGCTCGTAATAAGTCAGAAAAAGAGAGTTAATAGTCTTTGGATTGTATTGGAGGGAGTTGTACTCGTCTTTAATAGCCGAAATAGCAGTGTGCGCCTTCCGAGCCCTCAATCTACCGGCCAATAGCGAATCGGCCTTATTACTTTTTTCGTAGAATTTTTGTTTCAGCCAGCGGAGTGAGTGCTCGGTTTTTTCGGCTAGCAAAGCGTTCAAAGTTGCCCTGGTAGATGTGAGTTGTGAATAAAGAGATTGTGAGGGTCGTTGTTTATGTAGGGTTTCTAAGTTGTGGACCTCAACTGTGAGGGATGATATTTTTTGTTTACGATCTCTGTTTCTATGTGACGCATAGCTAATGATGTGTCCTCTAATTACGGCTTTGTGGGCTTTCCAGATTAATGGAGTGCAAGTAGAATTAGTCATGTTTAAGGAGAAGTAGTCAGCTAGAGCTAGATTGATTTTTTCCTGAAACTGAGGGATTTTCAAGAGCGTCTCCTTTAATCTCCAATTGGGGCGAGTTGTCGGGGTGTCGAGGAAGTCAAAGGTGGCGGTGATAATGGAGTGGTCCGACCAAGGGTTAGTGAGAATAGACGAGTCCAGTACATGCTTAGAGACCAACGTGCCGCAGTAAAAAAAGATCGATTCGAGAGTATGAATGGTGCGGGGTCGAGAAGAAGGTATAGTCTCTGGCTGTTGGGTTGAGAGCTCGCCAGATGTCGAAGAGGCCAGATTCGCGAATGTGCTTATTTAAGGAGCGTAAGGGGGAGTTGTGTTGGGGGCGGGTCTGACCAGAAGATTTATTTAGGTCGATATCTGGAACAGTATTGAAGTCCCCCCTAGTATTAAATAACCTTTTCTGACTTTGGTTAGATCTGAGAAAAAAGAGTGAAAAAAAGAGGGTTGCCCGGAATTGGGGGCGTAGACAATGGCGATCGTGCATTGTAAGTGTCCGAGCGTGCCCGTCAGAATGATATATCGGCCATCAGAGTCTGTGTGGGTCGATTGTAGTGTGAACGGGATTTTGGAGTGGATCAGGACGGCCACCCCATTGTGTTTCGATTGGCTTGAGGAATAAAAAAACGTTGGGTAGCGTTTAGTGGCTAGGGATGGATGCGATCGGGATTTGAAATGAGTTTCTTGGATGAACCCTATTCCCGCTTTCAGAGTTTGAAGAGAGCGGAACAGGGATGAGCGCTTCTGGGGGGTATTGAGACCCTTGGCATTCAGGGACGCCAGTACCAGGGGCATCTTTTAAGGTGTTAGAAAGGGGCACGAAGGAAAAAGGAAGGAGAGAGAGGCGAAGAAAGAGAGAAGAGAGGGGGAAAAAAAGGGGGGGGGGAGAGAGTCTGTGTAGGAGTTCCTTACGACCAGCGATAAGGAACGGGCACAGAAAGTAGGATCAAGGGATCCAAAGTGGAGAAGCGTCGGGGAACGATCGTACTCCCTCCACGGAGGGGGGAGAGGTGGGGAAGCGGGTCTAGATGCTAGAAAGCAATAGTGTGGGTTTGTGTGGTAAGTACAGGAATTGGGGGAACACGTCCCTCCAGTGGTGGTCTGTGTGAAAGTAACAGTCATGGTTGAGAGGCATATAAATCATTGTGTGAATGGCATGTAACTGAAAGGTGGCATGCAAGGCCAAACATCGAGTGCAATAAAAGCAATATTACATTAATACAAACAAAGTAACTAGAATTTCAAACTAAACATCCTGGTTTCTATATACGAGTATAAAGTATGTGTTAGTTGTCGATATGTTGCGGAAAGCACATATGTGGGCAGGCCTAAGAGAATAGGTATAGTCGCGGGACTTCGAGTAGCGGGGTAACAAGGTGGGCTGGGGAAAAGTAAGGGCAGACAATATACAATAGGTATATGGAACAATCAGGATGATAAACTAAAACAGGTAAAATGGTCAACAGGAGTACCATAGCAATATAATGAGTAGAGTGTCCATATAACCACAGGCGCAGAGGTGATCAGGGCGGGTGAGGGTTAGAATTCTGCCCGATGAGTGGGTCTGAGTCCTCCAGGTGTGACAGGAAGTCAGCCCCTTCTCTCGGGTCTTTAATGACGATTGTTTTTCCATTATAGTCGACCAGAAGTTTAAAGGGGAATCCCCAGCGGCAGCGGATACCTCGTGTGCGGAGAGCGGAAGTTAAGTCTCTGAGTTCTCTCCTTTTAAGTATGGTGGAGGGGGCCAAGTCTTGAAAGAACTGTAATTTGGAGTCCTCGAACAGTATGTGTGGCTTGCCCCGGGTCGGGAGGAGGACCATCTCTTTATCTTTGAAGCTGAGAAAGCGCATGATAACGTCCCTCGGGGGTTCGCCATCTCGAGGTCTAGGGCGGAGGGCCCTGTGAGCCCTTTCCAGAGGCAGTTCCTGAGACTCTGTACTTGGCAAAAGGGTGGAGAACAGCGGTTGGAGGTATGCTTCGAGGGTCGCCGGGAGGATGGACTCTGGGATGTTGCGGATTCTGAGATTGTTTCTTCTTTCGCGATTCTCCAAGTCCTCGTTTTTGGCCCGGAGCTCCGATATATCTTGGATGAGGTGATCTATATCTCTGACCGTTTCTATGTGATCCTTCTGTAGAACGTCCTGTCTGGCTTCCAGTTTGGAGGTTCTGGAGGACAGGGATGAGATATCTGACCTAATAGAGGTAACTGCTCTGTCGAGTTTGGATTCCAATGATTCTTTAAAGTCCATTATGAGCGACTTCAAAGCCATAATATCTTCTTTGGTCGATGGAACGGGTGAGGATGACGGGTCGTCACCACCCAAAGAAGATAGGCTGGGAGAGGGAGGGCCTGAAGGTAGGGAGGGCTTGTTGCTCCTGTCGGTTTTGGTGAAATGTTGGGAGATATCTGTACCCGCACGTTTTCTTGTATTCGGGTTGGATTTAGACATGTTTGCACCTCGGCAGGCGGGTTTGGAGAAGAAGGGGCTAAACAAGGCACTGAGGTAGGTGAGTAGAGTGGGACTATCAAGCTGCCAGAGAGGGAACCACTGGAGGGCTGAGTTATGGTGCAATCAGTGGAACATGAGGACTAGTGGACGTCTTAGAGAGTTGTGGGATGCCCAGTCATTGCCATATGTGGGAGTGCATTTGTGTCGACATGTATGAGGAGAAAAATGATGTGGAGACGGAGCAGATTGCCTGTAATAGTGATGTCACCCCCTAGGGGGTCGACACCTGAGTGGATGAACTGTTGGAAGGAATTACGTGACAGTGTCAGCTCTGTATAAAAGACAGTGGTTGACATGAGACAGCCGGCTACTCAGCTTGTGCCTGTCCAGACGTCTCATAGGCCGTCAGGGGCTCTAAAGCGCCCGTTACCTCAGATGGCAGATATAGACTCCGACACGGATACTGACTCCAGTGTCGACGGTGAAGAGACAAATGTGACTTCCAGTAGGGCCACACGTTACATGATTGAGGCAATGAAAAATGTTTTTACACATTTCTGATAATACGAGTACCACCAAAAAGGGGTATTATGTTCGGTGAGGAAAAACTACCTGTAGTTTTCCTGAATCTGAGAAATTAAATGAGGTGTGTGATGATGCGTGGTTTTCCCCCGATAACAACTGATAATTTCTAAAATGTTATTGGCATTATATCCTTTCCCGCCAGAGGTTAGGGTGCGTTGGGAAACACCCCCTAGGGTGGATAAAGCGCTCACACGCTTGTAAGGGCTCTACCCTCTCCTGAGATGGCCGCCCTTAAGGATCCTGCTGATAGAAAGCAGGAGGGTATCCTAAAATGTATTTACACACATACTGGTGTTATACTGCGACCAGCAATCGCCTCAGCCTGGTTGTGCAGTGCTGGGTTGGCGTGGTCGGATTCCCTGACTGAAAATATTGATACCCTAGATAGGGACAGTATATTTTTGCCTATAGAGCATTTAAAAGATGCATTTCTATATATGCGTGATGCACAGCGGAATATTTGCCGACTGGCATCAAGTCAAAGTGCGTTGTCCATTTCTACCAGTAGAGGGTTATGGACACGTCAGTGGTCAGGTGATGCGTATTCCAAACGGCATTTGGAAGTATTGCCTTATTAAAGGGAGGAGTTATTTGGGGTCGGTCTTTCAGACCTGGTGGCCACGGCAACAGCTGGGAAATCCACCTTTGTACCCCAGGTCGCCTCTCAACATGAGAAGACGCCGTATTATCAGGCGCAGTCTTTTCGTGGACAAGCGGGCAAAAGATTCCTCATTTCTGCCCCGTGACAGAGGGAGAGGAAAAAGGCTGCAGAAATCAGCCAGTTCCCAGGAACAGAAACCCTCTCCCGCCTCTGCCAAGCCCTCAGTATGACGCTGGGGCTTTACAAGCAGAATCAGGCACGGTGGGGGGCCCGTCTCAATGAATTTCAGCGCGCAGTGGGCTCACTCGCAAGTAGACCCCTGGATCCTTCAGGTGAAATCTCAGGGGTACAAATTAGAATTCGAGACGTCTCCCCCTCGCCGTTTCCTAAAGTCGGCTTTACCGATGTCTCCTTCTGACAGGGAGACTGTTTTGGAAGCCATTCACAAGCTGTATTCCCAGCAGGTGATAACAAGGTACCCCTCCTGCAACAGGGAACGGGGTATTATTCCACACTGTTGTGGTACCGAAGCCGGACGGCTCGGTGAGACCGATTCTAAATCTAAAATCTTTGAACACTTACATACAGAGGTTCAAATTCAAGATTGAGTCACTCAGAGCAGTGATTGCGAACCTGGAAGAAGGGGACTACATGATGTCTCGGGACATCAAGGATGCTTACCTTCATGTCAAAATTTACCCTTCTCATCAAGGGTACCTCAGGTTTATGGTACAGAACTGTCACTATCAGTTCAGACGCTGCCGTATGGATGGTCCACGGCACCCCGGGTCTTTACCAAGGTAATGGCCGAAATGATGATATTCCTTCGAAGGAAGGGAATTTTAGTTATCCTTTACTTGGACGATTCCCTGATAAGGGTAAGATCCAGGGAACAGTTGGAGGTCGGTGTAGCACTATTTCAGGTAGTGTTGCGGCAGCACGATTGGATTCTCAATATTCCAAAATCGCAGCTGGTTCCGACGACTTGTCTTCTGTTCCTAGGGATGATCCTGGACACAGTCCAGAAAAAGGCTTTTCTCCCAGAGGAGAAAGCCAGGGAGTTATCCGAGCTAGTCAGGAACCTCCTAAAACCGAGCCAAGTCTCAGTGCATCAATGCACAAGGGTTCTGGGTAAAATGGTGGCTTCCTAAGAAGCAATCCCATTCGGCAGATTCCACGCAAGAACTTTCCAGTGGGACCTGCTGGACAAATGGTCCGGGTCGCATCTTCAGATGCATCAGCGGATAACCCTGTCACCAAGGACAAGGGTGTCCCTCCTGTGGTGGTTGCAGAGTGCTCATCTTCTAGAGGGCCGCAGATTCGGCATTCAGGACTGGGTCCTGGTGACCACGGATGCCAGCCTGCGAGGCTGGGGAGCAGTCACACAGGGAAGGAATATCCAGGGCTTATGGTCAAGTCTGGAGACATCACTTCACATAAATATCCTGAAGCTAAGGGCCATTTACAATGCTTTAAGCTTAGCAAGTCCTCTGCTTCAAGGTCAGCAGGTGTTGATCCAGTCGGACAACATCACGGCAGTCACCCACGTAAACAGACAGGGTGGCACAAGAAGCAGGAGGGCAATGGCAGAAGCTGCAAGGATTCTTCGCTGGGCGGAAAATCATGTGATAGCACTGTCAGCAGTATTCATTCCGGGAGTGGACAACTGGGAAGCAGACTTCCTCAGCACGACCTCCACCCGGGAGAGTGGGGACTTCACCCAGAAGTCTTCCACATGATTATAAACCGTTGGGAAAAACTCGACAGGTATTGCGCCAGGTCAAGGGACCCTCAGGCAATAGCTGTAGACGTTCTGGTAACACCGTGGGTGTACCAGTCAGTGTATGTGTTCCCTCCTCTGCCTCTCATACCCAAGGTACTGAGATTGATAAGATGGAGAGGAGTAAGCACTATATTCGTGGCTCCGGATTGGCCAAGAAGGACTTGGTAACCGGAACTTCAAGAGATGCTCACGGAGGATCCGTGGCCTCTACCTCTAAGAAGGGACCTGCTCCAGCAAGGACCCTGTCTGTTCCAAGACTTACCACGGCTGCGTTTGACGGCATGGCGGTTGAACGCCGGATCCTGAAAAGGCATTCCGGATGAAGTCATCCCTATCCTGATCAAAGCCAGGAAGGATGTAACCGCAAAACATTATCACCGCATTTGGCGAAAATATGTTGCGTGGTGCGAGGCCAGTAAGGCCCGACGGAGGAAATTCAACTGGGTCGTTTCCTACATTTCCTGCAAACAGGAGTGTCTATGGGCCTGAAATTGGGGTCCATTAAGGTTAAAATTTCGGCCCTGTCAATTTTCTTCCAAAAAGAACTAGCTTCAGTCCCTGAAGTTCAGACGTTTGTAAAAGGGGTACTGCATATACAGCCTCCTTTTGTGCCTTCAGTGGCACTTTGGGATCTCAATGTAGTTTTTGGGTTCCAAAAGTCACATTGGTTTGAACCACTTAAATCTGTGGAGTTAAAATATCTCACATGGAAAGTGGTCATGATGTTGGCCCTGGCCTGGGCCAGGCGCGTGTCAGAATTGGCGGCTTTATCCTGTAAAAGCCCTTATCTGATTTTCCATTCGGACAGGGCGGAATTGAGGACTCGTCCTCAGTTTCTCCCTAAGGTGGTTTCAGCGTTTCACCTGAACCAACCTATTGTGGTGCCTGCGGCTACTAGGGACTTGGAGGACTCCAAGTTGCTAGACGTTGTCAGGGCCCTGAAAATATATGTTTCCAGGACGGCTGGAGTCAGGAAAACTGACTCGCTGTTTATCCTGTATGCACCCAACAAGCTGGGTGCTCCTGCTTCTAAGCAGACTATTGCTCGTTGGATTTGTAGTACAATTCAGCTTGCACATTCGGTGGCAGGCCTGCCACAGCCAAAAAATCTGTAAATGCCCACTCCACAAGGAAGGTGGGCTCATCTTGGGCGGCTGCCCGAGGGGTCTCGGCTTTACAACTTTGCCGAGCAGCTACTTGGTCAGGAGCAAATACGTTTGTAAAATTCTACAAAATTGATACCCTGGCTGAGGAGGACCTGGAGTTCTCTCATTTGGTGCTGCAGTCATCCGCACTCTCCCGCCCGTTTGGGAGCTTTGGTATAATCCCCATGGTCCTTACGGAGTCCCCAGCATCCACTTAGGACGTTAGAGAAAATAAGAATTTACTTACCGATAATTCTATTTCTCGTAGTCCGTAGTGGATGCTGGGCGCCCATCCCAAGTGCGGATTGTCTGCAATACTGGTACATAGTTATTGTTACCAAAAAAATCGGGTTATTGCTGTAGTGAGCCATCTTTTCTAGAGGCTCCTCTGTTATCATGCTGTTAACTGGGTTCAGATCACAAGTTGTACGGTGTGATTGGTGTGGCTGGTATGAGTCTTACCCGGGATTCAAGATCCTTCCTTATTGTGTACGCTCGTCCGGGCACAGTATCCTGAGGCTTGGAGGAGGGTCATAGGGGGAGGAGCCAGTGCACACCAGATAGTCCTAAAGCTTTCTTTAGATGTGCCCAGTCTCCTGCGGAGCCGCTATTCCCCATGGTCCTTACGGAGTCCCCAGCATCCACTACGGACTACGAGAAATAGAATTATCGGTAAGTAAATTCTTATTATATATGTGTGTATGTGTATATATATATATGTATGTATATGTATGTATGTATGTATATATATATGTATGTATATGTATATATGTATGTATATGTATGTATATATATATATTCCATAGACAAAAAACCTTACGGTTTCACATGTCCCATTAAGGCTTCTTAGACATGATCGAAATTTCAGAAACCTGTTGTAACTCTTCCACTCAAACTCCAAAAAGCAATGAAATTCCGATCATTAAGGCTGACGCCTTAATGGACGTGTTCCTTGCGCAATACAGATATGGTATGCCATCACAGCCTGTGGGTAAGTGCAGATTCAGCACTCTCACAGAGTGAGATTGCGGTCACTCACACAATGGTGGAGCTGCTAATTCACAGATTTGTGTGCTCATTGGAATACACACATGCAGTCTATGCAACTGAAGGTCTGAGCAGTTTTGTGGTGCTCCCATCCCACACAGTGCCCACAACCATCCCATTCGGTCACCACAACCATCCCACCTTGTTACAACATCCTTCTGACTCCATACATCCATCTCACATAGTATACACATTTAGCTCCCTCAAACATCTTGGTTAATTGCTAAAACTATAATACCCTATCTACGGTCTATGCATCTACACTTACTTCCCCTATACACCCCCATGCTGCCCTGTCTTCCCCAATCCCTACTGCTGTGTTCTCCCATCTGTGCTAGTCTGTACTAACTTATCTGCACCATCTGTCTTTCCCCACCTGTGCCTTGTCTGTACCACCGTTTCCTTCTCTGTGCTGCTCAGTGTTTCCTTCTTCAACGTCACTCTGCCTCCTTCAGTACATGGCACACTATTTTCTCTCCCATCTGCACCAGTTTTCTACCCATCCATGCCAGTGTTTTCAACCCATCTGCACCGCTCTGTCTCCCTTCCCATACTTGCTGCTTAATCTACCCCCTATCCACACCACTCTTACCCCATTCATGTAGCTGACATCCTGAAGGTAAATTTCGTGGATCATGTGCTCTTGGCAGGGGGATAACCGCTACAGCCCACCCCCCAGTGGTCTGGAAACGCCTCCGTTGTGCAGACCATGCCCTGCCAATGGCATGCTAACGCTGTTTGCACGCCCCCCTCCTTCCCCGCAACCACCTCTGCCTATCAATCAGGCAGGGTGATCGCAGCCAGTGAGATGCTGATAGCATCTCACTGGGCTCCTGGGGTACGCACGCACAGTGCGGCCATTGCACGTGCGCACCTCACAAACTAATTCAGACTGCGATTGCTGCTGCTGCGGTCTGAATTACCCCGTGTTTCTTTGTCCCACCCATCAGTGCTGCTTAGTGTTCAACTCTATCCACACACTTCTGTTCCCCCATCCACACCGCTCTCCTCCCTCCAATCAACAACACTCTTACCTCATCTGAGCAGCTTTGTCTTCCGCTCAGACCTTCAGTTGCATAGACTGCATGTGTGTATTCCAATGAGCACACAAATCTGTGAATTAGCAGCTCCACCATTGTGTGAGTGACAGCAATCTCACTCTGTGAGAGTGCTGAATCTGCACTTACCCACAGGCTGTGATGGCATACCATATCTGTATTGCGCAAGGAACACGTCCATTAAGGCGTCAGCCTTAATGATCGGAATTTCATTGCTTTTTGGAGTTTGAGTGGAAGAGTTACAACAGGTTTCTGAAATTTCGATCATGTCTAAGAAGCCTTAATGGGACATGTGAAACCGTAAGGTTTTTTGTCTATGGAATTTCATCGCTTTTTTTAAATTTATTCTTTTTATTCAGAAATGTAAAATTTCACTGTAAGAATAAACATTTGATTTTTTAAATGTTTAATGAAAATGTTCGTATAACATCACTGTTCTGTGCAAAATTATTTTATTAACCAAACCGAATTGTTTAAGGTCCATACACACTTAACGATTTAATGAGCAACGTCGCTCATTTTCCCCCTCTTTGAGCGATGTCGCTCGTTTTATCGTTAAGTGTGTATGCCGCCAGTGACGAACGATGCGCGGCTCCGCGGGTCGGCAACAATCGTCGCTGTCGGTAGGTCATGCATGAAGGATGTGGACTGTCGTCCACGACCTTCATGCAGGGCTGGCGGGGGCGTGACGTCACTGAGCGATATGAGCGGTCATATTGCTCAGCGTGTACAGTTGGCCGCCGGCCGGCCGGGGGAAACATTAGATGATGTCGCTCACAGAGCGACATCGTTTAATGTGTATGGGCCTTTAGACTTTGGTCAAAATATTTTGCTGCCTTTGCAGCTGATGCAGGGAGGGGGGTAGGCGGCAGCAGCCTGTGACTGAGGCTGGAGGTAGGCGTGAAATGCATTGCTTGTACGTGTGAGTGCGTGGTGTCAGGTGCTGCGCGTGTATATGTGTGTGTGTGTCAGGTGCTGCCTGTGTATCAGCTCCTGTGTGTGTGTGTATGTGTGTCAGGTGCTGCGTGTATATACGAGTGTGTCTGATGGTGCGTGTGTATGCGTCAGCTGCCGCACGTGTATGTGTGTCAGGTGTTGCGGGTGTATATGTGTGTGAGTATCAGGTGCTCCGCGTGTGTACAAGGGTAGGTCTGGTGCTGTGCATGAATACGTATGTCTGTGTCAGGTGCTGCGCGTGTACATGTGTGCATCAGGTGCTGCGCGTGTACATGAGTGTGCATTAGGTGCTGCGCGTGTACATGAGTGTGCGTCGGGTGCTGCGTGTGTACATGAGTGTGCATTAGGTGCTGCGCGTGTACATGAGTGTGCGTCAGGTGCTGCGTGTGTACATGAGTGTGCGTCAGGTGCTGCGCGTGTACATGTGTGTGCGTCAGGTACTACACGTGTCTATGTGTGTGTGAGTAAGGTGCTGCATGTGTATGTGTGTGTCTGATGGTGTGCGTGTATATGTATGTGTCAGGTGCTGCGTGTATATGCATGTGTCAGGTGCTGCATGTTTATTTAATTGTGTCTGATGCTACGTGTGTGTGTCAGGTGCCGCCTGTGTATATGTGTGTGTGTCAGGTGTTGCGCGTGTATGTGTGGGTCAGGTGCTGCATGTTTATTTTATTGTGTCTGATGCTACGTGTGTGTGTGTCAGGTGCCGCACGTGTATGTGTGTGTCAGGTTGCGCGTGTATGTGTATGTCAAGTGCCGTTCCCCTTCTTCCCATCCCAGCTCTCTCTGTAGAATACAGCTCTGCACCCAGAGAGAGGGAAAGACTAGGGGGCTGATCACTGCACTGCTCACTTTTTGGTCATGAGTTCGGCCTCCTGTTTCTTCCAGTGCTGTGTTCCTGCAGCCCAGCCCTCCCTGTTGTGCCAGAGAATCAGCCCTTCCTTCCCCTGCCAGAGAGAGAGAGCCAGAGGCAGAGACACTCTTCCCGTAGCTGGCTTACCCCCAGTACTTCAGCACTGGCCATGCGGCAGTCAACAAAGGAGACCAGCAGGGGGTTCTGGCAGCATCAGCTGTGGCCGTAGCTGGATCGGGGAGGCCTGTAGTGTCTGAGGTGGGCAGCACTTCCTCCGCCGCTGTCACCTTCCCCTGCCGGAGAGAAAGCCAGAGACATACCCTTCCCGCAGCTGGGCTACCCCTAGTACCTCAGCGCTGGCCAGGCGGAAGTCTATGGAGGGGACCGGCAGGGGTTTCAGGCCACAGCAGCAGCGGCCGCAGCCAGATCAGGGAGGCCTGCAGGGTCAGAGCTGGGCAGCACTTCTACCAACACTGTCACCTCTGTGCTGGGCATGTACACCAGTCCGTACGGACGGAGGTGTCCACAACAGGCAGCAGTATAATGAGTCAGACAAACTCATTACACGCCGCCCACTGCTGCGCCGCATGCACTCGATGGAGGAAGCCTAGATGCGGTCCCCAGCTGCAGCGAGGGAGAAGGGTGATCACATCACCCTTCAACCCGGCACCTCACAATCAGCTGGGGATCTGCAGTAGCTTCATCTCTCTCTTCCTCTCTGACAGCACAGCAGCCCCTCTGGGTCCCATGTAGCTCTGCCCCCCTGCTCAGAGTTCACTCGGCCTCTCCTGATTAAAAAGAAAATAAGAGACTGACCTGCTGCTCAGATGCGAGGAGGGGACGGGCGGTAGGTCCTCTGTGAGTACACTACACAGTCAAAATTAACTCTGACTCCTCACAACAGTGTGGACTGCGGGCGACGTCAGACGCCAATTTGGGTGTGCTTGCCGCACTACCTGCCCATCAAGCCCAACGTGGTGCCATGGTGCAGCCCCGCCCACTATACGGATTCCATTTTGTATTAGGAACCCTATAACAGCATTCTGACATCCCTCCCCATGATGCTGCCATCCATACACTGCCGCTCTCACACAACTGTACACTGCTGCTCTCATACATCCATACACTGCCGCTCTCATACATCCGTACAACCCCGCTCTCATACATCCGCACACTGCCGCACTCTTACAGCCGCACACTGCCGCACTCTTACAGCCGCACACCATTGCACTCTTACAGCCGCACACCATTGCACTCTTACAGCCGCACACCATCGCACTCTTACAGCCGCACACCATCGCACTCTTACAGCCGCACACCATCGCACTCATACAGCTGTACATTGCCGCTCTCATACATCCGCACACTGCCGCTCACATCTATACAAACATAGCCTTCATACATCTACACATCCAATCCCCGCGCAAGGGAACACTGAAATCACTATCACTTTTGCCCGGGGTGTGACCACAGCCAGCCACTACTCCGGCCACCTTCTTGTGACACCAAAATGCATCTTACCTATCATTAGGGTGGTGCTGCTGCTGGGGGTGGGTTGCTGCCTCAGTCTCCAGGTTGGTGCTGCGATTGGAGGGGGTACTGCTTCCCTGTGCTGCCACTGTCTCCCGGATCATCGTGCCGCTGGCTGAATTGCAGCTTGACGCTACTGCTGCCGGGAGTAACAGCTTCCTGGCTGTTGTTGCTGGTGGCTGCCTACTGCTCATTGCCACCGGAACACTGACCGGCTCGGCAGTGATGCTGGCGGAGGAGTAGTGGCGGTGGGGTGGGGGGGTGCCTGCTCCCTTCCCTCGAGCATGCTGCAGTGTACAAAAATAAATAATAAATAGAGAGCTTACCAGGGTGAGAGTCTGTATGGATCACAGTGATTACATGGGGCACAGCAAAAGGACACCTTGCTGTGAGGGGCTCTGCCCACACAGATTGCTGCACCCTCTCTGATGTCAGCCGCTGCCCTCTCGTTCTCTGGGCGGCTAGTTCCAGTGTGAAGTAGGAGAGGAAGAGAACACACAGGAGAGCAGCCCTGATATATAACAGAGGTGGAAGTTCTATAGGCAGCAGAGACGGAGACCAGCCAGCCAGTCTCCCAGTGCCCTGATCACTACACGCCTCCAGCACAGCATTACAGGAGGGTCCTATAGTGCTGCCCTGAGCTAACAGGTGTGTGTACCAAGTGTACCCCGTACAGTGTGCTGCGCCCTGGTGTCTCTGAGAGGGGTGAGGTCACCGTGCCGCTTTAGTATATGGCTTTTCCTTAGTACTGTACGTTACAGCCCTGCACTAGTGGTGGCAACTCTGCCCTATGTGAACCTGTGAGGTTATTTTCCTATTTACAGAATAACCGGGGAGAAGGCGGCCATATTGCGGCTCTCAAGTGAAGGCACTCTAATACACCCCCTGCTGGCGGCCACTGTGCAGGCGCAACAAATTGAAATGCCCGATCTCTAATGGGGCATATTTCTCTTAATTAAAAAAAACCTGTAACTTTCTGAAAAACCACAACCCCAAAAGGCACTTCACTGGGACATGCTCTATCTAATAAAACAAACCCCAAGTCATATATATATATATATATATATATACACACACACACACACACACACACACACACACACACACACACACATGTATATACATGTATACACAAATACACGTATGTCCATGTTTATGTATGTATAATACATTGATAGAGTACATTATATTTATGAATTAATTGCTTCCCGATTCTGCAGCAGCATCATCAGCACCACCAGTGTTACTCACAGTCACTTCACACTGACTGCTGCACAACACATCACTTAATTTCCGGGCCGCCCGCCACCTGGTGAAGAGACATGGGAGATGAAGGACCAGCAGTGCCACGTTGAGCGGAAGTATTGTGAATTAGTTACCCACACACTCCTTGTGACACCTGCTCCCCGTCTGCCCTCCCACCCGCCGCCTGCCGTCCGGAACCCGCACTGACAAGTAAGTCTCAGCAGAATGTGTCTGCCGGCGGCTCCCAGTCCCCAGTGGTGTGGCGGCCGCGGCACACTAGGACTGAGAGACCGCAGCGGGAGGAAAGCACAGGTGGGCGGGAGGAGAGCATGGGCGGACATCACCAAGTCACATTGCAAGGTGACTCCAGTCCCCCCAGTGAGGCCGCCAACTAATGCACTCAGCATAGTATTAGCAGCAGGCAGAGGGGGGCGGGCGCATCGGTGGTGGGAGGTACGGAAATGAGCTGCAGGCTAGGCTCCACCGATCACACACTCAGTGATCACTGTGCTACAGCAAGCGTGGCGTGCAGCGATGCTGGACATTAGGGAGTGCCTGTGCGCACCAGGCACCCCCTGTACGCACGCCTATGCGCTACCACCCCCCATATGCCACACTACATCACTATGCTATAGCCCTCCCATATGCTGCACTTCATAATTACACTATACCCCCCATACAACATACTACATCACCACACTACACTACTCACAATAAAATTAAAGCATCCCAGTTCCTCATTCTTAATGAGCTCACGTGAGTTCTCTTCCCAACGGAGCTCCAGACCAAGTAACAATGAAGACACCAGCAGCGTGTAGGGGCATGCCTGGTCCACTTGTCAGGAGAGAGCAGTCACTGGAGGGTAAGAAGGGGGCGGGGCCTAGTCCTACAGACGGGAGAGAGCACAGACAGGAGAGAGCAAGGTACAGGGGTACAAGGGGACGGCTGATGTGAAGAAGGGGGCGGGGCCTATTCTTACAGGCTTTCAAAATTCGATTTTTTTAAAAATTCGACATTTGACAAATTCGACTTTTCTGCAATGGTACAAATGCGGCAATTCGACAAAAGTATATTCAATTGAAGTTTGTAAATTCGACAACAGTGCTTTTAAACAGTAAATTCGTCATTTTCAATCCGCCACACTTTGCTGGCGGAATCTAATAAAAAAATGTAAAAACATGTTTTTTTTGCAGTTTTCTTTTTTGGTAATATCATATCTATTTATATTAGAAGGGATTAGGTACTTAGTTTGTCTTTTTTGGAGGCACAAGTATTATTTATATATTTTTTAAAAGATTATTATTATTTTTTAAATGGAATGTGAAAAACCCGTAAAAAAAATTGCGTGGAGTCCCCCCTTAAAGCATAACCAGCCTCGGGCTCTTCGAGCCGGTCCTGGTTCTAAAAATCCGGGGGAAAAACGGACAGGGGATCCCACGTATTTTTAAAACCAGCACCAGGCTCTGCGCCTGGTGCAAAAAATACGGGGGACAAAAAGAGTAGGGGTCCTCCTTATTTTTTACACCAGCATCGGGCTCCACTAGCTGGACAGATAATGCCACAGCCGGGGGTCACTTTTATACAGTGCCCTGCGGCCGTGGCATTAAATATCCAACTAGTCACCCCTGGCCCGGGTACCCTGGGGGAGTGGGGACCCCTTCAATCAAGGGGTCCCCCCCCCCAGCCACCCAAGGGCCAGGGGTGAAGCCCGAGGCTGTCCCCCCCATAAAAGGGCTGCGGATGGGAGGCTGATAGCCTTGAGAAAATTGAAAGAATATTGTTTTTTCCAGTAGTACTACAAGTCCCAGCAAGCCTCCCCCGCAAGCGGGTACTTTGAGAACCACAAGTACCAGCATGCTGGAGAAAAACGGGCCCGCTGGTACCTGTAGTTCTACTGGGAAAAAAATACCCAAATAAAAACAGGACACAGACACCGTGAAAGTATAACTTTATTTCACACCTGCCGACACACACATACTTACCTATGTTGACACGAAGCAGTCGGTCCTCTTCTCCAAGTAGAATCCACGGGTAACTGTAAATAAAAGATAAATTATACTCACCTGATCCAGGTTCCAGATTAAATCCACGTACTTGGCAAAACAACAAACCGAACACACGGACCAGACGGACTGAAAGGGGTCCCATGTCCACGAATGCAGACATCCGAATCTCGCGAGAATCCGACAGCGGGATGACAACGTTCGGGCGCGCTCGGGTTAGCCGAGCGAGGCGGGAAGGTTCGAACCTGCCTCGGACCCGTGTAAAATGGGTGAAGTTCGGGGGGTTCGGATTCCGACGAACCGAACCCACTCATCACTAGTATGTACGTGTGCGTCAGGTGCCGTGCGTGCACGTACGTGTGTGTCAGGTGCCGCGCGTGTACGTACGTGTGTCAGGTGTCGTGCGTGTACGTGTGTGTGTGTCAGGTGGCGCGTACCTACATGTGTATGTCAGGTGCTGTGCATGTGTGTACGTACACGCGTGTATGTGTCAGGTGCCGCACGTGTACGTGTGTGTGTGCCAGGAGCCGCGCATGTCCATGTGTGTGGGTGTCAGGAACCGCGCGTGTACGTACATATATGTGTATGTGTGTGTGTCAGGAGCCGCGCGTGTACGTACATGTGTGTATGTGTGTCAGGAGCCACGCGTGTGCATACGTGTGTGTGTGTCAGGTGCCACACGTGTATGTACGTGTGTGTGTGTGTGTGTGTGTGTGTGTGTGTGTCAGGTGCCGCGCGTGTACGTACGTATGTGTGTGCCTGGAGCCGCGCGTGTACATACATGTGTGTGTGTCTCAGGTGCTGCACGTGTATATGTGTGTATCTCAGGGGCTTCATTTGTATGCGTCAGCTGCCACGTGGGTGTCAGGTGTTGAGAGTGTATGTGTTTGTGTCAGGTGTCGCATCTGCATGTGTGCGACTGTCAGGTGCTGCGCGTGTATGTGTGTGTCAGGTGCTGCATGTATATATGTGTGTGTTAGGTGCTGTTCATGTATGTGGGAGTGGCAGGTGCTGCATGTGTATATATGTGTGAGTAGCAGGTGCTGTGTGTGTATATGATTGTGTGTCAGGTGCTGTGCGTGCGTGCGTTAAATGCCACATGTATATATGTGTCAGGTGCTGCCTGTGTGTGTGTCAGGTGCTGCATGTCTGTATGTGTGTGGGTGTGTCAGGTGCTGCATGTCTGTGTGTGTGGGTGTGTCAGGTGCTGCATGTCTGTGTGTGTGTGTGTGTGTGTGTGTCTTTCAGGTGCTGCATGTGTGTGCCAGGTGCTGCATGTCTGCGTGTGTCAGGCGCTGCATGTCTGTGTGTCAGGTGCTGCGTGTCTGCGTGTGTGTGTCAAATGCTGCGTGTGTGTCAGGTGCTGCGTGTCTTTGTGTGTGCGTGTCTGTCAGGTGCTGCATGTGTGTGTCAGGCGCTGCATGTCTGCGTGTGTGTGTGTCAGGTGCTGCGTGTCTGTGTGTCAGGTGCTGCGTGTGTGTGTGTCAGGTGCTGCGTGTGTGTGTGTCAGGTGCTGTGTGTGTGTGTCAGGTGCTGCGTGTGTGTGTGTGTGTCAGGTGCTGCGTGTCTGCGTGTGTGTCAGGTGCTGCGTGTGTGTGTGTCAGGTGCTGCGTGTGTGCGTGTGTGTCAGGTGCACATCCCAGTTCCTCATTCTTAATGAGCTCACGTGAGTTCTCTCCCCAACGGAGCTCCAGACCAAGTAACAATGAAGACACCAGCAGCGTGTAGGGGGCAGGCCTGGTCCACTTGTCAGGAGAGAGCAGTCACTGGAGGGTAAGAAGGTGGCGGGGCCTAGTCCTACAGACGGGAGAGAACACAGACAGGAGAGAGCAAGGTACAGGGGTAGAAGGGGACGGCTGATGTGAAGAAGGGGGCGGGGCCTATTCTTACAGGCTTTCAAAATTCGACTTTTTAAAATTCGTCATTTGACAAATTCGACTTTTCTGCAATGGTACAAATGCAGCAATTCGACAAAAGTATATTCAATTGAAGTTTGTAAATTCGACAACAGTGCTTTTAAACAGTAAATTCGTCATTTTCAATCCGTCACACTTTGCAGGCGGAATCTAATAAATAAAAGTTGTTGTTTTTTTGGTAATAGCATATCTATATTAGAAGGGATTAGGTACTTGGTTTGTCTTTTTTGGAGGCACAAGTATTATTTATATATTTTTTAAAAGATTATTATTTTTTTAAATGGAATGTAAAAAACCCGGAAAAAAAAATTGCGTGGGGTCCCCCCTCCAAAGCATAACCAGCCTCGGGCTCTTCGAGCCGGTCCTGGTTCTAAAAATCCGGGGGAAAAACGGACAGGGGATCCCCCGTATTTTTAAAACCAGCACCGGGCTCTGCGCCTGGTGCTGGTGCAAAAAATACGGGGGACAAAAAGAGTAGGGGACCCCCCGTATTTTTTACACCAGCATCGGGCTCCACTAGCTGGACAGATAATGCCACAGCCGGGGGTCACTTTTATACAGTGCCCTGCGGCCGTGGCATTAAATATCCAACTAGTCACCCCTGGCCGGGGTACCCTGGGGGAGTGGGGACCCCTTCAATCAAGGGGTCCCCCCCCCCAGCCACCCAAGGGCCAAGGGTGAAGCCCGAGGCTGTCCCCCCCCATCCAAGGGCTGCGGATGGGAGGCTGATAGCCTTGAGAAAATTGAAAGAATATTGTTTTTTCCAGTAGTACTACAAGTCCCAGCAAGCCTCCCCCGCAAGCTGGTACTTTGAGAACCACAAGTACCAGCATGCGGGAGAAAAACGGGCCCGCTGGTACCTGTAGTTCTACTGGAAAAAAAATACCCAAATAAAAACAGGACACAGACACCGTGAAAGTATAACTTTATTTCACACCTGCCGACACACACATACTTACCTATGTTGACACGAAGCAGTCGGTCCTCTTCTCCAAGTAGAATCCACGGGTACCTGAAAATAAAAGATAATTATACTCACCTGATCCAGGTTCCAGATTAAATCCACGTACTTGGCAAAACAACAAACCGAACACCCGGACCAGACGGACTGAAAGGGGTCCCATGTTTACACATGGGACCCCTTTCCACGAATGCAGACATCCGAATCTCGTGAGAATCCGACAGCGGGATGATGACGTTCGGGCGCGCTTGGGTTAGCCGAGCAAGGCGGGAAGGTTCGAACCTGCCTCGTGTAAAAGGGGTGAAGTTCGGGGGGTCCGGATTCCGACGAACCGAACCCACTCATCACTAGTATGTGCGTGTCAGGCGCTGCGTGTGAGTGTGTTAGGCGCTGCGTGTGAGTGCGTGTCAGGCGCTGCCTGTGAGTGCGCGTGTGTGTCAGGCGCTGCGTGTGAGTGCGCGTGTCTGTCAGGCGCTGCGTGTGAGTGCGTGTGCGCATGTCTGTCAGGTGCTGCGTGTGAGTGCGTGTGCGCGTGTCTGTCAGGTGCTGCGTGTGAGTGCGCGTGTCTGTCAGGCGCTGCGTGTGTCAGGCGCTGCGTGTCTGTGTCTGTCAGGCGCTGCGCGTCTGTGTGTGTCAGGCGCTGCGCGTCTGTGTGTGTGTGTCAGGCGCTGCGCGTCTGTGTGTGTGTGTGTGTCAGGCGCTGCGCGTCTGTGTCAGGTGCTGCGCGTCTGTGTGTGTGTGTCAGGTGCTGCGCGTCTGTGTGTGTGTGTCAGGTGCTGCGTGCCTGTGTGTGTCAAGCGCTGCGCGTCTGTGTGTGTCAGGCGCTGCACGTCTGTGTGTGTGTGTCAGGTGCTGCGTGTGAGTGTGTGCGTGTGTCAGGTCCGTGTGAGTGTCATGTGCTGCGTCTGTGTGTGTGTGTCAGGTGCTGCCTGTGTGTGTGTGTGTCAGGTGCTGCATGTCTGTATGTGTGTGGGTGTGTCAAGTGCTGCATATTTGTGTGTGTGTGTGTCAGGTGCTGCATGTCTGTGTGTGTGTGTCTGTCAGGTGCTGCATGTCAGGCGCTGCATGTCTGCGTGTGTGTATGTGTCAGGCGCTGCATGTCTGAATGTCAGGTGCTGGGTGTGTGTGTGTGTGTGTGTGTGTCAGGTGCTGCGTGTGTGTGTGTCAGGTGCTGCATGTCAAGTGCTGCGTGTCTGCGTGTGTCAGGTGCTGCGTGTCTGCGTGTGCCAGGTGCTGCATGTCTGCGTGTGTCAGGTGCTGCGTGTGTGTGTCAGGTGCTGCATGTGTGTGTGTGTGTGTAAGGTGCTGCGTGTGAGTATGTCAGGTGCTGCGTGTGAGTGCATGTGTCAGGTGCGTGAGTGCGTGTGTCAGGTGCTGCGTGTGTGTGTCAGGTGCTGCGTGTGTGTGTCAGGTGCTGCGTGTGTGTGTGTGTCAGGTGCTGCGTGTGTGTGTGTGTGTCAGGTGCTGCGTCTGTGTGTGTCAGGCGCTGCGCATCTGTGTGTCAGGCGCTGCGCGTCTGTGTGTGTCAGGCGCTGCGCGTCTGTGTGTGTCAGGCGCTGCGCGTCTGTGTGTGTCAGGCGCTGCGCGTCTGTGTGTGTCAGGCGCTGCGCGTCTGTGTGTGTCAGGCGCTGCGCGTCTGTGTGTGTCAGGCGCTGCGCGTCTGTGTGTGTCAGGCGCTGCGCATCTGTGTGTGTCAGGCGCTGTGCGACTGTGTGTGTCAGGCGCTGCGTGTGAATGTGTGCGTGTGTGTCAGGTCCGTGTGAGTGTCAGGTGATGCGTCTGGGGACGGCGGGGAGGGATGGACGGACACAGCAGGGAGGGCGGGGGGGATGGACGGACACAGCAGGGAGGGCGGGGGGGATGGACGGACACAGCAGGGAGGGCGGCGGGGGGGATGGACGGACACAGCAGGGAGGGCGGCGGGGGGGATGGACGGACACAGCAGGGAGGGCGGGGGGGGATGGATGGACACAGCAGGGAGGGCGGGGGGATGGGAGGGCAGTGGGGGATGGACGGACACAGCAGGGAGGGCGGGGGGGATGGACGGACACAGCAGGGAGGGCAGGGGGGGGGATGGACGGACACAGCAGGGAGGGCGGGGGGGGATGGACGGACACAGCAGGGAGGGCGGGGGGGATGGGCGGACACAGCAGGGAGGGCGGGGGGGATGGGCGGACACAGCAGGGAGGGCGGGGGGGATGGGCGGACACAGCAGGGAGGGCGGGGGGGGATGGACGGACACAGCAGGGAGGGCGGGGGGGATGGACGGACACAGCAGGGAGGGCGGGGGAGGATGGACGGACACAGCAGGGAGGGCGGGGGGAGGATGGACGGACACAGCAGGGAGGGCGGGGGAGGATGGACGGACACAGCAGGGAGGGCGGGGGGATGGACGGACACAGCAGGGAGAGCGGGGGGGGATGGACGGACACAGCAGGGAGGGCGGGGGGGATGGACGGACACAGCAGGGAGGGCGGGGGGGGGATGGATGGACACAGCAGGGAGGGCGGGGGGGGATGGACGGACACAGCAGGGAGGGCGGGGGGGGATGGACGGACACAGCAGGGAGGGCGGGGGGGATGGACGGACACAGCAGGGAGGGCGGACGGAAACAGCAGGGAGGGCGGGGGGGGGGATGGACGGACACAGCAGGGGAGGGCGGGGGGGGGATGGACGGGACACAGCAGGGGAGGGCGGGGGGGGGATGGACGGACACAGCAGGGAGGGCGGGGGGGATGGACGGACACAGCAGGGAAGGCGGGGGGGATGGACGGATACAGCAGGGAGGGCGGGGTGGGTGGACGGACACAGCAGGGATATGGACGGACACAGCAGGGAGGGGCGGGGGGGATGGACGGACACAGCAGGGAGGGCGGGGGGGATGGACGGACACAGCAGGGAGGGCGGGGGGGGGGGGGTGGACGGAAACAGCAGGGAGGGCGGGGATGGGCGGACACAGCAGGGAGGGCGGGGGGGGGGGGTGGACAGACACAGCAGGGATATGGACGGACACAGCAGGGAGGGCGGGGGGGATGGACGGACACAGCAGGGAGGGCGGGGGGGATGGACGGACACAGCAGGGAGGGCGGGGGGGGGGGGGTGGACGGACACAGCAGGGAGGGCGGGGGGGGGGGGTGGACGGACACAGCAGGGAGGGGCGGGGGGGATGGACGGACACAGCAGGGAGGGCGGGGGGGGGGGATGGACGGGACACAGCAGGGGAGGGCAGGGGGGATGGACGGACACAGCAGGGAGGGCGGGGGGGGGGTGGACGGACACAGCAGGGAGGGCGGGGGGGGGGTGGACGTACACAGCAGGGGAGGGCGGGGGGGGGGTGGACGTACACAGCAGGGAGGGCGGGGGGATGGGCGTACACAGCAGGGAGGGCGGGGGGGGATGGGCGTACACAGCAGGGAGGGGCGGGGGGGGGTGGGCGGACACAGCAGGGAGGGCGGGGGGGTGGGCGGACACAGCAGGGGAGGGCGGGGGGGGGTGGGCGTACACAGCAGGGAGGGCGGGGGGGTGGGCGTACACAGCAGGGAGGGCGGGGGGATGGGCGGACACAGCAGGGAGGGCGGGGGGGGGATGGGCGGACACAGCAGGGTGGGCGGGGGGGGTGGGCGTACACAGCAGGGAGGGCGGGGGGGATGGGCGGACACAGCAGGGAGGCGGGGGGGGGGGATGGGCGGACACAGCAGGGAGGGCGGGGGGGATGGGCGGACACAGCAGGGGAGGGCGGGGGGGATGGGCGGACACAGCAGGGAGGGCGGGGGGGGATGGACGGACACAGCAGGGAGGGGCGGGGGGGATGGACGGACACAGCAGGGAGGGCGGGGGAGGATGGACGGACACAGCAGGGAGGGCGGGGGAGGATGGACGGACACAGCAGGGAGGGCGGGGGGATGGACGGACACAGCAGGGAGGGCGGGGGGGATGGACGGACACAGCAGGGAGAGCGGGGGGGGATGGGACGGACACAGCAGGGGAGGGGCGAGGGGGGATGGACGGACACAGCAGGGATTGCGGGGGGGGGGGATGGACGGGACACAGCAGGGAGGGCGGGGGGGGGATGGACGGACACAGCAGGGGAGGGCGGGGGGGGGATGGACGAACACAGCAGGGAGGGGCGGGGGGGATGGACGGACACAGCAGGGAGGGCGGACGGAAACAGCAGGGAGGGGCGGGGGGGGGGATGGACGGACACAGCAGGGAGGGCGGGGGGGGATGGACGGACACAGCAGGGAGGGCGGGGGGGGGATGGACGGACACAGCAGGGAGGGCGGGGGGGATGGACGGACACAGCAGGGAAGGCGGGGAGGATGGACGGATACAGCAGGGAGGGCGGGGGGGTGGACGGACACAGCAGGGATATGGACGGACACAGCAGGGAGGGCGGGGGGGATGGACGGACACAGCAGGGAGGGCGGGGGGGATGGACGGACACAGCAGGGAGGGCGGGGGGGGGTGGACGGACACAGCAGGGAGGGCGGGGGATGGACGGACACAGCAGGGAGGGCGGGGGGGGGGTGGACAGACACAGCAGGGATATGGACGGACACAGCAGGGAGGGCGGGGGGGGTGGACGGACACAGCAGGGAGGGCGGGGGGGATGGACGGACACAGCAGGGAGGGCGGGGGGGATGGACGGACACAGCAGGGAGGGCGGGGGGGGGGTGGACGGACACAGCAGGGAGGGCGGGGGGGGATGGACGGACACAGCAGGGAGGGCGGGGGGGGATGGACGGACACAGCAGGGAGGGCGGGGGGGGGGATGGACGGACACAGCAGGGAGGGCAGGGGGGATGGACGGACACAGCAGGGAGGGCGGGGGGGGGGATGGACGGACACAGCAGGGAGGGCGGGGGGGGGGGGGGTGGACGTACACAGCAGGGAGGGCGGGGGGGGGGTGGACGTACACAGCAGGGAGGGCGGTGGGATGGGCGTACACAGCAGGGAGGGCGGGGGGGATGGGCGTACACAGCAGGGAGGGCGGGGGGGGATGGGCGGACACAGCAGGGAGGGCGGGGGGGTGGGCGGACACAGCAGGGAGGGCGGGGGGGTGGGCGGACACAGCAGGGAGGGCGGGGGGGTGGGCGTACACAGCAGGGAGGGAGGGCGGGGGGGTGGGCGTACACAGCAGGGAGGGCGGGGGGGATGGGCGGACACAGCAGGGAGGGCGGGGGGGGGATGGGCGGACACAGCAGGGTGGGCGGGGGGGGTGGGCGTACACAGCAGGGAGGGCGGGGGGGGGTGGGAGTACACAGCAGGGAGGGCGGGGGGATGGGCGTACACAGCAGGGAGGGCGGGGGGGATGGGCGGACACAGCAGGGAGGGCGGGGGGTGTGGGCGTACACAGCAGGGAGGGCGGGGGGGGTGGGCGTACACAGCAGGGAGGGCGGGGGGGATGGGCGTAGACAGCAGGGAGGGCGGGGGGGGGATGGGCGTAGACAGCAGGGAGGGCGGGGGGATGGGCGTAGACAGCTGGGAGGGCGGGGGGGGTGGGCGTAGACAGCTGGGAGGGCGGGGGGGGGTGGGCGTAGACAGCAGGGAGGGCGTAGACAGCTGGGAGGGCGGGGGGTGTGGGCGTAGACAGCAGGGAGGGCGAGGGGGGATGGGCGTAGACAGCAGGGAGGGCGGGGGGGGATGGGCGTAGACAGCAGGGAGGGCGGGGGGGGATGGGCGTAGACAGCAGGGAGGGCGGGGGGGGATGGGCGTAGACAGCAGGGAGGGCGGGGGGGATGGGCAGGGAGGGATGGGCGTAGACAGCAGGGAGGGCGGGGGGGGATGGGCGTAGACAGCAGGGAGGGCGGAGGACGGACACGGCAGGACGGACACAGCAGGCCGGATGGACACAGCCGGCCGGGCGGACACAGCAGGGCGGGCGGGGCGGGCGGGTGGCCGGGCACAGCAGGGCGGGCACAGCATCGGAGGACGGACACAGCAGGCCGGGCGGACACGGCCGGGCGGGCAGGCAGGCGGGGGACGGACACGGGCAGGCGGGCGGGGGACGGACACGGCCGGGCGGGCAGGCGGGCGGGGGACGGACACGGGCAGGCAGGCGGGGGACGGACACGGCCGGGCGGGCAGGCGGGGGACGGACACAGCAGGGCGGCCGGGCGGCGCGGACACAGCAGGGCGGCCGGGCGGGCGGACACAACAGGGCGGGAGAAGTATAAGAAAAATAAGAAAGGATGGCATACATCCTGCCGACGCTCCCGCTGAGTTAAGTGGGCCCGGCTTCCTCCGAGCTGCGGCTATCTCCTCCCGCTGACACTCCTGAAGGGGACCCGGCTTCTGCTCCGTCGTTCTCCTCCCCCAGTAAGGCTCCCTCCATCGCTCACGTCCCGCGATCTCCTCCGGGTCTTGTAGAGGCTCCCTCCTTCTCGTCCTCCCGCCGCCTGCAGCTGTCCTCGTCATGCACGAGACACTGCTTCCCGCGCTCTCCTCGTGCACAACTTGACAAGCTCATCTATGTTCACCCCCTGCTGGCGGCCACTGCGCAGGCGCAACAAATTGAAAAGCCCTATCTTTATAATGGGGCATATTTTACTTAATTAAAAAAAAACTATAACTTTTTGAAAAACCACAACCCCAAAAGGCACTACACTGGGACATACTCTATCTAATAAAACAAACCCCAAGTCTTAATTTGTCCTCTATCCTGAGTTATGCCTTCCCAAAAAAATCCTCATTCACTCTATAGGAAAACCATGTCAAAAAGCCACAGAGGGAGTGGCAGAAAAAAACTGACAGTTGGAACTTTAGCTTACTCTCAA
Source organism: Pseudophryne corroboree (assembly GCF_028390025.1). Lineage (NCBI taxonomy): Eukaryota > Metazoa > Chordata > Amphibia > Anura > Myobatrachidae > Pseudophryne > Pseudophryne corroboree. The sequence goes on along the minus strand of NC_086444.1, from coordinate 935,577,532 downwards.
TTCCTCATTTTTTATTATTTTGCCCTGAAATTTGGCATGCACCAGCGGGTGACGATTCTACACGTCCATGCCAAATTTCAGCTCGGTACGTCCAATCAGTTTTGAGGTGTAGCCCCTCAAACACCATGCCCCCATCTCAGAAGTTCCCTATGGGAGAATTCCGTTTGTTCGATTCAGCCTTAATATAAGGGCACGACCGTGCCCTTATAATGTGTGTGTATGTATATGTGTATATATATATATGTATGTATGTATGTATGTATATATGTATGTATGTATATATGTATGTATGTATATATGTATGTATGTATGTATGTATATATGTATGTATGTATGTATATATGTATATATGTATGTATGTATGTATGTATATATGTATGTATGTATGTATGTATATATGTATGTATGTATGTATATATGTATGTATGTATATATGTATGTATATATGTATGTATGTATATATGTATGTATGTATATATGTATGTATATATATATGTATGTATGTATATATATATGTATGTATGTATATATATATGTATGTATGAATATATATATATGTATGTATGTATATATATATATCCAGTCAAGCACTTAGTTTCCCTGCAGGGCTGGAAGTTAGCATCCCTAGAGCTAGTATCTGTTAAGTGATTCGCAACATGACTAGCTCTAGGGATGCTAACTTCCAGCCCTGCAGGGGACACTGGCAAGGCAATAAATGTCAACTGAGTGCAAGGGCTCAAAAGGGGACGATTGAAGAGCCTGAAGGACCATAGACAAGTCCCAAGGAGCTACCGGAGGAACAACGTGGAGTCCAGACTTTACTTTAACATTTCGGGATGTAAAATCCCGTTGTCAGGTAGACAGCATACATATGTGTTCCTGACGACGGGATTGTACATCCCGAAATGTTGGAAGTAAAGTCTCTTCATTCTCAGCAGCCCTGCAATGCTGTGTGTTCAAAAAAGTACTTAACCAACTTCTTTCCAGTCAGGAAAGGATAGTGTCTAAATTATCAGAGGTTAACCTGTCACTTGAACTAACCATTGCTGAACCTCTCAGAGAGCAATAGGAGGAAAGGAGAGATAGATATTTTGAGTCTTGGATGCATTAAAGGAAAGCTTGATAGTCAGCAACTGCTTATCTGCTGTGTAAAGGGTACAGACAGCTCTCCCAGTGACCTTTAGTGTTGTATGAAAATCTTTTTATCTCAAAGGAGGAGCCTTAAGGAGAACGAGAAGCTAAGCAAGGAGACCTAGGGCCCTTTGGAATAGAGTCAGCCTATCCCTGCAAGCCTTACATATTTAACATACAGCAGGCGGAGCTTAGTCTGTCATCCCAGCATTTACAGCACTGAGCAGGGCAGCATCAGAGCAGAGACCGAGGCGGATTATTCTCCTCAGCACCAGCCTTTTGACACCATTAATCTGGGGAAGGCCTGGACAGAAGTGCGGCCTGACAAAGATATATGTAAAAAAAATTAAAAGCAGCATTAAATTTGCTTAAATACCAGCGCTTTTCACCTATTTGTGATTATACTTGAAATTCCGTAGCGAAGCACAGGTACTCAGCTGGGGTTTTTTAATGTTTTAAATATTGTGCACATTCACTCTGAGCACAGATGTCACTGTGTCTCAGCGTGGATTGCTGGTCACCATTATGTCTACCATCTGCAATGTCCCCGTCATTCATCCTCCTTAAAGATAGGGAAGGATATCTGACTGCCTGCAACAGTAATATCAGCATAGTGCAACTCTGACAAGAGTCACTCATCTCACTCCACTATCTTCAAGCAGATTCCAAATAGATACCTCCCCCAGACCAAGCAATCAGAGAATAACCAGTTTTGCGGTTGTGTCAGACATAGAGCTTAGCCAATAGCGCCTCATTGTTTGGCTAGCAGTGGGGTGCTATTGGCTGAGCTCTGTATCTGTCATATAATGGCAATGCTGATTATACTCTACCGAGGGTTCACTGCGTGAGCTATCTGGTGTCAGATGGCATGTAAAAAGAGCCAAGTGGATCGCCCATGAAATTGATATTTGGGGGGAGGACACTGGATATTGACATTCAAGAGCAGACTTGATTTAAAGACTATGGGGTATATTTAATGATGTTCGATTTTGCATTTGATTTTAAGGTTGATTTAAAGAGACTGAAATTTAATTAAATCAACATTCTTTTTCACTGTACAAATTGTTTACTAACATTCGGTTTTGAAATTGAATTTGATGTTTGTTGATTTTGACTAGTGGTTTCTTGTTTGCTTTTGGATGTCCATTTCAAAACTGAACATAAAAATCATCTCTAAAATCGAATAAAACTCAACAAACACTTGCTTATGTATTCTTATTGGTCAAAGCATATCACTTGCAAAAACTGCTTTGGTTCCTCTAATTCTGGTCTGCGATGGTGGGGCATCTGCATGTGCAGAACTGGTCCTGTGTCATTGCACACAGTGCCCCTTAATGTGCAGCCTGTCACCATTTGCTGCTGGGAATCCAAAGTGCTCTGTGCACTCATAATTCCTACAGTCATAGAATTTGACGGCAGATAAGAACCACTTGGCCCATCTAGGTTGCCCCTTCAGTCCATACTGAACCACGTTTGGGACTTTTTTATTATTAGATATATGTGCAAATTGCCAAGTATTTCTTTTAAAATTGATGATTTTGACATGTCACATGCTGCCTTTTACAGTAGTAATATCTGGCCTGATTAATTGATGGACACTATGGCAATTGTAGCTGTGATTGGGCACGTTGATGTACAAAATGATAAAATAACAACAACAAAAAACTCGGCAGGCCTCAAAAATACAGAGATACCCAATGGAGCAATCGCAGAGGCACCGCAACTGCGTATACATTCCCAGTGCACATGCATCTATAATTGTCCGTTCTATTAAATTAATGACCACGCAACATGGCAACTGGAATGGTGACACTGAAGATGTGCTGCTTGAGTACGGATTTGCAAGCGCCCCCAAAACAGCCATGACACGTCTGCATTTTTGCCACCAATCCCCCACCAACGCCCTCAAATGGTGCACTCTTTGTAAAGGAAAACTGCAAGTGGCAACGTTATTAGACTTTGGCACATGTGCAGTGCGAAGCATATGTATGTGCAATTTACCAATAATCCTTCAATTGCAAAAACATTGGCATAGCATCATGTGACAGGTCCAAATTACATAATTTTAGATGCGTTTATCAATTTTAAAAGAAATCAAACACTTGATGATTTGCGCACAACTCTATTAAAAAGGGACCCAAATGTGGTTCACGGTGGCTGTAGGAATTATGGGCCTCATTCAGCGATAGATGCAGTGCACATTGGGGGTGAGGAATTAAAGATACAAGAGCAAACAGTGTCAGGCTATAGCTTAGGAAGCACTGTGTGCGATGATGCAGGACCCCTTCTCCACATTCACAGAATGATTTGTACAGTGCAAAAAGGAGATTTATGGTTTTAACTGATAAATCCTATTCTTCGAGATCCATAGGGTACAGGTTGGCTGGAGAACCAGGCACCAAACAGTTAAATTGAAACTCTCATTAGCCCACGGTCCTTCACCACTATACCCTTCCCCAGCCTCAGGTCACCAGTATAGTGAACAAGCCCAAGGTAAGAGTGAGAAAGAGGAGAAGGAACATTGGCACACATGCAAGTCCAAACACCAAAATGGATAGGGAAGCTGAGAAAGAGAGACCTGAGAAGCCAGATACATCAAGGTGGGTGCCTTGTGTCCTTTATGGCTCTTGAAGAAAAGTATCGGGTAAGTAAATAAATCTCCTTTTCTGCTGCGGGTTACACTGGTATTCCACAGGGAATAACATCGGGGTGTAGAGTTGGATCTTGATCCGAGCCACCAACAGGCTAAAGCTTTGACTGTTCCCAGGATGCATTGCACCGCCTCCTCTATAGCCCCGCCTCCAGGCACTGGAGCTCAGTTTGTAAGTTGGTGCCTGCAGGGCATCTCACTAGCAGGTGGGGCTGCGCTAGGCAACCTTGAAAATAGCTTTTTTAGAAGACTTCAAGGGCCGCAGCACTTTCTATGTCTTTAAGACATGCTGTACTGCGGCTTCATCACCTCCCTCAGCGGCGCTGCATACTCCCGCGCCCTGGTTCCTGGGTACTTGCAGCGGGGAGACACCAGTTTTCTTCAGGCACACCACCGCTGTTATTCTCCAGAATCGCGTGGCTGCACTTGAAAAGGGAGGAGGTAAGGTAAATCCTGATCTGGCCGCGCCGCTGGCGTGGACACTGTGTCGCACAGAGACCCCACTATATCCACGAGGGCAAGGAGCACAGGTCGGATTTATTAAAATCCATTTGCAAAAGGCTCCACTGTACCTGGTGGTGAAGTCCAGAAGAAGGGATAAGGTGCTGACCTATAGCCTCTCCCCCAGCTCCGGGCGCCATCTACTGCTGGTGTTCCCACCCTGGAGCTGCAGCTCTCCCTCACTCCCTGAAGAGATTTTGGCGCCATTACATAGCTGGGCTAATCTCCGGGACTGCTGGGCACTGTCTCCTCTGTAAAGCCACCTGTATCAACAGCGCTGTGCATTTACAGGCACTTAAGTATTCTACATGTCATTTTAGAAGTGTTAGTTAAGAACAAGTGTACTGCTATCTGAATATTTAGTACAAGTATTCTGTGATATACATCCAGTGTATACTGTGCATTGTAAGATCTGTATACATACATACCTATATGTAACTTAGTCCAGTGCAGTTTTATTGTTATATGTGATAATTCCTGCATTGTACCTGTGATTGATTGTGCCTATAGCTGTTGTGTGGATTCCACTCTTGTGTATCACACGTTTGCTATCACTATATTCTGTACCCTGGGGAACTAGGTGCGTCAGGGTCTCATATAATATATAGTGCTACACAGGGTATACTGTTTGTATTTCTCACTTTTTTTTTCACTCAACCCACACCACTTATATCCTCTGTGCTCTGTACTTACGGTCACAAAACACAGGATTATTTGCAGTTTTTTTTGTATTTGGCTATATTGTACTATTACATCGTAAGGCTACATCCCACGTGATCAATCAGGACGGTATTAGCTAAGGTGAGGATAATCCGGACTCTTTTACATCTTGCACTCATCTTTGCAAAAACCTCCCCTGTCTTGACCACTGGTCCTTTGCCAGTTTTTTTATATTTTTTTGTGTTCAATAAATTATTTTTGTGTGTTAATACTTCATTTCTGAATTAATGACACTCGGCTTTCCTCCCCACACGTACACCGCCACCCACGAGAGGAGTGGAATTGGGGACCTGGGACATCTAGGACCACTCCAAAGATACCTTTAAATACAGGTCTCAACACTATTGAGTGTGAGTTGGGTACGCCCATTTCTCATGTATCATCTGTCTCATTTAAGTGTGAGTGACTCTAAGTGATATCACTGGATTTACAAAAATACCAGTCCAAGGGAAAGATACCTTTTATGCACTTTTTCCTTCCTTGTATGGATGTGAGTATGGTACGCACCAAGTTATCAGTATAGCATAAAGGTCACTCCTCATTCTAACAGTTATATGATCACGTGTTGTTACGTACGTACTACACTATCAGTCGTTCTCTTTTTTCCTCACCGCTGAGAATAAAACACCGATCCAGAGCTATCTCTGGGATAAGAGGAAGAAAGAAGATGGAGGAGTAACGAAGGATCAAAGATACCTTTACATGCAAGACCGACCCTGACTTAACGTGAGTACGGTACGCGTTAAATCACCATCCATTCTGAGCACCTCCACTCCTGCACCATCACCTGTACAAAGGATGAAAATTCCGGATTACTAACCCTTAGAGCCACATTTAATATACTCCATCACGTATTTTTATCCAGTGATCTCCTGCCTTCACGAACTTATTACACTATCAGTTGCTCCTCTGTCCCATTTTTTCCTTTCTCCAACCGCGAGGATAAGAACTTTCTACCTCGGAGAAGTGGGAGAAAAAAGAACTAAGAGACCAAAGATACCTTTATACGAGGGACATATCACGACTCTATGTGAGTATGGTACGCATCGAGTCTTCCTGTACCTAGCACTTCCGTTTTTGGAAAAGAACTGAAGCAGAGACCAGAACTTTGTCATAGACTGATTGATTGAGAACTTACATTACTCCATCACTGTTTATTGTTGTTGGATGAGCGCAGATGGGATTCCTAATTTTCTTGTGCATTAATGTTCTTGGGTGATTGAGTGATCACCCGTGGGTTTCTCCACTGCAGCTCTCTGAGGTGCAGCAGTCCTCTATCGTCCCTTTTTTAGACATCCCACGTGATGTCTGCTACACAGGGTGGGACATCCGCGGACGCTCCTGCATCATGCAGTGCTGTCGTCACGAATTCACCAGTGGGGGAAGTGTTAGATGCTGGTTCAGGCGCTGGGGGTCATATATCTCCCAGTCCATTTGTGGCACCTGTGGTCAATCAAGACCAACCTTGGGCAGCTTTTTAAATATGCTGACTACGCTTGTAATGCATCTCATGCCTCCTGTGCCATTACAGCCACTACTTGTCCCTGTAGTTAATCCGCCATGGGCGGATACTTTGTCTACCCAGTTACAGCAATTAAATCGGACTTTGGTTAGACAAAAGTCCACCCCACTTTCCCCAAGGGGTCATCTAGGCAGGCCATATCTTCCTCACAATCCACTAATATTTCTGATAATTCTTCCGATGAAGATGGGGAATATACTGATCCGTCAGACACTGATACAGTTGCTTCTGATGAGGAATCTGCAATCCAGGTTGATGTTCCTGACCTTGTGGAGGCTATCAAGCTGATTCTCCAAATTGATGATGACATTGAGCCTCATGTTACATCTAAGAAACCTGATAAGTTTAAACATTAGAAGGTTGGTAAAGTAGTCTTACCACATTCTGACCATTTAATTGAAATACGTCAGGAATCCTGGTCATCTCCAAGAAAGAAGTTTTCCCTGTCTAAAAAGATGCTAGTTCGATATCCTATCCCTGCGGAAGTAAGCAACAAGTTGGAAACTCCACCGCCGGTGGACTCTCATGTTGCCAGTCTTGTGGTGTCCTCTACTCTGCCTGTCACCACTGTCTCCTCACTGAAGGAACCGACAGATAAGCATGTGGAGGGTTGCCTGAAGACTATTTACGCTCTTACCGGTGTTGTTCATAGACCCACTATGGCTGCCTCTTGGGCGACAAAAGGAATTGAAGCATGGGTTCAGGCAATTGAGGAGCTACCTCAGGATTTTTTCTGACACTGCCAGACAATATCTGTTGTGTATTACCACAGCCTCTCACTATATCAGGAGGCGGCCTCTGATGCAGGGGTCATGGCGGCCAAGGCTTCTATTACGTCTATCGTGGCCCGCTGGATTCTGTGGTTGAGGTCCTGGAAAGTGGACCTGGACTCTAAAAAGACCTTGAAGGTACTCCCTTTCAAGGGAGACATCCTGTTTGGGGAAGATCTGAATAAGATTGTGACTGACTTGGCGACGGCCAAGACTGCGTTTCTCCCAAGTACTAATCCTTCTGCTCAGAAGGCTAAGAGTACCATTTTTCATTCCTTTCGACCTCCAAGTAAAGCAAAAGGTCAGGCGTACCCGAGGCAGGCTCGTACTTCCAAAACCACTAAGCCCAAATCTAAACAATCCTGGGCCGCCCGTCAGCCTGCTTTCAAACAAGACAAGCCTGCTGCATGATGGGGCGGGTCTCCCCCTGGGGGACCCCAGGATGGGAGGTTGACTTCTGCAGCTCGCCCAGGCCTAGGTACGGGATGTTGTCTCTCACGGGTATGCAATCTCTTTCAAAAGACGTCCCCCGCACCAGCTCTGTTCAACGGTTATCCCCTCGGATCCGTTGAAAGCACAAGCTCTACACTGGTTGTACAATCCCTCCTGGAAATAGGAGTGATAGTGCCGGTACCTCTGTCTCAGAGAGGCAGGGGATACTACTCGAACCTGTTTCTAGTTCCGAAACCAAATGGGTTTTTCCGGCCTATCCTCAACCTCAAATCATTGAACAAGTTTCTAAGAGTATAAGGAATATATATTCCTATATATCGGGCGCTAAGGTTATCAAGAGTTTAAAAAGCACACCTGATTGACAATTAATTAATAAAATGTGATAGCAGCTCCTAAAGGGCACCTGGATGCCAATTACAAGAATATACTAATTCATGTTCTATACAAAACATTAAAGGAGCGCTGTTTACAGATAAAAAATCATTTATTAATAGATATGGTGGAGAAACCACCTAGATAATAAAAGTAAATTTAGGAAAAACACACAGTGCAAATATAGTTGCATATACGATAATCACATACACAATTGGCAGTAAATTAGCTGTGATCGGCCTAAACGCCAAATTAATATAAAAGTCCACAGTATGTTAGGCTGGTATCATCCGTACTGATAAGGCGTATGAAAAAAATGTTTCAGCAGGTTAAAAAACTGTTGCTAGTATTTATAGGCAGTGAGGTTTTTGTGTTTGCTATATCTCACCCCTCACATTCAGGACCGTTCTCACCCATAGTAGTAAATGCTGATTCCCGTCTGTAGCAATTAGCGGAGGTGACTCACGGCAGCCGTCAGCGGCTATATCAGATTGTCCGGCAGAGGAATCGTGATTACTGCATAACACCTCAGCAGAACGGGGCTTTTCAAGCACAGCAAGAGGAATGTAATTGCGGTGTGTCCGGTTAATGGAGGTGGTGAAGAAGCATCTCAATCGCTCAATACCAGTAACGGAAGGTCCATAAAGTCTCCAGCAGTGGACAGGTTTGTACGGTGACCCTCTACGCGTTTCTCCGCCCACAACACCGGCGGTTTCTTCAGGAAGTGTGAATACCCATTTTGGCAGGTGTGGGTGTATTTAAATGGACAGCAGCCAATCAGCTATAAGGTCTCTTTCTTCACACCTGAGAGTTGTAATTGGGTTTCACACTATGATAGGTCCTTTGCACATGTGTCCTTCACTTGTTTTTGATCTTTAATCAGGTGTATAAGCTACATAGATTACGAGTAATAATACAAATACAAAAATATATAAAAAATAATAAGGTATAAAAACAAACACATTATATTGCCGCAATCGGTAGAAAGAATGCCGAATAAATAGATATAGGTGGTCCCGTAATTTACAAGGTATATATAGAGATACAATGCATAGTAAAATCTAGTTCGAATAAATGAATTTAGATCACCTGCAGTATAAATTATAATAAGTTTAGCATCAAGCATAATATATCCTTGATACTTAACCACATTCGGTGTATCATTATTAAAATTATTTAAGTATTTTTATTTTTATTTTCATTATATAGTGATCAACATTGTTTCACCATCCTTATACCAAGAGCGGCAATTAACATAGATATGGGTATGGCATCCCAGAGGATTTGGTATACATAAAGAACCAGCATTAGTTCTCCCGGCTGCAATAGCCCAGTGGATAGAGACATGGACCACGACCACAAGGTCCCTGGTTCAAAACCAGAAACGAAGGAACATATTTTCATAGTCTATCTTTTACATTTTTAAAGATTTATTTAGTTTTTTGTGTATTTTTTATATATATATTATTAGCATTATCATTTTTATAGAAAAATAGATAGAAAAAATATAATATTCTATAAAGAGATTAAATGCATATATTTCATTGGTATAATTATACAGAGCCCAGGTTCTGACCAAAGCTACTTCTTCACAAGAGGAAAAAGAGGGGAGGCAAATTTTGAGGACAAACAGAAGATTATTACTTTTAAACGTATTCTAAATCTCAACTTCAGTGTTGAGCTTAGCTAGGGTATGGTTCATAATTAAACCTATAATTATATAAATACCAGAAATGTATATAACCAGTCCATCTATATCCAATATATGTGTGGATGCCAAAATCAACAGACACACATATATAAACATATATGTCAACTTCACAGTACAGCACACAGGTATATACATATTTGTCCCTACATACATACTAGAGCCTATAGAGAGAGAGAAATTAGATGCCATTAAGTTCAATATTCTCATTAAGGCCTATGGGATGCAGGGTTTCCAGATTACAAATCCAAAAGGCTTCTCTATTACAGAGATAGTTGTATCTATCCCCACCCCGTGGGGTCGTAGTGATATGTTCTATTCCCTGTAGAGATAAAACTCTGCAATCCCCATCATGTAGGGAATTGACATGTCGGGGTACACTGTGTTTCATGGATTTATTTAGAACTAATCTTCTATGTTCTGAAAACCTAGTACTGAGTTGTCTAATGGTCCTGCCAACGTATTGTATCCCGCAAATGCAGGTAATTAAGTATATTACAAAAGTCGTTTGGCATAAGAGTGTCCAAATTCCGTATGGAAACTGCGCTCTATTGTCCTGGCCATGGAACCCGAGGACTATATGGTATCCCTGGACATACAGGATGCTTGCTTACCTGCACATATTTATTGCCATTTCGCATTTGCAATATCTGCGGTTTGCTATTGGCAACCTTCATTTTCAATTCCAGGCTCTGCCATTTGGACTGGCCACGGCACCTCGGATTTTCACCAAGGTAATGGCCGTGATGACTGCTTTTCTCCGTTGTCAGGGCATCAGAATCCTGCCCTATCTGGATGACTGGCTGATTCTGGCGAACTCCCAGAATGTCCTCCTCAGTCAACTGGAGATGTCTGTGAACTTTCTTCAAGGCCACGGGTGGCTCATCAATTGGAAGAAATCCTCGCTGGTCCCTGCTCGGAGCATGGTGCACCTGGGGGTGCTGCTGGACACACACAGCCAAAGACTGTTTCTGTCTCCGGAGAAAGGCCTTGAAAGTTCAGGACAAGATCAGATGCTTCCTCTCTCGCCAGAGAGTGTAGATACACTCGGCGATGCAAGTACTAGGCCTCATGGTGTCGGCTTTTGACATGGTAGAGTAAGCTCAATTTCGTTCCCGCCCTCTGCAGAGGTTAATCGTTTCCAAGTGGGATGGCCTGCCTCATCGGATCAGGTCTCAAATGATCTCCTTGACTCCGGAGGTTTGTCTGTCACAGCTGGTGGCTACAGGAACAACAGTTGAGCAGGGGCCGTCCCTACTGGATCTCCAACTGGGTCCTCCTGACAACGGATGCCAGTCTGCGAGGTTGGGTCGCAGTGTTGGAGCAACATTCTTTCCAGGGTTGGTGGACCAGGGTGGAATCTCTCCTCCCGATAAACATTCTGGAATTGCGGGCAGTGTTCAATGCGTTGACACTCGCCCTGCCTCTGGTACAGAACAGTCCTGTTCAAGTACAATCAGACAACACCACCATGGTGGCGTACATAAATCATCAAGGTGCCACTCGAAGCCTCATGGCAATGATGGAAGTGTCAAAAATCCTCCAATGGGCGGAACGCCATCTGCCAGCAATATCAGCAGTGTACATTCCGGGAGTCCTCAACTGGGAAGTGGACTTCCTCAGTCGTCAGGACGTTCACGCCCGGAGAGTGGAGTCTTCATCCAGTAGTCTTTCGACTCCTAGTGGACAAGTGGGGCCTACCATATGTAGACCTGATAGCGTCCCAACACAATCACAAGGTTTCGGTTTTCGGACCAAGGACAAGGGATCCTCAAGCAACGTTCGTGGACGCACTGGCAATTCCATGGAATTTTCGTCTGCCATATGTGTTCCCTCCAGTGTAACTCCTGCCCAGGGTAACACGGAAGTTCAAGCAAGAAGGAGGAATACTACTTCTAGTCGCTCCAGCGTGGCCCAGACAGCATTGGTTCTCAGACCTGCAGGGTCTCTCGATAGAGTGTCCTCTTCTTCTTCCTCAACGCCCAGACCTCCTCGTTCACGGCCCTTGTGTCTACCCGGATCTGGCCAGACTGGCTTTGACGGCATGGCTCTTGAAGCATCACTCCTGAGAGCAAAAGGTTTCTCTGAGGCGGTCATTCAAACTATGTTGAAAGCCCGTAAACCATCTTCGGCTCGGATTTATTACAAGGTCTGGAGTTCTTACTTCACCTGGTGTGCTGCTAAGAATTATGATGCATATGCTTTCAAAACCTCCAGACTTTTGGCTTTTCTACAACAAGCCCTAGACTTTGGCCTTCATCTGACCTCCTTCAAGGTACATATATATGCCTTGTCTGTGGTTTCAGAGAAAAATTGCATCTCTTCCTGATGTTCACACTTTCACTCAGGTTGTTCTACAGATTCAGTCTCCTTATGTCCCTCCTGTGGCTCCGTGGGATCTGTCTGTTGTTCTGAATGCCCTACAAGAGTCTCCATTTGAACCTCTTGAGTCGTGGACCTTAAATGCCTTACGCTTAAGGTCGTGTTTCTGTTGGCTATTGCCTCTGCTAGGAGGGTGTTGGACTTAGGTGCTTTGTCCTGTCGTCCACCCTTTCTGATTTTTCACTGTGATCGGGCAGTTCTTTGAACTCGCCCAGGTTATTTGCCTAAGGTGGTATCATCTTTTTACCTTAACAAAGAGATTGTGGTTCCAGCCTTCATCTCTTCTGGTTTGTCCTCCAAAGAAAGATCTTTGGATGTGGTACGGGCTCTCTATTTATGTGGAAAGTACTGCCTCTCTCAGGAGGTCAGATTCCCTTTTTGTACTTTTTGGTTTTCACAAACGTGGCTGGTCTGCGAATAAGCAAACCTTGGCCAGATGGATTAGAATGGTGATTGCACAAGCCTATGCGCAGGCTGGGCTAACAGCTCCTGCTTCTTTTAAAGCCCATTCTCCTCGGTCTGTTGGACCTCGGACGGCTCGCCGTGGTGCGTCCGCTGAACAATTGTGCAAGGCGGCTACGTGGTCCTCGGTGAACAAGTTCATCAGGTTCTATGCCTTTGATACTTTTGCCTCCCAGGATGCTTCCTTTGGATGCCAGGTTCTTGTGCCCGCTACAGTGCATCCCCTCCCATGAGGAACTGCTTTAGGACATCCCTGATGTTATTCCCTGTGGAATACCAGTGTACCCCGCTGCAGAAAAGGAAATTTATGGTAGACTTACCATTGTTAAATCTCTTTCTGCGAGGTACACTGGATTACACAGGGCGTCCACCCTGACGGACCTAGCTTCTTTGGGTTTGTATGGCATTAGCCGCTAGTCCCTTCTCCTGTTGTGAGAATGTGGTTCTATGTGGCACAACATCTACTGTCTCTCTTACCTGCTACTGCATTGGACTGGTTAACAAAACTGAGCTCCAGTGCCTGGAGTCGGGGCTATAGAGGAGGCGGTGCAGTGCATCCTGGGAACAGTCAAAGCTTTTAGCCTGTTGGTGCCTCGGATCAAGATCCAACTCTACACCACAATGTTATTCCCTGTGGAATCCAGTGTACCTCGCAGAAAGAGATTTAACAATGGTAAGTGTACCATAAATCTCCTTTTCTCCATCACTCCATAGGAGGCACAGGTTTAGCCATGTGATATTCCAAAGCAAATCCCCTAAGGGAGGTGATACTCCTGAGCCACCGAGTGAAAGCTTCAATGATCGGCCAAAACAAAGGTGTCAAACGAATAGCATCGAAGAAACGTATGGGCAGAAGACCTCGTGGCCACCATACAAAGCTGCTTTGCTAAGGCACCTCAGCGAGCCGCCCAAGAAGTCCCCACAGACCTGGTGGAATTTGTAGTAACCAGAGTTGGGGGTGGAAGGTCCGCCGCCAAGTAAGCATGGTGGATGGTCAAACGGAGCCACCGGGCTTAGGTTTATTTAGCAGCCGGATAGCCCTATTTGTGGAAGTCATACAAGATAAAGAGGGACTCCGTTTCACAGAGATCCCTTGTTTGGGTAATATAAATCTGGAGGGACCGCACCACATCCAAAGAGGCCTCTGGCAAAAAATCAACTGCTGTAGAAGCTGGAACTACTATCTTAGTTAATATGAAAGTGAGATACCACCTTGTGTAGTGTCGAAGTCGAAAATATAGCCACATGCATCACGTGCAAACACCACACAGAGTGGCCTCCGTGCGGGTGCTTGTTCTGCCGTGTATACGCATACTCGCACGTTGCGTATATTGGCTCACGAGGTCCTGCGTATTAGCGCGTGGTATGAGTAAATACGGTAGCATACGCATTCGCATGGAAAAGCCACAAAGACATATCTGATATTTAAACCACATAGTGCATAATTTACACATAGCCTACACACACCACACCAGCAAGTTAAATTTGCTTCAGAGGTATAACAGAGGGATTCAACTTTACTAGATATGAGGGGACAGAATTAGGTTAGGAGGTGGTGTTTGGAATCCAGCTGTACAGTATTTCAAGGGCAATATTCTGATTGCAGTTTACAGAAAGTAGCACGCTCCTGCGCATATCTATGCGGCGGAATACAATATTAATATTACACTGTATTTACTGTACTCTTAATATTCAATGGGAACCCAGTGGAGAACATCTGCAAGTGCACCTGGACCAGGCATCGCCCACCTATTCAAATCGACCTATGACCCCTCCTGTACTGTAAATGACCAGCCCTTTGACCTATGGGTGAAGAGATTACAGTTTCCTTTGTTTCATGCTTTGGACTATTGTATAAAAGCCAAGCCACCTGGCCGGACACACACATACTCTGAAGGTCATCTTTCCAGATTGACTGAGGACCGAATCCGGGTGGCGCAAGCGATTAAACATATGTATCGTTGGTTATAGCTTGTTCTCTTGTGTTATTGTATTTCTGTTGTACCCCCCTTTTAAGTAAATATTTGTTGCTGCGTTGGACCACAACATTGCATATACAATTGGTGTCGCATTCCTTTCCTGTTAGGGGTTATAAAGTGTATTCTGCCGCACGTGTAGCTACTTTGTGCTTACAGTGTGACGGCATGCTTACGCAACATGTACGCCTTTCATAGGGGTTTTACATACACACGCTTAGCGGTCGCAGCGGCCTGAACATTTGTGCATTTAATGTATTGCTTTTTCTTCCTGAGAGTTAAACGATCTTAACAATTGGGAGCTCATCCGGTTCATCACATACTTGCAGGCCCTAACAGACTTTGATCTACCAACAAAGGGTAGAGACGCATGTTAAGTAACCTTGCATTCTGTTTGAAACCATCTGGTGTTGTTAGACCACGTCTGTTTTGTATAGTCTTGGAGGTGCTGGTGTAACCCAAGGGACAAACAGGAAAAAAAGCTGTTTATTATCTGTGTAAATTTTGGCGCGAAAGCATACACAAAGCGTACTGATACTTTGCATGCTTTCTCACATATTGTTGCCATAGGTTATTACAGTCATTTTTAGATCTGTGTGAAATCTTGCTATATATATATATATATATATATATATATATTTATTTGAAATAGTATATTAAGGGAGTAATTGTAAAACACGAAACGCAGTTCCGGCCTAAAAGTTTAGGTTTACACTCAAAAGAGGATTGCCCGTGTGGGTGACTTCCGGTGAGTGTACGGAACAATTCTGTATTGTGTTAGTGCGCAATAGTAGTTTTATTGCTCACATTTATCGAGAGAGTGGTTTATTGAGTTGCGAACGCACGTTTGTACACGTGGTACTGTACGTGAGGACAGCGTACAGAAGCACGCACGTGGCGCAGGGTCGTGCACGTGGCGTAAGGACACGCACGGTCTCGTGTTTACGCAAGGTTGCGTAGAGTTGCGAGCGCAAGTTATAACCGCACAATAGCAGTTCAGTTTAATATAGAATATATTTATACTATAGCACATAACTATCAGATTTTAAAAGCAGATTATTGTAACATTTTGTTTAAACTGTACTACCTCTGGGATAGACTATCAATCAAAGGGAGTGATATTTTTCTGTACAGAAAAACACAGTGTATTTGTGTGAGCTGAAAGTAGGAGTGAATGGATTGAACCCCGGAAATAGGGATCCCGTGGAGACACTGAGTTAGCAGAGGCTCAGTGGCGTAAGGTCAGCTACCTTGCGTTAATAATAGAGAAAATACGCAAGTAGTGAGGAAACTTGCACAGGAGCGTGATAGAGTATAGATTGTGAATTGAAGTTTAAGGTTTTTTGTGTTACGCTCCACAAGCTGCGCTCCACAGCCGAAGTCGACTCCGGTGATCGTAGGGCGGACAGATAACAAGTATCTATACGCTGTGCGATTGGACCGTGCGCTTGTGTGTGCGATACGTGGTGCACCGTGATACCATTTTGCGTTCTTTTGCGTAAATTGCGTCATCATACGCGTCGTGTAAAGCATACGCAAATGTGACTAGTGTATAATAGAAGGAAGTTTTCGCTGTTTCTCTCTCAGGAAAATCTTCCTAGGTAGACATTCACTGGAAAAGGTGATCGGTCCTACAAACTTCCAGTGAATAGAAACCAGTTGCTGATAGGGTCCTCACTGGGTACGCGGTGTTCAGTATTGGAGTGAGTCGTGGTACGGCCAGCGGAGACAGAGAGCGAGTGAAAGCGCCAGGTTGACTTTCACTGTCTACTCTTATTGTGCATTTGGGGATTGTGTTTAAAAGGGAAAAAAGTCCACAATGGGATCCAATTGCACAAGCGGGGGTGTTCGGCAGCTACCATACAGGACACAGGTGGGCACGGCCCAACCGGTGAGAACAGTGGCGATGACCCCCAGTGGAGGGGCAAGTGAGGTCGTGTCCACCGGTAAGTACGGAACCATCCATTATGCAGAGACAATAGCTCCCCGTAATATAGAGACAAACAGAAATGATGTGGTTGAGTTAAACCCAGTCAGGGTGATTGCACTCCCCAATGGGAGAACTGATAATCAGGGAGTAACCCCCATCAGGAACATTGCAATGCATTGTCCTTGGTTCCGATCAGAACTGAGGTCAATTATGTCAGAATTCCCCGATCCCAGAAAAGATCTAGTCGGATGCCATAAATTTATTAAAGAATTGGGCAATGCCCATGAGCCCACAAACAAAGATTGGCGGACAGTGCTAAGAGCGAGTCTACCCTCAAATATTGACATCCCAAAATTCAGAACTGATTGTAAACTAGATGTAGAATTGCCTCTCACTGATGAGTAGAACTAGGAGAATGTAAGGCAAATTAACATACAATTAGGATTGTATTTCCCTACTGTTGTTAAGTGGAACAAAATTTTATCCATAAGACAGAAGGACAGTGAAATGGCATCCGAGTATTTCCATAGAGCACTGCAGGAAATGGCTAGATACACTGGGATAGCGGATATAAAGGAAAATGCCAACCACAGGGATGTAGCTGTCTCTGTACTAATGGATGGACTGAAGGAGGCACTGAGGTCCAGAGTGCAAACCTCTCTGCCAAATTGGAGAGGTATCACGGTAGCTGCACTAAGAGAGTCTGCCATCGAGCACGATCGCAACATTAGTAAACACAGGGAGTCGCAAGGGGATAGGTTGATGGTGGTAAGTATACAGGCTCTTACAGGAAAGTATCATCAACCTAAACCTCAGACCCCTGATGGTAAGAAACGGTCAATAACATGTTTTCTTTGCAAGAGAGAAGGGCATTTTTCAAGGGATTGTAGAAGTAACGGGACACATAACGTATATAGACCCCCTAGACCTGAATACGAACCACGTTACCAGACACATAGTTGGGATCAGGGAACACATAGAAGGAATTATGAGCCGCATAGAGGGGAAACAAGGAGGCCTCCAAAAAACCCACAGTTATCCCCCGCACATATTGCAGCTGCCAATGCCCTGCGGGAGGGTCCCACTACAGAATAGATGTCAGGTCATACCTGTAGTCTGCAGCCGGTGAAATTGATTGCTGGCCTTGGAAGTGAACCTGAGGTCATGGTCGACGTAGCTGGTGTACCACTACCTTTTCTTGTAGATACAGGGGCGGCCAGATCAGTACTAAATTTAACCACAGGTGTAACAACCACGGGTAAAACGATTTTGGCAATGGGAGTAACGGGAAAGGTGCAGCAGTACCCTTTGAGTAGACCTGCAGAAATTATGATAGGGCCATTGCATACCAAACATTGTTTCCTGTTGGCTGCATCGGCTCCGACTAATCTGCTTGGCAGAGATTTGTTGTGTAAAATGCGGTGTGTCATATACTGTACCCCTAAGGGTGTGTTCTTACATATCCATGATAACCATGCACAGGAGGTACAAGATATATTAGACACCCCTCAAAGGCTAATGTTACACTCTACCGTTATAGACACATGTCCATCGCAGGTAGAGGAAATGATCTCGCAAATACTGGGTTCCCTTTGAACCAAAGATGGACAGGACACTGGAGTGAAGGCGAATGTAGCCCCAGTAGTAGTACAAATAAAAGGTGGCAGGATAGCTCCAAAAATCCCACAGTACCCTCTGAAACCAGAGTTGGAATTAGGAGTATACCCCATCATAGAACGGCTGCTACAGCAGGGCATCCTAGTCAGGACATCCAGCAAAGCCAATAGTCCCATCTTCCCTGTGAAAAAGAGTGGGGGGAGGGGGTTACAGGCTAGTGCAGGATCTAAGGGGGATAAACAAGATAGTTGACAGTCAATTCCCCGTAGTGCCCAATCCAGCTGTCATCCTCATGCAGATTCCCTCCACTTCCAAGTACTTCACCGTCATCGATCTCTGTTCTGCATTCTTTTCTGTCCCTCTCCACCCTGACAGCCAATACCTTTTTGCTTTCACAGCTCGGTTTACAAAGTGGGATTTGTCACCTATGGCCCCTATAAACATCACCATAAAGAGGTGCAGCACACTAAATCCTGCAAATTATTTGCCGAGTGTGCCTGGTCATGCACAAAGTGTGGAGGATAAGAATGATGATGAAGGAAGATTTGGTGCAGACACTGATACGCATGATTGTATGGAATACCTGAACCAGACTTTCACTGCGAGACCTGACATCAGTGACAACCCACTGGAAGGTGTAGACTTTACCTTCTACACTGACGGTAGTTGCCACAGACATACAGAAACGGGAGACCTGTGCACCGGATACACAGTTGTAGATTACGAAGGTATCATAGAAGCTGAGGTCCACCTCACTCAGCACAAGTTGCTGAGTTGGTAGCACTGACCAGAGCATGTGAGTTGGCAAAGGGTAAGTCAGCTAATATATACACGGACTCTAGGTACGCCTTTGGAGTGGTGCATGATTTTGGGGCCCTGTGGCGCCTCAGAAATTTCATGACGGCAGCTGGCACACCTGTAGCGCATGCGTCATACATCAAGAGGCTTCTGACAGCCATACAGCAACCGGACAGAGTGGCTGCTATCAAGTGTAAAGCACACACTTATAACCAAGACCTAATTTCACTTGGTAACAGCCGGGCAGACGAAGCTGCAAAATTAGCAGCAAGCACCATCACACAAACCAACATCACACAACTGATGACATTTAACACGGTAAACATGCAACAGTTTATTGAAATGCCAAATTTGTGTTCCCTACAGGAGAGGGTAGTCTGGAAGGCGAAGGGATATGGTCAGAAGTCCTCAGGACTTTGGACAGATGGACACGGTAAGCCAGTGGCCCCTAGGGCATATCTCCCAAGCCTAGCTGAGGCGGCACACTGTCTGACTCATCTGGGCAAGGAAGGTATGTGCAAATTGATAAGAGCCTACTGGAGTGCACCAGGGTTCTCTTCTCATGCTGGTAAGAAAGCAATGACATGTCTTACTTGCTTGAGGAAGAATATTGGTAAGACAATACCAACAGAGCCATCCTATATCCCTCCTACAGATGGACCTTTCCAGGTAATACAAATCGACTTTATACAGTTACCACCCTGTAGGAATTTAAAGTATGTGTTAGTATGTACCAATGTCTTTTTAAACTGGGTAGAAGCATTCCCCGCTGCCACAAATACTGCCGTGTTCTCTGCAAAGAAAATCATGCAGGAATTTGTGTGTAGATATGGTATCCCTAGAATGATTGAAAGTGATAGGGGTACCCATTTTACAGGTGAAGTCTTTCAGGTCATGTGCAAACTGAGGGGTATTAATAGTATGCTGCATACCCCATACCAGCCACAGGCAAGTGCGAAGGTGGAGAGAATGAACAGCACTATTAAGAACAAGCTGAGCAAAGTGATGGCTGAAACTGGACTGTTGTGGCCAGAGGCACTGCCACTAGTGTTGTACAGCATCAGAACCACTCCCAGGTCACCACTTAACTTATTACCCTTCAAAGTTCTTTTTGGACGACAACCCCTGTAATGATAGACCCCCAGGATGATTTGAAGTGCAATAACGAAATAACTGTGCATATTTGGTTAGGATGAACCAGCAACTGAGAAACCAGCAAAGGAATGTAAAACTGGTGATTCCTGACCTACCAAACAGTAATTGTCATGACATTGAACCTGGGGATTATGTGATGATTCGAAATTTTCTACGCTCAGGTTGCCTCATTGACAGGTGGGAAGGACCGTATCAAGTTTTGTTGACCAGCACGACAGCACTAAAGGTTGCCAAGAGAGAGACTTGGGTCCACTCGTCCCACTGCAAGAAGGTCGCTGACCCAGAGAAAACTCGTAACAAAGAGAAAGGTGAAGAGAACCTTGTATCACTAGAGAATCTATTCCGGGAAAGCTGAGAGGCAGGACTGCTGGACGGCACTTGAGCGTGGAGAGCAGCAAAATCAAGGACGGTTGTTGTAACGGTTTTCTTTTTCACCCCCACCACACACACTGCAATTTTCTTTTTTTTTCTCTTCCTATTTTTGCTCCTTAACGAAATGGATCCACACCAAGAGACTGTGTTCTGGCTTTTTCTGGTGACTCTGTTTTTGATCAGGACAATCTGTTTTTGTGAGGGCCCCCGAGACGTCAAGCAAGGATCTGGAATGGGTTCTGATGGAGAGTACAGATTCGTAGGACCCCAGGATCAGCGCATCACTTTGGTCAAGGCTGGTATCAGTAAGAGATCTGGTAGTCACGGGGCTCGGAGGCAATATGAAGGGTTATTGTCTGATGAATACTGCATATGTCCGCACTGCGATAATATAGTCGAAGATGGGTGCATCCAGAGATGTCAGTCAAACAGTAATATCGATATGAGCGGACATCCTTTGAGTGATTACCACTCATTAGTGGGTACGGTCCTAAACCAAACAGAGTGCTGGGTGTGCTCACAAGTACCTCAAGGACAGAGTAAGTCGGGATTAGTGCCATACCCTTTAACTATAGATGAGGTACTCGAATTACAGGGTGGGAGACCGGTGGACAAGAAATTCAACATAACTAGGCCCCCTAGCTTGAAGCTCTACCAGTACCACGTAGATAGGTTATACAAAATATAAAGTCGGCTGTCACAACTGAACCTTATTTAATTCTAATCTTCACTATTATGGACTGCTGCCCTCAAAAGAAGGGTTGTTGAATCCAACTATATATCACCAATGCAAAAAACCCAAATTGAGGGCGCTGTCCAGAATAGAGATTATTTATTGAACATTAAAATCTTGTAATTAGACATAAAAAACAATAATACCCTTTGGCTATTATTCCTCAAATATTTAATAAAACATCAGGTTAAATAAAGACACTTATCTTAAAAGTTAGCTGCTAGCACAGCTGTATGCAACAGTTACAATTGCAGATACATAGACACTAACCACATCATCTGAAACAACCCAGCGGTTGACCGAAAGTAACCTCACCGCTGACCACAAAGTTCCCACCAATGGTTACAATGGAGCGCATAGGCGCTACATTGTATCACTGCCGTGTGCTGCCTGACAGACACTACAGGAGCACACAACCAATCTGGAGGGTGCCACGACGTGGCGCTCCCTGATTGGCTGAAGGAACCCTCTTAGACAGAAGTCAGGGGGGGTTCCTGGCAGTCGGTGAAAGGGGTCCCATGTGAAAACATGGGGCCCCTTTCAGTGCGTGGTCGGGTGTCCGTTTTTTTATTTTGCAAAGTACGTGGATTACAAATAGAACAGAAGAGGACCGATCTACACTGGATTATGTGAGTATAATTTTTCCAACAGGTACCCCATGGATTCTACATGGAGAAGAGGACCGACCCTCGTGTGAACATAGGTAAGTATGTATGTTTGGAGGTGTGGATGTATGTAATAAACTTTTACTTTCAAGGTGTGTGTGTCCTGTTTTTATTGGGGTATTTTTTTAGTAGTAGTACTACAGGTACTAGAGGGCCCGGTTTTCCTCCGCATGCTGGTACTTGTGGTTCTCCAAGTACCAGCTTGCGGGGGAGGCTTGCTGGGACTTGTAGTACTGCTACTAAAAACAATATTCACATTTTGTCAAAAAGGCTATCAGCCCCCCATCCGCCGCCCTTGGATGGGGGGGACAGCCTCGGGCTTCACCCCTGGCCCTTGGGTGGCTGGAGGGGGGGACCCCTTGATTTAAGGGGTTCCCACTCCTCCAGGGTACCCCGGCCAGGGGTGACTAGTTGGGTATGTAATGCCAGGGCTGCAGGGACCAATATAAAAGTGTCCCCCGGCTGTGGCATTATGTATCTGGCTAGTGGAGCCCGGTGCTGGTTTCAGAAATACGGGGGACCCCTACGCTTTTTGTCCACCGTATTTTTGGAACCAGGACCAGGCGCAGAGCCCGGTGCTGGTTGATTAAATATGGGGGAACCCCTGTCATTTTCCCCCCCATATTTTTTCAACCAGGACCGGCTCAATGAGCCCGAGGCTGGTTTTGCTTAGGAGGGTTGGTCCCTATGCATTTTTTTTTAAACAAATTTAACACTTTCCCACTGATAAACATGCACGGATCTCATAGATCCGTGCATGCCTATCAGAACACGGTAAAAAAAAGCAGGTCTGTTTTATTTTAGCACTTTTTTACGATTTGTATTTTTTCACGGCAGTGTTTGGCTATTGCCGGCAGTGTTTGTGAATTACACTTTTTAGTAAATGACCGAGTTCTACCAAATTACAGGCATATTTGACCGATGGTGTATGCATTCGTAATTTTTTTCTTTGACTTCCAAAAAAATACGAATGCCCTCATCACTGCCGTGATTTGAGTTTAGTAAATTCCCGAGATGACACTTTGAAGAAAAAACACCATCTCGGTCAAAATCGGGACCTTAGTAAATATACCCCTATGTGTCAAAATCCAGGTTCATTTAAAAGTAAGGATAATTTATCCAAGAAAGAAAGACAGGCTCTAAAGAGACTAATGGGGTACAGGGAGTTAATCATTAAGCAAGCAGATAAAGGGGGGGACTTGTTATTCAAAACATACAGAAGCACTAAGACAATTGAATAATGAAAAGTTTTATAGGAAACTGGTCTCTAACCCGACTGCAATTTCAAAAAGAAATAAAAGATATGTTAGATAAAGCACTGGAACAGGATGTCATTTCCAAAGAGGAATGGCATTTTCTTTTCAATCAATATCCAGTTACACCGATATATTACCATTTGCCAAAAATCCACAAGTGCTTAGAGCACCCGCCAGGACGCCCGATAATTTCGGGTATAAATTCAATGACATCTAACCTGTCAGCCTATGTAGACGCTCAAATACAGAGGCATGTGATATCCTTGAAATCCCACATTAAGGAGACCACACACTTCCTACAAAAATTGGAAAGTGTTGAATGGAAGAGTACGTACAAACTCCTCACCTGTGATGTTGAGGCATTATATACGAATATCCCGCACTCCACTAGACTGTCTGCAGTAGATTATTATTTGAAACAAGATACAGCACGTTCTGATTTATCACGGGAATTTATTTTAACATCAATTGAATTTATATTAACTCACAATTATTTTTTGTTTGACACTCAAAATTATTTACAGACACATGGGACCGCCATGGGGACCAGGTTCGCACCGAGCTTCGCCAACCTCTATATGGGACTCTTTGAGGAGCATCTCATTTGGGTGGCGGGTTCGGTGCGAGCTTGGTCCTCTATGGGAGGTTCATAGATGATTTATTTATTATTTGGGATGGGGATTTTGAGTCAATCACAGGTTTTGTTGAGCACTTGAATACCAATGATTTTGGTTTAAAATTTACGAGCACTTATAGTGACACGGTGATTAATTTTTTGGATATAACAGTCAGTGTAGTGGATGGCGGGATACGTACCTCAACTTACACCAAAAGTGTGGACTGTAAAAAATATCTAAATTATCGGAGTTGCCATCATCGAAAATGGAAAGAAAATATACCGAAAGGACAGTTTCTCCGTTTAAAGAGAAACTGTTCCCAAAAGGAGGTTTTTGAAGAACAATCAGTTCTGATGTATAAATCCTTTGTGGAACAAGGATATCCAGATGACCTGTTACTTAGAGCACTTGAAGACGTAAGAAAAATTGAACGATCAACATTGCTAAATGGTAATGTATCAAAGAAAGTTGCAAAAGGTTTGGAGACCAGCCCCTTACTTTTTATAACTCAATACAATTCAGCTGCACAGCAGATTAAATCTATTGTTGAAAGAAATATGCAATTGTTAAAACATGATAAATTTTTAGCCCCTGTACTAAAAGATAAAAGGAAGGTAGTGTTTAGGAAGTCTAGAAACTTAAAACAAAAACTGGCACCCAGTATGTTACGAAGAAAGAAATTAGGTGATCCAACAAGCCTTAGCACGACATTAGATTGGTTACCACCAAAACCTAAGGGGTTCTTTAGGTGTGGACGGAATGGATGCATGACCTGCCCACATGCAGAACATAGGAGTAATATGGTTACTTCTTATACAGATGGAAATTCTCATCCATTAGAAGACTTTATGAACTGTCAGTCTGCATATGTAATCTATGTTCTGACATGTGGGTGTGGAATCCAATATGTGGGTCGCACCATTCGTAGTCTTAATGTCAGGTTCCTAGAACATAGGAGGGGGATAATTAACCAATCCAAAAATCACAGTTTATCCAGACATCTTATGAATTGTGAGAAAGGGAAACTAAAAGATCTACAAGTAAAGGCCATTGAACAGATCAAAGTGACTGCTAGGGGGGGAGACAGATATCGTGAACTATGTAAAAAAGAGGCCTTTTGGATATTTAAGTTGGGAACATTGGTACCTTATGGTCTTAATGATACCATTGAATTAAATACTATCTAGGGGGGTTTAGAATATGTTCATAGTCCGTCCTTGTCTTTATTATTCATTATTTATTAATACTATTATTATTGTTATTGCTATTATTATTATTGTTATTAATATTATTAATATTATTAATATCCATTACTAATAATGGTTAGTTTAGTTTCAAGTAAATAAATATATATGGAAATCCTCTCCAAAAATCGAAATTAGTGGTCTTAGAATGTGATTAGGTTTTACCATTAGATCACCAAGTATTAAGAAAATGTTATATGAGAACAATTCTCGGAATTGTCACTACAGTGTTCTATATGAATGAGAGATATATATAGAAATCATTGGGAAGGAGTAATAATTATTAATTAACAACTATTGATTGATAATAAGAATTCATGAATATTTGATTATAATATTAAATATTAAATAGTGATGTTTTGTGTGTGTCGGTTGTCATATAAATGGTCCCAATAAACAGGGACTTTATTAGCGAGAAAAATTTTAGTAAGATAATGTAAGGAATTGCATATGTTTCGTAATTTTAACATTTGATATACACTTTGCTGAAAACTAGATAGTGAAAGGGTTAAAGCACCTGATGAGATGATGATTGCTGCATTCTGTGAGGATAAAAGCAGTAGGTTTGAAGGGGGAGGTATACTTCTGATGAAACAGCCGTTAACACAAGGCTGAGAAACGCGTTAAGTGTTACCCCTACACTTATGGACACAACCATCTGAAACAAGATTAATCTCCGAGTGTCGGTGAGATTCTGCTCTGCTCCCGGAGAGCGTGAGGTGATCCTGGTTAGCCGCCAGAGCCGCTCTTGCAATAGCCGGAAGATTGCCCCGGCTCCAGCTGCCCGTACTGGACTGAATCGGAGCCGGACCACGAGATCCCCATTGGGAGACCTCCGGCACAGAGGTCAGCGGTGAAACCACCAAGCTTAACGTGGGGACAGACACCTGACGGGAGATGCAGCTCTAGGCGGCCAGACTCAAAAGACACGGGTGAGCAACAATTACAGATAGCCACAGTGGCTCTGCAACTGACTGTGAAATATATCTGAAATAACATTCTTTAAAGTGTCATTAAAACTTTGAAGGGTCAGCAAACGGGGACGCCCGTTAGAACCTGTACAAAAGATACCTGTGAGTCTGACAATATTCTCACCCTAATAAACTCTTAAAGGATCCATTTCAACAGCACTGTGAATACTATTCATCATCTACCAGCATAGAAACATAGAATTTGTCGGCAGATAAGAACCACTTGGCCCATCTAGTCTGCCCCTTTTTTTTTTTTTACATTATTTAGTAGGGAGGATATAAGCGGGAGGATATAAGCAATATAAATATAAATACCAGTGTGCGTGGTATTTTAATCCTCTAGATAAGTCTGGATATATAGTTTACAATAGGCTGGATCAAAATGAATACTTCACTGCGATATAGAATATGATACAATTGTTTCAGATGATGTGGTTAGTGTCTATGTATCTGCAAGTGTAACTATTGCATACAGCTGTGCTAGCAGCTAACTTTTAAGATAAGTGTCTTTATTTAACCTGATGTTTTATTAAATATTTGAGGAATAATAGTCAAAGGGTATTATTGTTTTTTATTTCTAATTACAAGATTTTAATGTTCAATAAATAATCTCTATTCTGGACAGCGCCCTCAATTTGTGTTTTTTCCACGTAGATAGGTCACTGTTGTGCTTTAACGTGTCCAATTTCCAGAAACCAGGAAATTGGGAAGTGACATGGAATAACCAGACAATGACCTTTTCACATAGAGCTAATAATATACCTATCAACTCCGAACTTGTACGTAAGACAGCCGCAAGTGGGAAGTATTTTCGGTACAGGTATACATGTGGGATCAAAACCATTGGGGGCTGGAAAAGTGTCGCAGAGATATTGTGCCCACATCATCCAGCCCGATACTTGTACTGAGCAAATGAGAGAACTGGGGACCGGTTTCTTTATAAGGAAGATATGTGATATGGTGTTGTTGCATTTTGTCCCTTATGTTCTTCCAGATGATGCCTACTTCATATGTGGAGGGAAAGCGTACAAGTGGCTTACTCCGAGCTCTGAAGGGTTGTGTTATATTGGCAGAGTACTAACAGAGGTTATGACCATTGCACATGACAAAATGAAAGACATTCACTGCAACGCTCAGACTCCTTATACTCACACACATTATGAACACATTGTCAAGAGACACCTCAAAGATAGGACAGAGCACGCAGCCTCTGATTTGATCCATGAATCCACCGGGAATCAAATTCTTCTCGCATTAGACATCACCCGTACTGCCAGAGGAGTTATAAATTATAGGTACATCCATGCACTGGCGAACTTGATAGATAATATCACTGAGATGTATGATGACAACTTCAGGTATACTGGCAGGGAGTTACGAGCCTACAAGAAGGAGCTGGTCCAGCATAGAATGGTCCTGAATTATGTAACGGCTGTGACAGGTGGGTACTGTGTTACTCTGGCAACTCAATATGGTGTGAAGTGCTGTACGTATATTACGAATAGTACTGAAGACCCAACGGAGGTCATCGATCAAAAGATGGACGAGATCTTGCAGTTAAAGTGGGAGTTCAGACGGAAGCACAACCTTACCTTGACGGCTGTGGGTAATGAATTGACCGGCTGGGCCTCATGGTTGAACCCACTCAAATGGTTTTCCGGGTTAGGAGAGTGGGCGCAAAATGTAATTGCGAGTGTGGGAAAGTTTCTCCTTTGTATCCTGGGTGACGTCATAATTATCGGTCTGATATTCAGGTGTGTTCGAATTTTGACGCGGTGCAAACACAGGACAAATTTGATGAGTCTAAGGAGCAAGGGCGTTGTAACAGCGGCAGATTTGATTTATGACCCATCCGTAGAAACAGTGTTGTGATAAGGATTGCAAATTAATTTCATGGCCTGTTTCATTCACCATTTCTCTGGCTGGGTCCACAGGTTATCCACAGAATAGCATTGGGATATTCCGGAGCGACAGCGGAAATGGCACCAAACGGTCACGAGTTTTCTGGCCTCTCAGGATGCATCAGGGCTTCACCATATAATCCCGCCCACTGACTCAGTCAAATCAGTTTTTTGTTTGGTGCGGCAGGAGCCGGACTATGGTCACTGGGCTGCTGTTAATAGCAGCCTGAAGTTTTTATTATTTTATATGCTTTAGGGATCATAGGTGCCAGGACTAGGTTGAGGCCGCGATCCTTAGAGTCAACAGGGGGAATTAGACGCTCTCCTGGCCGCCCCCCCCCAAGTTCATGACCAGTTTCCGCGCGTCTCCCATCCATGAACTGAATGACCTCACTTCCGTCTCAGACGCTACCACGAGGGTGCTCGGTCGCAGCTTAGACGCTGCGGTTGTGTACACTAGAAATGCCGGACCGAGTCGCAGGCCTTAGCGTCTGCATACACGTGGCAATCACTGAGCATCCATGTCCGTTAGTGAGCGTCCGTGTCTTTTCATCAGTTATCAGAACGGCAGTGTACACCAGTAGCGTCTGAATCCACTCATCGCCTTGCGAGCGTATTTGATGGATATGGAAGTGTGGTGAGTCTCCCTGTATCCCGCTCTATGGAGGAAGGGTTATACAGTACTAACATTCTCTCTACTTGTTAGTATGAATTGTTAATTTTGGTACATATTGCTAATGAGACCTGTATTTTACTGTTGTTTCTGCATGTTATGTTTGAAAAAAAACAGTTAAAAACAGAAATACAATTTTCCTACTTACTTGTAAGTTATTATGATGGTGATTGTATTCTCATATGACAATGTTTAATGTTTTAACATGTGACTGACTGCTAGTATGTGTGCTGACTTTTTTATGTTGTCAGTCCTGTTCTGAACCTCAATTCAGGTGCACGGTTGTGGTCAGATTGATCTCACTTCTATATATCTATATATAGGTGATTTTCAGTCACAAATTGTGAAGTCATAAACAGAATATTACCATATCTGTGAGCGGAAAAAGTGACGAGGATAATTTATCAGGCACTCCTACATCCCTAACATGTTTATCTTGTAAAACAGGGTTAATTGGTATAGGCCAGTTGGCCACTTATGAGGGGTTATGTACGAACTGTTTTGCTTTTCAGCAAAGTAAAAAACAGGAATTGGTTCAACAACCAGCAGAGCCACCATGGCGTATGTTCGCACAGACTTTGTCTTCAATAGCGGACAGGTTAACTCCGGCAGCAC
Source organism: Pseudophryne corroboree (assembly GCF_028390025.1). Lineage (NCBI taxonomy): Eukaryota > Metazoa > Chordata > Amphibia > Anura > Myobatrachidae > Pseudophryne > Pseudophryne corroboree. The sequence goes on along the minus strand of NC_086444.1, from coordinate 935,548,338 downwards.
CACCCCAGGGAATAGGTTACACTATTAACCCATACATGCAGCTCCCTTCCTACGGTTTGGTTCCAGTAGCCTCTACAAGTAACCAAGAGACAGATACGTCTATGTTGCAGACTACACAAGATGATACAACAGATGATAATACAGTTTATTCAAATACTCCGTATGATGATCAATCGCAGAGTTTCAGCTCAGAGGATGTAGCTGAACTTATTGATGCAATGAAGGCTATTCTCTCTTTGGAGGAAACAGCCAAAATAGTGTCGAAATCTAAAGCACCTGTGTCTAAATGAACAAAAACAGTTAAGACTGAATTCCCAGCGTCAGAGGATCTGACGGAAATGATGGAAGAATCCTGGGCGACGCCCAGTAAAAAATATAAGATTCCGAAAAAATGGGATTCTTATTATCCATTTCCTGCTGCGGATTGTTCAAAAAGAGAGGTTCCTCCGAAAGTAGATGCACATGTATTGCGACTCGTGCATAAATCTGCTTTACCATTGTCATCTACCTCACTAAATGATGTCACAGACAGAAGGGTAGATAGCTTCTTGAAAAATATATTTTCTCTCTCAGGAGCAGTGGTATGGCCTGCTATGGCTTCAGCCTGGATGGCAAAGGCAATGGTACAATGAATGGAGGAACTAGAGAATGGCTTCTCCTCCCTTAATAGGGAGCAGGAGTATCATTTAGGCCGTTTTAGACAAGCTGCCCAATATTTGGAAAAAGCAGCAATTGATATGGGTACGATTGCTTTTAAAGCATCAGCCTTGACAGTAGCCGCTCGTAGAGCAGTTTGGCTACGCACTTGGAAAGCAGATGCTGAATCCAAGAGTGAATTGGAAGCATTGCCTTTCAATGGTAATATATTGTTTGGGAAACAATTGTCTGATATTCTAGAATCGGAAGCTGAGTCCAAAAAGGTCAGATTTCTGGCTAGTTATAACCCTAAGACTAGGAGTTCAAAGTTTCGGCCATTTCGATGGCAAGGCAAAGTGAAAGCTAAAGAGGAGTCTAAGCAACCCCAGTTCAATAGAACAAGCCAGGGGTAGGAAGCAATGGGCTAGTAGAAAATCAGCTTCCAAGCCTGAACAGAAACCATCAGCCTGAAGAGATGGGCCTCCGCCTGGAGGATTCCAGGGTTGGGGGCCGACTCCTTCATTTTGCACACATATGGCAACAGTCGACGACAGATGCTTGGGTGCAGAAGGTGGTATCTCGCGGGTATGGGTTCCCATTCAGGAGGCAGCCTCCTTAAAGATTTTTTTGCACCAGCCCGTCTCGTATAGAGTCGAAGGCCAATGCCCTGCAAGAAGCAGTCCAAAAATTAGCTTTAGTCCGGTGTGATTGTCCCAGTACCTTCATCACAAAGGGGACAGGGTTTTTACTCCAATCTATTTTTGATTCAGAAGCCAAATGGGTCATTCCGACCAATTCTCAATCTCAAAATGTTGAACAGATACATTTGGATTCCAAGGTTCCACATGGAGACATTACGCTCCATAATGTTGGCTATGGAACCGGGAGATTACATGGTATCTCTGGATATACAGGATGCTTACCTACATGTGCCTATAGCAAGGTCTCATCAATGTTACCTCAGGTTTGCCATCCTCCAGGAACATTTTCAGTTCCAAGCCTAGCCCTTCGGGCTAGCAACAGCACCCAGGGTATTTACCAAAATTATGGTGGTGATGGCAGCTTATCTCCGCGAGCAGGGGATAAGAATATTTCCATACTTCGACGACCTGTTAATCCTAGCACATTCGCAGGAGTTACTTTTGAGTCATCTTCAACAGACAGTAGTTTGTTTACAGAGACATGGGTGGCTCATAAACTGGGAAAAGTCGTCTCTGAATCCGTCACAGCTGATGGTTCATTTGGGGGCCATATTGGATTCAGGTCTACGGAGAGTTTTCTTACCAGAGAAAAATATAGTCAAGGTGCAGGTCATGACTCAGGAAGCGTTGCACACTCAGACAATGTCATTCCATGCAGCAATGCGACTGTTGGGTCTGATGGTATCAACCTTCGACATGGTGGAATATGCGCAATTCAACTCCAGACCACTATAGCACCTATTCTGACCAAATGGAATGGAAATCATCAGACAATAAAAAAGCAGATGATAAAGTTTCCAGTAAACGTAAAAAGGTCTCTAGCGTGGTGGCTACAGACAGACCATTTAAACAAGGGGAGACCCTTTTGGATAAAGGAATGGCAAGTCCTGACAACAGATGCCAGTCTTCAAGGCTGGGGAGCGGTACTCGAAAGCCTTTGGTTCCAGGGAAAATGGACCGTAAGGGAAAGTTGCCTGCCGATAAATCTGTTGAAAATAAGGGCCATTTATATGGCTCTAGTTCAGGCAAAGGACAGTCTGCAAGGAAGACCGGTCCAGATTCGCTCAGACAATGCAACAGCAGTAGCATACCTCAATCATCAGGGAGGAACTCACATCAAAAGATTGATGGAGGAAGTAACTCCCATCTTTCAGCATTGTCAGCAGTGTTTGTTCCAGGTGTACTGAACTGGGAAGCGGATTTTCTCAGTCGACACACCATTCAGGAAACCGAATGGGCATTACACCCAGAAGTGTTTCAGACGATAGTGAACAGATGGGGTCTACCAGAAATAGACCTCATGGCATCTCGTCTAAACAACAAAGTTCCGAGGTATGGATCAAGAACAAAGGATCCCGGAGCGATCTTTGTAGACGCACTGTCAGTAAAATGGAAATTTCATCTGGCATATCTGTTCCCTCCAATATCTCTGTTACCCAGAGTAGTGAGGAAAATAAAGTAAGCAAAGGGAGTCATAATTCTAATAGCTCCAGCTTCGCCAAGAAGGCATTGGTACACAGATCTACTAAGGATGTCCGTGGAAGCACCAATACTGCTCCCTCAACGTCCAGATCTGCTAATGCAGGGTCCTTGTTGTCACAGCCATCTGGATCGTCTGTCTTTGATGGCGTGGCTGTTGAAACCTCTATCTTAGAAGCTAGAGGATTTTCAAAACAAGTAATTCAAACTATGCTTAGAGCAAGAAAACCTTCTTCAGCTCATATTTATCATCGAATATGGCAAGCTTATATTCATTTGGTGTAGTGAAAAAAGTTTGAATCCAAGATCTTTTAAAGTATCCAGGATTTTGGATTTTCTTCAAGCAGGATTGGATAAGGGTTTGAAAGTAGCGTCCTTGAGAGTTCAAGTATTAGTGTTAACTGTATGGTTTCAGCGAAAGATTGCTGACTTACAGGATGTGCATACTTTCTTTCAGGGAGTTGTACACATTCAACCTCCATTTGTTCCTCCTGCAGCTCCCTGGGATTTGAATCTAGTTCTTAAATTCCTTCAGGGACCTCCGTTTTGTCAAAGTCGAAAAATATCATGCTGCACGTTGCCATATATTATCCCCATGCGCTTGCCCGCTGCACGTGCACATTCTCTCCCGTGCGTGCGCATATTCGCAGTTGCGTGACGGTGCCTCCACGGTCGTGCGCTCAGGCGTGGTATGTACATTTACGGTAGAGTTTGTGTGCGTCTGGTGGGTGACTCGATCGTTACATAGTTAATCCGAATAGTATGTTTTATAGGTAATGGTCCCCTTAATAATAACTGTAAGTTTGTTTAGTATAACTGGTTCATGAACAAAGGAATTCCTCTTTGCATGATACGAAGGGTCAGATAGGGTCTGAGCGATGGTGTTTGGTACCTAACCGAAGAGTATTTTATTAGAAACAATCCGGTGCTGGTTAGGTAGAGATTAATTGCTCCTGCGTATAGTTATGTCTATAAATAGTTTCTGGACATTTACTGTATTTGCGGTTCATTGTCCATGTGGTGGGAATCCTGAGATTCCCTCCCACCTGAGCAGTCTGGAAAAGTCACAGCCCACCTGTTTAAACAAACCTATGACCTTTTGTTGTAATGTGAAGACAGATTCCTGTGTCCAATGAACAATGAGATATAGGTCCCTTTGTAGTGTACTGTATGCAGTGTATATAAGGAACAGCCAGTTTGGGCCAGCTCAGTCTACTCTCCACAAAAGGTTTTCATCACTGACTAACTATGGAGCTGGTGACCAGGACTGCGGAGCGATCATTCCCCAGTGTGTAAGTTTTTCTCTGTAACCAACTTGTTCTCTGTTTGTATTTGCCATACTCTCTCTCTCTGTTATTGTTAATCTGTTGTATATTGTATATGTGTAGTTATCATGTTTAGGTATTGATGTTAGTCTGTAGTGTATAAGATGTTAACTGTATTTTTCCCTTTTTACATAACTAAATCTCGTTAGTAAAGGTTTTGGAACCTCAGCAGGGTGTCTGTGTTTCTCTAGCTAGTACAAAGGGTTTCAATGTATCTCAATCACTCAAACAGCTTGCTTAAATATCCAGGTTAACCAGTGGTATATCATTGCAGTATCTCAATACTAAGACTTACAGTATAATCAGGCTCTGTGTTTAAAGTTTATAAAAGTACTGTCTGTGTGTACGCTCGCTGTGTGTATTCCATACACCCAGCGTAGCGTGTGTACGTAATTTGCGTACCACGTGCGAGGCCTTCATACGCAAATAGCGTACGGGGGGCGTAGCACGTGCACGTGGTTTAGCGGCCATTACGGCTACACGGTATTAGTATATAGCTAATGTTAAAAGGTAGATAACGGACTCTATCAATTGGGGACTCAAGTCCGGTCCACCTCATATCCGCAGTCAGGCGAAAATGCGCAGACTTTATCGATCAGCAAAGGGAGGAAAGGTAGTATCTTTTAGTGCTGATCAGATGAGAGTCTGCGTCTGATTCTTTTGGTTTGTAGGGATGCTGGTGGAATCCGAAGAAGGTAGGAACATTAAGCTATTGTCTTTTTAAATCTGGTTTTTATTTCTATTTGGTGCCAACTGCACACGCAGATTGGATTGCTTGTCTGTTTAAATAGGTTTAAAAGTATTTTTGGTCGCTCTGCATGGCTTGATAGTTTTATTTTTGGCTCAGGCCTAGAATAACTTAAGGGGCTGGAATGATGATTTTCTTTGTGACAAAAGAAGCCGCATGGTCTGTCCTCCATTTTGTGTAAACCTCATGGATGTGGAAGGGGAAGGAGCAGCGGACATTTTGGGAAGGTCACTTTTTTTTTCTGAATGGCTGATTTTCAGTTGACTCGGGAAATAATCAGCCATCCATTGTCAAAAAGAAATCATCATTTAATGAGGTTTTAATGCATTTATTTAATCCATATCATAGTCAATCATAAGTGGTTCAGATAGAGTTTAATATAAGTTAATAGTAAAATGAATATTTGATTTAGGAAATACACAAATAAAACAAAGTTGTGGTTTTTTTCTTCTCTTTCTCCCTTCAAGAGCCTGTTTGGCTCTGCTGCTTGTGAGATGGGCCATTGAAGTGCAGATGAGCCTGTGTGGCTGTTTTTTTTTTTTTCTCTCTCCCAGCAGTGAAGGAAGATAGTTGAGGGGCACATTCGTATGCAAATTAGAAGCACTGAATAAGGTCTCATATATGTAATAGTGATTAGTACATATATGTAATATCTATATGTGCGTGCTTACATTAATGTATGTCATTAGATTAATTTAGAATTGCATTTTCACCTGTGTATTTTCACATATCTCACTTTCCTGTTTGCCATTTATCATTGATAACGTGCTGAGAAAGATTTGTTGCTATTGGTAGTTAAAAGTAAAAATAATACGTTAAGGAGTAATTTGTAAAACACGCACACGGCTTTGCCTAAAGATACAAGGAAAGATCTGTGTAGTGCTCGGTAGATGATTACAGTTGAAGATCATTTACATTGATATAAACGTGTTAGTTGTATTTCTGTGGATATATCTGGCCTGCGTACACGTGTCTCTAAAAAAGGGCGGAACTAGCGTACGCGACGCAAGGGCCGACGCACGGAGCGTATATTACGCAACGGAGCGTCTGGGTACGCCCACGTAATACAAATCACACGATAGTATTGTTTTAGTAGGCAATACTGAGGCAACGCGATAATAGCGCAAGTCAATCTCAGTGTCCAAAATTTGAATCTAATAGATCCTTCTCTAGTTGCAACTCCTCTGGGACCAGACTGCGATACTGAATGAAAGGGATTTCTGTACAGAAACGAAAGTAAAGAGTATATGAGGTGAAAGAGTGTGTATATATAAGTATTTTCTCATTTTTGGTTGGAACGTAGAAGTCGAGTTCTCGTGAGGACATCCGCGAAAGTGACGGCGCGTGGTGGCTTGGGAGGCATCCCTTGTTAAATATTGAAATTAGAGCATTAGAGTATAGCAGACCAGGAGGTCTACTGTAGACACAGACCAGGAGGTCACGGACCAGGAGGTCCAGGTACAGCAGACTAGGAAGTCCGCTATAGATAGAGTCAAGAAGCACAACCACAGGAGGGTTGGTGCAGTACCCATATAGGCCATCAAGCTCTGGCTGAAGGAATTCGCAGCCACAATTTTCGATTCCGCTGGTCGTTCCGCACATAAGATTAGTTGCTTGTGTGCAGTACGATTGTACCGCATGTAATTGTGTGCATTAGTTTGTAATTTGACCCAGTACCATTTGCGTACGCTAGAGGGGTCATAAACGCTATTTGTACATTCTAACGTGATTTGTGTAATTTTTTTTATTTTAAGGGAGATTCGCTGGTCACTCGGGAATTCTCTAACAACCAATAGTTACTGGGAAGGGTAAGTGCTCTTCGGATCACACCCACATGTTCCAGTAAATAGAGGTTCAGGTCGCAGGGGCCCTGGGTTGAGTACGCCAGCGCTAGGGCAGCGTGTGGGCGTATTGGTCGACGTGGGCGAGTGTGTGAAGGTACTCGGTAAACTTTCACCGTCGGCCTACCCCGGACATCTTGGTTTTTGTAAGGGTTCGCTGAAGACCCTGATTTGAAGGTCAGAGGTAGTGAAAGCAACGGATGGGGGCCAGTTGTTCAGGTAGGGGGCGATCAACCTTGGTTCCGGTTGATTTAGTAAACCGGCCCATAAGGTCGGCAAGGTATATAACGTGTGATACAGACCAGGAGGTCCAAGATGAATCACATACAAAGGTTTTCAATGAATGGGAAAGAATGACTGTGCATGACGGGGAAAAGTTCCCACGGGTAGGCAGTTTTAGCCCCGAGGTGTTACAAAATCTAAGGAGAAGGATATGTCTCATTAAATCTGCAAAGAGACGGATCAAACATTATGATTATTTACAGTTATGGCAACGGGAAAGTGAAATACAAGGAGGATTAGCTTACACAGCTGACTCTCACTTTGGTAAGAAAAATATGGCAACAAGAGAGAAAGTGGTTACAGAGAATGGCACACTGGGGTATGATAAACATGCACTTAGTAACTGTATAGATGATAAGAATAATTGTAACGAATGTAACAATGATAAAAGTAAAACTGTTAAATGTACAACTGTTAACCCGTGCAAGTTGCACTCCATGTTAAACTTCCCTCAGGATTACAAGCAAGAAAGTGAGCCCAGCACGAGGTCGGCACCATTTCCAGCAGCCATCATACAAGACATCCAGGTGGACGCGACCAAATCGGTAAAAGCAGTAGTCAAACCCCCTTACGGAGGGTCAGGTGAGGTCGTGTCCACAGGTACGTACAGTGTTATATATCACGCACAAACAAATGTATCTCATATTGTAGAACCAACACAAGATGATGTTATAATTGAATGGAACATCAAAAGACACCTGGAGTCACAGGGCAGTAAGCAAATGACAATCAGTAGACAAGCCCTGACAACGAAGCCACACCAGCTTTAGCCCCAAACCCCTGTGAGAAATTCAAATGTGATAGTTTGTTATCATTGTCACAAAGAGGGACATTTTGCAAGAGATTGTAGATCAAGAAATATACAAAAGTCATATCAACCCCCTAGACAACGACATGACCATGATATCCAAGGAATCAGGGAAGTACAGGGAAAGCGGTTGATGGTGATGAGCATCCAAGCGTTTGAGGAGGCATCAAATCAACCAAGACCCCAGGTCACTGGCACTTGGAGGAAGCCCAGGGTTTGTTATTTGTGTAAAAGGGAAGGGCATTATGCCAGCAACTGTAACAGCCCACATAAAGTCAGACCCCCTAGACAAGAACATGAGCAGAGTCATGATACACGAAATTGTAATCAGGGATCATTAGGCCTGGTAGTAAACATGAGGTTACAGTTAATGATATTGGGAGGTCAGTTCCGTGTAGACTCAGGAACGGCCGGGTAAACTTTGTAATTTATCTGTAAATGTTTCTTTTTCCCCATCTCTGACGTTCATCGGCAGAACTCAAACATCACATAGCTACTTGGTCTTTGCAGAAGTCTATCTAACCCCAGTGTGACCTACCAACATCGGTGTGTCCTGGCCAGGCATAAAAGGGTGGAGTGTGGAAATACTGGTGGGGGGAGACTGCGCAAAGATACCAATGGATGTGATGGTGTGACAGCCTGATGGTAAACGGAAGATCTGACAATGTTTTTCTGGTTTGTTGTTTTAGGTAACATATATATGAATTGTTCTCTCTCTCGTTTGTTTTTTTTCCTCTTCTCTCTCATGTTCTCATGCTTTACAGATGGTATGTCACACATCAGTTAGACAAATGGTAATGCAAGATTTTTGCTCCTTACAGAAAGATCGCAGATTTGGAAGGAATATTGTATCACCAGAATGTTCGTTTGGAAGATTGAGAGACAGCACCTTTAAGATGACAACAGAGCAAGAGGAACAACAAGACTAGAGGACAAAAGCATCGTAACATTTTTCTTTCCCCTCAAATTATTTTTTTTACCCCCATTACAAATTTCTCCTTTTCTTCCTATAAGATGGACTTGCCCCAAGAGACTGTGATCCGGATTTTCCTGTTGACCATGATGTTGACCAGAGCAGTCTGTGTCGGTGAGAGTACCATGGAGGTCGAGAAAGGATCTGGAATGGGTTCTGATGACCAGGATGGAGGTGTAGATTTCCAAGAGCAGCACAATCACCGAGTAAAGGCGAGTATCAGAAAACGATCTGATAGCATTGACAATAGAAGGAATTGTGAAGGATTGTTAGCTGAAGAGAACTGCATCTGTAGGCACTGTGACAATATAGTTGAGGATGGGTGCATCAAGAAATGTCAGTCCAGTTTTAATGTCCACATGGACCGGCATCCATTGAGTGACTATCACTCCTTAGTTAAACCAGACAGACTGTTGGGTATGCTCTCAAGTACCTCAAGGTCATAGCAAATCAGGACTAGTACCATTCCCTTTAACTGTAGGAGAGGTACTTGAGCTAAGTGGTGGGAGGCCGGTGGACAAGAGGTTTAATATCTCTAGTCCTCCTAGTTGAAGCTCCACCAATATCATGTGGATAGGTCCTTAGTATGCTTTAACATTTCCAATCTCCGAAAGCCGGGAAATTGGGAAGTGTCATGGAGTAATCAAACCATGACATTTTCACATAGAGCCGACAGAATGCCCATAGACACAGAACTTATACGCCAGATAGCCGACCATAGAAGATTTTTCCGGTATAGGTACACTCTAGGAAGTAGGACCATGCGAGTTGGAGAAGTATCACCAGGATACTGTGCACATATCGTACAAACAGATACGTGTACTAAACAGATGGGAGAATTAGGGTTAGGAGATTTCACATGGAAAATTTGTAACATGGTAATGTCATACTCCATCCCATATGTTCTCCCCGATGATGCATATTTCATATGCGGGAGGAAGGCGTATAAGTGGCTTGCCCCAAACTCAGAGGGATTGTGTTACATTGGAAAAGTACTGCCTGAAGTAATGACTGTATCCCATATAAAAAAGGAAAGACATTCACCGCAGTGCCCAAGCTCCTTATACTCACACTCATTACGAGCACGTCGTTAAACGGCACCTGATAGAAAGAACAGAGCATCCGGCCTCTGACCTGATCCATGAATCCACCGGGATTCAAGTCCTACTCGTGTTAGATATCACTCGTATCGCCAGAGGAGTGTTAAACTATAGATATATATCTGCGCTAGCAAATTTGTTAGACAATATCACCGAAATGTATGACGACACATTCAGGTATACTGGGAGAGAGTTACAAGCCTACAAAACAGAACTGGTTCAGCATAGGATGATTCTCAATTACCTCACAGCTGTGACAGGCGGGTATTGTGTTACCCTAGCAACTCAGTATGGAATAAAGTGCTGCACGTACATTACAAACAGCACGGAGGACCCAGCCGAGGTCATAGACCAAAAGATGGATGACATTTTACAATTAAAGTGGGAGTTCTGAAGGAGACATAATCTCACTCTCGCTGCTGTGAGTAATGAGCTGACCGGTTGGGTGTCATGGTTGAACCCACGAAATTGGTTCTCTGGTTTAGGAGAATGGGCCCAAGGTATTATTATGGATGTAGGGAAATTTCTCTTGTGTATTCTGGGAGTCGTCATATTGGTTGGCCTGATATTTAGATGCGTTCGGATTTTAACGAAGTGTAAAGGTAATACCAGAGTGATAAGTCTGAGGAGCGAGGACACTGTAATAACAACAACAAATTTGATTTATGACCCAACGATAGAGACAATGTTGTGATGAAAATGTGATTCCACGGTCCGTTTCTTTCACCCGTTTCTCCTTTGTTTTCCTCCAAGGTACAAAGACATCCGCTTGGAAGAAGAATTTGACAACCTCTTTTATACAGACCAGTGATGAACTATGTCACCGACCCCCCCCCCATATCCCTAGTGACTTTAAATTTTTACGAAAGCCCAAATACTTTAGAGACTGTAATTTTATGGACATTGGAGAAAGCTTTTGCTCGCTATTTATAGCAAAAGCACCGAGAGACATCAGACAACATGTACATCAAGACAAGACATCAGACAAGACCTCAATCGGCGACTGTTTATATAAACTCACATAGTTTACGACTGCATTTATAACGATTGTTTCTTATCTTCATCTCTACAACCTCCAGGTAATGACACACATAGTCGACAGGGAATATAGAGACATATTTCAGCATTAACATGTTCCCCCCTTCATGTATCATCAACTAAATGTGCTCCCCCATTTGTTGCAACCAAAAGCCGAAAAAAACTCGGTAGAGTTTGACAGCCCATCCACAGACCCTTGATAAGGGATAAGAAGGATTCAATATATACTTCGCAATACCTCGAAGCTTGATTTAAAACACGTACGGCACGATGATACATGACCCCTCAAACATGGATTCATACACACACGCTTCTACTATCTCACTAGGTCATATTTTTCCCACCTTCTCCTCTCCTCAGTTTACCCAATCATAAAAAGGTATTTACATGATGACATATATTTTTCTGTTTGAACGGTTTCAGGAAGTGGCAGTTATTGATGACTGCCAAAGGGTGGACTGTCAAAGTCGAAAAATATCATGCTGCACGTTGCCATATATTAACCCCATGCGCTTGCCCGCTGCACGTGCACATTCTCTCCCGTGCGTGCGCATATTCGCAGTTGCGTGACGGCGCCTCCACGGTCGTGCGCTCAGGCGTGGTATGTGCATTTACGGTAGAGTTTGTGTGCGTCTGGTGGGTGACTCGATCGTTACATAGTTAATCCGAATAGTATGTTTTATAGGTTATGGTCCCCTTAATAATAACTGTAAGCTTGTTTAGTATAACTGGTTCATGAACAAAGGAATTCCTCTGCATGATACGAAGGGTCAGATAGGGTCTGAGCGATGGTGTTTGGTACCTAACCGAAGAGTATTTTATTAGAAACAATCCGGTGCTGGTTAGGTAGAGATTAATTGCTCCTGCGTATAGTTATGTCTATAAATAGTTTCTGGACATTTACTGTATTTGCGGTTCATTGTCCATGTGGTGGGAATCCTGAGATTCCCTCCCACCTGAGCAGTCTGGAATAGTCACAGCCCACCTGTTCAAACAAACCTATGACCTTTTGTTGTAATGTGAAGACAGATTCCTGTGTCCAATGAACAATGAGATATAGGTTCCTTTGTAGTGTACTGTATGCAGTGTATATAAGGAACAGCCAGTTTGGGCCAGCTCAGTCTACTCTCCACAAAAGGTTTTCATCACTGACTAACTATGGAGCTGGTGACCAGGACTGCGCAGCGATCATTCCCCAGTGTGTAAGTTTTTCTCTGTAACCAACTTGTTCTCTGTTTGTATTTGCCATACTCTCTCTCTCTGTTATTGTTAATCTGTTGTATATTGTATATGTGTAGTTATCATGTTTAGGTATTGATGTTAGTCTGTAGTGTATAAGATGTTAACTGTATTTTTCCCTTTTTACATAACTAAATCTCGTTAGTAAAGGTTTTGGAACCTCAGCAGGGTGTCTGTGTTTCTCTAGCTAGTACAAAGGGTTTCAATGTATCTCAATCACTCAAACAGCTTGCTTAAATATCCAGGTTAACCAGTGGTATATCATTGCAGTATCTCAATACTAAGACTTACAGTATAATCAGGCTCTGTGTTTAAAGTTTATAAAAGTACTGTCTGTGTGTACGCTCGCTGTGTGTATTCCATACACCCAGCGTAGCGTGTGTACGTAATTTGCGTACCACGTGCGAGGCCTTCATACGCAAATAGCGTACAGAGGGCGTAGCACGTGCACGTGGTTTAGCGGCCATTACGGCTACACGGTATTAGTATATAGCTAATGTTAAAAGGTAGATAACGGACTCTATCAGTTTGAACCACTTAAGAGAGCAGACCTTAAATGGTTAACGGCTAAAGTACTCTTTCTACAGGCAATGGCCTCAGCTAGAAGAGTATCAGATTTAGGAGCACTGTCGTGTAAGTCTCCTTTCCTAAGTTTTTTTCCAGAGAAAGCAGTTCTCAGAACTAGATCTGGTTATCTTCCGAAGGTGGTTTCAAAGTTTCACCTTAATGAAGAGATTGTAGTCCCAGCTTTTCAGGTATCGGGACTGTCTGCGGGAGAAGCGTCGCTGGACGTAGTCCGAGCATTAAGAATCTACATAGATCGTACTAGTGCCATCAGGAAAACAGATTCTCTCTTCATCCTCTACGGATTTCATAGAAGAGGATGGCCTGCTAGTAAACAGACGCTGGCAAGATGGCTCCGAATGGTAATATCAGAAGCTTATTCTCATGCAGATCTCCCTACTCCGGCTAATGTCTCTGCTCACTCTACACGTAAGGTAGGTCCTTCATGGGCAGCCCAACAGGGTGCTTCAGCAGAACAGATTTGTAAGGCAGCCACATGGTCTTCCATAAACACATTCATCAGACATTATGCCTTGGATACTTTTGCCTCTCATGACGCAGAATTCGGGCGAAAGGTTCTCCTGTGTAATCAGGAGCGTCCCCACCACTAAAACTGGCTTTGGGAATCCCAATGTTATCCTGTGGATAACCTGTGGACCCAGCCAGAGAAATAGACGTTATAGTAAGAACTTACCGTTGATAACGTGATTTCTCTTATGTCCACAGGTATCCACAGGAGTCCCACCCTGACGTACCTGATTTGAGGATCATTACAATCACTAAACCTCTTCCCTCTTGCATGGAAGGGTGTGCATGTGTGTTGCTATCGCCTGAATAGGTTTCTACTTGATGCTCCTGCCTAATTGCTGTGGAAAGAACTGATTTGACTGAGTCAGTGGGCGGGATTATATGGTGATGCCCCGATGCATCCTGGGAGGCCAGAAAGTTCGTTTGGTGCCATTTCCGCTGTCGCTCTGGCATATCCCAATGTTATCCTGTGGATACCTGTGGACATAAGAGAAATCACGTTATCAACAGTAAGTTCTTACCATAACGTCTATTTTTCTGTTTTCCCCTCTACCCAGAGACATCCAACCGGAAAAGACTTCAACATACCCAAATTTGTGTAAATGTATTTCTCTTACGTCCTAGAGGCTGCTGGGGTCCATTTTAGTACCATGGGGTATAGACGGTTCCGCAGGAGCCTTCGGCACTTTAAGACTTTTTAACTAGTGTGAACTGGCTCCTCCCTCTATGCCCCTCCTCCAGAGCTCAGTTTAGAAAATGTGCCCAGGAGACTGGACGCACTCTAGTGGGGCTCTACAGAGCTTTGCTAGTAAATACTTTGTTAGGTTTTTTGTTTTACAGAGAAGCTGCTGGCAACAGCTTCCCTGCTTCGTGGGACTTAGGGGGGAAGATAGAACCAACTTCTCAATTAGTTTAATGGTTCTACTTCCGCTGACAGGACACCATTAGCTCCTCAGGGTACTGAACACAGCTCAAACATGGCTCGCGTTCACTCCTGCAGCACTGCCGCCACCCCCTAACAGAGCAAGAAGAAAGAATACGGGTGAGTATTTTACCGGAGTCCGGCAGAGAAGGTCCTCCGGTCATTGTGGCGGCTTGTAAGGTAACAGCGCAGCGGGGACGCTGTGCGCCATGTCTCTCAGCGGGTGCAGATTGCGCTCTGAGCGGCATGAATCCTTTTCTCTCCCTGGCTAAATAAGTGTATTGCCCACCTGTGGGGACCCCCGGGGGCCAGTATAAAGATTCCCCTGTTCTGAGGGAAACGCGCCATTGCTAGGGGCGGAGCTTCTCAGGAATCCAGTTCACTCGCCAGTGCGCCATTTTCTCCTGCAGACGCCGCTGTGAGGATCCACACTGCTCTTCTCTGCCACGGCTACTACAAGTACCAGCGGTTATACAAGGGAAGGAGCATTTAAAGATATTATATATATATATATATATGTATTCCAATGGATTGGCACTCACCCTTCGTGGTTACAGGCGCCCCGGTGCCTTCTGGGATATGTAATACACAAAACGTCTCCAAGCATGCAGCGGCACTCAGGGAATGATGCAGGCAATTATTAGGCAAAAAGTGTTTATTCCATGGTGAAGAAAATGGTCCAACGTTTCGGGGTGCAACCACCCCTTTGTCAAGGTGAACACCATGGAATAAACACTTTTTGCCTAATAATTGCCTGCATCATTCCCTGAGTGCCGCTGCATGCTTGGAGACGTTTTGTATATATATATATATATATATATATTATATATCAATCAGTCAGGTGGCACTCCATGAATCTCCAAACTATTTCATGTAAACTGCCGGTGCCTTCCCAATGGGAGAGGAATGTACCTCCCTCAGAAATATCACGTCTATACGGGCGGCACTCACGGCGGATAAATCAAGACAAAACTCCAGGGATACTGTCAACGTTTCAATGTAAAAAGTTACATTTTCATCATATTATAGTTATATCAATTGGTGTGTGCTGCACATTATATAAGGGCGCTGGGTGTGGACTGGCAAATCCCTTGTGTTTCTCTAACAGACTTCTCTGTGGGTCTGTCCCCGATAGCTCCTGTGTGAAAGGGGTCTGTGTGTGGGTGTGTGTGTACACGCGTGTAACATGTCAAAAGTCGGGGGGAGTCTTCACCTGAGGAGCCCATTTTAGATGCACAAGAAGGAAATGTGATGGCTCTTCCTTCCCAAAGAGAGTCGGAGTGGGTGAAAAAGTTGCAAAGTAATATTTCTATGTTAGCACAACAATTCTCAGACTCTGAGAAACAGTTTATTGGACGCAGTCTGGGGAGAATGCCCTGTTTGCTGATGCATCCAGTTCATCTACTCACGACCCCTCCACTTCCCACAAGAGGTCCCTGGCCCAAATAATGAAGGGGGGCACTGACACGGACTCAGACACGGATGCCGACACTGGAGACTTGAGAGGGGTGGACCCCAAATTGGCCAAGAGCATACAGCGCATGATTGTTGCTATCAAAGAGGTGTTAGAGTTTACTGATACTACCCCTACACCTGTGGAAAAAGATTATTTTAGATTAAATAAAAAACGGGAAATAACTTTTCCTCCGTCAAAAGATCTGAATAATTTGTTTGAAAACGCCTGGTCTAACCCTGAAAAGAAATTCACTATTCCCAGAAGGATACGGGTTGCGTACCCATTCCCTGAGGAGGACAGGCGCAAGTGGGAGACGCCCCAGTGGTAGACACCACAGTTTCTAGGCTGTCTAAGAAAATAATTTTGCCTGCCCCAGGGTCAGCTTCTTTAAAAGATTCTGCTGACCGTAAGTTAGAGACAACTTTAAAATCCATATATACCGCTAACGGTACGCTGCTCAGGCCCGCCATTGCTGGTGCGTGGGTGGGTAATGCGATAGAAAAATGGGCAGACAATTTAATGGTTAATATTGACACTGTGGATAGGGATGAAGTGCTCCTAATCCTCAGCCACATCAAAGATGCGGCAGGGTATTTTGTTGAAGCTATGAAGGATGTTGGTTTGCTGAGTTCCAGAGCCACGGCTATGGCGATTTCAGGCCACAGGGCTTTATGGATTCACCACTGGAATGCGGATGCTGAATCAAAGAGAAATATTGAGGCACTCCCTTATAACCGGGAGGCATTTTGGTGACAAGCTGGATGCCATGATTTCCACGACTACATCGGGCAAGTCTGCATTTTTGCCTTCCGCAACTGCTCCCCCTAAGAAGGGGTATCATTCTCATACCATGCAGTCCTTTCGGCCCAACAAATACAAAAAGGCAAAAGGCAGCCCCTTCTTTGCAGGAAGAGGTTGAGGTAGAGGTAGAAAGCCTACAACGTCGGCTAGTTCGCAAGAACAGAAGCCAGCAACTGCTGCTGCAAAAACCTCAGCATGACGCTGGGGCTCCCATGCAGGAGTCTGACCGGGTGGGGGCACGCTTACTATTCTTCATCCAAATCTGGATTCATTCAGTTCTGTATCCTTGGGTGTTACAAATAGTATCCCAGGGTTACAGGTTGGAATTTCAGGATCTTCCCCATGCCGTTTTTTCAAATCAGCCTTACCAGTTTCTGTCCAAGTCAAACGTGTTAAGACAAATACACAAATACACAAATTGTGTCAAGACAAGGTAATTTCCTTGGTTCCCGAGTTACAACAGGGAAAAGGTTTTTATTCAAGCCTATTTGTGGTACCGAAGCCGGATGGTTCGGTCAGGCTGATTCTAAACCTGAAGTCTCTAAATCTGTTTTTAAAACGGTTCAAGTTCAAGATGGAGTCCCTCAGAGCGGTGATCTCCAGCTTGCAAGAAAAGGAATTTCTGGTGTCGGTGGACATCAAGGATGCTTATCTACATGTTCCCATCTACCCTCCACATCAGGCATACCTGAGGTTTGCTGTGCAGGACTGCCACTACCAGTCCCAAACACTACCTTTCGGACTCTCCACGGCTCCGAGGGTGTTCACCAAGGTAATGGCGGAAATGATGGTACTCCTTCGAAAGAAAGGAGTCAACATTATTCCGTACCTGGACGATCTCCTCATAAAGGCGAGGTCAAAAGAGAAGTTAGTGCAGGACATTGCTCTGTCCCTGTCGGTGCTTCAACAGCATGGGTGGATCTTAAACTTTCCAAAATCACAGTTGGAACCAACGAAGAGATTATCATTTTTGGGAATGATACTAGACACCGAGGTGCAGAGAGTTTTCCTTCCTTTGGAGAAGGCTCTGGAGATCCTGGCGATGGTCAAACAAGTTCTGAAGCCTTCACGCGTGTCAATTCATCAATGCATCCACCTGCTGGGAAAAATGGTAGCGGCCTATGAGGCTCTACAATTTGGCCGATTCCATGCCAGGGTGTTCCAGTGGGACTTACTGGACAAGTGATCTGGATCGCATCTACACATGCAACAGTAGATTATACTGTCGATGAAGGCCAGGATTTCACTCCTGTGGTGACTGCAAACATCTCACCTATTGGAAGGACGCAGGTTCGGGATTCAAAACTTTGTCCTGGTGACCACGGATGCAAGTCTCCGAGGTTGGGGAGCAGTCACACAAGGGTAAAGCTTCAAAGGAAGATGGTCAAGTCAAGAGATGCTTCTTCACATAAACATTCTAGAGTTGAGAGCCGTTTACAACTGCCTTCAGCAAGCAACGCACCTTCTTCAGGATCTACCAATACAGATCCAGTCGGACAATGTAACAGAAGTAGCTCACATAAACCGTCAGGGAGGAACAAAAAGCAGAGCGGCAATGGCAGAGGTGACAAAAATACTCCTCTGGCCAGAAAGACATGCAAGAGCTCTATCAGCAATCTTCATTCCGGGAGTGGACAACTGGGAAGCAGACTTCCTCAGCAGACACAACCTCCATCCAGGGGAATGGGGCCTCCACCAAGAAGTCTTTGCGGAGGTAACAAGTCGTTGGGGTGTTCCTCAAGTAGACATGATGGCATCTCGTCTCAACAAGAAGCTTCCGACATACTGTTCCAGGTCGAGACACCCACAGCCAATAGCAGTGGATGCCTTGGTGGCCCCAGTGGGTATTCCAGTCAGTGTATCTGTTCTCTCCACATCCTCTAATTCCAAGAGTTCTAAAGATAGTCAGAAGAACGAAGGTTCGGACAATTCTCATTGTTCCAGACTGGCCAAGGAGGGCTTGGTATCCGGATCTTCAGGAGTTGCTCCTGGAAGACCCTTGGCCTCTTCCTCTTCGTGAGGACCTGCTTCAGCAGGGGCCGTTAGTCTATCAAGACTTACCGCGGCTACGTTTGACGGCATGGCTGTTGAATGCCAGATTCTAGCCCGTAAGGGTATTCCCAATGCAGTCATTCCCACACTTATCCTGGCCAGGAAAGGGGTAACGTCCAAGCATTACCATCGTATCTGGAGAAAATATGTCTCTTGGTGTGAATCCAGGAAGTCTCCTGCGGTGGAGTTTAAATTAGGACGGCTTCTCCTATTTCTACAGGCGGGTGTGGATGCTGGCTTGAGATTGGGGTCTATCAAGGTTCAAATTTCGGCTTTGTCCATTTTCTTCCAGAAACATTTGGCTTCCCTTCCTGAGGTTCAGACGTTCGTGAAGGGTGTTCTGCACATCCAACCTCCTTTTGTGCCTCCTGCGGCGCCATGGGATCTTAATGTGGTGTTGCAGTTCCTTAAATCGGACTGGTTTGAACCTCTGCAAGAGGTGGAGTTGAAGTTTCTCACTTGGAAAGTGGTCATGCTGTTGGCCTTGGCATCAGGCAGACGTGTGTCTGAATTAGGGGCTCTGTCTCACAGGATTCCTTATTTGATTTTCCACGAAGATAGAGCTGAACTGCGGACTGGTCAGCATTTTCTTCCAAAGGTTGTGTCTTCTTTCCATATCAACCAACCTGTGGTGGTGCCAGTGGCTTCTGACACCTCAGCCGTTTCAAAGTCCTTGGATGTAGTCAGGGCCCTGAGGACTTATGTGACAAGAACGGCTCGGTTGAGGAAAACAGAGGACTTGTTTGTCCTTTATGACCCCAACAAGATTGGGTGTCCTGCTTCTAAGCAGACTATTGCTCGCTGGCTTAGAGGTATGATTCAGCATGGTCATTCCAAGGCAGGATTACAGATACCGACTTTGGTAAAGGCCCACTCTACGAGGAAAGTGGGTTCGTCCTGGGCGGCTGCCCGTGGTGTTTCGGCGTTGCAGATTTCCTGGGCAGCTACTTGGTCAGGTGCAAACACGTTTGCAAAGTTTTACAAGTTTGACACCTTGGCGGCTGATGACCTTCAATTTGGTCAGTCAGTGTTGTAGGAACATTAGCACTTTCCCACCCGTACTGGGAGCTTTGGTACATCCCCATGGTACTAAAATGGACCCCAGCATCCTCTAGGACGTAAGAGAAAATAAGATTTTGATAACCTACCGGTAAATCCTTTTGTTGTAGTCCATAGAGGATGCTGGGCGCCCACCAGTGCTCATTTTTTCCTGCAAAACTTACATTTATATTGTTTTACACAGTTCTCATGTGTTATGTTTTCTTACAGCTGTTGGCTGTTACGTTGTGCATGCTCGTTAGCATGGGTTATGTTATGGCCATGTTAGGCGGCATGTCTCTAGAGTGTGGGCTGGTGTGAATCTCGCCCTAGTTAATGTAAATTCTTCTCTCGAAGTTGTCC
This sequence comes from Pseudophryne corroboree, assembly GCF_028390025.1. Lineage (NCBI taxonomy): Eukaryota > Metazoa > Chordata > Amphibia > Anura > Myobatrachidae > Pseudophryne > Pseudophryne corroboree. The sequence goes on along the minus strand of NC_086444.1, from coordinate 935,528,444 downwards.
GTCTCCTCGGGCACAGCCTCTATACTGAGGAGGGGCATAGAGGGAGGTGCCAGTTCACACTAGTTAAAAAGTCTTAAAGTGCAGAAGGCTCCTGCGGAACAGTCTATACCCCATGGTACTAAAATGGACCCCAGCATCCTCTACGGACTACGAGAAAAGGATTTACCGGTAGGTTATCAATATCCTATTTTTTATGTGTCTTACCTTCATCTCTGCAATCTTCAAGTAAATGGCACACATAGTCGATAAATGTTATTCACACCTAATAGCATACACATACGCCTCCCCCACATGTATCATCAGATAAATGTGCACCCCATTTGTTGGTATAAGAAGCCAGGAAAGGTGAGGGCTAATGGCCTTTGCCTAGAAAGAGCTTGGTAGTGTTTGTTTGCCCATGTACAAACCCTTAATACGGGATGAGAAGGATTTAATATATACTTCGCAATACCTCAAAGCTTACTTAGAACATATATGGGACAATGATACATGCCCCTCAGACATTAATTCATACATACATGCTTTTTCCTATCCCACTAGACTATACATTTCCAACCTACGAATCTCCCCCGGTCACCCGAACTTTGTATACAATGTATATGTTATATTTTCAGTTTTATTAGTTATGTGTGGCAGTTATTGTTTGCTGCCAAAGGGTGGACTGTCGAAGTTGAAAATATTATAGCCACATGCATCACGTGCAAACACCACACAGAGTGGCCTCCGTGCGGGTGCTTGTTCTGCCGTGCGTGCGCATTCTCGCACGTTGCGTATATTGGCTCACGAGGTCCTGCATATTAGCGCATGGTATGAGTAAATACGGTAGCATACGCATTCGCATGGAAAAGCCACAAAGACTTATCTGATATTTAATCCACATAGTGCATAATTTACACATAGCATACACGCAGCACACCAGCAAGTTTAATTTGCTTCAGAGGTATAACAACAGAGGGATTCAACTTTACAAGATATGAGGGGACAGAATTAGGTTAGGAGGTGGTGTTTGGTATCCAGCTGTACAGTATTTCAAGGGCAATATTCCGATTGCAGTTTGCAGAAAGTAGCACGCTCCTGCGCATATCTATGCGCAGGAGTACAATATTAATATTACACTGTATTTACTGTACTCTTGATATTCGGCGGGAACCCAGTGGAGAACATCTGCAAGTGCACCTGGACCAGGCATCGCCCACCTATTCAAACTGATCTATGACCCCTCCTGTACTGTAAATGACCAGCCCTTTGACCTATGGGTGAAGAGATTACAGTTTCCTTTGTTTCATGCTTTGGACTATTGTATAAAAGCCAAGCCACCTGGCCGGTCACACACATGCTCTGAAGGTCATCTTTCCAGATTGACTGAGGACCGAATCCGGGTGGCGCAGGCGATCAAACGTATGTATCATTGGTTGTAGCTTGTTCTCTTGTGTTATTGTATTTCTGTTGTACCCCCCTTTTAAGTAAATATTTGTTGCTGCGTTGGACCACAACATTACATATACAATTGGTGTCGCATTCCTTTCCTGTTAGGGGTTATAAAGTGTATTCTGCCGCACGTATAGCTACTTTGTGCTTACAGCGTGACGGCGTGCTTATGCAATGTGTACGCCTTTCATAGGGGTTTTACATACACACGCTTAGCGGTCACAACAGCCTGAACATTTGTGCATTTAAGGTATTGCTTTTTCTTCCTGAAAGTTAAACGAACTTAACAGTAGGTAGCTGAGACACGGCCAAAGGATGTCCCAGTCAGAGTGGAAATCCAAAAAGGGAGAGCAACAGGACAATGCACTTACCAGACATTCGCTGACGCTATGGCAAGCAGGAAGACAAAGTCTGCCATGTGAGCCAATGAATGTCAACTGAGTCCAAGGGCTCAAAAGGGGACGAATGAAGAGCTTGAAGGACCAAAGACAAGTCCCAAGGAGCTACCAGAGGAACAACGTGGAGGACACCCTGTAAGAAAATCCGAACATCAGACATTAGCGTAATTTGTCTATAAAAAAAGAACACAAAGGGTGGACACCTGCACTTTCAGGGAAGATAGGTGAAAGCCCAAATACAGACCCGCCTGCAAACAAGAGGACCCACAAGAGACTAAACTATCTGGGGTTAAAACCTCGAGTAGAACGCCAGGAGAAATATGTCGGGCAGACTATTGTACAGGTGAAACTGAGACAATTGAATATCATGCAAAAGTTCATTTATCTCAGTAATTCAACTTAAAAGGTGAAACTAATATATTATATAGACTTATTACATGCAAAGTGAGATATTTCAAGCCTTTATTCGTTCAAATTTTGATAATTATGGTTTACAGCTTAAGAAAACTCCAAATCCCAAATCTCAGAAAATTAGAATTTCGTGAAAAGGTTCAAAATTGTGGGCTCAAAGTGTCACACACTAATCAGCTAATTAATCTAAACCACCTGCAAAGGGTTCCTGAGCCATTAAATAGTCTCTCAGTCTGGTTCAGTACAAGTCACAATCATGGGGAAGACTGCTGACCTGACAGTTGTGCCGAAAACAATCATTGACACCCTCCACAAGAAGGGAAAGCCTCAAAAGGAAATTGCAAAAGAAGTTGGATGTTCTCAAAGTGCTGTATCAAAGCACATTAATAGAAAGTTAAGTGGAAGGGGAAATAGTGGAAGAAAAGGTGAACAAGCAGCAGGGTTGACCACAGCCTGGAGAGGATTGTCAGGAAAAGGCCAAAAGTGTGGCGGAGCTTCACAAGGAGTGGACTGAAGCTGGAGTTAGTGCATCAAGAGCCACCACACACAGACGGATCCTGGACATGGGCTTCAAATGTCGTATACCTCTTGTCAAGCTGCTCCTGAACAACAAACAACGTCAGAAGTGTCTTACCCGGGCTAACCAAGGTATCTCATTTGGAAACCAAGGTCCCAGAGTATGGAGAAAGAATGGAAAGGCACACAATCCAAGATGCTTGAAGTCCAGAGTGAAGTTTGCACAGACTGTGTTGATTTGAGGAGCCATGTCATCTGCTGGTGTTGGTCCACTGCTTTATTAAGTCCAGAGTCAATGCAGCCGTCTACCAGGACATTTTAGAGCACTTCATGCTTCCTTCAGTGGACACGCTTTATGGAGATGCTGACTTCATTTTCCAGCAGGACTTGGCACCTGCCCACACTGCCAAAAGTACCAAAACCTGGTTCAATGACTGTGGGATTACTGTGCTGGATTGGCCAGCAAACTCCCTTGACCTGAACCCATAGAGAATCTCTGGGGCATTGCCAAGAGAAAGATGAGAGACACGAGACTGAACAATGCAGAAGAGCTGAAGGACACTATTGAAGCATCCTGGTCTTCTATAACACCCCAGCGGTGCCATAGACTGATAGATTCCATGCCACGCCACACTGAGGCAGTAATTCATGCAAAAGGGGCCCAAACCAAGTACTGAGTACATATGCATGATTATACTTTTCAGAGGGCCGACATTTCTGTATTTAAAATCCTTTTTTTATTGATTTTATGTAATATAATTTTCTGAGATTTTGGATTTGGGGTTTTCTGAAGCTGTGAGCCACAATCATCAAAATTATAACAAATATTTGCATGAAATATCTCACTTTGCATGTAATGAGTCTATATAATATATATTAGTTTCACCTTTTAAGTTGAATTACTGAAACAAATGAACTTTTGCACGATATTCTGATTTTCTGAGTTTCACCTGTAAATCCTTCCCAAAGAAGGAAAATGGGCCTGTAGCATGGTACGAATTACCAAATGAAAGAATCTCTTAGTTGTCAGGACGGATGTCTTAAGAGCCACCCCATCAAAGCATGACTGGGTAGATCCTGATGGAGGCATAGGACCTGAGACAGCATGTCTGGTCGAAGCTGGAGGCGCAATGGGGCATCAAGAGTAGCCTTGGAGATCCGCTTACCAAGCCCTTTGCGGCCAATTAGGAGATACTAGGATCACTGTTCTGCCTTTTAACTTCAGTTTGCTGAGTATCCACGGAATCCGTAAAATCGAGAGGAAGATGTACATGAGACTGAAGTCCCAAACCCTAACTAAGGCATCCAACAGAAGAGTCCCTGGTGGGTGAGCAGTACCTCGGCAACTTGAGATTGTGCAGAGACATCATCAGGTCGATGTACGGTAAGCCCCAGTGAGGAAGAGGAGCTGAAAGGTGTCCGGATGAAGTGCCCAGTTGCCTGCATGAATGCCCAGGCAGCTTAGGAAGTTCACTTTCCAATACTGAAGCCCACCAACAGAGCCGCAAGATGGCGTTCTGCCCAGGTGAAAATGCAACTCTCTTTCATGGCTCCGCAACTGCAAGTGCCACTCTTATGGTATATGTAGGCGACGGCTGTTGGGTTGTAGGACTGAGCTTGGACTAGATGATTCCGAAGGAGCAGCAAAGCCAGACAGAACGCTGATGACCACCCGGAGTTCCAGGATATTGATCGTAAGTCTGCTCTCCTGAGCTGTCAATTGACCCTGAAAAAAATGATGACAGGTTACCAAACCCCCACCCACGTAGGCATGCTTCGGTGGTGAGAAATACCCAATCCTGAATCGAAAAGGGACGGCCCTTGTCCAGGTGAGACTTCTGGAGCCAATACAAGAGGGAGATGTGGGTCTCCGAAGAGAGAACAATTGTCTGAGACTTGAGCTGCTGATGGACTTTGTTCCAGTGGGCCAGAACTTCCAGCTGAAGGGGTCGGGAGTGAATTTGGGCATACTCCACCATGTTGAAGTTAGAGACAAGACAGCTTAGGATCTGCATGCAGGAGTGTATGAACACTCTACGGAAATGCAGACATCTGTGAATCCTTTCCTGTAGGTCTCCGAATTTTGTACACAGGGAGGAAGACTCACTGAAGATTGGAGTCCAGAAATGCCCCTATATGTGGCATTTTCTGGGACGGGGTCAAGGAGAACTTCCTCCAATTGATGATCCATCTGTGAGTGTGGAGAAGATCTATGGTGAGACAAATTTGGTCCTGGAGGATATCCAGCGACTGAACTAGAAGAAACAGGATGTCCAGGTAGAGGAAAATTCATATTCCCGATGCCGTAGGTTAACTGCCATGACCACCAGACTTTTGTGAAGAAATGAGTAGCCGAGGGACGACCAAAAGGCAATGCCTGGAATTGATAATGGTCGCCCTTTATCACAAACCAGAGGAAGCGCTGGTGATTGAGCCAGATGGCAACATGCAAATAGGCATCTTGAATGTCCAAGGAGGTAAAAAAAATCCCCCTGCTCCAGGACCTGAACGATAGAGCACAGAGACTCCATATGGAATCTGGGGATCTGGAAGTACCCGTAGAATGTCTTAAGGTTGAGAATTTGCTAAAAGGAAACATTTGGCTTCTGAACCTGGAACAGGTTAGCATTAAAAACCAGTGCCTCTCTGAGGCAGGGGGGCCGGGACAATTACCCTGGAGATTAAAAGGGAGTGAATGGACGCTCGCTTGGTTTTTGCTTTTTCTTGATCCAGAGGAAAACTTGTGGGGGAAAAAACTGAACCGGAGGACAATCTCGAAAGGCTGGTACTTTCTCTCTCCACTTTATCACTCTCCAGGGCTTAGTACATCTCACCCTGAGGGGGGAGAGTGAGGAGGGGCTATCCTAAGGTAGGATACCTGCTGGAGGAAACATGTCATAGGGGCTGGGGAAAAGTTAACGGGGAGAGCCTACCTCCCCTTTCTGACAATCAACCTAAGGGAAATGGCCTCCTTTGTGTGTCTCCTGCTGGGTCTGGCCAAAGTGCTGCGGTTGCTGGCAATGAGGTGATGGAATGACAATTCGGGCGTTTTAAGGCTTAGCGCTGCCACTCTCAGTAAAAGAAAAAAAAATAGAAATAAAAAAGGGAACTGCTCCTGCAGGCAACAAACTAAAACTGGTGACTTGAGGCTGGGGAAGGGGTATAAGGGTAAAGGACCAAAGTCTGGGAGTTTTAATTTAACTGTTTGGTGCCTGGTCCTCCAGCCAACCTATACCCATGGTTAAACCTGTGTCCTTTATGGAGCGATGAAGAAAGAATGTCTATTTGATTAAATTTCAGTTGATTTAAAATCAACCTTAAAATCGAATACAAACTAGAACAGTAGTTCTCAAACTGTGGGTCGTGACCATTTCAGCGTGGGGTCAGCGACTCCATGTTGCTGACTGTCAGGATGATGACTCCTCTGGTCTCTCAGCCAGTGATCCAAGAAGTTTGAAAATTCAGTTGAATTATCTTTTACTTCAAACTCCTCGGATCACTGGCTTATAGACCTCTCCCGGGTCCTGGGGCTTCTAAGATGTAGAAAGCTTACAGATAAAACAGGCAGACAGCAGCAAACCACAGTCAGACTCTCTCTCATTGGGGTATATTTACTAAGGTCCCGATTTTGACCGAGATGCCGTTTTTTCTTCAAAGTGTCATCTCGGTAATTTACTAAGCAAAAATCACGGCAGTGATGAGGGCATTCGTAATATTTTGGAAGTCCTTGGAAAAAATCACGAATCAATACACCATCGGTCAAATACGCCTGCAATTTGGTAGAAATCGGTCATTTACTAAAAAGTGCAAAACACAAACACTGCCGACAATAGCCAAACACTGCCATGCTAAAATACAAATCGTGAAAAAGTGCTAAAAAAAACCAGACCTGCTTTTTTATCCCGTGTTTGTATAGGCATGCACGGATCCATGAGATCCGTGCATGTTTATCAGTGGGAAGGGGTGGGAAATGTTATAATTTTGCACAAAAAAAAATGCGTGGGGTCCCCCCTCCTAAACCAAACCAGCCTCGGGCTCTTTGAGCCGGCCCTGGTTGCAAAAATATGGGAAAAAAATTGACAGGGGTTCCCCCATATTTAAGCAACCAGCACCGGGCTCTGCGCCTGGTACTGGTTCCAAAAATACGGGGGACAAAAAGCGTAGGGGTCGCCCGTATTTTTGAAACCAGCACCGGGCTCCACTAGCTGGACAGATAATGCCACAGCCGGGGGTCACTTTTATACAGTGCCTTGCGGCCGTGGCATCAAATATCCAACTAGTCACCCCTGGCCGGGGTACCCTGGGGGAGTGGGGACCCCTTCAATCAAAGGGTCCCCCCCCCACCCCAGCCACCCAAGGGCCAGGGGTGAAGCCCGAGGCTGTCCCCCCCCATCCAATGGGCTGCGAATGGGGGGCTGATAGCCTTTGTTGAAAGTAATGAATATTGTTTTTAGTAGCAGTACTACAAGTCCCAGCAAGCCTCCTCCGCAAGCTGGTACTTGGAGAACCACAAGTACCAGCATGCGGCGGAAAACCGGGCCCGCTGGTACCTGTAGTACTACTACTAAAAAAATACCCCAATAAAGACAATACACACACACCTTGAAAGTATAACTTTAATACATACATACACACCACCATATACACATACTTACCTTATGTTCACACGAGGGTCGGTCCTCTTCTCCAGTAGAATCCATGGTGTACCTGTTGAAAAAATCCTACTCACCAAATCCAGTGTAGAGGGCTCCTCGGATAATCCATTTGTAATCCACGTACTTGTAAAAATAAAAAAACGGGACACCCGACCACGAACTGAAAGGGGACCCATGTTTTCACATGGGACCCCTTTTCCCGAATGCCAGAAACCCCCTCTGACTGATGTCTAAGTGGGTTTCTTCAGCCAATCAGGGAGCGCCACGTTGTGGCACCCTCATGATCGGCTGTGTGCTCCTGTACTGTCTGACAGGCGGCACACGGCAGTGTTACAATGTAGCGCCTATGCGCTCCATTGTAACCAATGGTGGGAACTTTCAGGTCAGCGGTGAGGTCACTTTCGGTCAACCGCTGACCTGAAAGTTCCCACCATTGGTTACAATGGAGCGCATAGGCGCTACATTGTAACACTGCCGTGTGCCGCCTGTCAGACAGTACAGGAGCACGCAGCCGATCAAAGAGCCCGAGGCTGGTTTGGCTTAGGAAGGGGGACCCCACGCAATTTTTTTTTTTAAGTTTAAACATTTTTTTTTTTTTTTAACAAGGTGCACAATGAAGCCCTGCATGGATCTCTGAGATCCGGCCGAGATTCATTGTATTAAAGTCGGCAGTGTTTTACAAGTCACTCACGTAAAACACTGCCTAAAAAAACGAATGACATCGACATCGGAAAAACCGAAAATGCAGAATACGGCAGCTTAGTAAATTAGTCGTAATCAATTCAAAAAGTTGCATATTTACACTTTCGATGTCATTCGTGATTGAACTTTGACCTCAAACGGGAAAATACGATTAGTAAAATTAGTAAATTTACCCCATTGTGAGCAGGACTCTGAATCTGTGAAGAACCTCTTGTAAGTGTAGCATGGGCGGGTGTCTTCCACAGGTGCTGGGAGAGGGGGATCCAGGAAGCATCAGCAGGGAAGCATTAGGGGGAAGGAGAGGTATGCAGTCAATTTACCTACAATCAAAATCCTGAAGGTCAAAATACAGACAACCATTGACCGACGGTCAAAATACAGACAACCATTGACCGATGGTCAAAATACCGACATTAAAAATACCAACATTTAAAATGTTGACAGGTCGAAAAAACAGACATGAGTATTTCATGGTTTTTTAATTGAAACCGAATTGTTCATACTTTACCATCCCAGTGGACGTGAAGGGGGAATATAATAGTGTGCCAAGCGCAGCGAGCCATGCAAGGGGACACAGTACATTTATACGGTGTCCATGTTGACCTATGTCGACATACTCACCAATTTCTTTTTTTTTTTAAAGTGTCGACTTTTTGACCTGTCGACATTTTAAATGATGGTATTTTGGCCATGTCCACATTTTAAATGTCGGTATTTTGACCATCGGTCAATTGTCTGTATTTTGACCATATGGATTTTGATTGTAGGTAAATCATACTGATACCGAAGGAGAGGAGCACTGAGCACAGACTTTATAGCACGTGGAGGGGGAAGGGGGTTCATTGGAGTGGAAAGTGTAGGATGTGGTGGGGGAAAACGGGAAAGCGCATTAATTAAACACCCTCTGCCACCCACTTCCTCTGTCTTCCATCCCCCGGTCTCCCTCTGCCACCCCCATTACCCACTGCATCCCCGTCGCATTGTCAGTCATCACTGGGTTTGTGCTTCCGCAATGCTACTGTGCATGTGCGGCCATTCTGCAATAACTTGCTCGGGTTCTGTTATCATTTTTATTATCTATGTCACAAGACAGTTTGAGAACCCCTGAAATATAACATTACTAAACATACCCCTCAAGTTTTACAATTAAATGTTATGCATGAGTTACTGTATGTATAGGTTGAGACCAGGTGGATGAAGTAAAAAAAATAGATTTCTAATAATATAACTTGCAGCTAAAAGCGGACTCCATAGTTTTACTAGAGACTTCAGAGGTTTAAGAAACTATGCTAGTTACACTTATCCAGTTCATGAACCATTCCAAAATCTCTCAGATTAAACTAGAGATGAGCGGGTTCAATTCGTCGAGATCCGAACCCCCCCCCCCCCCCCCCCCCGAACTTCACGTGGTTTACACGGGTCCGAGGCAGCCTCGGTTCTTCCTACCTAACAAGCAAAACCTGACCGGGTGAAAACGTCATCATCCCGCTGTCGGATTCTCGCGTGATTCGGATTCCATATAAAGAGCCGCGCGTCGCCGCCATTTTCACTCGTGCATTGTCGATTGAGCGGAGAGGACGTGGCTACGTTCTCTGCCTGAAAAGCTCAATATCTGTGCTCAGTGTGCTGCATTGTGGGGACCAGTATATAGTAGTACAGTGCTGCATTGTGGTGACCACCAGTATATAGTAGTACAGTACAGTAGGCCATAGCATTATCTTGCAGCTCCGTGTCAGACACAGTTCTATTCTCCGGATCAGTGCTCAATATCTGTGCTGCATTGTGGGGACCAGTATATAGTAGTACAGTGCTGCATTGTGGTGACCACCAGTATATAGTAGTACAGTACAGTTGTCCATTGCTGTATCTTCCAGCTCCGTGTCAGACTCAGTTCTATTCTCCGGATCAGTGCTCAATATCTGTGCTGCATTGTGGGGACCAGTATATAGTAGTACAGTGCTGCATTGTGGTGACCACCAGTATATAGTAGAACAGTACAGTTGTCCATTGGTGTATCTTGCAGCTCCGTGTCAGATTCAGTTCTATTCTCCGGATCAGTGCTCAATATCTTTCAGCATTGTGGGGACTAGTATATAGTAGTACAGTGCTGCATTGTGGTGACCACCAGTATATAGTAGTACAGTACAGTAGGCCATAGCGTTATCTTGCAGCTCCGTGCCAGACTCAGTTGTATTCTCCGGATCAGTGCTCAATATCTGTGCTGCATTGTGGGGACCAGTATATAGTAGTACAGTGCTGCATTGTGGTGACCACCAGTATATAGTAGTACAGTACAGTAGGCCATAGCGTTATCTTGCAGCTCCGTGTCAGACTTAGTTCTATTCTCTGGATCAGTGCTCAATATCTGTGCTGCATTGTGGGGACCAGTATATAGTAGTACAGTGCTGCATTCTGGTGACCACCAGTATATAGTAGTACAGTACAGTTGTCCATTGCTGTATCTTGCAGCTCCATGTCAGACTCGGTTCTATTCTCTGGATTAGTGCTCAATATCTGTGCTGCATTGTGGGGACCAGTATATAGTAGTACAGTGCTGCATTCTGGTGACCACCAGTATATAGTAGTACAGTACAGTTGTCCATTGCTGTATCTTGCAGCTCCGTGTCAGACTCAGTTCTATTCTCCGGATCAGTGCTCAATATCTTTGCTGCATTGTGGGGACCAGTATATAGTAGTACAGTGCTGCATTCTGGTGACCACCAGTATATAGTAGTACAGTACAGTTGTCCATTGCTGTATCTTGCATCTCCGTGTCAGACTCGGTTCTATTCTCTGGATTAGTGCTCAATATCTGTGCTGCATTGTGGGGACCAGTATATAGTAGTACAGTGCTGCATTCTGGTGACCACCAGTATATAGTAGTACAGTACAGTTGTCCATTGCTGTATCTTGCAGCTCCGTGTCAGACTCAGTTTCATTCTCCTGATCAGTGCTCAATATCTTTGCTGCATTGTTGTGACCAGTATATAGTAGTACAGTGCTGCATTATGGTGACCACCAGTATATAGTAGTACAGTACAGTAGTCCATTGCTGTATCTTGCAGCTGGCATATACTTCCACACATTAAAAAATGGAGAACAAAAATGTGGAGGGTAAAATAGGGAAAGATAAAGATCCACTTCCACCTAGTGCTGAAGCTGCTGCCACTAGTCATCGCAGAGACAATGAAATACCATCAACGTCTTCTGCCAAGGCCGATGCCCAATGTTATAGTAGAGAGCATATAAAATCCAAAAAGCAAAAGTCCAGTAAATTTACCCAAAAATCTAAATTAAAAGCGTCTGAGGAGAAGCATAAACTTGCCAATATGCCATTTACGACACGGAGTGGCAAGGAACGGCTAAAGCTCTCTCCTATGTTCCTCATGACTAGTGGTTCAGCTTCACATGACGATGGAAGCACTCATCCTCCCGCTAGAAAAATGAAAAGAATTAAGCTGTGTCGATTGCGATGCCTGACCTTCCCAACACTGGACGGGAAGAGGTGGCTCCTTCCACCATTTGCACGCCCCCTGCAAGTGCTGGAAGGAGCACCCACAGTACAGTTCCTGATATTCAAATTGAAGATGTCACTGTTGAAGTACACCAGGATGAGGATATGGGTGTTGCTGGCGCTGAGGGGGAAATTGACCAGGAGGATTCTGATGGAGAGGTGGTTTGTTTAAGTCTGGCACCCGGGGAGACACCTGTTGTCCGTGGGATGAATAAGGCCATTGACATTCCTGGTCAAAATACCAAATAAATCACCTCTTCGGTGTGGAATTATTTCAACAGAAATGCGGACAACTCGTGTCAAGCCGTGTGTTGCCTTTGTCAAGCTGTAATAAGTAGGGGTAAGGACGTTAACCACCTAGGAACATCCTCCCTTATATGTCACCTGGAGCGCATTCATCAGTTCATCATTGACAAGTTCAAAAACTTTGGGTGACAGCGGAAGCAGTCCACTGACAACTAAATCCCTTCTTCCTATTGAACCCAAGCTCCTGCAAACCACACCACCAACTCCCTCAGTGTCAATTTAGACAGGAACGCCTATAGTCCTGCAGGCCATGTCACTGGCAAGTCTGACGAGTCCTCTCCTTACTGGGATTCCTCCGATGGATCCTTGAGTGTAACGCCTACTGCTGCTGGCGCTGCTGTTGTTGCTGCTGGGAGTCGATCGCCATCCCAGAGGGGAAGTCGGAAGACCACTTGTACTACTTCCAGTAAGCAATTGACTGTCCAACAGTCCTTTGCGAGGAAGATGAAATATCACAGCAGTCATCCTGTTACAAAGGGGATAACTCAGGCCTTGGCAGCTGTGTTGGTGTTAGACGTGCGTCCGGTATCCGGCGTTAGTTCACAGGAACTTAGAGAATTTCTTGAGGTAGTGTGTCCCCGGTACCACATACCATCTAGGTTCCACTTCACTAGGCAGGCGATACCGAGAATGTACACAGACGTCAGAAAAAGAGTCACCAGTGTCCTAAAAAATGCAGTTGTCCCCAATGTCCACTTAACCACGGACATGTGGACAAGTGGAGCAGGGCAGACTAAGGACTATATGACTGTGACAGCCCACTGGGTAGATGTATTGCCTCCCGCAGCAACAACAGCAGCGGCGGCACCAGTAGCAGCATCTCGCAAACGCCAACTCGTTCCTAGGCAGGCTACGCTTTGTATCACTGCTTTCCATAAGAGGCACACAGCTGACAACCTCTTACAGAAACTGAGGAACATCATCGCAGATTGGCTTACCCCAATTGCACTCTCCTGGGGATTTGTGACATCGGACAACGCCACCAATATTGTGCGTGCATTACATGTGGGCAAATTCCAGCACGTCCCATGTTTTGCACATTCAATGAATTTGGTTGTGCAGAATTTTTTGAAAACCGACAGGGGTGTGCAAGAGATGCTATCGGTGGCCCGAAGAATTGCGGGCCACTTTCGGCAAACACTCCTGAACATTCCCCGCCATCAGCTGAAGCAAGAGGTGGTAACGAGGTGGAATTCAACCCTCTATATGCTTCAGAGGATGGAGGAGCAGCAAAAGGCCATTCAAGCCTATACATCTGCCTACGATATAGGCAAAGGAGGTGGAATGCACCTGACTCAAGCGCAGTGGAGAATGATTTCAACATTGTGCAAGGTTCTGCAACCCTTTGAACTTACCACACGTGAAGTCAGTTCAGACACTGCCAGCCTGAGTCAGGTCATTCCCCTCATCAGGCTTTTGTAGAAGCAGCTGGAGAGATTGAAGGAGGAGCTAAAACGGAGCGATTCTGCTAGGCATGTGGGACTTGTGGATGGAGCCCTTCATTCGCTTAACCAGGATTCACGGGTGGTCAATCTGTTGAAATCAGAGCACTACATTTTGGCCACCGTGCTCGATCCTAGGTTTAAAGCCTACGTTGTATCTCTCTTTCCGGGAGACACAAGTCTGCAGATGTTCAAAGACCTGCTGGTGAGACAACTGTCAAGTCAAGTGGAACGTGACCCGCCAACAGCTCCTCCTTCATTTTCTACCGCCACTGGAGCTGCAAGGAAAAGGATCAAATTTCTAAAACCACCCCCTGGCGGTGATGCAGGGCAGTCAGGAGCGAAAACTGACATCTGGGCCAATATTTACTAAGAATTCGAGTTTGTCCGATTTTTTTTTTTTTCTAAGTCCCAATCCGGGAATTCACTAAGCACCAATATCGGCAGTGTTTGGACTATTCATAATGGTTTGATTTGCAAAGTTCCGAAATACGAATGAATAGACCATCGGTCAAACACGGCTGTTATTTCTTTTTTTATCATATAAGTTTTATTTTATGATAGAAACATATAATTCAACTGCTAATATATAAACAGTAAACAGGAGGCTGTATGGCCAGTATGATTACAGATACAGAAAATTTCTCAAAGAGAGCGGTGAAAGAGTATGGTGTGATGGATAGGAAAGGTATATGGGAGGTGAAGAACTGGGAAACAAAGGATCCAGTGCTATGGAGGAAGGAGGAAAATAAAGGAATAGAACAATTTCTCCAAAGGGTCGGGGGTCTGGAAAAAAAAGGGGGGGGGATATAGGGGGAGGGGCAGTGGCTGTGGAGCGGAGTCCATAATTAATTTAGTCCTGGGTGGTCATGGTATTTGTACCAGGGGAGCCAGGTGGAGTGGAACTTTTTTACTGTGTTTTGGCGAAGACTGCTGATGTATTCCATGTTTGCGACAAACCAGATTCTATTTATGAGTGCCTTGCGATTGAGGGCTTCGGGTTTCTTCCAGTTACTCGCTATTTGATATTTGGCTGCGCAAGATACAAAGAGGATCAGGTTTTTCGAGTCTTTAGAGATGTGGGCGGGCGGAGAGCAAAGGAGGAGGTTCGCGGGTGATAGGGGCGCTGGTAGGTCGATTAATCGAGAGAGAAGCTTACAGACCTTCGCCCAGTATTGAACAATCACCGGGCAGGTCCACCAAACATGATAGAATGTGCCTACTTGACCGCAGTTCCTCCAGCAAAGGTTGGAGGTGTCAGGGTAAATCCTATGCAACCGGTCCGGTACTAAGTACCATCTTGTGTATATTTTGTATGAGTTTTCGCGGATGGCCACGCTGATGGAGCATTGTGAGATGGCGGTGCGGATTGTGTCCCAACCCTCCTCCCCTAAGTGACACCCCATGTCAGCCTCCCATGCCAGCTTGTGCGGTTCGAGAGGTGGGGGTGCAGGGTTGAGGGTGGTTATGTAAAGGAGAGAGATGGTGCCTCTACCGGTAGGGTTGTAAATACAGAGTCTCTCGAGAGGTGTGGGGGCCGATAGAGGAAACGTTAAATGTAGGGAGGAAAGGAAGTGGTGAATCTGTAGGTATTGATAAAACAGAGAGTTGGGTAGGTCGTGTGTAGTTTGTAGGTCTGAGAATGATTTAATGGAATGCGTCCCTGTGAAGTGGTGTATTCTGGTAGCCCCTGCCGAGATCCAGGGGCGGGCCATTTCCCGAGAGCGTCCCGGGGGGAAATGCCGGGTTGCTCCAGATGGGAGTCAGAGGGGAGGGGTGGGTTGATAATTTAAATTTTTTGTTCAGATTCCGCCAATGTGTAATTGTCAATTCTATTGCGGGTGAGGTGCGGTGGGGTGGGGAGCGTTGTTTGCTAGAGAGCCAAGGCAGGTGTGAGATAGATGGGACTCCCGACAAATCGCTCTCTAAATCAACCCATCTTTTGGTGTGTTTTGGGGCATGCCAGGCAACCATTTGGCTTAATCTGGTCGCGTCATAATAACGTTGGAGGATGGGGAGGCCCAGACCGCCGTTTCGAGAGTGTTTAGTTAAGATATCCCGCCGGATTCTAGGTTTTTTATGGCTCCAAATAAATTTGCATAAGGAGGACTGGAGATTGTTAAGAGTCTGGGAGGGAACCGAAATTGGAAGCGTCTGAAACAAGTATAGAAGTTTGGGAAGGATATTCATTTTTATAGCGTTAATTCGTCCCACCCAAGAGAGAAAGTAAGAATCCCATTGATGGATATCGTTAAGGATTGATGTGATGAGTGGGGGGTAGTTAGTCTTGTAGAGAGAACTGTAGGATTTGGTGATGGAGACCCCAAGATATTTGAGGGAGTGTCTGCGCCAAGAAAAATTTAAGTTCTTTTGTAGTTGTGATTTAGTTAGCTTGGGGATGTGTAAGGAGAGGGCTTCGGATTTTGTCTGGTTAATTTTATATCCCGAGAGGTTGCCATATGTGGATAGTTCTCGGAAGAGGTTCGGGAGGGAAATAGTCGGGTTCGTCAGAGTCAAGAGGATATCATCGGCGAAGAGGGAGATGGTGTATTGAGTGTGGTTAATATTGACTCCCGAAATGTCAGGATTGGTCCGGATGCGGTTTGCGAGGGGTTCAATGACGAGGGCGAAAAAGAGGGTAGATAGTGGGCATCCCTGTCGTGTTCCATTTGAAATTTTGAGGGGGTCCGATAGTAGGCCGTTGGAGAGAACCGATGCCGAATGGTTCTGGTATAAGGCCTGTATGGCTTGAAGAAATTTACCCTGAAGGCCAAAACGTTGTATAGTTTATCGCATGAAAGGCCATGAAACTCTGTCAAAGGCCTTCTCTGCGTCTAGGGCAAGTGTCAAGGACGGGATCTTATGAAGATTAATGTGGTGAATAATATTCACGACACGCCTAGTATTGTCGAGTGCCTGTCTGGATGGAACGAAGCCCACCTGGTCAGGATGTATGAGCGAGGGGAGAATAGGGTTAAGTCTATTAGCCAGTACTTTGGCAAAGATTTTCAAATCCGAGTTCAGAAGTGATATGGGCCGGTAGTTAGAGATAAGCTGGGGGTCTTTATTGGGTTTTGGGATCACGGTAATGACGGCCTTGGTAGTGTGGGGGTGGAAGGGAGACCCATTTAGAATAAGGTTAAATACTGTTGTGAGGTGAGGAAGTAGTGCGGGTTGAAAAATGTTATAATATGACATTGGGTAGCCATCTGGACCTGGGGCCTTAGATGGTTTCTGACTACCGATGGCAAGGGTTATTTCCACGGGGGTAATGGGTCTGTCAAGGTCCGTAGAGGTGTTGGCGTCGATACGAGGTAGGTCTGAGGAAGTTAAGTAGTCTGAAATCGTGGGGTGGGTCGGGTCCAATGAAGAGGAAGTGTCTGGCAAATTGTAGAATTGCTCGTAATAACTCAGAAAAAGAGAGTTAATAGTCTTTGGATTGTATTGGAGGGAGTTGTACTCGTCTTTAATAGCCGAAATAGCAGTGTGCGCCTTCCGAGCCCTCAATCTACCGGCCAATAGCGAATCGGCCTTATTACTTTTTTCGTAGAATTTTTGTTTCAGCCAGCGGAGTGAGTGCTCGGTTTTTTCGGCTAGCAAAGCGTTCAAAGTTGCCCTGGTAGATGTGAGAGTTGAATAAAGAGATTGTGAGGGTCGTTGTTTATGTAGGGTTTCTAAGTTGTGGACCTCAACTGTGAGGGATGATATTTTTTGTTTACGATCTCTGTTTCTATGTGACGCATAGCTAATGATGTGTCCTCTAATTACGGCTTTGTGGGCTTTCCAGATTAATGGAGTGCAAGTAGAATTAGTCATGTTTAAGGAGAAGTAGTCAGCTAGAGCTAGATTGATTTTTTCCTGAAACTGAGGTATTTTCAAGAGCGTCTCCTTTAATCTCCAATTGGGGCGAGTTGTCGGGGTGTCGAGGAAGTCAAAGGTGGCGGTGATAATGGAGTGGTCCGACCAAGGGTTAGTGAGAATAGACGAGTCCAGTACGTGCTTAGAGACCAACGTGCCGCAGTAAAAAAAAGATCGATTCGAGAGTATGATTGGTGCGGGGTCGAGAAGAAGGTATAGTCTCTGGCTGTTGGGTTGAGAGCTCGCCAGATGTCGAAGAGGCCAGATTCGCGAATGTGCTTATTTAAGGAGCGTAAGGGGGAGTTGTGTTGGGGGCGGGTCTGACCAGAAGATTTATTTAGGTCGATATCTGGAACAGTATTGAAGTCCCCCCTAGTATTAAATAACCTTTTCTGACTTTGGTTAGATCTGAGAAAAAAGAGTGAAAAAGAGGGTTGCCCGGAATTGGGGGCGTAGACAATGGCGATCGTGCATTGTAAGTGTCCGAGCGTGCCCGTCAGAATGATATATCGGCCATCAGAGTCTGTGTGGGTCGATTGTAGTGTGAACGGGATTTTGGAGTGGATCAGGACGGCCACCCCATTGTGTTTCGATTGGCTTGAGGAATAAAAAACCGTTGGGTAGCGTTTAGTGGCTAGGGATGGATGCGATCGGGATTTGAAATGAGTTTCTTGGATGAACCCTATTCCCGCTTTCAGAGTTTGAAGAGAGCGGAACAGGGATGAGCGCTTCTGGGGGGTATTGAGACCCTTGGCATTCAGGGACGCCAGTACCAGGGGCATCTTTTAAGGTGTTAGAAAGGGGCACGAAGGAAAAAGGAAGGAGAGAGAGGCGAAGAAAGAGAGAAGAGAGGGGGATAAAAAGGGGGGGGGGGAGAGAGTCTGTGTAGGAGTTCCTTACGACCAGCGATAAGGAACGGGCACAGAAAGTAGGATCAAGGGATCCAAAGTGGAGGAGCGTCGGGGAACGATCGTACTCCCTCCACGGAGGGGGGAGAGGTGGGGAAGCGGGTCTAGATGCTAGAAAGCAATAGTGTGGGTTTGTGTGGTAAGTACAGGAATTGGGGGAACACGTCCCTCCAGTGGTGGTCTGTGTGAAAGTAACAGTCATGGTTGAGAGGCATATAAATCATTGTGTGAATGGCATGTAACTGAAAGGTGGCATGCAAGGCCAAACATCGAGTGCAATAATAGCAATATTACATTAATACAAACAAAGTAACTAGAATTTCAAACTAAACATCCTGGTTCCTATATACGAGTATAAAGTATGTGTTAGTTGTCGATATGTTGCGGAAAGCACATATGTGGGCAGGCCTAAGAGAATAGGTATAGTCGCGGGACTTCGAGTAGCGGGGTAACAAGGTGGGCTGGGGAAAAGTAAGGGCAGACAATATACAATAGGTATATGGAACAATCAGGATGATAAACTAAAACAGGTAAAATAGTCAACAGGAGTACCATAGCAATATAATGAGTAGAGTGTCCATATAACCGCAGGCGCAGAGGTGATCAGGGCGGGTGAGGGTTAGAATTCTGCCCGATGAGTGGGTCTGAGTCCTCCAGGTGTGACAGGAAGTCACCCCCTTCTCTCGGGTCTTTAATGACGATTGTTTTTCCATTATAGTCGACCAGAAGTTTAAAGGGGAATCCCCAGCGGCAGCGGATACCTCGTGTGCGGAGAGCGGAAGTTAAGTCTCTGAGTTCTCTCCTTTTAAGTATGGTGGAGGGGGCCAAGTCTTGAAAGAACTGTAATTTGGAGTCCTCGAACAGTATGTGTGGCTTGCCCCGGGTCGGGAGGAGGACCATCTCTTTATCTTTGAAGCTGAGAAAGCGCATGATAGCGTCCCTCGGGGGTTCGCCATCGCGAGGTCTAGGGCGGAGGGCCCTGTGAGCCCTTTCCAGAGGCAGTTCCTGAGACTCTGTACTTGGCAAAAGGGTGGAGAACAGCGGTTGGAGGTATGCTTCGAGGGTCGCCGGGAGGATGGACTCTGGGATGTTGCGGATTCTGAGATTGTTTCTTCTTTCGCGATTCTCCAAGTCCTCGTTTTTGGCCCGGAGCTCCGATATATCTTGGATGAGGTGATCTATATCTCTGACCGTTTCTATGTGATCCTTCTGTAGAACGTCCTGTCTGGCTTCCAGTTTGGAGGTTCTGGAGGACAGGGATGAGATATCTGACCTAATAGAGGTAACTGCTCTGTCGAGTTTGGATTCCAATGATTCTTTAAAGTCCATTATGAGCGACTTCAAAGCCATAATATCTTCTTTGGTCGATGGAACGGGTGAGGATGACGGGTCGTCACCACCCAAAGAAGATAGGCTGGGAGAGGGAGGGCCTGAAGGTAGGGAGGGCTTGTCGCTCCTGTCGGTTTTGGTGAAATGTTGGGAGATATCTGTACCCGCACGTTTTCTTGTATTCGGGTTGGATTTAGACATGTTTGCACCTCGGCAGGCGGGTTTGGAGAAGAAGGGGCTAAACAAGGCACTGAGGTAGGTGAGTAGAGTGGGACTATCAAGCTGCCAGAGAGGGAACCACTGGAGGGCTGAGTTATGGTGCAATCAGTGGAACATGAGGACTAGTGGACGTCTTAGAGAGTTGTGGGATGCCCAGTCGTTGCCATATGTGGGAGTGCTTGCCGCCACGCAGCTGGAGTGGAGCCGTAGAGTTCATGCGGCTCTGGCGGCGTCGAAGGCCTGGGCGTACGTAAGGTGGGGTCCAAGGGTTGTGGGCTGTTCGTCACAATCACAGCGGTGGGTGTCCGCGGGTAAATCAGAGATAGCGCTCCGCTGTCGTATTGAGCAGTCGTGGATCGTAGATAAGTAGGTGCGACAATGAGGAAGGCGGGTACGGTGCTGGAGAGTGTAGCGTTACCGGTCGTGTAGGATGGCCTGGGTCGAGGGGGGGGGAACGCTGCTATCTAGGAGTCACCGCGAGGGGGACCGGGTGTGGGGGTGCAGCAGCAGCAGCAGAGCTTCGGTGCCGTGGGCTGGGGCCAGGGAGCCCCTGTCTACCGAGCTAGGAGCCTCCGGGTAGCTGGAGGGGAAGTAACGGTGTCCAGGGGTTGTTTATGTTGCTATCTGTGGGGACTCCCCCAGTAATCCCTGAATCCACAGGCAACACCTGGAAACAGCTGCGGGGGTTAGAGAGACCGGAACACACACAGGAAAGACAGGGATTGGAATCAAGGATGGGGGGGAGCAGAGGTGTATCTAGGGGTCCGGGCGCCCCTGGCAAAATAAGGGATTGGCACCCCCCCATATTTGAAATAAGGAAGGCGCATGTGCAAAAAAGGGGCATGATCTTGTGGGAAAGGGACATAACCACACAAGAGTGCTCCCAATTCAAATTACATTACACAGAAGTACCCCTTATACACATGTCACACACTAGTGCCCACACAGTAATCCTTGTCACACTGTGGAGGAATCAGCAGTGTCTGGCACGGCCAAGGAGGGGCACTGCCTGGCGATGCCACCCGCGGCCAGGTGGAATAATCAAATATTAATGGCAATGAAAAGGTATCTCTACGCACTACCTAGTAGTGGTGATGTAGTGATATATTAAGAATAGAATTCTAGTAGTTTATTTTGAGATTCTTCACTGTGGTGCATTGCAGTGCCAGCTCCTGGCTGCTGTGTGAACCACCAGCCCTGGCACTGCCACTACTAAGTGATTCCACTCCCTGGCCAAGGGTGGCACCACCAGGAAGCGCCCCCTCTTCGGCCAGTGCGCCTGGTGAGTGCCATCCTGGCCAATGGATAGATAACCTCCTGTCCCCAGCACATAGCCGTAGTTCTCACCCACTTCCAGCATAGAAGTAGTCCCCATCCCCCTTCCAGCACATAGCCGTAGTCTCCATCCCCCTCCCAGCACATAGTCATAGTCTCCTCCCCTGCACATAGCCATAGTCCCCCCCCTGCACATAGCCATAGTCCCCCCCTGCACATAGCCATAGTCCCCCCCTCCCTGCACATAGGCAGAGTCTCCCCATCCTGCACATAGGCAGAGTCTCCCCCTCCCTGCACATAGCCATAGTCTCCCCCTCCCTGCACATAGCCATAGTCTCCCCCTCCCTGCACATAGGCATAGCCCCCCCCCCCTGCACATTGGCATAGTCGTCCCCCCGCACATATATTCATAGTCTCCCCCTCCCTGCACATAGTCATAGTTGTCCCCCCGCACATACGCATTGTCGTCCCCCCGCACATAGGCATAGTCTCCCCCTCCCTGCACACAGGTATAGTCTCCACCCTCCCTGCACATAGCCATAGTCTCACCCCTGCACATAGCCATCGTCTCCCCCTCCCTGCACATAGGCATAGTCTCCACCCTCCCTGCACATAGCCATAGTCTCCCCCTCCCTGCACATAGCCACAGTCTCCCCCTCCCTGCACATAGGCATAGTCTACCCCCTGCACATAGGCATAGTCTCCCCCTCCCTGCACATAGGCATAGTCTACCCCCTGCACATAGCCATAGTCTCCCCTCTCCCTGCACATAGGCATAGTCTCCCCCCTGCACATAGCCATAGTCTCCCCCTCCCTGCACATAGCTATAGTCTCCCCCTCCCTGCACATAGGCATAGTCTCCCCCTCCCTGCACATAGGCATAGTCTCCCCCTCCCTGCACATAGCCATAGTCTCCCCCTCCCTGCACATAGGCAGAGTCTCCCCATCCTGCACATAGCCATAGTCTCCCCGTCCCTGCACATAGCCATAGTCTCCCCCTCCCTGCACATAGGCATAGTCTCCCCCTCCCTGCACATAGGCATAGCCCCCCCCTGCACATTGGCATAGTCGTCCCCCCGCACATATGCACATATATTCATAGTCTCCCCCTCCCTGCACATAGTCATAGTTGTCCCCCCGCACATACGCATTGTCGTCCCCCCGCACATAGGCATAGTCTTCCCCTCCCTGCACATAGGCATAGTCTCCACCCTCCCTGCACATAGCCACAGTCTCCCCCTCCCTGCACATAGGCATAGTCTACCCCCTGCACATAGGCATAGTCTCCCCCTCCCTGCACATAGGCATAGTCTACCCCCTGCACATAGCCATAGTCTCCCCTCTCCCTGCACATAGGCATAGTCTCCCCCCTGCACATAGCCATAGTCTCCCCCTCCCTGCACATAGCCATAGTCTCCCCCTCCCTGCACATAGGCATAGTCTCCCCCTCCCTGCACATAGCCATAGTCTCCCCCTCCCTGCACATAGGCCTAGTCTCTCCCTCCCTGCACATAGCCATAGTCTCCCCCTCCCTGCACATAGGCCTAGTCTCTCCCTCCCTGCACATAGCCATAGTCTCCCCCTCCCAGCACATAGCCATAGTCTCCCCCTCCCTGCACATAGCCATAGTCTCCCCCTCCCTGCACATAGGCATAGTCTCCCCCTCTCTGCACGTAGCCATAGTCTCCCCCCCTGCACATAACCATAGTCTCCCCCTCCCTGCACATAGGCAGAGTCTCCCCATCCTGCACATAGCCATAGTCTCCCCCTCCCTGCACATAGCCATAGTCTCCCCCTCCCTGCACATAGGCATAGCCCCCCCTGCACATTGGCATAGTCGTCCCCCCGCACATATGCACATATATTCATAGTCTCCCCCTCCCTGCACATAGTCATAGTTGTCCCCCCGCACATACGCATTGTCGTCCCCCCGCACATAGGCATAGTCTCCCCCTCCCTGCACATAGGTATAGTCTCCACCCTCCCTGCACATAGCCATAGTCTCCCCCCTGCACATAGGCATAGTCTCCACCCTCCCTGCACATAGCCACAGTCTCCCCCTCCCTGCACATAGGCATAGTCTCCCCCTCCCTGCACATAGGCATAGTCTACCCCCTGCACATAGGCATAGTCTCCCCCTCCCTGCACATAGGCATAGTCTACCCCCTGCACATAGGCATAGTCTCCCCCTCCCTGCACATAGGCATAGTCTACCCCCTGCACATAGCCATAGTCTCCCCTCTCCCTGCACATAGGCATAGTCTCCCCCCTGCACATAGCCATAGTCTCCCCCTCCCTGCACATAGGCATAGTCTCCCCCTCCCTGCACATAGCCATAGTCTCCCCCTCCCTGCACATAGGCCTAGTCTCTCCCTCCCTGCACATAGGCCTAGTCTCTCCCTCCCTGCACATAGCCATAGTCTCCCCCTCCCTGCACATAGCCATAGTCTCCCCCTCCCTGCACATAGGCATAGTCTCCCCCTCCCTGCACATAGCCATAGTCTCCCCCTCCCTGCACATAGGCCTAGTCTCTCCCTCCCTGCACATAGGCCTAGTCTCTCCCTCCCTGCACATAGCCATAGTCTCTCCCTCCCTGCGCTTAGCCATAGTCTCCCCCTCCCTGCACATAGCCATAGTCTCCCCCTCCCTGCACATAGGCATAGTCTCCCCCTCCCTGCACATAGCCATAGTCTCCCCCTCCCTGCACATAGGCCTAGTCTCTCCCTCCCTGCACATAGCCATAGTTTCCCCCTCCCAGCACATAGCCATAGTCTCCCCCTCCCTGCACATAGGCATAGTCTCCCCCTCTCTGCACGTAGCCATAGTCTCCCCCCCTGCACATAGCCATAGTCTCCCCCTCCCTGCACATAGGCATAGTCTCCCCCTCTCTGCACGTAGCCATAGTCTCCCCCCCTGCACATAGCCATAGTCTCCCCCTCCCTGCACATAGCTATAGTCGCCCCCCTCCCTGCACATAGCTATAGTCGCCCCCCTCCCTGCACATAGCCATAGTCTCCCCCTCCCTGCACATAGGCATAGTCTCCCCCTCTCTGCACGTAGCCATAGTCTCCCCCCCTGCACATAGCTATAGTCTCCCCCTCCCTGCACATAGGCATAGTCTCCACCCTCCCTGCAACTAGGCATAGTCTCCCCCCTCCCAGCACAATGTCTCCCTCCCTGCACATAGTCCTCTGCCCTCCAAGCACATGGTCTCCCCCCTCCCTGCATATAGTCCTCCTCCCTCAAAGCACAAATCCGTAATATGTATACCTAGTGTGATGAGCTGGGCATCGCCTGGGCTGGAGGATCGCACAGTTGGCAGGAACACCACACCTCCGCATGGCACCACACTTTGTGAAGAAAGTGAAAGTAAACTACAGCTCCCAGCAACCCTTGCTGCCAGGAGCTCCAGAGCAAGGGCTGCTGGGAACTGTAGTTTATTTTCACTTTCTTCACTACGGTGCCGAACACCGGCGCCTGTTCCTAAATACTGTGCGATCCTTCAGCCCAGGTGATGCCACTACTAAGTGATTCCACCCATTGGCCGATGGTGGCACTGCCGGACGGCGCCCCCTCCTTGGCTGGCGCCCCTGGCGAGTGCCATCCTGGCCAATGGGTAGATACACCCCTGGGGGGGAGAGATGTGGAGCTGTAGGCAGGGGAGGATGGGCCACTTGCTCTGAATCTATGAATGGCCCAGGCAGGGGGACTCTGACAGCCCTGACCTTATGCAGCACCCCTCAGTGAAGCCCACTTGCTGGGGTATGCAAGACAGAGTGGGGACAGTGACTGGGGAGTGCTGGTAGCATCAGCCTGTCAGCAAGGGTCTTACATCCCTCCGCTGTCACCCCCAGTCTAGGCCGCGGGCTCCGGCGGGTCCCGATGTAGGTCGCTGTGGGCTTGTGTCGGGGCGCACTCCTCCGCCCCCCTCAGAGACGGAGCTTTATCTTCGGCGGTGCGGCGCCGGGAAGCGATGCAGCGGAGGAGGCTTCCTGGTAAGATGGCGGGCGCCGGTCTGGAGAGCGGGGAGAGTCGCGGCAGCTGCGGAGGGCCCAGACGGGAGAAAGTGAGCGGCTCCACTGGTGGTGAGTGCGGTGGGGGATCAGTCCGGGGGTCGCTGGGCCACAGACAGACCCAGGAGGGCCAACGGGCTTCGACAGCACTTCCGGCGGGCAGCACTGAAAATTTAGTCCCCAGGCTGTGTGGGGGAGGCAGGCTGCAACCCGCAGAGAGGCCTAGTGTCTCTCCCGGCTCCGCGGTCTCTGCACTCCAGGGAGAGCAGGGTGAAGGTGGGGATCAAATGCGGGGGATTAGAGCGTGGTTAGGGGGTATAAATATGGTTTATGTTGTGGGCATAGCAGGAGCCCCGAAGATATGCGTCCGTTCACACAGGCTGCTAGACTACGCCCCCAAACACGGATGTTATTTCATACAATACGGGCATTCACTATTCATTCGTATTTGGGTGTTAGTTTCTGAGTGCTCAAGTGCGGGTCTGTTTTTTTTCGATTCGTTAAAAAAAGCAGCAAAAAAAAAGACCTGCTTTTTCCAGTCGAGTTTGGATAACCATGCACGGATCAGTGAGATCTGTGCATGGTTATCTATGGGAAAGGGTCTGTTTAGTGTAAAAACTGGAAAAAAAATTGCGTGGGGTCCCCCCTCCTAAGCATAACCAGCCTCAGGCTCTTTGAGCCGGTCCTGGTTGAAAAAATATGGGGAAAAAAATGACATGGGTTCCCCCATATTTAATCAACCAGCACCGGGCTCTGCACCTGGTCCTGGTTCCAAAAATACGGGGGGGAAAAGCGTAGGGGTCCCCCTTATTTTTGAAACCAGCACCGGGCTCCACTAGCCAGGTACATAATGCCACAGCCGGGGGACACTTTTATACTGGTCCCTGCGGCCCTGGCATTACAAACCCAACTAGTCACCCCTGGCCGGGGTACCCTGGAGGAGTGGGAACCCCTTAAATCAAGGGGTCCCCCCTCCAGCCACCCAAGGGCATGGGGTGAAGCCAGAGGCTGTCCCCCCCATCCAAGGGCAGCGGATGGGGGGCTGATAGCCTTTTGAAAAAATGTGAATATTGTTTTTAGTAGCAGTACTACAAGTCCCAGCAAGCCTCCCCCGCAAGCTGGTACTTGGAGAACCACAAGTACCAGCATGCGGTGGAAAACCGGGCCCGCTGATACCTGTAGTACTACTACTAAAAAAATACCCCCAAAAAAACAGGACACACACACCGTGAAAGTATAAGTTTATTACATACATGCACACCTCCATACATACATTCTTACCTATGTTCCCACGAGGCTCGGTCCTCTTCTCCATGTAGAATCCTTGGGGTACCTGTGAAAAAAATTATACTCACATAATCCAGTGTAGAATCAGACCTATGTATAATCCACGTACTTGGCAAAATAATAAAACGGAAACCCGACCACGCACTGAAAGGGGTCCCATGTTTACACATGGGACCCCTTTCCCCGACTGCCAGGACCCCCCCCCCCCCCCCCCCCTGACTCCTGTCAAAGAGGGTCCCTTCAGCCAATCAGGGAGCGCCACGTCGTGGCACTCTCCTGATTGGCTGTGTGCTTCTGTAGTGTCTGTCAGGCTGCACACGGCAGAGATACAATGTAGCGCCTATGCGCTCCATTGTAGCCAATGGTGGGAACTTTGCAGTCAGCGGTTGACCAAAAGTAACCTCACCGCTGACCGCAAAGTTCCCACCATTGGCTACAATGGAGCGCATAGGCGCTACATGGTATCTCTGCCGTGTGCAGCCTGACAGACACTACAGGAGCACACAGCCAATCAGGAGAGTGCCACGACGCGGCGCTCCCTGATTGGCTGAAGGGACCCTCTTTGACAGGAGTCAGGGGGGGTCCTGGCAGTCAGGGAAAGAGGTCCCATGTGTAAACATGGGACCCCTTTCAGTGCGTGGTCGGGTTTCCGTTTTATTATTTTGCCAAGTACGTGGATTATATAAAGGTCTGATTCTACATCTCATTAACTGCAAAGTAATCCTCCATAGCCTCAATCAGTTTGGGCTTAAACTTAGGGTCCATTACAATTTGATCGTTTAACCGCCAGGTACAGTGTTTAAAGTGAGGATAGGCTGTCTCCAGAGTCAGGAAAATAGCATGGTCAGACCAGGTGATCAGTCCTATGTCAATGGACCGGATGGGATGTAAGAATCTATGGGGCAATAGAAAGTAATCAATCCTAGAATATATATTTTCCTGACTCTGGAGACAGCCTATCCTCACTTTAAACACTGTACCTGGCGGTTAAACTATCAAATTGTAATGGACCCTAGGTTTAAGCCCAAACTGATTGAGGCTATGGAGGATTACTTTGCAGTTAATGAGATGCCAGACGTCTCTGGAGTCACAGTGTGGAAAGCACATAAATGTATCCTGTGTGGGAAACTGATCCAAATTGGCTCAATTCTGAAAAAGGAAAAATTGGGGAGGAAACTCGCCTTGCTTCAGTGGCTCAAGGTTTTGGAGACTGCGCACAAGGCAGGGCCGTTCTCTCCAGTTTTACTCGAGTTGAGTAAGACCAGATCTGCACTTAATGCTTTGTTGTTTGAGGACATCAAAACCGATTATAGGCTTTGTAGAAATCATTTCTTCCGGTTCGGGGATTAAACCAGGGAACCTATTGGTTAGAGTGTTGCGTGCCCAGAGGGTCACGTTGTATATTCAAATGGATGAGGGTGGAGATGGGACGCACCATACCCTTACTAGAGATATAGTCATTACATTTCACTTCTACTATACCAAACTGTACAACCTTCAGGGCCCTGGGTCCCCTAAAACTCTCTTGGATACTCGGGATTTAGTTGAAACATATCTTAGTGAGGCGGGACTCCTGAGGCTGTCAGAAGATGATAGCGCTTGGCTGGACTCCCCTTTCACTCTCCCGGAGTTGGAAAAGGCTCTTAAGGAGTCACCCTCGGGAAAGAGCCCGGGCCCTGATGGCTTTACTATTTTGTATTATAAGTGTTCCAAGGAAGTTCTTCTACCTAAGATGCTGATGGCCTTTAATGAGGTTTCTGCTGATTGTGGTTTCTCGCCTCAAGTTCTGGAAGCCTTCATTACGGTTATACCAAAGGAAGGGAAGGACCCAACCCAATGCGCAAGCTACCGCCCGATATCACTCAACACAGATATCAAATTGTTTGCCAAACTGCTAGCAAACAGATTGAAGCTTTTACTCCAAAATATTATCCAGTCGGACAAATTTGGATTTGTGCCTGGGAGGGAGGCTCGGGACAACATAACCAAAATAATAGACACTTGGCCTCTATAGGCCATACCCCTGTAGTGTTGCTGTCTACTGATGCCGAAAAAGCTTTTGACAGGATAAGCTGGGTCATCATGGAAGGGGCCCTGAGAAACCTAGGTCTAGGCACCGTATCCCTTCATAGCATTCTAGCACTTTATAGTTTCTCTACCGTGAGGATCAAAATTAATGGGGATCTGTCCAAGCAGGTCCTTATTAAGAATGGTACACGACAGAGCTGCCCTATTTCACATCTTCTATTCATATGGTGCATAGAGGCCCTGGCTAGTACCATTCGACTAAATCCGAATATTTCCGGTCTCACAGTGGGGGAAGAGGAATAAAAACGCATGCTCTTTGCAGACGATCTATTGACTGTCCTATCAAACCCCACTGTTTCAATTTCCAACCTGGTGCTCGAATTTCGTAGATTTGGTTCCCTATCCAACTTTAAAATCAATTAGTCAAACTCTGTGGCTGTGAATGTGTCGGCTTCTTCTCAATCATTAGAGGGTCTTATTAAATCTTTCCCGTTTACCTGGCATCCTACTAGTATTAAGTACCTGGGTGTCACTATAAACATTGATCTTACGTGCCTCTTGGACAAGAACTTTAAAAATTTGCTTGTAACACTCCGCTCAGAATTTAGGGACTGGGGTAACAAAAGACTTTCTTGGTTAGGCAGACTTAGCATTATTAAAATGAATGTTTTGCCCAGGTTACTTTATTTTCTCCAGACACTCCTAGTCCAAGTTCCGAATTCTTGGTTTAAAGCATTGCATAATGCAGTTGGGGACTTTGTATGGGGTAATAAGAGACTGCGTTTCCGACTAGGGAGGCCAATCCCGGGATCGGCGGGATCCTGGGATTTGGGCCTAAAATGCCGGGATTTGAATCCCGGGATTGGAGCATCCAATCCCGGGATTCACGGGATTACACTGCGCATGTGCGGGAGGGAGGCTGTGTAAGTAATACTACTTACAATTAGGAGGGCGGCATCCCTAGACAAACGCTGAACGCGGCGGCACTTCAAATGTGGCGCCGGCCACCAGCCAATCAGAGCTGGTGGACCGGCAGCCAATCAGGGAAGCTACCGTAGCAGCGGCAGCCAATCAGGAGCGACTGCTGCGGCTGCTTCCCTGATTGGCTGCCGGTCCGCCAGCTCTGGTTGGCTGGCGGCCGGCGCTTCATTTGAAATGCCGCCGCGTTCAGTGTGTCCATGGATGCCGCCCACGTAATAGTAAGTGATATTACTTACACCCAGCCTCCCTCCCGCGCCGCTACCAACCCTCCCCGCTACCTACATCCTCCCGCCCAGCTACCTACACCCTCCCGCACCATTACCTACATCCTCCCGCCCAGCTACAAGTAGTCGTCCCACCCCTCCTTTTCTTGACCCACATCAACACAAATGCTCTTTTAAGAGCCACCCACCTCCTCTCTAATCGGGCTGGAACTGTGTTGGCTATTATATTATGTACTGCTTGCAAAGCTGCGTTGTGTCTCCATTTCAAGAGCTGTAAAACCAGTTCCAAATGTAAATCGGGGTAATATATAGGCATTATATAGCAGATGTCGCCGTTAGTGCTTAGAAAAAGCAATTCATAGAGCTGTGACTGACCGTGTAGTTTCTGTAGAACTAGAAAATGATTGTGTCTCATTGAAATGTTACAAAGTGTCATTAGATTATAGCAATTGTGTTAATATCACCCTGACTCCCTGATGATCACAGATGGTACAGGGTCGTTTGTCTCTCAAGATGCCCTGTGTAGTGTGCTACTGTTACCGTATCATCGCACCTTAACACCAGGATGCAAACTCCGGTATCAGTGCAGTTATATTATACCCAATCCATTATTAGACATCCGTTTCCGAGAGCTCGGTGATCATACAATGCTGGCTTAGGCACCGCTACCGGCACCGCTACCTTCACCCTCCCTCCCTTCCGCGCCGCTACCTACAACCTCCCGCACCGCTACCTACCCTCCAGCGCTGCTCCCTACACCCTTCTTCACTGATCCCTATTGCAATCCCGGGATTGATCGTTTTTCAATCTCGAATCCCGGGATTGAAAAAACGGCCCGGGATTGGCCTCCCTATTTCTGACATGCCACTCTTTTTAGAAACATATGGGGGGGGGTCTCCAGCTACCTTATTTTTCCTTGCATTACAATGCAATCATTCTCCATAGAATAATGGAATGGTCACGTACGGAGGATGTTAAGTAGTGGTTTCTTATAGAAAAGGCGGCATTTCCTACGCTGATTGCCCAGTACCCCTGGTGTTCCAAAATCCTGATTATTTCTCACCCAACTATTGGCCCTACACTTGCACGATGGAACAGATTGAGGATCCTCCCGTATGTGTCCTCAAAACTTTCTCCCCTGACCCCACTGTTCCGTCATCCTTATTTTCATGTGGGTATCTCAGGTCGAGGCTTTGATTCCTGGAAATTAAATGGGGTTCTACGTATCAGCCAACTAGTGGAAACTGGTGGGTGTCACTAGACCCGCGACTATTTTTGAGAATATGTGCATGGGACCTTCCCGTCCAGCACATTTTCTGTCCAAATGCTATAGGCTTTTACTTGAAAACAGGTTTCCAGATCTCCCTAAATACACGAGGGATTGGGACCTACACTTGCAAATCGACTTGGCAGGTAAGGAACTTTTGCTAGCTCGATTAGTTACTCTGTAATTAAAACCCACTTTAAGGTCCTAACATGATGGTATTGATGCCTCCAGACACTGGCCAAAATGTTTCCTTGGGTACCAGACACATGTTGGAGTTGTAACAATGGTATAGGCTCCCTGATCCATAGAACAACAAAAAGAAATTGCTGCGCATGTGTCTAACAATTATTCATTGGGCCGATCTTAATAACACAAACCTGGAATTAATGATGTAAAAAGCACGTTCGCCTCTATAAGGAGTTGTGTGGTACTCCTACCTACATAGACCAGAAAAATAAATTAATAAAGGCGCTCATTGCATTTAAACACCATAATTTCCTGAGTTCTATTACAACCAAAGGAGTCGAATAGATTTATAAAATAAATATTTAATGATCACAATAATTCAATAAAATACCACTTAATTAAAACACATTCATAGGTAATTAATGTATAATACCTATCTCACTGATTTGACACATATATACACATAAGAATCACATGAATTGTATGGGCTGTTGCGATAAATATTATATCAGTAAAACTCACTGAAGTAGCTGGTAAAAAGTTCAAATGTAACAATCTGTTACAATCATTAGGGAACACTGTTGCCAAAACTGCTGTATATAGAGTTCATGAATGAAACACAGTTACTGAATGTGTGGCCACAGTGGGCTCTGTGATATTTAAACCGTTGGAAGGATGACTTCAGAATAAATAGCCGGCATATAGGCCCTCATTCCGAGTTGATCGGTCGCAAGGCGAATTTAGCAGAGTTACACACGCTAAGCCTACGCCTACTGGGAGTGTATCTTAGCATCCTAAAATTGCGACCGATGTATTTGCATTATTGCGATCACAAACTACTTAGCAGTTTTAGCGTAGCTCCACACTTACTCTGCCTGTGCGATCAGTTCAGTGCTTGTCGTTCCTGGATTGACGTCAGAAACACACCCAGCGTTCGCTCAGACACTCCCCCGTTTCTCCGGCCACTCCTGCGTTTTTTCCGGTTTTCATCCACACGCCCCTAAAACGCCGTGTTTCCGCCCAGTAACACCCATTTCCTGTCAATCACACTACGATCGCCGGAGCGAAGAAAAAGCCGTGAGTAAAAATCCTATCTTCATAGCAAAGTTACTTGGCGCAGTCGCAGTGCGACTATTGCGCATGCGCACTAAGCGAAATTTCACTGCGATGCGATGAAAAATAACGAGCGATCAACTCGGAATGAGGGCCATAGATAGCAATTGAGCAAAAGATTACCTCTCCATTTGGGCTGATGAACCCAAGCGTCCCCGGGTGAGTCCAGAATTTGTCCAGTATTATATAAAGCTGGTGGGTTCGTAGCGTGTGTGTGTGTGTATATTCGGAATCACACTGTTGTAAGCTCAATTCCCCTGAGGGTGCTTCACCCACTTACTGCTGCAAAGGTTTATGGAAAGAGCATGTTTGCGGCTGATTGAATGAGAGCCGCCACACGGAACCGGCAATATCTGCAACTCTTCCAAGACTCCCTGGACGTGCACCGTCCGCCGGTGGTCAACAAGGAAGAGGATAATGAGCCTGGCCACAAATGCCGCACGGAGCCCACACGCCGGCTTCGTTCTGTATGAAGTGCTTGTTGCTCACTGCTGCGGCCGGTAAACTTTAGGCAGAGATGGCTGTGTCCCTGATCGTGCAAGTGCTCAGTGAGAAAGGGGAGGAGTCCTGACGCGTTTCGTCACGTGACCCGTGACTTTTTCAAAGATGACTCCAATTTCCATGTGTATATTATTTAAAGGGCTCCCAATAAGGCCTACACATGTTTAATTAATCAAATTAATAATACACCAATTGTTAAACAAACACTTATCCATGAGTCTTTGGTTGTTTCATAATATAGTGGTTGGACCCATCAATAAATCAGAGGATTCTCTGTCCACACATACACACTTCAGAGATCCTTTTATAAAATATCTTATAAGACAATGGCGGAGGTAAATGATAGATAAATAAATAAATAAATCGTCATAGACAGAGGATTGATGATAGAATGAGTGGGGGCAATATATACATATTCCAATACTATTCCCAGCTTCAATCATCAATCCACAATATGAATACAATATTGCTATAAACTTTTATAAAGAACTAAAAAATATGATAAAAAATAAATAAAAAATCTGAAATGATAAATAAACATGAATATAAACATAAAAAATGCAAAAAGTGTATATATATAGGAGACAATATATAGGGAGCATATCTGTAAAAATTATCTTTATAAAATATATCTGAAGAGTATATATATATAAAATAAGAAATGATAATTAATAACTAATATATATATATTTATACAGAATATAATTTAATGATTTGATGAGCTAAATAAATAAACATTAAGAACATGAAAATGATAATAACAGTCCCGCTAGAATGGGCACTACTTAAAGGGGCCCACAATGAGATTTTTAAGATTATTCTAGGTTTTTAAAGACGTATTCGCATACCAGAGGTGAGACCAATAAAAATAATGATGATAGTTTTTAGAGCACCCTACCTTCATTATATGAACATAACTGAGTGTGAATTATATTAAAGTTACCGCACAGTTAATTATTATAACTGTGATGTTAGGGGCTGCTGTAAGGCATACCCTAATAGAGGGTTGGAGGCTCCCAATGTTCTAAAAGGAGTAAGGAGAAACACTACTACAGCACAATTACTATAAATTGTAGATTATAAAAAAAAAGAAGGAAAGGGAGAGAATTCTAGTGTTCATGAGACCACGTCACAGGTCAATCTCGATACACTCGTTAAGGCCACCGGGAGTAAGGGTCCTCAACCGGTGTATCCAGAAATTCTCCCTACGACAAAGCCTGCCAAACCTGTCTCCACCTCTTTGGGTGGGACTGATTGTCTCGATACCTATTAGTTTTAGACCCTTAGGATCTCTATTGTGAAACTGGGAAAAATGCTTTGAGACTCCATAATTCAGAAAACCCTTCATGATGTTACGTCTGTGTTCTAAAAGACGAACTTTAAGCTTGCGTGTGGTTCTCCCTATATATTGGAGCCCACAGGGGCAGACTAGCATGTAAATAATGTATTCACTGTTGCAGTTGATAAATGATTTAATCACAAATTCCTCACTCAGAGCAGATTCAAAAGTATGTAAATTATTCTGAATATGAGAGCATGTAATACAATTCCCTACACCACATCTATAGCTGCCATTAGTTTTAGTTGTAAGCCAAGAGACTGATGGATTCTGAATCATATTATCCACAGTTCTCTTGTCAACAAATAGACTAGGGGCAAGATGTTGTGTCAGGTTCTCTGATTTTTTAAAAATAATGGAGGGAGAATGACCAATCACTGGTTTAAGGATCTTATCCGTTAATAAAATAGGGAAATTATTGATAAAAACCTTTTTGATCTTCCCAGAGGCACTATTATATTTAGAAAAGAAATGGGGTAAATCTTCTCTAAATGGGGCGTGGCCTGGACGGGCATGGAGTAGCACTTGCAGTGTGCAGCTCTCCAGCCACTTGATCCTGTTTTACCATCCTGTACTCCCCCCCTGGGTCTACTATCGAAGCCATCGATGTGTGACTGTCTCCTGCCCCCCCTGGAACGTGATTGAGCAGGCTGCCGTTATTATTTGAGGTCCTGGAGCCCAATATACCTGGTGGGCCTTAATCAGTGCTGGGCCGACGCGTGGTATCGTGTCTCCCCCTACCCGGAAGCCCGGCTCCTGTTAATCACCGCCGCCCGCTGCGGCCAGCCGTATCTCTGGAGGACGGGAGCGCGGGGCTCTCATCTGCCGCCTGTCAGCCTGCTATACACTACTGGAGTCCTGTGTGGGGCTGCCTTCACTGCCCAGCGTTGCCGCGGACCCGCGCTGCCCGGGAAACCGGAAGTGCGGCTCCCGCTGTCCGCCGCCGCCCGCTGCAGCCGTCCGGGGGCACTGCTATACGCACTATGGGTCCGCACTGGCTGTGGGTGAAGTCCGGAGGGAGCACTGTGCGGCCATCATGAGGATTACTCACTGCCTGCATTAGCTGCCATTTTATGGACCCCCTGGTTGTTGTACATCCCCTTCCAGACTGGGACTCAGGTACTTGGGATGCAGGCCTGCTGCTGCGGGGAGCATTAATATTTGGAGCCTTAACTGTGCCAACCGAAGGGTCATTGAGCTGCCTATACCCATTCCCCCTTCCTCCTGTTTTGCTCCTCTGGTGTGTCGACCCTGCCCCCATCATATGTGGCGCGCTCTTCCCTGTTGTGCCTGGAGGTCGGTGTCGGGGGACTGATCCCTTGTGCCCCAAGGCTTTGTCTGAGGGTGACAATCCCTGCTCCCCTGCTACCTTAGGCGGACACTTTGCATTATCACTGGAGACTCTGGCCCTGCTATCTATTTATACATATCTATATACTCTCTCGCAGCTCGCCTATCTGTGGGGTGGTGGAGTGGGCGCCCCCCTCTGCCTGTATTTGCTTTGATATATCCTGCTGGCTGGAGGGAGTGACACCGTGTTGTCCAAAATGGTGAGAGGCCGCCAGACTGGCTCGGCGGCGGGAGCAATGGATAAGTTTGTCCGTAACCCTGGTTCTCAACAACGGAGGGGAGAGACTGTAAGATCCGAGGCATCACCTCCATCTCCTGCGTATAGTTCCGCCTCCTTCGACCCTCCGGATGCCGCATTGCAGAGAGTGTTGGATGCGGTGACTGCCAGCGAGGCGCGTCTGGCTGATAAAATCGGGCAAGTGCAGTCTGATCTCTCCATTATTCATCAGGACCTTCAGCGGGTGAGAGAGAGAGTGGGAGAGGCTGAGACCCGCATATCCAATGTTGAAGACTCTGTCGGCCCGCTGGGTCGTCGCACTGATGCCTTGGAATCTCAAATGACAGATGTGCGCAAAAAGCTGACGGATATGGAGGGACGTCTGCGGCGCAATAATGTCCGTTTCGTTGGCCTGCCCGAGAAGGAAGAGGGCTCCGCTCCTGAGGAGTTTCTCGTAAAATGGCTCCGGGATGCCTTTGGATCTGAGGAATTTTCGCCTTACTTCACTGTTGAACGGGCTCATAGAGTTCCGATGCGCCCGCTGCCTCCTGGGGCTCCACCCCGCACCTTTATTGCTAAGTTCCTCCACTTCCGTGATCGTGACATAGTCTTAAGGCTGGCTCGTACCAAAGGCCCTTTAAAGTGGAATGGGTCGCCCATATCGGTGTTCCCGGATTTTGCGGTGGATGTACAAAAAGATAGGGCTCAATTCCTGCCTGTTAAGAGGAGACTCCGTGAACTTGATCTGCCATATGCCATGCTCTTCCCATCTAGACTGTGGGTGGTGGCTGATGGGGAAACAAAGTTTTTCACAACTCCTCGTGAGGCCATGGTGTGGCTGGACAGACAGTTCCCGGCGAGGCGTGCCCTTGCGGATCCTTGAATTCCTGGCTTCACTGTAGAGGCAGACTTTCTCCTGTGTTTTTTTTTTCTGCTTGTTTTTTGTGTGTTTATCCTGTTTGCTGTGCTTATATAAGCTATTTAATGCAAAGCGATAGGATGTACTAGGGTTGGATTGCTGTTGATGTCCACTTCATCCCCCACCATTCTGCTCCTGTAGTTTAGACAGGATATCTGGTTATTCACTTGTTTGCTCCGATATCTTTGCTTTGTGGGGGGGGGGTTTCCGGGGGGGGGGGGGGGGGGCACACGCGGGTGTTATATATATGGTTGGATATGTCTGTTCTCTGATATCCATATATGTTTCGCTTTGTGCCTTGGATTGACCTAGGGGGTGGATCTCTATGATTTCCCCTCACTTTTTCGGGGGGCAGTAATTGGCTGGAGGCTACCTCCTTTTTTTCTTTTCCCCGAGAGTCATTATATTCTTGGCCCCGATTAAGGTGTGCTTGCACTAGTTTATGGTGCTACAAAGTTTTGTATATTTTTATTTTTAGGTTTTTGCACTCAGTTTTGGGATCCAAGTATGCTGCATGTTGGGGGTGGTATGCAGGGAGGGGGGCGGGGGAAGGTTTTGGGTTGTACTTATTTTTTGTGTGGAAGTTTATGTTGTGAATGTATATGGTTTGCTGCTGTACTATTTAAGCAATGGTGTCCGGTAACTGCACTTATGCGTGGCGGACTTGGCCGGCTGCGGGGTGTTGTGCTTAATACACTCCTGACGTCCTATGGCGGGGCTTAAAATGATATCATGGAATGTGAGAGGGCTCAATGATAAAGTTAAGAGGTCCCTGGTACTCCGACAGATTAAACATTACTCCGCCGATATTGTCTGCCTCATGGAGACACTTGGTGGGTAGTAAGATTCTCTCTTTGAAAAGACCCTGGGTGGGGTGGGCGTACCACTCCATGCACACTTCTGCCTCCCGTGGAGTTTCAGTCCTTATTAGGTGGACCGTCCCCTTCGTGCTGGAGTCTATACAAACGGATCCCTGGGGGAGATATGTTTTTGAAATGTAGACTATTCTATGTCCCTGTCCTCCTGCTAGCTGTATATGTGCCCCCTCCCTACTCTCCTGATGTTCTTAAGAAGGGTGCTGGGTTCATGGCCTCATCCCCCGGGATTTCTGTTATTTGCCTAGGGGACTTCAATAATGTGCTAGATGCGGCGATGGACAGGCTCTCTATGTCTCCATCCGCTGCATATCCTGGGAAATCCACTTTTGCAAATGTGGTGTCGGGGTTGGGCCTGGTCGATCCTTGGAGATTGAGACACCCGTCTCTTAAACAATACTCCTGTTTCTCTCATTCTCATTCTTCGTTCTCCAGGATTGACCAGGCCCTCCTCTCGAACGATATGATTCCCCGGGTTGGTAGTATTAGATATGAGACTAGGGGTATATCAGATCACTCCCCCTTGACCTTTACTTTAGACTTTAACTGCTCTAGGGGCCAAGCTGTATGGAAATTTAATCCATTCTGGCTCGTACACATGGGGGATGGCTCTGACTTGATGGCTATATGGCGGGAATTCTTTGTACTGAACAGTGCCGAAAAAAATATCTCTAATTTATGGGACACGTTTAAGGCCTTTCTAAGGGGGAGTTTGATTAAAAGAGTGTCTAATTTTAAGTCCTTTTATAGGCGACGGGAGGCTGAGCTGGAGGCCCAGAGTGTCGCTGCAGAATTACAATACTTACAAGATTCTCTGAACAGTTCTAGGCTGGCCTGGTTGTCGGCTCAGAGGGAATGGAAAGATTACCTAATGGAAAAGACTCAGCATAGACTCCTTTTCTCCTCCCATACCTTTTACGCTACTGGCGATAGGCCGGGGACATACCTGGCCTCCCTGGCCCGGGGTGATAGACCTACTAGTGTTGTGATTGAGATTGTGAACTCTGATGGTATTTCTGTGACCCAGACTCCACAAATGGCGGCTGAATTTGTATCCTACTATAGCCGTCTGTACGAATCCAAACTGGATTGTACTCCGTCGCAACTGAACGACTATTTGGACAGTGTTTGTTTCCCCACCTTGCACAGCGAGGCTTGTGATCTGTTGGAAGCGCCTATCTCCTCTGATGAAATTATGGCCGCTGTTAGGGCCTCCCCTAGTGGTAAGGCCTCGGGTTTGGATGGCATACCCTCTGAAGTCTACAAGCAACACTTGGATTTCTTTGTCCTTGAATTGTATGGCCAAATCTTTGCACAGGAGTCTCTCCCCCCGTCTATGGCGGAGGCAGTGATTGTGGTTCTCCCTAAACCCGACAAGGATCTTAGGAGAGTTGAGTCCTATCGCCCTATATCCCTCTTACCCACTGATATAAAAATTTTGGCTTAGGTGCTGGCTGGCAGATTAAATGCAGTTATCTCCCACATAATACATTCGGATCAGACTGGATTTATGCCCAATAAATCGACATCCATTAACCTTAGACGCCTGTTTACTCTCCTACAAATTCCCCGTAAGGACCCCTCCTCCTCTATAGTCGTTTCGTTAGATGCCGCTAAGGCTTTTGATTCTGTGGAGTGGGACTATTTGTGGAAAGTTATGCGTATATTTGGTAAGGGCCCAAACTTTATTAAATATGTTCGATTAATGTATTCCTCTCATTCGGCGAGGGTAGCGGTAAATGGATTTGTATCTCACTCCTTTCCCCTCTCTAGAGGTACGCGACAGGGTTGCCCACTGTCTCCTACTCTGTTCGCCATGGCCATTGAACCTCTTGCCTGTCTCCTGAGGGCGGACGTGGGGATTTCTGGCTTTAAAGTGGGTACCCGTGAGGACAGGGTGGCACTATACGCCGACGACATTTTGTTGTTTGTGGATCGCTATGCTGAGTCTATGCCTAGGATTTTGGAAATTATTATTGGGTTCGGGCGATACTCTGGGCTCCTGATTAATTGGGAGAAATCATTTATTACCCCACTTCGGGGCGAAGTTCCTGCCTCCCCGTTAGTAGCTCTACCGTTGCGATGGGTGGACTCCTTCAAATATCTGGGCATTTGGGTGTCTAATGATCCTCAGAAATTCTCCTCCCTGAATATTACTCCTCAAATTACGTATCTCCGTAGCCGGGTGAAGGCCTGGGGGAAGCTACCTTTAACGGTCACGGGAAGGGTTAATATGGTAAAAATGGTTTTTCAGCCCAAACTTCTGTATGTTTTGCAGCACTCTCCCGTTTATATTCCGCAGAAGATTTTTAAGCAGATAAATGGGTTGCTTTCCTCCCTGGTGTGGGCTAGTAAGCGGGCACGTTTGAGACTGGATATCCTAACCAGGTCACGGGAGTTGGGGGGTTTGGCCCTCCCCAGCTTCCGTTTTTATTATTATGCAGCGCAACTGGCACATGTCTGGGAGTGGGTTAACGACCTCGATGCCCTGGCCTTGCACTCGCTGATGATGCACCATGACTACCCTGGTGGCTCCCCATTGCAGCTGCTCCTTTGTGGTAGCGTCAAAATGTCCACACTGCCATTGATTAAACAATCCATCCTAATATGGAAATTGGTGCATTCTGTGATGCGTGGCCACGGTGTTGATCCCGATACCCCACTGGATAATGCTTATGGGCTGCCGGAGCTGTGTCGGCTTCAAGTCCGGGAGGTCTGGGGAAACTGGGGAGTATATTCTTTAGGCCAGTTGTATAGTGATGGGACCCTCAACTCATTTCAACAACTTCAACAGGTGCACAATGTCCCCTCTGGGCTCTTTTTTCGATTCCTTCAGCTGAGACATGCTCTGGCTGCCCAGTTCCCGACTGTCCCTCCGGTCCTCGTTGATTCCCCGGTCAAATTAATGCTGCGGACACTGGACTCGGGACACTTAGTCTCTAAGATATATGGTCGCATTCTTCAGATGCACCATAGTGACCCTCTAACTTCTCTCCGGGGTAGGTGGGAGTCGGATGTGGGTGTGTTATCAGACGATGCATGGAACAATGCTATGGGATCCCATCGGATCTCCACTTCCTCTGTTAGATATCAGCAAATACAATTATATATTCTACACAGGGTGTATATGACCCCGGTGAGGTTAGCACATATTGGTGGGTCCCATAGCTCACGGTGCCCTAAGTGTGGAACCATGGGGGCCGACTTCTGGCATTTGCTGTGGTTGTGCACTAGTATATCTCTGTTCTGGAAGGCTGTTATACGTACCATAATTGCTACAGGTATTCCCTCTTTCATATGCACGCCTGTGCTGTGTACATTGCGGATTGTGGACGAGGAAACTTTAGATCCGCCCAGCAGGAGATATGTCATCAACTTATGTGCCCTGGCTAGGGTCTGTATAGCCCGGCTATGGCTGGCTGGTGAGGCCCCGGCACCTAGGGCATGGGTATCCCTGGTCAATGAAACTATTGCACACGAAAAATTTGTGTTCCTAGCTAGGAAGGTGGAGAGGAAACTGTTTACAATATGGGGCAGGTGGATGGAGTCTAGATATTTTAAGGATAGATAATGTTTAGACTTGTCTTTTTGTTTTGCTTTATCTCCTTATTTTATTCAGGGATGTTTTGGAGGTGGATGCCCTCGCGGCCGGCCTTGCTTTGCTATGCTAGATTCCG
This sequence comes from Pseudophryne corroboree, assembly GCF_028390025.1. Taxonomy (NCBI): domain Eukaryota; kingdom Metazoa; phylum Chordata; class Amphibia; order Anura; family Myobatrachidae; genus Pseudophryne; species Pseudophryne corroboree. Next base: position 935,487,506 of record NC_086444.1, on the reverse strand, counting down.
ACATACTGCGCTCACTCTGCTATGCTTATATCTATACTGGAAGTGATGTGTTTGGGTGAGTTATTCCCAGACGCCGATGTTTTGCGATTGCGCGACTTATGCGTTATGTTATCTGCTTGATGTACCATGTGCCTTATGAATGTACAGCTGTTTCTGTGTACTTTGTGTATGTTTGTAGACTTAGGTTTGTTTTTGTGTAAGTTGTTAATGCAAAATCAAAAACTCAAATAAAAAGTTATTGAATTTAAAAAAATCTTCTCTAAATGATACATTCCCAACCTTATATCTGAGAAGCTGTGCCCGATCAAGTTGATTCGCTTTTTCCAATGCGGAATTGATTAAGTCTAAAGGGTAACTTCTAGCCCTAAGTGCGCTTGTAAGTTCAAGAGCTTGTATATTAAAGTCCTCCTGATTACTGCAATTGCGCCGCAATCGACGCAGTTGTCCTAATGGAATGTTCTCCATCCAAGGTTTGAAATGCATGCTCTCAAAATGAAGGAAGTTATAATTATCTACTTCCTTCCTAAACGTCTTGGTTACTATGGTGTCATCCAAGATGGAAATGGAAATATCAAGAAAAGAAACGGACTCATTATTTACTGTGCCTGTGAACTGTAAATTAAACGCATTATTATTAAGAAGTGAAATTAGTGAACTGTGAATAATCCCCATCAAAAATGAAAAACAAATAATCTATATAGCGGCCATAGAAGACGAGGTCCGGGCCCAAGTCCCGCCCCCACACATGGGCGTCTTCGAATGCGCCCTTGTACAGGTTGGCGAAACTAGGCGCGAACCTCGTCCCCATGGCCGTCCCAAGTGTCTGTAAATAATATGTGTTATCAAAGAAAAAATAATTCTGAGACAAAATAAACGATATTGAATCCACAATAAATTTTTGCAACCTTTCTGACAAAATGTCTGATTCCTTCAATTGTTGCTCAATAATTGCAACCCCCTTTGTATGGGGGATATTAGAAAAGCACTTACGTCACATGTGACAAAAAAATATGTATTTTTCCACTTAATTTTTGAAATCGAAATTAAAAAAGCAGTAGTATCTCTGATATGAGAATGTAGTGAGGTGGCCTGTGGTTGTAAAAAGAAATCAACAAAATGTGATAAGTTAGCAGTGAGGTATCTAACACCTGAAATAATAGGTCTACCCGGGGGAGTGATGAGTGATTTGTGTATTTTGGGGAGGTGATAATAAGTGGGTGTGATGGGGTGTGAAGGAATCAAATAATTTGTTTCCTCTCGTGATAAAACTCCATCATTGAATGCATCCTGTACCATTGTAGTAAGAGCAGCCAAATAGGCCTTGGTAGGGTTACCCGTCAATTTAATGTAAAAGTTGGTGTCACCCAATTGTCTGTTGGCCTCCAGAAGACAATCTGCTGTATTTTGGATAACGATCTCCCCTCCCTTGTCAGCTGGCTTGATGACAAGGGAGGAGTCTCTCATTAATTTCTGCAGTGAGTTTTTTTCTCTAATATGTAAATTCTGTTTGTACTTGACTATCTTCGCTTCCCTAATGCATATACAGGTTGAGTATCCCATATCCAAATATCCGAAATACGGAATATTCCGAAATACGGACTTTTTTGAGCGAGAGTGAGATAGTGAAACTTTTGTTTTCTGATGGCTCAATGTACACAAACTTTGTTTAATACACACAGTTATTACAAATATTGTATTAAATGACCTTCAGACTGTGTATATAAGGTGTATATGAAACATAAATGAATTGTGTGAATGTAGACACACTTTGTTTAATGCACAAAGTTATAAAAAATATTGGCTAAAATGACCTTCAGGCTGTGTGTATAAGGTGCATATAAAACATAAATGCATTCTGTGCTTAGATTTAGGTCCCATTGCCATGATATCTCATTATGGTATGCAATTATTCCAAAATACGGAAAAATCCAATATCCAAAATACCTCTGGTCCCAAGCATTTTGGATAAGGGATACTCAACCTGTATCATAAAAGTCGTCTAGAGTCTTTTTATAAAAAAAATTCAATTTAAGGGCTCTTATATTGCAGGGGAAAAAATTGGGACCTGTTTCTAAATCTATTCAATCGTTCACCAGCTCTGGCTACACTATACAACGGTGTCAGACCTGAAGAAACGTTACTCTCCAATTGGAGTGACTCAAGTAGTTCAATAGCAACTCGATCTTGATCATCTAGTATAATAGATGAACCTGTTATTTTCATTTTGTCTAATTTTTTGGAAGCAAAATATCTTTTCCTAGTTAATGAACGAATATACCTATTAAGATCAACAAATAAATTGAATTGATCTGGAGGTTTAGTAGGAGCAAATTTAAGGCCTCAACTTAGAAGTTTATGGTCGTCCGAACTAAGCTTAGTTGAAGACAAATTATAAATAGTGGATTTATTTAATATCTCAAGTGTCTCTTTTTTCCTCTGCATTCTGAGTCCTCCTCGTTGGCCTCTATGCTGGGGTCTCTTCCTCTTTTGGGTGTGTTTATTCGTAGTGAGCTGTACCTGTTCTGATGATAATATGGAGACAGAGCCCGTTGGTTTTGTCTCTGTTTCCCTAAAAAAACTGGACTATTCGTTTGTTTCTGTTGTGATATGCTGCCAGCATTGGTGTTGAGACGGAGTTTTTGCTTCGGTCTCACCACCATTGCTTCAGCTTGGTGTCCATCCTGTACATTTTGAGGTGATCTATCTCTCTGGTTATTATGAGACAGATGTCTCTGGATGGTTCGTGAATTAGAACGATATGTATATTGTTGCCTCCAATTAGATCTACTGCGAGGTCTCCCTCTATGGTTCTGTTTCTTATTATATGTGCGGACCTGATTATTAATATAATCCTCATTATCTCATTCAAATTTACAAGTGGGACGCCTTATTAGATGGTTGCTCATTTGCCCTGATGGGATTACTTATAAACTATCGCAGCGATAAAATTACCTCTATCTCTAAAGAAATAGAGGAAACTAAGAAGTTACTATTAACTTACTCAGAACATCCACAATATAAACATAATGATCAAAAATTAAATCATAAACTAGAAGTTTTTGAGAGGGAGATTATTGATGGCAAAAATCGTAAATTTGAATGAGATAATGATGATTATATTAATAATCAGGTCCGCACATATAATAAGAAACAGAACCATAGAGGGAGACCTCGCAGTAGATCTAATTGGAGGCAACAATATACATATCGTTCTAATTCACGAACCATCCAGAGACATCTGTCTCATAATAACCAGAGAGATAGATCACCTCAAAATGTACAGGATGGACACCAAGCTGAAGCAATGGTGGTGAGACCGAAGCAAAAACTCCGTCTCAACACCAATGCTGGCAGCATATCACAACAGAAACAAACGAATAGTCCAGTTTTTTTAGGGAAACAGAGACAAAACCAACGGGCTCTGTCTCCATATTATCATCAGAACAGGTACAGCTCACTACGAATAAACACACCCAAAAGAGGAAGAGACCCCAGCATAGAGGCCACCGAGGAGAACTCAGAATGCAGAGGAAAAAAGAGACACTTGAGATATTAAATAAATCCACTATTTATAATTTGTCTTCAACTGAGCTTAGTTCGGACGACCATAAACTTCTAAGTCGAGGCCTTAAATTTGCTCCTACTAAACCTCCAGATCAATTCAATTTATTTGTTGATCTTAATAGGTATATTCGTTCATTAACTAGGAAAAGATATTTTGCTTCCAAAAAATTAGACAAAATGAAAATAACAGGTTCATCTATTATACTAGATGATCAAGATCGAGTTGCTATTGAACTACTTGAGTCACTCCAATTGGAGAGTAACGTCTCTTCAGGTCTGACACCGTTGTATAGTGTAGCCAGACCTGGTGAACGATTGAATAGATTTAGAAACAGGTCCCAATTTTTTCCCCTGCAATATAAGAGCCCTCAAATTGACATTTTTTATAAAAAGACTCTAGACGACTTTTATGATATATGCATTAGGGAAGCGAAGATAGTCAAGTACAAACAGAATTTACATATTAGAGAAAAAAACTCACTGCAGAAATTAATGAGAGACCCCTTCCTTGTCATCAAGCCAGCTGACAAGGGAGGGGGGATCGTTATCCAAAATACAGCAGATTATCTTCTGGAGGCCAACAGACAATTGGGTGACACCAACTTTACATTAAATTGACGGGTAACCCTACCAAGGCCTATTTGGCTGCTCTTACTACAATGGTACAGGATGCATTCAATGATGGAGTTTTATCAAGAGAGGAAACAAATTATTTGATTCCTTCACACCCCATCACACCCACTTATTATCACCTCCCCAAAATACACAAATCACTCATCACTCCCCCGGGTAGACCTATTATTTCAGGTGTTGGATACCTCACTGCTAACTTATCACATTTTGTTGATTTCTTTTTACAACCACAGGCCACCTCACTACATTCTCATATCAGAGATACTACTGCTTTTTTTAAATTCGATTTCAAAAATTAAGTGGAAAAATACATATTTTTTTGTCACATGTGACGTAAGTGCTTTATATTCTAATATCCCCCATACAAAAGGGGTTGCAATTATTGAGCAACAATTGAAGGAATCAGACATTTTGTCAGAAAGGTTGCAAAAATTTATTGTGGATTCAATATCGTTTATTTTGTCTCACAATTATTTTTTCTTTGATAACACATTATTTACAGACACTTGGGACGGCCATGGGGACGAGGTTCGCGCCTAGTTTCGCCAACCTGTACATGGGCACATTCGAAGATGCCCATGTGTGGGGGCGGGACTTGGGCGCAGACCTCGTCTTCTATGGCCGCTATATAGATGATTTGTTTTTCATTTTTGATGGGGATTATTCACAGTTCACTAATTTCACTTCACTCCTTAATAATAATGCGTTTAATTTACAGTTCACAGGCACAGTAAATAATGAGTCCGTTTCTTTTTTTGATATTTCCATTTCCATCTTGGATGACACCATAGTAACCAAGACGTTTAGGAAGGAAGTAGATAATTATAACTTCCTTCATTTTGAGAGCATGCATTTCAAAACTTGGATGGAGAACATTCCATTAGGACAACTGCGTCGATTGCGGCGCAATTGCAGTAATCAGGAGGACTTTAATATACAAGCTCTTGAACTTACAAGCGCACTTAGGGCTACAGGTTACCATTTAGACTTAATCAATTCCGCATTGGAAAAAGCGAATCAACTTGATCGGGCACAGCTTCTCAGATATAAGGTTGGGAATGTATCATTTAGAGAAGATTTACCCCATTTCTTTTCTAAATATAATAGTGCCTCTGGGAAGATCAAAAAGTATTTGATCAATAATTTCCCTATTTTATTAACGGATAAGATCCTTAAACTAGTGATTGGTCATTCTCCCTCCATTATTTTTAAAAAATCAGAGAACCTGACACAACATCTTGCCCCTAGTCTATTTGTTGACAAGAGAACTGTGGATAATATGATTCAGAATCCATCAGTCTCTTGGCTTACAACTAAACCTAATGGCTGCTATAGATGTGGTGTAGGGAATTGTATTACATGCTCTCATATTCAGAATAATTTACATACTTTTGAATCTGCTCTGAGTGAGGAATTTGTGATTAAATCATTTATCAACTGCAACAGTGAATACATTATTTACATGCTAGTCTGCCCCTGTGGGCTCCAATATATAGGGAGAACCACACGCAAGCTTAAAGTTCGTCTTTCAGAACACAGACGTAACATCATGAAGGGTTTTCTGAATCATGGAGTCTCAAAGCATTTTTCCCAGTTTCACAATAGAGATCCTAAGGGTCTAAAACTAATAGGTATCGAGACAATCAGTCCCACCCAAAGAGGTGGAGACAGGTTTGGCAGGCTTTGTCGTAGGGAGAATTTCTGGATACACCAGTTGAGGACTCTTACTCCCGGAGGCCTTAACGAGTGTATCGAGACTGACCTGTGACGTGGTCTCACGAACACTAGAATTCTCTCCCTTTCCTTCTTTTTTTTATAATCTACAATTTATAGTAATTGTGCTGTAGTAGTGTTTCTCCTTACTCCTTTTAGAACATTGGGAGCCTCCAACCCTCTATTAGGGTATGCCTTACAGCAGCCCCTAACATCACAGTTATAATAATTAACTGTGCGGTAACTTTAATATAATTCACACTCAGTTATATTCATATAATGAAGGTAGGGTGCTCTAAAAACTATCATCATTATTTTTATTGGTCTCACCTCTGGTATGCGAATACGTCTTTAAAAACCTAGAATAATCTTAAAAATCTCATTGTGGGCCCCTTTAAGTAGTGCCCATTCTAGCGGAACTGTTATTATCATTTTCATGTTCTTAATGATTATTTATTTAGCTTATCAAATCATTAAATTATATTCTGTATAAATATATATATTAGTTATTAATTATCATTTCTTATTTTATATATATATACTCTTCAGATATATTTTATATAGATAATTTTTACAGATATACTCCCTATATATTGTCTCCTATATATATACACTTTTTGCATTTTTTATGTTTATATTCATGTTTATTTATCATTTCAGATTTTTTATTTATTTTTTATCATATTATTTTGTTCTTTATAAAAGTTTATAGCAATATTGTATTCATATTGTGGATTGATGATTGAAGCTGGGAATAGTATTGGAATATGTATATATTGCCCCCACTCATTCTATCATCAATCCTCTGTCTATGACGATTTATTTATTTATTTATCAGTTAGCTTCGCCATTGTCTTATAGGATATTTTATAAAAGGATCTCTGAAGTGTGTATGTGTGGACTGTCACAACTGAGGGCCTGAGCTGACGGGAGGCAGCCTCAGTTGTAGGGGCTGAGATGTACCGGAACCTGGGAGGTTGTATCAGACCCCTGGACATGTAAGTAACATGAATAATAACTGCCCGAAGGCGTGACCACGACAACTTGGATAAAAGTCAATGATGTTTATTATGACAACTCCGCAACACAGCAGCAGTAAAAGAAAACGTAAAAGTCAGCAAAGAATAAATACAGTTCCTGGGTACTACAGGATGGCAGGAGCCACAGGGCACTGGTAGTGTGAGATAGTTCTTATGATCTTCTAGATGGAAAGTCCTTACCAGGCCCGACTGTAGCAATGGAGATAACCCAGGATTGTGCCAGCTGGTGTTCCAGGAAAAGCTGGGTTGCTGAAGATAAAACAGCTGCTGAGGATACTGGCTGGAACCAGACTGTTGTTAGCACGGAGTGGATACTGGCTGGAACCAGTTAAATAATAAATGAACTTGGGAGCGATGAAATATGAACTGAAATGTAGAACTTGAGAGCGGAGAAATAATAATACCGGTGGAGAGTGGTAAAGTGTAGAAAGGACACCGGCCCTTTAAGGGAAGCTGTACTCTGCTGGAAGCTGAGCTGGAAGCAGGTAATGTTGTAGCTGGAAACAGATGAATCCACAATGGATTGGAGAGTCAGGCTACACCGCAGGTGGAATGCTGGTGCGGGTCTCTATGGTGGAAGTCTTGAGACAGGAGCTGGCACCTGGAAGACAATCACAGGAGAGAGACAAACAGGAACTAGGTTTGACAACCAAAGCACTGACGCCTTCCTTGCTCAGGCACAGTGTATTTATACCTGCAGCAAGGAAGGGATTGGCTAGGCAATTATGCAGATTATCAATACTGAGAACAGATTGGTGGAAATGATCAGCTGACAGAATCCAAGATGGCTGCGCCCATGCAGACACTTGGAGGGAAGTTTGGTTTGTAATCCATGTGGTAATGAAAACAGTAATGGCGGCACCGGCCACCGGAGACAGGAGGCGCCAGGCTGACAGATGCACATCCAACCACGCGGACACAGCGGAGGCCGCGGCTGACGTAATCGCCACTCAGACACTCTGCATGCAGAAGTTCAGGGACGGCGGCGGAGGCCGCGGGAGACGCCATGCCAGGTGTAATATGGCGTTTACTGTGACAGCGTCCCAGAGTGACAGGAGAGGATACAGGAATGTACACATCAGGATAACAGATGGGATCCGGTCCTGGAGCGCTGAGCCAGCCTTAGGAGGCATCTGATGGGTAAGAAATGGCGTCCAGATACCCGGATCGTGACAGCACCCCGCCTTTAGGAGTGGCCCCAGGACACTTCTTTGGCTTTTGAGGAAACTTGGAATGGAATCTCCGGACCAAGGCAGGAGCATGGACATCAGAAGCATTGGTCCATGAACGTTCCTCAGGACCATAACCCTTCCAGTCAATAAGATATTGTAGTTGACCGTAACGGTGACGTGAGTCCAGGATCTTGGCCACTTCATACTCAACGCTTCGTTGAGTTTGGACTTTCGGAGTTGGAGGAAGTGAGGAATGAAACCGATTCAAGATCAGCGGTTTCAACAGGGAAACATGGAATGTCCTGGGTATTTTTAAGAAGGGAGGCAACTGGAGTCTGTAAGCAACAGGATTGATGACTTGTTCAATCTTGAAAGGACCGATATAGCGACGTGCAAACTTCATACTGGGAACTCTTAACCTCAAATTCTTCGTGGATAACCATACCCGATCACCCACCTTGAGAGCAGGAACTGCTCGACGCTTCTTATCCGCAAACTTCTTGTACCTGAACGATGCCTTGAGCAGAGCTGATCGTACGCTCTTCCAGATATTGGCAAAATGATGCAAGGTGATATCCACTGCGGGAACAGAAGTTGCTGGAAGCGGTTGGAACTCAGGGACTTTAGGGTGGAATCCAAAGTTAGTGAAGAATGGTGTTGAAGCAGATGAAGAATGATACTGGTTGTTATGACAGAACTCGGCCCAGGGAAGTAATTGAACCCAGTCATCATGAGAGGAGGACACATAGATGCGGAGGAAGGCCTCCAAGTCCTGATTCACCCTCTCGGTTTGACCATTGGTCTGAGGATGGTAAGCCGTGGAAAACTTTAGCTTGACTTGGAGGACTTGACATAAACTTCGCCAGAATTTGGCTGTGAATTGAACTCCTCGATCTGAGATAATTTCTTCAGGAAGACCGTGGAGTCGGAAGATCTCTTGTATGAATACTTGAGCCAACTTGGAAGCTGACGGAAGACCGGTGAGAGGAATGAAGTGTGCCATCTTGGTGAACCGGTCAACTACCACCCAGATGGTATTGAACTTGTTGCACACGGGTAAGTCTGTAATGAAATCCATCGACAAGTGGGTCCATGGTCGACGGGGAACGGATAGTGGAACCAGTTGCCCCGCAGGCGACTGGCGGGATACTTTATGTTGGGCACACTTTGGGCAAGATGCAATAAACTCCAAGACGTCCTTTTTCAGAGTTGGCCACCAATAGGACCTAGAGATAAACTCCAGGGTTTTTTGGATACCTGTATGTCCGGCAAAACGGGAAGCATGGGCCCAATGCATGAGCTTCTTCCTTAGCATCGGCTTCACAAAACTCTTCCCTGATGGGGGCGTAGAGTCCATCCCTACCGTGGAGAATGCCAACGGATTTATAATAGGATGCTTGTCTGAAGACTCTGACTCATTTTCTTGCTCCCATGAGCGGGAAAGGGCATCGGCCTTGCGATTCTGAGAGCCCGGACAGAACTGGAGTTTAAAGTCGAACCTGGAAAAGAAAAGTGCCCATCTGGCCTGACGAGGGTTGAGACATTGTGCGCCCTTCAGGTATAAAAGGTTCTTGTGGTCTGTAAGTATGGTGATTGAATGAGAAGCTCCCTCCAACAGATACCTCCACTCTTCTAGAGCGAGCTTGATGGCTAGCAACTCCTGGTCGCCAATGGCATAGTTGCGCTCAGCTGGGGAGAACTTCCGGGAGAAGAAACTGCAAGGGTGTAAATGGCCATCTTTAGCCCTCTGAGATAACACCGCTCCTACTCCAACGGAGGAGGCATCCACCTCTAAGATGAAAGGAGAGTCGATGTCAGGCTGTTTCAGAACAGGCGCAGAGATGAACCTTTGTTTTAAAAGATGAAATGCTTGCATGGCTTCTTCAGACCACTTGGACGGGTTAGCACCCTTCTTAGTGAAAGCAGTAATAGGCGCCACAATGGTGGAAAAGTCTCGTATAAACTTTCGGTAATAGTTGGCGAACCCTAAGAACCTCTGGACCCCTTTGAGGGTTAAGGGTACCGGCCAATTTTGGATTGCTTGTAGTTTCTCAGGATCCATCTCTAGTCCGGAACCGGACACAATGTACCCTAGAAACGGAATGGACTTGACTTCAAAGACGCATTTTTCTAATTTGCAATAGAGATGATTGACACGGAGACGGGACAGAACCTCTTTAACCCAAAAACGATGTTCCTCTAAATCGTTGGCAAAAATGAGGATATCGTCTAGATAGACCACGACATGACGGTATAGAATGTCTCTGAAGATCTCATTGACAAAATGCTGGAAGACAGCTGGAGCATTGCTCAATCCGAAGGGCATGACGAGGTACTCATAATGTCCGTCACGGGTGTTAAAGGCGGTCTTCCACTCGTCACCCTCACGGATCCGGATGAGATTGTATGCACCTCGCAAGTCCAGCTTTGTAAAGATGGTAGCTCCGCTAACTCTGTCAAAGAGCTCAGTAATCAGGGGTAAAGGATAACGGTTCTTGATAGTAATGTCGTTCAAACCTCTGTAGTCGATGCACGGCCGCAGACCACCATCTTTCTTTTTTACAAAAAAGAAGCCTGCGCCGGCTGGAGAAGAAGAAGGTCGAATGAACCCCTTTGCTAGGTTCTCTTTAATATATTCCTCCATAGAATGCGTCTCAGGCAGAGACAACGGATAAGTTCGGCCTCGAGGTGGAACCTTCCCTGGAACGAGATCAATCGGACAGTCCCATTCTCTATGAGGAGGAAGGATATCAGCAGAAGCTTTACTGAACACATCCGTGAAATCTTGATATGGAGGAGGTGGAACATCAGATGACCTGGGGGAGGAAGAACAGACAGGCAATACTTTAAACAAACATGTCTCAGCACAGGAGGAACCCCATGCCAGGATTTGCGTAGTCGTCCAATCAATTGTAGGATTGTGAAGACGGAGCCATGGAAGGCCCAGGACCACAGGATGTGTGGCTCTTGGAATCACTAAAAAAGAAATAAGTTCGGAATGAAGAACTCCCACTCTCAGACGAACTGGTAGAGTCCTTAAAGAAATAACTGCATCAAAAATTTTGCTGCCATCCACGGCAGTTAAAGAAATGGACGAAGGAAGTCTCTCGGTGGGTAGGGACCACCGTTTAACATAGGCTTCGGTAATAAAGTTCCCAGCTGCTCCGGAATCAAGGAGGGCAATGACGTTCCGATAACGTTGAGCAACTTGAAGCGAGACTGGGAGATTACAATCTTGAGGAGATGGAGAGGAGATCATTACTCCTAGCCGGCCCTCTCCTTGGCGAGCTAGGATTTGGAGTTTCCCGGACGTTTGGGACAGGCATTAATGGTGTGAGACGGAGCTGCACAATAGAGACAGAGAAACTCGGAGAGACGTCTTCGGCGCTCAGCAGGAGTTAAACGGGAACGGCCAAGTTGCATGGGCTCATCTTTAGATGGTGACAGTTGACGAGGAGGAGGAGCAGAAAATTTTGGAGCAGATGATCTTCCACGCTCAGTTGCTCTCTCTCTGAAACGTAAATCAACTTTCGTGCAGAGTGAGATTAGCTCATCTAACTTAGAAGGTAAGTCTCTGGTAGCTAACTCATCTTTAATACGCTCAGATAAGCCATGCCAGAATGCAGCATACAGGGCCTCGTCGTTCCATGCCAGTTCGGATGCCAGGATCTGGAACTGTATCAGATATTGTCCTACAGTACGTGACCCCTGGCGTAAACGGAGAATCTCGGATGAAGCTGAGGTTACCCGGCCTGGCTCGTCGAAGATGCGCTTGAATGTTGACACGAAGGCAGTGTAGGAAGATAGCAGGGTGTCGGACCTCTCCCATAACGGTGATGCCCAATCAAGGGCTGAGCCACTGAGAAGAGAAATAATGTAGGCAATTTTTGTACGGTCACTGGGAAAATTGCCAGGTTGTAGCTCAAACTGAATCTCACACTGGTTGAGAAATCCCCTGCAGAATCTTGGAGATCCGTCAAATTTTGCTGGCGTTGGAAGATGAAGACGTGGAGCAGAAATGGGTAAGGTGGGTGGGGTTATAGCTGGAGTCACTGTGGTTGACGCACCAGACGCGCCTGATCCACGGAGAGTTGTCTGAATCCCATCCAGCCGAGTAAAGAGATCCTGGAGACAGCGGATGATGTGGCCCTGTGCAGCCTCCTGATGTTCTAGTCGGGCTGCCAGTTCTTGCATCGGCCTGGCCGCTTGATCCTGGTCTCCGGCTGGATTCATTAGGTCAGTGCTTACTGTCACAACTGAGGGCCTGAGCTGACGGGAGGCAGCCTCAGTTGTAGGGGCTGAGATGTACCGGAACCTGGGAGGTTGTATCAGACCCCTGGACATGTAAGTAACATGAATAATAACTGCCCGAAGGCGTGACCACGACAACTTGGATAAAAGTCAATGATGTTTATTATGACAACTCCGCAACACAGCAGCAGTAAAAGAAAACGTAAAAGTCAGCAAAGAATAAATACAGTTCCTGGGTACTACAGGATGGCAGGAGCCACAGGGCACTGGTAGTGTGAGATAGTTCTTATGATCTTCTAGATGGAAAGTCCTTACCAGGCCCGACTGTAGCAATGGAGATAACCCAGGATTGTGCCAGCTGGTGTTCCAGGAAAAGCTGGGTTGCTGAAGATAAAACAGCTGCTGAGGATACTGGCTGGAACCAGACTGTTGTTAGCACGGAGTGGATACTGGCTGGAACCAGTTAAATAATAAATGAACTTGGGAGCGATGAAATATGAACTGAAATGTAGAACTTGAGAGCGGAGAAATAATAATACCGGTGGAGAGTGGTAAAGTGTAGAAAGGACACCGGCCCTTTAAGGGAAGCTGTACTCTGCTGGAAGCTGAGCTGGAAGCAGGTAATGTTGTAGCTGGAAACAGATGAATCCACAATGGATTGGAGAGTCAGGCTACACCGCAGGTGGAATGCTGGTGCGGGTCTCTATGGTGGAAGTCTTGAGACAGGAGCTGGAACCTGGAAGACAATCACAGGAGAGAGACAAACAGGAACTAGGTTTGACAACCAAAGCACTGACGCCTTCCTTGCTCAGGCACAGTGTATTTATACCTGCAGCAAGGAAGAGATTGGCTAGGCAATTATGCAGATTATCAATACTGAGAACAGATTGGTGGAAATGATCAGCTGACAGAATCCAAGATGGCTGCGCCCATGCAGACACTTGGAGGGAAGTTTGGTTTGTAATCCATGTGGTAATGAAAACAGTAATGGCGGCGCCGGCCACCGGAGACAGGAGGCGCCAGGCTGACAGATGCACATCCAACCACGCGGACACAGCGGAGGCCGCGGCTGACGTAATCGCCACTCAGACACTCTGCATGCAGAAGTTCAGGGACGGCGGCGGAGGCCGCGGGAGACGCCATGCCAGGTGTAATATGGCGTTTACTGTGACAGCGTCCCAGAGTGACAGGAGAGGATACAGGAATGTACACATCAGGATAACAGATGGGATCCGGTCCTGGAGCGCTGAGCCAGCCTTAGGAGGCATCTGATGGGTAAGAAATGGCGTCCAGATACCCGGATCGTGACATGGACAGAGAATCCTCTGATTTATTGATTAGTCCAACCACTATATTATGAAACAACCAAAGACTCATGGATAAGTGTTTGTTTAACAATTGGTGTATTATTAATTTGATTAATTAAACATGTGTAGGCCTTATTGGGAGCCCTTTAAATAATATACACATGGAAATAGGAGTCATCTTTGAAAAAGTCACGGGTCACGTGACGAAACACGTCAGAACGCCTCCCCTTTCTCACTGAGCACTTGCACGATCAGGGACACAGCCATCTCTGCCTAAAGTTTACCGGCCGCAGCAGTGAGCAACAAGCACTTCCTACAGAACGAAGCCGGCGTGTGGGCTCCGTGCGGCAATTGTGACCAGGCTCATTATCTCTTCCTCGTTGACCACCGGCGGATGGTGCACGTCCAGGGAGTCTTGGAAGAGTTGCAGATATTGCCGGTTCCGTGTGGCGGCTCTCATTCAATCAGCCGCAAACATGCTCTTTCCATAAACCTTTGCAGCAGTAAGTGGGTGAAGCACCCTCAGGGGAATTGAGCTTACAACAGTGTGATTCCGAATATACACACACACACACACACACGCTACGAACCCACCAGCTTTATATAATACTGGACAAATTCTGGACTCACCCGGGGACGCTCGGGTTCATCAGCCCAAATGGAGAGGTAATCTTTTGCTCAATTGCTATCTATATGCCGGCTTTTTATTCTGAAGTCATCCTTCCAACGGTTTAAATATCACAGAGCCCACTGTGGCCACACATTCAGTAACTGTGTTTCATTCATGAACTCTATATACAGCAGTTTTGGCAACAGTGTTCCCAAATGATTGTAACAGATTGTTACATTTGAACTTTTTACCAGCTACTTCAGTGAGTTTTACTGATATAATATTTATCGCAACAGCCCATACAATTCATGTGATTCTTATGTGTATATATGTGTCAGATCAGTGAGATAGGGATTATACATTAATTACCTATGAATGTGTTTTAATTAAGTGGTATTTTATTGAATTATTGTGATCATTAAATATTTATTTTATAAATCTATTCGACTCCTTGGTTGTAATAGAACTCAGGAAATTATGGTGTTTAAATGCAATGAGTGCCTCTATTAATTTCTCTTTCTCTTTCCCTGATCCATATCTGGTGGGACTGCTGTTCTTTACGCCCTTTTTGGACCACAGTTATCTCTCTCTCTCTCTCTCTCTAGGATGATAGTAGGGTCAGATGTCCCCTCTGGACCCGCTTACTGGCTCCTTAACATATTCCCTGGCCCTATAGCCACATACAAGAAGTCGCTACTAAAGTTTCTCAATAGAGCAGCTAAGACGGTGATTCCAGTTCGCTGGCGGTGTACTTCACCACTCGCCGTGAAAGAGTGGTTTGTTAGGATCAACATGTATATGTCGATGGAAGAATTACAGGTGACACCTAAATACCACCAGGGTTTTATAACTACATGGTACCCATGAGTTGACTTTAAGATTCCGATTAAGACCTGATTGCTAGGCTGCGTTTTTTCACAGCCTGCAATCAGATCTGAACTGCGCATGCATATGCACCGCAATGCGCAGGCACAACGGACCGCAGCAACAGGGATCACTGCTCAGTGACGGGATGATGCGAAAATTCCGAACGCACCGGCGAACAAAAGGAGATTGACAGGAAGAGGCCGTTTGTGGGTGGCAACTGAACATTTTCAAGGAGTGTCTAGGAAAACGCAGGTGGGACCCAGCATTTGGAGTGAGGGTTTCTGACGTCAGCTCTGGCCCTGATCAACGCAGTGACTGAGTAAGTCCTGGGCATTGCAGAGACTGCACAAACTTATGTTTGTGCTGCTCTGCAGAAAAAGCGAACGCACACCTGCACACACACCATACCCTCCCTGTGTAGGAGGCGACTACCTGATCACAGGGATGCAAAAAATGTACCCTAGAGATCAGGTCTGAATTACCCAAGTCCTCATAGACATACAAGTTGCATGTGGCCTGAGGCCCCTTCACCTGACTCATAGCGGTTCATTGCCTCATAGGTGGAATTCCTTTTTTCTTGTCTCTTATATGGATTGATGGAGTGCCACACTCCCCTATTCCCTTCTACCCCCCCCCCCCCCTTTCTTGTCTCTCTAAGCTCTTTCTTTCTCTTTACACTTCTGATTTCTTTGTTTACTGAAGTTTGTTGCTGCCTCGGCAGAATGAGTCTATTTTGGTCAATACGCTGATTGATCTGTGAGACAATATTTTGGTTATTGTTTATTGATATATGCTCTGTGTCTCTTTGATGTTGCCTATTATGAATGCTGTATGCTTTTGTGTACTGCTGATCTTTTCAGCCTTTCATGTTTGATATGTAAAATTGAATAAACATATATTGGAAAAAAAATGGAGGAAGGTGTTGATAGAAGACCTCGTGGCTGCTTTGCACAATTGTTCAGCAGATGCCCCATGAATAGCCGCACACAAGGGCCCCACTGATCTAGTGGAGTGAGCTTTGATGCTATTTGGAACCAGAAGGTCTGCCTCTGTGTATGCCTTAAAAATAGTCATTCGAAGCCATCTAGATAGGGTCTGCTTGTTAGCAGGCCAACCTCTTATGTGAAATATGTATAGAACAAAAAGAGTATCTGATCTTTGTAGAGATTTGGTTCAATCCACATAGATGCGAAGTGCATGAACAGCATCCAGCAAGGCTTCACCTGCCGTGATGGTGGAGGATAGAAAAGGGGGCACAACAAACTCCTTATTAATATGAAACCTGGAGACAACTTTAGGGAGGTATACCGGACATTAGATATAACAGCAATCTTATGTTATGTTATGTTACTGAAAGGGCCAAAAACTTGCACTTTAGGAGTCACCAAGTGGAGACGCAGATCCCATCCTGCTTGTAGAGAGGCCAGGACTCTTGCCACCCTAAAGGTTTTAGGATCATGACCTCTAGGTACAACTAAAGTACGAGTGCCATATTCTGTAGTAAATCTTTGCTGAGGCAGGTTTACGAGCCCTGAGCACTGTCTTCTCTACCTGGCGTGAGAAACCCCTTGATCTCAAGAGGGACATCTCAAGAGCCATGCCATCAAAGACAGACGAGCCAGGATGGGTGTAGACATGGTTCCTGAATCAACAGATCTGGCCGTAGAGGCAGTCTGAGAGGATTGTCTACTGAGAGACCCTGAAGGTCTGCAAACCAAGCATGTCTTGGCCAATGTGGAGCTATGATGATCACAGTGCCTCCTTCCTGTTTGAACTTGCAAAGTACCCTTGGAAGGAGTGATGCCGGAGGAAAGATGTAAGCCAAATTGAAATTATTGCCAGAGTGTCCACAATAGCTGTGCTGGGATCTCTGGTTCTGGACCCGTACCTCGGTACCTTGCAATTGTGGCATGATGCCTTTCCGGATGCAGAGACCACTCTCCAGGGTGTACATTATGATGGCTTAGGAAGTCTGCTTCCCGATTGAGGATTCCTGGAATGAACACCGCTGAGATAGGCGGGAGGTGGCCCTCTGCCCCAGTGAGACTGCGGGATACCTCCTTCATGGCAGCCCCACTGTGAGTACCTCCTTGATGATTTACATAGGCTACAGCGGCATTGTTGGACTCTACCTGAACAGGTCTGCCGTAAAGAAGATCCTATGCCTGAAGGAGTGCTTTGTACACTGCCCGAATCTCCAAAATGCTGATGGGCAGACGGCTGTCCTGCATTGTCCATCGAACCTGAAAAGACTGGCGACAAGTTACTGCCCCCCATCCATGAAGACTGGCATCCGTGGTGAGGAGCACCAATTCCAAGATCCAAAGGGGACACCCCTTGTTCAAATGGGATGTGTGTAGCCACTATAACCGAACGCTGGACCTCCTGTGATAGCACCATGGTCTGCATCCTGATGAGCTGGTGTTGGCCATTCCAATGTGACATGATTGTTGCCGAAGAGGCCTGGAGTGGAAATGGGCATATTCCACCATGTCAAAGTTGGAGACCATGGACCCAAGATCTGTATGGCCGAGTGGACACTCGCCTTCATTGAAGAAGGCTACGTAGGTGGCTGTGAAGGGTTGATATCGTGCATGGTGGTAGGAAGATCCTCTGTACCTGTGAATCTAGGATGGCTACTACATGTAACATCCTCTGAGAGGGGGGCATGAAGGACTTTTTCTAGTTCAGAATCCAGCTGTGCATCTGTAGGAGGACAATGGTTAGAATCAGCAGGGCGTCTAGGTAGGGAAGGATATGAATGCCCTGACATCTGAGATGTGCGGCCATAACTGCCATAATCTTGGTAAAGACCTGAGGGCTGTGGAAAGTCTAACCTGAGGAAACACTGATGTTGTAATAGACACATGCAGGTATGCATCCTGAATGTCCAGGGAAACCCTTATGAACCTGTTGAGTTACTTCAGGTTGAGGATTGGTCGAAAGGACCCATTGGGTTTTTGGAACAGAAACTGTGGAATAGAACCCTTTCCCCTGCTATTGTAGGGGGGACAGGTATTATTGTCCCTGATTGTAGAAGGGCGTAAATAGTCTGTTGAAGAGCCACAGGTTTTCATGGAACACCGAAGCTTCTTGTTGAGACGAGAGGCCATCATGTCTATTTGGGGTAATCCCCAAAGGTCTGTTAGTTCCTTGAACACCTCCGGATGGAGACCCCACTCCCCTGGATGGAGATAGTGTCTGCTGAGGAAGTCTGCTTCCCAGTTGTCTACTCCCGGAATGAAGATGGCTGACAGCGCCAACGCTTGTTTTTCTGTCCAGAGGAGTATTCTTGTCACCTCTGACATTGCTGCCTTGTCGGTTTATGTAAGCCACTGTTGTTACGTTGTCCGACTGCACTTGAATGGCCTGATTTCTTAGAAGAGGGGCCGCCTGAAGAAAACCATTGTAGACGGCTCTTAGTTCCAGGATGTTGATGGGCAGGCCGGCTTCCAGGCTTGACCACCGTCCTTGGAAGGTTACTCCTTGAGTGACTGCTCTGCATCCCCGTAAGCTCGCATCCGTGGTTAGAAGGACCCAGTCCTGAATCCCGAACCTGCGGCCCTCCAGAAGGTGAGGCAATTGGAGCCACCAGAGGAGTGAAATCCTGGCCTTTGGCGACAGACAAATTCTCTGGTGCATGTGGAGATGAGATCCTGACCACTTGTCCAGGAGATCCAGTTGGAAGGTCTGAGCGTGGAATCTCCCATACTGGAGAGCCTCGTAAGAGGCCACCATCTTTCCCAATAGGCGAATGCAATGATGAACTGACACCCGGGCTGGCTTCAGGACATCCCGGACCATAGCTTGTATCACCAACGCCTTTTCCTGCGGAAGAAACACCCTCTGCACTTCCGTATCCGGGATCATTCCCAGAAAGGACAACCTCTGGGTTGGTTCCAAATGTGACTTTGGAAGGTTCAGAATCCAACCATGACTCCTGAGAAGGCTGGTTGTGAGAACAAAGGACTGCAACAGCTTCTCCTTGGACGATGCCTTTATCAGCAGATCGTCCAGATCTGGAATGATGTTCACACCCTGTGTGCAGAGGGGAATCATCATTTCTGCCATTACCTTGGTAAATACCCTTGGTGCTGTGGAGAGGCCAAATGGCAGGGCCTGGAACTGGAAATGACAGTCCAGCAATGTGAAGCGGAGATAAGCCTGATGCGGCAGCCAGATCGGAATGTGAAGGTACGCATCCTTGATATCCCGGGATACCAGGAATTCCCTATCTTCCAGACCTGATATCCCTGCCCTGAGAGACTCCATCTTGAACTTGAACTCCTTTAGAAAGGGGTTCAATGATTTTAGGTTCAGAATGGGCATGACCAAACCATCTGGTTTCGGTACCACGAAAAGGTTTGAATAGTAACCTTTGTTCATCATGTGAGGTGGTACTGGCACAATGACCTGTGCCTCCACCAGTTTTTGGACAGCATCTTGTAGTACAGCGCTGTCTGCAAAAAGAGTTGGTAAGCCTGATTTGAAAAAGTGATGAGGAGGGAGACCTTGAAATTCCAGCCTGTATCCCTGGGATACAATATCGATCACCCAGGGATCCAGGCCGGACGATACCCAGTCTCAGTCTTGCTCCCACTGTCCCCACCTCCAGGCCGCGCAGTCCACAGTCATGCGGAGGACTTTGGCGTACCTGAAGCAGGCTTTTGTTCCTGGGAACCTGCAGCTGCAGGTTTCTTGGACTTAATTCGACCTCCCCTAAAGAAGGTATTGGACGTTCTGGCCCTTCTAAGCTTGGTAGGCCGAAAGGACTGCGTTGCAGACAAAGAGAAGGATTTCTTCGGAGCAGGTGCTGCGGAGGGAAGAAACGGATACTTATCCGCTGTAGCCGTGGAAATCAACGCGTCTAGAGCTTCCCCAAAGGGAGCCTGACCTGTATAGGGTAGGGACTCCACACTTTTGCTGAATACCATGTCGGCCGACCACTGGCGCAGCCACAGTCCCCAACGAGCTGAAACAGACATGGAAGATATTCCTGCAGCCATGGAACCCAGCCCTTTCATGGATTCTACCATAAAACCTGGTGAATCATGTATATTGCGTAAATATAATACAATATCATCTCTGTCCATCGTATCCAAATCATCAAGTAAGGTAGCCGACCACTTTACTATTGCCTTTGCAATCCATGCGGCAGCAATAGTGGGACGTAATATGGCCCCTGAAGCAGTGTACATTGATTTAAGCGTGTTATCAATATTTCTATCAGCCGGCTCCTTTAAGGCGTTAGATCCTGGGACAGGCAAAACCACCTTCTTTGAGAGTCTGGACACAGATACGTCAACAATCGGCGGGTTTTCCCATTTTTTCCAATCCTCCTCTGGGAAAGGAAACGCCACCTGGACCCTTTTAGGGATCTGGAATTTTTTCTCAGGGTTTACCCATGCTTTCTCAAATATAGCATTTATTTCCTTTGACGCAGGGAAGGTTAGCGAGGCTTTTTTATTTCCAGTGAAAAATGCATCCTCAACCTGCTCAGGTGTGGTATCATTAACATTCAACACATCCCTGATAGCCTCTATCAACAATTGCACCCCCTTTGCAAGAGATGCGAACCCCCGCAACACATCCCCATCACAGTCTGTGGTATCAGAATCGGTATCCGTTTCATCTTGTGCGACATGCACAAGCGCACGTTTGTGGGGGTATATAGCGGGGCGTCCTGATGTACCAGAAACAGTCCATACTGCCATAGAGCTCTGTAATACCTGGGTTGCAGATTCATTACTTGCAACCCTATCAGAAATCTGAGAAATCCAAGATTTGAGGAAAACCACTCAGGCTCCCTTGCTGGTATCTGTGCTAAACCAGTGCTATCCTGATTACATGGAATGGGATCATCCTGGAGGATAAATCCTCTGCAGCATATGACACAGAGTCCCTGGACATAGCTAAAGGAGACCACCAAACACTCCACACACACACAGGTGGGGGCAGACAGTTTCCCCCCCAAGAATGGCAAGAGAGACACAGAGATTGGAGCCAACCCACACACAGCGCTTTTAACAAAGGGAGACCCCTTGTTAGCGCTGACTGTGCACCTTGATAGATAGGACACACAGTCTAATTACAGCCTCCCCTCCCTTCTACAACCCCCTGATACCGTATACAGATAGCTGGAGTTGCTGTGGAGGGACCTGTTCTTCCTCTCAGTGCTGTGCAGGCAGGAAAATGGCGCTGAAACGCTGCTGGGTCCGCTCTGAGAAGCTCCGCCCCCTTAATGGTGCTGTCTTCCCGCTCTTCATGGATTATACTGGCCTGTGGAAATTGTGCTGGCTAAGATCCGAGGACCCCCGACAGACTTCTGGACCAGTGTAGGTGGTAAGCGCTGGCCCAGGGCGTCCCTCACAGCGCCGCACCATGTGCCGCTGAGCCTTCCCAGGGTCCCTCCCCACTGACGCCGTCTTCACACCGGCCACCCGCTTGCTAGGGGGTCGGTGTCTCACTCACCACTTCTTCAGCTCTGTAAAGGGTTGCTGGCATGCTGCTGGGGCAAGCGGTCCCCTGTGGCGGAGAACGATCAGACCCCTCTGGAGCTCAGTGTCCAGTCAGCGGAGACAGCAGCTCAGACCCCGCAGGGCGGACACTGCTCCCCCCCTTAGTCCCTCGCTGCAGGGAGGCTGTTGCCAGCAGCCTCCCTGTAAAATAATAAACTCTAAAAATAAACTTTTATAGAAAAGCTCTGTAGAGCTCCCCTAGCTGTGACCGGCTCCTCTAAACTGAGTCTGGTAGGAGGGGCATAGAGGGAGGGGCCAGCCCACACGCTCAAACTCTTAAAGTGCCAGTGGCTCCTGGTGGACCCGTCTATACCCCATGGTACTAATGTGGACCGCAGCATCCTCTAGGACAGTGTTTTTCAACCACTGTACAGTGGCACACTAGTGTGCCCTGAGCAGTCTCCCAGTGTGCCGCCATAGAAGCAGAGCCAGGCCAGTCAGTGTTTTGCCGCTACAGAGGCCCTGGAACAGTCAATACTGGTGGGTTTAGTGGTTGCAGAGCCAGGTCTAATTTTGTGCTCGGGCAGTGTTGGACTCTTCTGGCTTTCTCAGATGTGCCTCAGGCGTTACCTATGGAGAAGTGGCGACACGACAATCCTAGGACACGCAACTGCACTATGTATCACCATTATATTTGAGTGTGCCTTGGCAATATTTAAATCTTGTTCACTGTGCCGCGAGTTGTAAAAGGTTGAAAATCTCTGCTCTAGGACGTAAGAGAAAATCCTTTTTCTGATTCAACAGGGGACACTGGAATGATTACAATGGGGTATAGAGGCGTGGTTAGTGGGAGCTGGCACTTGTGATAATTTAGAAGTGAAGCTCCTCCCCCTCTACTACCCATTATCTTTCAGTTAGGAAAATGTAGACGGAGAGGAGATGGAAAATAGGAGAAGACTCATAACCAACAATATGAAACACCCCCCCCCCCCCCCCCCCTCAAATATATACAACAGGCAGGTGAAACAGTGCAGAGGGGGGTGCCCAGTGTCCCCTGTGGAATCAGAGAGAAGGATTGACCAGTAGGTACCAAAAATCTAATTTTCTCTTTCATCCACTAGGGGACACTGGGGACGTCCCAAAGTTTTCTCCCCTGGTGGGAGAGCGCTGGGGAACCTACAAAACAAGTTGACCAAACCTGGAGACCGAAGCCGCAAAAGTGGAGGGCCATGTGGCTGCCCGGCAAAGCTCTGTTGTGGAAGCACCACGACGTGCCACACAGGATACACCCTCCGAGTGGAGTGTGCTGAAATGAAAGAAGGCAGTAGTTCGGCATTGCTGACATAAGCCCGATGGATAGACAAATCCATTTGGCTAATGTCTGTTTTTAGGCTGGCCAACCCCATCGAACAGCATCCTACAGCACAAACAACGCACCTGATTTTCGTATAGATACCGCTCTAGCGACGTAACTATGCAAGGCCCTGACTACGTCTAGGTGAGAAGATTGACAAGAATCATCCTTGAAAGAAGGAAACACAATAGATCGAATTATGTGGAACGCAGACACTATCCTTGGAAGGAACAAAGCCTGTGTCATGAGTTCAGCTCTGACCACGTGAAAAATGAGGTATGGAGATCTGCAAGATAGTGCCCCCATTTCAGAGACCCAGCGAGTCGATGCCAGTGCCAAAAATAGAAGTCTTCCACGAGAGATATTTGAGGTCCACATCTTCTAATGGTTCAAACATAGAAGATTGGAGAAAAAGAAGCACAAGAGGAAGGTCCCATGGAGCTGTTGTATTCTTTGGGACCCCCTGAAGAAAAGTTGGCACTTCCGGAAGAAGGGCTAGCCTTCGGTGAAAGAAAATGGATAATGCAGAGATCTGTACCTTTAAAGAACCCAGGCGAAGACCAGCATCCAGCCTATCCTGAAGAAAAAGCAGCATGCAATACCATTTCTTTCACACCATGAAACATAAGAACACCAGCTGCGATGATAAGCCGCCTTAGCAAGCTTCTTGGTGCTTAACATGGTAGGAATGACAGTACAGGAATTCCCCTGCTTCTTAGTATAGCACCCTTAACAGTCATCCCGTTAAACACAGCCACGCTAAGTTGGGGTGTACGAACGGGCCCTGTTGCAGAATATCTGGACGAAGTGGGAGGGTCCAAGGTTCATACGCCAGGAGCATGCACAGGTCTGAGAACCAACTTTTCCGAGGCCTGTTTGGCACGACCAGAATGACTCTGACTGACATGTGTTTGATGCATTTTAGCACTCGAGGAAGAAGTGGAATTGGTGGGAAGAGGTAGACTAGATCGTATGACCAGGCTACTGTGAGAGCGTCTACCGCTTCCGCTGCTGGATCTCTTGTTTTCAACACGTACCTTGGAGTTGACAGTTCAGGTGTGATGCCATGAGGTCTATCTGATGGCATCCCCACCGTTGAACTAGGGTTTGAAACACCTCTGGGTGTAGTGCCCATTCTCTGGGGTGAAGGTCCTGTCATCTGAGATAATCCAACTCCCAGATGTCCACTGTTGAAGTCGGAAAATATTGCAATACACACACCACATGCAAACACCACACAGATGGCATCCATGCATGTACTCAGTCTGCCGTGCGTGCGCATACTCGCAAATTGCGTACAATCGCCTCTCACGGGAGTGCGCGTACGGGCATGGTATGAACAATTACAGAAAGATTCTTACTTGCAATGGAAATGATTAGACACATGCCACAGTTCCCAGCATGTGTCGAGTCACTGTTCACACACACACTAATCTAACCAAACATGCACATCCTTCCAACACAATGTCTTGTTCACTCCAATGTTTGAACAGACCCCCTGGTCTGTGAAGAAAGACAAACACAAACCGAACAAGTCATCGTTTGGTGGGAGCCAGAACAATGGGAGACAAATATCCCAATAGATACACATAAGCCTGCGTTTTCAAATTATTAACTACAGGCAGCCTGCAGTCTAGAAAACCTTTGATATAATAGCAGGGAAACACTTATAAATATATATATATATATATATATATATATATGTGTGTGTATCTTGAGAATGGTTGGTCATTTCATGTGCCTGGAGATAACATAACAAAGTAACCTAATGAACATGGAAATATCTGTCACACATTACATATTTCCCAAACTTAGTACACACATTACACATAGTCTCCCCTTTCCCCTCATGCAACTTTTACTTATTTACAAGGCACAACAAGGGAATTATACACTTTTACAGTATGCGAGGGGACAGTATCTGATCAGAGCATCATGCATGGTATCTACGTGTTCGGATAATTATGAGTAATAATCCGGTGTTGGTTTGGAGAAGATCGCATGTCGTTGCGAATAGTTATTCGCAAAGGCAGATTAAAGGTATATTTGTGTTTATTATGTACTTGGTATGCGGTGGGAATCCAGAGCTGACCAGCTGTACACACCCCTGGATCAAGGCATCGCCCATCTCTTCAAACCGACCAATGACCTCTCCTGTACTGTAAACAACCATCCCTCCAACCAATCAGTGGAGAGCATACAACCCCATTGTATTGTATTTTGGGCAAGGGTATATAAACCTTGCACCTGGGCCGGTCACTCTCTCTCTCTGCTTTTTAAAGACTAATAGGTCGTCTCGCCAGACGACTGGGGACCGGATCCGGGTGGCGCAAGCGACAAAGCGTACGTATCATTGGGTGTGACTCTCTCTCTGTGATTGAATTGTAAGGTGTTATACCATTTATATTGTAACTTATTGTAATCCCCTTTTTCAAATATATTATTACTTGTTGCTGCTTTGGACCACAACTTACAATCAAATACTGGTGTCGCATTCAGTTTCTGTTGAGCGTTTGTATAGTGTAATTGCCACATCTAGAGCTGCCTCGTGCTCTCAGCGTGTCGGTCTGTGTGTATACACTGAGTGTAAGCTGCACGGCTATTCCGGTGTGTGTACGCAAAGTGCGTGCACAGTACGGGACTGTGTACGCTAACTGGGGACAGAGTACGAAGGTAAAGGATTTATTACAGCGGCCGCAGCGGCTTCAGTTACAGTGTGCAATAGGGGTTAGTGGCTGCTTTCCAAGAAGTCTATCGAACTTCTCAGTTGGGGGTATCGTCCGGCTCGCCTCATACCCGGCTTTTGCACAACATTGCAGGCGCTTGCCAGCAGCAAAGGGTGGAGTAGCATTATTATATTGTGTTGAGCTACCTTGTGCTGCTGAACCGCATCTGTACTGCATTGGTTAGGGATGCTGGCGTGAACCGCAAGGACAAAGGGGAAAAAAAGCCATTTAAAAGTTTTTTCTTTTTTTTCTTTTGCACATGTAACCTTGCGTAAAGGCGCACACAACGTACCCATACTTTGCATCCATCCCACATATTGTTGCCATAGGTTATAACGGTCATTTATAGGTTTGTGTGAAACCGGATACATCTGTGTTGCTATATACATTTGAAGTAACTGTGTTAATGATATAGTTGTAAGAACACAAAACGCAGCTCTGGCCTAGTCCTTTAGGTTAAACAGAGCAATTGTGGGGTGTATTCGTGAGCGACAATAGTTTATATCGCTCACATTTATACTGTGTGATTTGTTTTAGTGCGGGCGCACTTTTGTACGTGAGCGCGCACAAGCGTGAAAAGGCACGTGCGGCTGCGTAATTACGCAAGTTGCGTAAGATCGCTAACGCCAAGGACAAACCACACAATAGTTCAATTTAAAGCGGAGTAGTAGATGTTTATCTACAAATAGCACATAACTATCCGGTTTCAAACGCAGATTAGAATAACATTGATAAAGTGTGTTACCTCTGGGGAAAGCTATCAGTTAACAGGAAAGGATATTTTTCTGATCAGAAAACTATAGAGTGTTAGTGTGGGTTGAAAAAGGTGTGAATGTATTGAACCCCGCTTGGTGAACTTGGTGAACTCGGTGAGCACGGTCTAGGTGAACACGTGCAACGGAGTGTGATAAAGCTCTGTGAAGTTGTTGTTTTAAAGGTTTTTTTTTCTTGGTATTACACTCCGGCTGTTTTGGAGCACAGTGTGAAGACTCCAGTGATCCTACAACTTATAGATAGCAAGTGTCTATAAGCGGTACGATTGGTTGTGTGAGCGAAACGTGGCGCAACGTGATACGAAGTTTTGCATATTTGTGCGTAAATCTCGTCATCATACGCGTTGTGTAAAGCACATGCAAGCGTGATTTGTGTAAAAAAAATGGTCTTTTAGGCAGATATTCACTGGGTACGGTAAGTTACTCCTAAAGGCCCAGGGGATATAGGCCGAAGTAGGGCCTGCACTGGCTACGCGTGTCTGCTAAATAGGGCGGATCCGTGGTACTCGGAGCAGAAGAAGTTAGTGGAAGAACTTTGAGGACTTCCACCGTTAGACTACTGTGTTTGGAGCATTTTAGGAAGTTTTCCCGTGTTAAAAAGGTCCACAATGGGAGCCAAGTGCACAACACAGGGACGTTCCTCAGTCAGGGTTCAGACAGCAGAATTGAGACCCAGGGGGTCAGCTCGGTTGGTAATGTGGGGGAAGTATGGTCCCCACACTGAGACCTTTTGTGATGAATGGACACGAATGACTGTGGGGGATAAAGCATCATTTCCTGGGATAGGTAGTTTTGATCCAGAGGTACTACAAAATGTAAGGATTAGAATATGCCTGCTCAAATCCAGAAAGCAAAGGGTAAGGCATACAGATTGTTTGAATTTGTGGTAACAAGAGGGGGATGTGCAAAGGGAGCTTGCTCGCACAGCAAGTTCCAAACCAGGCAGAAGCGTGAATGCGACAGCACCACCACCACCATATGTTGATGGAGAGAAGAGTGTCACCACCAATGATACAAAGGTAGAGGTCAGGGAAATGCGTTGCGAATGTATTAAAACTAACGCTTGTACCTTGTACCCTGTTTTACCTTCTCCCCAAGATTACAGCAACGTAGAGGATGAGCCTAGCATGATCTCAGCCCTTGCCCTGGCTGCCACCATACACGACACAAGGGTGGGCATTGCCCAACCACCAAGGGCAGTGGCCGCATCAGCCAGTGAGGGGGCAGATGAGATCGTGGCGACTGGTAAGTACGGTACCGTCCATTATGCAAAAACAGTGACTCCCCGTATTGTAGAGACAAACAAGAAAGATGTGGTTGAGTTGCATCCAGTTAGGGTGATTGCAGTCCCTAACGGGAGAACTGACACTCAGGGGGTGACCCCAATCAGGAACATTGCAATGTACTGTCCCTGGTCCCGTATGGAGCCGAGGTCAATTATGGCAGAATTCCCTGACCCCAGAAAGGATTTAGTCGGATGCCAGAAATATATAAAAGATTTAGGACTTTCCCAAGAACCCACAAACAAAGATTGGCGGACGGTGTTGCGAGCGAGTCTCCCCTCTAACATTGACATCCCAAAATTTATTACAGACTGCAACCTAGATGCAGAAGTGCCACTCACTGATGCTAACAATCAGGAGAATGTCAGGCAAATCAATATACAACTAGGTTTGTATTTCCCAGCCGTAGTTAGATGGAATAAGATTTTTTCCATAAGACAGAAAGAGAATGAACTGGCATCCGAATATTTCCACAGAGCTTTGATGGAAATGGCTAAATTCACTGGGGTTGAGGATATTAGAGACAATGTCAACCACAGGGAAGTAGCTGTCTCTGTATTAATGGAGGGATTGAAGGAGGCACTGAAAACCAGGGTGCAAACTTCTCTGCCAAACTGGAGGGGTATTACGGTGACTGCACTTAGGGAATCAGCACTGGAGCACGACCGTAATATCCAGAAAACCAGGGAGGCACAAGGGGAGCGGTTGATGGTGATGAGCATCCAAGCACTGGAAGGAGCACCAACTCGACCAAAACCCCAGGCCCCTGACACATGGAAAAAGTCAAGAGTTTGTTATCTGTGTAAAAGGGAAGGGCATTCTGCCAGCAATTGTAACAGCACACAAAAATTCAGACCCCCTAGACAAGAACACGAGCAAAGTAATTATACACATAGAGGAGATCAGGTATCATACAGGAGAGAGTACGAGCCGCATAGAGGGGAAACAAGGAGGTACCCGCCGAGGAGGGACTGGCAGACCTCTGAAAATTCTCAGTTACCCCCCTCACATATTGTAGCTGCCAATGCGCTGCGGGAGGGTCTCACCACACAATAGGGGTTGGGCCACACCTGTAGTCTGCAGCCAGTGAAGTTGATTGCTAGCCTTGGTAGTGAACCTGAGGTCACAGCTGATGTAGCTGGTAGATCATTACCTTTTCTTGTAGATACAGGGGCGGCCAGGTCAGTGTTAAATTCGACGGTAGGTATAAAAACCACGGGAAAAACAATTTCGGCAATGGGAATAACAGGAACAGTGCAACAATACCCTTTGAGTAGACCAGCAGAGATTACGATAGGGCCCTTGCAGACCAAGCATTCCTTTTTGCTAGCTGCATCGGCTCCGACTAACCTGCTTGGAAGAGATTTATTGTGTAAAATGCGGTGTGTCATATATTGTACTCCTGAGGGTGTCTTCTTAGATATACCTGAGAATCACGTTCAAGAAGTACAAGATATATTAGACACCCCTCAAAGGCTAATGTCGCATTCTGCTGTTATAGACAAGTGTCCATCAAAGGTAGAGGAAATGATCTCACGAATACCGGGTTCCCTTTGGACCAAAGATGGACAAGACACTGGATTGATGGCGAATGTAGCTCCAGTAGTAGTACATGTCAAAGATGGTAGGATAGCTCCAAAAATCCCTCAGTATCCTCTGAAGCCAGAGATAGAATTAGGAATTTTCCCTGTCATAGAGCGCTTGCTACAACAGGGCATCCTAGTCAGGACATCCAGCACTGCCAATAGTCCCATCTTCCCTGTGAAAAAGAGCGGGGGGAGGGGTTACCGGCTAGTGCAGGATTTAAGAGGAGTGAACAAAATAGTTGAGAGTCAATTCCCCGTAGTGCCCAATCCAGCTGTCATCTTGATGCAGATCCCCGCAACCTCTTCATACTTCACTGTCATTGATCTCTGTTCTGCCTTCTTTTCTGTCCCTCTCCACCCCGACAGTCAGTACCTTTTCGCCTTCTCTTACAGGGGAGTACAGTACACCTGGACTCGTCTTCCCCAAGGCTTCATTGACAGCCCAAGTATCTTCTCCCAAGCACTGCATGACTGTTTGCAATCCTTCCAACCTGAAAATGGCTCAGTGCTAATACAGTATGTTGATGACTTATTGTTGTGCTCTGACTCATTTGAAACGTCCTTGGCAGATACGAAGCAGCTGCTGCTTCACCTCTTCCAGACAGGACACAAGGTTTCAAAGGATAAATTACAGTTGTGCAGTAAAAGGGTGAGGTATCTGGGGCATTGCTTGACACAAGGACAACGACACCTCACTGCTGATAGGATAGAGGCGATTCGCGACATGACTCTGCCACAAACCCAGCCACAGATCCGCACTTTTCTTGGAATGTGTGGGTACTGCCGAAACTGGATCCCAGGGTTCTCCATACTGGCTTTACCTTTGCAAGAAATGGTCTCTTCGAACAAACCAGATCGGATCTCGCACACAGAGGAGTCCGAACTAGCATTTGAGAGACTCAAACAGTGCCTATCACAGGCACCTGCATTAGGCATGCCAGATTATGGGAAACCCTTTGAATTGTACGGTATGGAAAGTGTGGGTGTGCGGCAGGTGTTTTAACACAGAAACATGGTGATGCCAGCAGACCAGTAGCATACTACAGTGCACAGTTGGACACTGTAGCAAGGTCTCTCCCCACATGCTTGCGAAGTGTTGCAGCGATAGCTTTGCTAGTGAGTAAGAGCGAAGACGTAGTGTTAGGACACAACCTGACAATCCATACACCTCATGCAGTATCAGCCTTACTGAACTCCGCCCAAACCAGACATGTCTCATCGGCACGGTTTACAAAGTGGGAATTAGCACTAATGGCCCCTGTAAACATCACCATAAAGAGATGCAGCGCACTAAATCCTGCAACTTATCTGCCAAGTGTGCCTGGACAGGCACAAAGGGTGGAGGATGAGAATGATGGTGAAGGAGGATTTAGTGCAGACACTGATATGCATGATTGTATGGAATTCCTCAACCAAACTTTCACTGCGAGACCTGACATTAGTGACAACCCACTGGAAGGCGTAGATTTAACTTTTTACACTGACGGTAGTTGCCACAGACAGACGGACTCGGGAGACCTGTGTACTGGATACGCAGTTGTAGACGACAGAAGTATCATAGAAGCTGAGCCCCTGGGCCCACCGCACTCAGCACAAGTTGCTGAGCTGGTCGCCCTAACCAGAGCGTGTGAACTGGCCATGGGTAAGTCAGCTAATATATACACAGATTCTAGGTATGCTTTTGGAGTGGTACATGATTTCGGGGCCCTATGGCGCCTCAGAAATTTCATGACAGCAGCTGGCACACCCGTGGCGCATGCGACCCACATCAAAAGATTGCTATCAGCAATACAAGACCCCGACAGAGTGGCTGTTATCAAGTGCAAAGCAAACACTTACAGTTAAGACCCAGTGTCACTTGGTAACAGCCAGGTAGACGAAGCTGCCAAGGCAGCAGCAAGTTCAGCCACACTAACCAACATCACACCACTGATGACATTTAACACAATAAGCACACAACAACTCATTGAAATGCAAGATTTGTGTTCCCTGCAGTAGAAGTCCATCTGGAAGGCGAAGGGATATGGAAGAGAGTCTTCGGGCCTCTGGACAGATGGGCAAGGTAAGCCAGTGGCCCCCAAGATATATCTTCCAGCCCTAGCGGAAGCAGCTCACGGCCTGACCCACTTGGGCAAGGAAGGTATGTGCAAACTTGTCAGGGCATACTGGAGTGCACCAGGGTTCTCATCTCATGCAGGTAGGAGGGCAATGGCTTGTATTACCTGCATGAGAAAGAATGTTGGGAAGACAATACCGACGGAACCATCCCATATCCCTCCTACGGACGGACCCTTCCAGGTAATACAAATAGACTTCATACAGTTACCACCCTGTAGGAATCTGAAATATGTCCTAGTGTGTACAGATGTCTTTTCAAATTGGGTAGAAGCATTCCCCGCTGCCACAAATACTGCTACGTTCACTGCAAAGAAAATTGTGCAGGAATTTGTGTGTAGATATGGTATCCCTAGAATAATTGAAAGTGATAGGGGTACCCATTTTACAGGTGAAGTCTTTCAGGTCATGTGCAAACTGATGAGTATTAATAGCAAGCTACATACTCCGTACCGGCCACAGGCGAGCGCAAAAGTGGAGAGAATGAATAGCACTATTAAGAACAAGCTTAGCAAAGTGATGGTTGAAACTGGATTGTTGTGGCCAGAGGCATTGCCACTAGTGTTGTACAGCATCAGAACTACTCCCAGGTCACCACTTAACCTATCACCCTTTGAAGTTATTTTTGGGCGACAACCTCACGTAATGATTGATCCCCAGGATGATTTGAAATGTAATAATGAAGTGACTGTGCAATATTTGGTTAGGATGAGCCAGCAGCTCAGAAATCAACAAAGAAATCTAAAGCTGGTGATTCCTGACCTACCAAACAGTAATTGTCATGACATTGAACCTGGGGACTTTGTGATGATTCAAAATTTTCTACGCTCAGGTTGCCTCATTGACAGGTGGGAAAGACCGTACCAAGTTTTATTGACCAGTACAACAGCACTAAAGGTCGGCGAAAGAGAGACTTGGGTCCACTCGTCCCATTGCAAGAAAGTTGCAGACCCGGAGACAGCTCGTGATAAGGAGAAAGGTGAAGAGAACCTTGTATCGCTGGAGCAGCTATTCCGGGAGAACTAAAAAGGCAAGACTGTTGAGCGGCACCCGAGCATAGGGAGCGGAAAGAGCAAAGAGGGTTGGTGCAGCCAGAGACAGTTAACAAAGATCAAGGAAGGTTGTCGCACCAGTTTTTCTTTTTTCACCTCCCCACTACTTTCTCTTTGTTTTTCCCCCTCATCTTCCTATTTTTGTCCCTAACGAAATGGATCCATCCCAAGAGACTGTATTCAGGCTTTTTCTGGTGGTTTTGTTTTTGTGCAGGACAATTTGTTTTTGTGAGGGCCCCCGAGACGTCGAGCAAGGATCTGGAGTGAGTTCTGATGGAGAGTACGGGTTGGTAGGACCCCAGGATCAGCGTATCACTTTCGCCAAGGCTAGTATCAGAAAAAGGAAATCCACAAACCGGAACCCAACTCATCAATCACCAAAAATGTCATTTTATTGTTGTATGTACCGTTACATGTCTTCTGTTCATCTCTGTAGGGCTAGGTTAGTGAAACACACATAGTCATTAGATAATAGGGTCACATAATTGCTCACACATATGGATCCCCACGATGTATCATCAGATAAATGTGCTCCCCATTTATCATATAGCTCGGTGGAGTTTGTTGGACCATGTACAGACCCTTAATACGGGATGTGAAGGAATATAATGAATACTTCGCAAAGCCTAGAAGCTAGTGATGCACGATGATACATCCCCCTCAGGCAGTTACTCATACATACACGTATTTCCTATCACACTAGGCCATCCATTTCTCACCTATGACCTTTTCTCCCTCTTCCAAGGTACATACTCGCCCATTGTAATGTATAGCATGTAAATATTTTTTTCTGTTATTAATATTAGTGGCAGTTATTGTTGACTGCCAAAGGGTGGACTGTCGAAGTCGGAAAATATTGCAATACACACACCACATGCAAACACCACACAGATGGCATCCATGCATGTACTCAGTCTGCCGTGCGTGCGCATACTCGCAAATTGCGTACAATTGCCTCCCACGGGAGTGCGCGTACGGGCATGGTATGAGCAATTACAGAAAGATTCTTACTTGCAATGGAAATGATTAGACACATGCCACAGTGCCCAGCCTGTGTCGAGTCACTGTTCACACACACACTAATCTAACCAAACATGCACATCCTTCCAACACAATGTCTTGTTCACTCCAATGTTTGAACAGACCCCCTGGTCTGTGAAGAAAGACAAACACAAACCGAACAAGTCATCGTTTGGTGGGAGCCAGAACAATGGGAGACAAATATCCCAATAGATACACATAAGCCTGCGTTTTCAAATTATTAACTACAGGCAGCCTGCGGTCTAGAAAACCTTTGATATAATAGCAGGGAAACACTTATAATATATATATATATATATATATATGTGTATCTTGAGAATGGTTGGTCATTTCATGTGTAGGATCATGTTGCCTGGAGATAACATAACAAAGTAACCTAATGAACATGGAAATATCTGTCACACATTACATATTTCCCAAACTTAGTACACACATTACACAGTCTCCCCTTTCCCCTCATGCAACTTTTACTTATTTACAAGGCACAACAAGGGAATTATACACCTTTACAGTATGCGAGGGGACAGTAACTGATCAGAGCATCATGCATGGTATCTACGTGTTTGGATAATTATGAGTAATAATCCGGTGTTGGTTTGGAGTAGATCGCATGTCATTGCGAATAGTTATTCGCAAAGGCAGATTAAAGGTATATTTGTGTTTATTATGTACTTGGTATGCGGTGGGAATCCAGAGCTGACCAGCTGTACACACCCCTGGATCAAGGCATCACCCATCTCTTCAAACCAACCAATGACCTTTCCTGTACTGTAAACGACCATCCCTCCAACCAATCAGTGGAGAGCATACAACCCCATTGTATTATATTTTGGGCAGGGGTATATAAACCTTGCACCTGGGCCGGTCACTCTCTCTCTCTGCTTTTTAAAGACTCATAGGTCGTCTCGTCAGATGACTGGGGACCGGATCCGGTTGGCGCAAGCGACAAAGCGTACGTATCATTGGGTGTGACTCTCTCTCTGTGATTGAATTGTAAAGTGTTGTACCATTTATATTGTAACTTATTGTAATCCCCTTTTCAAATATATTATTACTTGTTGCTGCTTTGGACCACAACTTACAATCAAATACTGGTGTCGCATTCAGTTTCTGTTGAGCGTTTGTATAGTGTAATTGCCACATCTAGAGCTGCCTCGTGCTCTCAGCGTGTCGGTCTGTGTGTATGCACTGGAGTGTAAGCTGCACGGCTATTCTGGTGGGTGGTATTCATGTGACCGACAGTCACATGACCTCCTCCACCATGCCGAGCGCTCACTATCCCGATGGTCGGCATGCCGACCAACAGGGACTATTTCCACTCGTGGGTGTCCACGACACCCATAGAGTGGGAATAGAACCCGTGGCGACCGCAGGTCGCCACCGAGCCCGCAAGGGGCTTGCTGCACTCGCCCCTCCCCGCCGGGATCCCGGCGTCTGTATGCTGCCGGGATCCCGGCGTCGGTAAGCTGACCGGCGGTCAGGAGACCGCCGGTCAGCCGTACTACACCCATTCTGGTGTGTGTACGCAAAGTGCGTGCACAGTACGGGACTGTGTACGCTAACTGGGGACAGAGTACGAAGGTAAAGGATTTATTACAGCGGCCGCAGCGGCTTCAGTTACAGTGAGCAATAGGGGTTAGTGGCTGCTTTCCAAGAAGTCTATCGAACTTCTCACCACTCTTGGGATGAACACTGTGGATAGTATCACCTGTTGTATTTCTGTCCATGTTAGGACCTGAGTGGTCTCTCGCATCGCCATGTAACTTCGAGTACTGCCTTGTCGGTTGATATAGGCGACTGCTGTCGTGACATCCAACTGTACTCTTACTGGTTGAAAATGAAGATGAGCCAGCTCCAGTAACATAGAGTTCCAGTACATTTACGGGCAACCTGCTTTCCTGGGTTGACCACCGTCCCTGAAAGTGATAGTCTAGGGCTACCGCACCTCATCCTCTGAGACTCGCATCGGTCGTTAGAAGTATACAATTCCAGATTCCAAATCTTCGACTTGCAGTCAGATTGTTGGTCTGGAGCCACCATAGGAGCAATAACCTGGTTTGAGGTGACAATTGGCCCGTCTGATGTAGATGTAGGTGAGAACCTGACCATTGAGAGAGCAGGTCTAGTTGAAATGGTCTGGAGTGGAAACACCTGAGTTGTAGTGCCTCGAAAGCAGCCAGCAACTTTCCTAACAGTCGAATGCAAAGGTGTAAGAACACCTTCGGTTTGAGGACAAGCTGACCATTTGATGAATGTCGTGTACCTCGACTATTGGCAGAAACACATGTTGCTTCTTCATGTAACGTATTAATCCTAGAAATCAAAGTCTTTGGGATGGAATCAGGTTGGATTTATCGAAATTGAATAGCAGCATGATGTCAGATGGAGCTTTGATCTATAGGTCGTCCAGGTATGGGACTATTGTGATACCCCGCAATCTTTGGTGTGCAACCATCACCGACATGACCTTGGTGAAAACGCGGGGTACCGATGACAATCCGAATGGCAGCGCCCGAAATTGATAATGATCCTGTAAAATTGCAAACCTAAAAAAATACTTGATGAGGTTTCCAGATTGGGATGTGGAGATTAAGTACTCCTCTGGTTCCAAATTCATAATCACTGATTGAATCGATTCCATCTTGAACTGGTTTAGAGTTTTCAGGTTTAAATTGACCTGAGTGAACTGTCTGGTTTCGGTACTACAAAAAGGTTTGAGTAGAGCTTTTCACTAGACGAGCTATACCAGCATCTACAGAGGAATGAACTTCCCACTTAGTACATTACCCCTCTGTGAGAGGGTAGAAAAAAAGCCAGTTTTCTTAGTAACTAAAACTTCCTGTTAGGGGGACGCAAAGCCTCACGCATGAGTTCCGTGAGCTATCATGTCACAGGCTGGGTTTGAAAAATGACAGTTAGGAGCTGACTGGCTGGTCCTTTATCACCTTCCACTTTATTACTTTACCGAGCTTAATTAATCTGTTCCTGTGTAAGGTTATACCTTCGGAAGGGGATGCTGAGTCTCTACAGAACGACTTACTTAAACTGGAAGCATGGGCGTCAAAATGGAGAATGAGGTTCAATATAGACAAATGTTAGGTAATGTAATGTAATCTAAGGTAAGGTAATGCACTTTGGTAGCAAGAACAAATATAGGGGGTAATTCCAAGTTGATCGCAGCAGGATTTTTGTTAGCAATTGGGCAAAACCATGTGCACTGCAGGGGAGGCAGATATAACATGTGCAGAGAGAGTTAGATTTGGGTGGGGTGTGTTCAATCTGCAATCTAATTTGCAGTGTAAAAATAAAGCAGCCAGTATTTACCCTGCACAGAAATAAAATAACCAACCCAAATCTAACTCTTTCTGCACATGTTATATCTGCCTCCCCTGCAGTGCACATGGTTTTGCCCAATTGCTATCAAAAATCCTGCTGCGATCAACTTGGAATTACCCCCATACTACCTACACACTAAATTGGAAAAAACTAGGGGATTCGGTTTTGGAAAAAGATTTAGTAGTTAACATAGCTAACAAACTTTGCAGTAGTAGTACCCAAAGCAAGAATGCAGCAAATAAGGTAAACAAGGTATTAGCTTGCAGAAAGCGGGGAATTGATGCAAGGGATGAGTGTGTAATACTCCCATTATATAAATCACTAGTGAGGCCACATCTTGAATACTGTGCACAATTATGGGCACCATACTATAAAAAGGACATCCTGGAACTAGAAAAGGTTTAGAGACGGGCAACCAAATTGATTAAGGGGTTGGAGACGCTAGAATACGAGGAAAGGCTTGCTAGGCTAGGCATGTTTACACTGGAAAAAAGGAGATTAAGAGGGGACATGATTAACATTTACAAATATATAAGGGGACAATACACAGAGCTAGCAGGGGATTTGTGTTTGGTAAGATCAACACAAAGGACAAGCGGACACCTGCTTAGATTAGAGGAGATTCTGCACCCAGAAACGTAAAGCTTTCTTCACAGTAAGCACAATAGGTATTTGGAATTCCCTGCCTGAGAGAGTAGTAATGGCAGACTCGATCATTACTTTCAAGAATGGGCTAGATAAATTCCTAATGGATAAGGATATACAGGGTTATGGAGGGTAAATCATGCACTTAAGTAAAAAAGATACAAAAAAATAAGAATTTACTTACCGATAATTCTATTTCTCGTAGTCCGTAGTGGATGCTGGGGACTCCGTCAGGACCATGGGGATTAGCGGCTCCGCAGGAGACAGGGCACAAAAGTAAAAGCTTTAGGATCAGGTGGTGTGCACTGGCTCCTCCCCCTATGACCCTCCTCCAAGCCTCAGTTAGGATACTGTGCCCGGACGAGCGTACACAATAAGGAAGGATTTTGAATCCCGGGTAAGACTCATACCAGCCACACCAATCACACTGTACAACCTGTGATCTGAACCCAGTTAACAGCATGATAACAGCGGAGCATCTGAAAAGATGGCTCACAACAATAATAACCCGATTTTTGTAACAATAACTATGTACAAGTATTGCAGACAATCCGCACTTGGGATGGGCGCCCAGCATCCACTACGGACTACGAGAAATAGAATTATCGGTAAGTAAATTCTTATTTTCTCTGACGTCCTAAGTGGATGCTGGGGACTCCGTCAGGACCATGGGGATTATACCAAAGCTCCCAAACGGGCGGGAGAGTGCGGATGACTCTGCAGCACCGAATGAGAGAACTCCAGGTCCTCCTCAGTCAGGGTGTGCCCCTGACCAAGTATCAGCTCGGCAAAGTTGTAAAGCCGAGACCCCTCGGGCAGCCGCCCAAGATGAGCCCACCTTCCTTGTGGAATGGGCATTTACATATTTTGGCTGTGGCAGGCCTGCCACAGAATGTGCAAGCTGAATTGTACTACACATCCAACTAGCAATCGTCTGCTTAGAAGCAAGAGCACCCAGTTTGTTGGGTGCATACAGGATAACAGCAAGTCAGTTTTCCTGACTCCAGCCGTCCTGGAAACTTTATTTTCAGGGCCCTGACAACATCTAGCAACTTGGAGTCCTCCAAGTCCCTAGTAGCCGCAGGTACCACAATAAGCTGGTTCGGGTGAAACACTGACACCACCTTAGGGAGAAACTGGGGATGAGTCCGCAGCTCTGCCCTGTCCGAATGGACAATCAGATATGGGCTTTTTTGAGACAAACGCCGCCAATTCTGACACTCGCCTGGCCGAGGCCAGGGCCAACAGCATGGTCACTTTCCCTGTGAGTTATTTCAAATCCACAGATTTGAGCGGTTTAAACCAATGTGATTTGAGGAATCCCAGAACTACGTTGAGATCCCACAGTGCCACTGGAGGCACAAAAGGGGGTTGTATATGCAGTACTCCCTTGACAAACTTCTGGACTTCAGGAACTGAAGCCAATTCTTTCTGGAAGAAAATCGACAGGGCCGAAATTTGAACCTTAATGGACCCC
The DNA here is from genome assembly GCF_028390025.1 of Pseudophryne corroboree. NCBI lineage: Eukaryota > Metazoa > Chordata > Amphibia > Anura > Myobatrachidae > Pseudophryne > Pseudophryne corroboree. Next base: position 935,448,503 of record NC_086444.1, on the reverse strand, counting down.
AATTTTGAGGCCCATAGACACTCCTGTTTGCAGGAAATGCAGGAAACGACCGAGTTGAAATTTCTTCATGGGGCCTTCCTGGCCTCACACCACGCAACATATTTTCGCCACATGTGGTGATAATGTTGTGCGGTCACCTCCTTCCTGGCTTTGACCAGGGTAGGAATGACCTCTTCCGGAATGCCTTTTTCCCTTAGGATCCGGCGTTCAACCGCCATGCCGTCAAACGCAGCCGCGGTAAGTCTTGGAACAGACATGGTACTTGCTGAAGCAAGTCCCTTCTTAGCGGCAGAAGCCATGAGTCCTCTGTGAGCATCTCTTGAAGTTCCGGGTACCAAGTCCTTCTTGGCCAATCCGGAGCCACGAGTATAGTTCTTACTCCTCTACGTCTTATAATTCTCAATACCTTGGGTATGAGAAGCAGAGGAGGGAAGACATACACCGACTGGTACACCCACGGTGTTACCAGAACGTCCACAGCTATTGCCTGAGGGTCTTTTGACCTGGCGCAATACTTGTCCAGTTTTTTGTTCAGGCGGGACGCCATCATGTCCACCTTTGGTCTTTTCCAACGGTTCACAATCATGTGGAAGACTTCCCGATGAAGTCCCCACTCTCCCGGGTGGAGGTTGTGCCTGCTGAGGAAGTCTGCTTCCCAGTTGTCCACTCCCGGAATGAACACTGCTGACAGTGCTATCACATGATTTTCCGCCCAGCGAAAAATCCTTGCAGTTTCTGCCATTGCCCTCCTGCTTCTTGTGCCGCCCTGTCTGTTTACGTGGGCGACTGCCGTGATGTTGTCCCACTGGATCAATACCGGCTGACCTTGAAGCAGAGGTCTTGCTAAGCTTAGAGCATTGTAAATTGCCCTTAGCTCCAGTATATTTATGTGGAGAAAAATCTCCAGACTTGATCACACTCCCTGGAATTTTTTTCCCTGTGTGACTGCTCCCCAGCCTCTCAGGCTGGCCTCCGTGGTCACCAGCATCCAATCCTGAATGCCGAATCTGCGGCCCTCTAGAAGATGAGCACTCTGTAACCACCACAGGAGAGACACCCTTGTCCTTGGAGATAGGGTTATCCGCTGATGCATCTGAAAATGCGATCCGGACCATTTGTCCAGCAGATCCCACTGAAAAGTTCTTGCGTGGAATCTGCCGAATGGAATCGCTTCGTAATAAGCCACCATTTTTCCCAGGACTCTTGTGCAATGATGCACTGACACTTTTCCTGGTTTTAGGAGGTTCCTGACTAGCTCGGATAACTCCCTGGCTTTCTCCTCCGGGAGAAACACCTTTTTCTGGACTGTTTCCAGAACCATCCCTAGGAACAGCAGACGTGTCGTCGGAAACGGCTGCGATTTTGGATATTTAGAATCCACCCGTGCTGTCGTAGAACTACTTGAGATAGTGCTACTCCGACTTCCAACTGTTCTCTGGACCTTGCCCTTATCAGGAGATCGTCCAAGTAAGGGATAATTAAGACGCCTTTTCTTTGAAGAAGAATCATCATTTCGGCCATTACTTTGGTAAAGACCCGGGGTGCCGTGGACAATCCAAACGGCAGCGTCTGAAACTGATAGTGACAGTTCCGTACCACGAACCTGAGGTACCCTTGGTGAGAAGGGCAATTTGGGACATGGAGGTAAGCATCCTTGATGTCCAGGGACACCATATAGTCCCCTTCTTCCTGGTTCACTATCACTGCTGAGTGACTCCATCTTTATTTGAACCTTTGTATGTAAGTGTTCAAAGATTTCCCATTTAGAATAGGTCTCACCGAACCGTCTGGCTTCAGTACCACAATATAGTGTGGAATAATACCCCTTTCCTTGTTGTAGGAGGGGTGCTTTGATTATCACCTGCTGGGAATACAGCTTGTGAATTGTTTCCAATACTGCCTCCCTGTCGGAGGAAGACGTTGGTAAAGCAGACATCAGGAGCCTGCGAGGGGGAGACGTCTCGAATCTCCAGTCTGTACCCCTGGGATACTACTTGTAGGATCCAGGGGTCCACTTGCGAGTGAGCCCACTACGCGCTGAAACTCTTGAGACGACCCCCCACCGCACTTGAGTCCGCTTGTACGGCCCCAGCGTCATGCTGAGGACTTGGCAGAAGCTGTGGAGGGCTTCTGTTCCTGGGAATGGGCTGCCTGCTGCAGTCTTCTTCCCTTTCCTCTATCCCTGGGCAGATATGACTGGCCTTTTGCCCGCTTGCCCTTATGGGGACGAAAGGACTGAGGCTGAAAAGACGGTGTCTTTTTCTGCTGAGATGTGATTTGGGGTAAAAAAAAGGTGGATTTTCCAGCTGTTGCCGAGGCCACCAGGTCCGATGGACTGACCCCAAATAACTCCTCCCCTTTATACGGCAATACTTCCATGTGCCGTTTGGAATCTGCATCACCTGACCACTGTCGTGTCCATAAACATCTTCTGGGAGATATGGACATCGCACTTACTCTTGATGCCAGAGTGCAAATATCCCTCTGTGCATCTCGCATATATAGAAATGCATCCTTTAAATGCTCTATAGTCAATAAAATACTGTCCCTGTCAAGGGTATCAATATTTTCAGTCAGGGAATCCGACCAAGCCACCCCAGCGCTGCACATCCAGGCTGAGGCGATCGCTGGTCGCAGTATAACACCAGTATGTGTGTATATACCTTTTTAGGATATTTTCCAGCCTCTCAGCTGGCTCCTTGAGGGCGGCCCTATCTGGAGACGGTACCGCCACTTGTTTTGATAAGCGTGTGAGCGCCTTATCCACCCTAAAGGGTGTTTCCCAACGCGCCCTAACTTCTGGCGGGAAAGGGTATACCGCCAATAATTTTCTATCGGGGGAAACCCACGCATCATCACACACTTCATTCAAATTTATCCGATTCAGGAAAAACTGCAGGTAGTTTTTTCACACCCCACATAATACCCTTCTTGTGGTACTTGTAGTATCAGAAATATGTAACACCTCCTTCATTGCCCTTAACATGTAACGTGTGGCCCTAAAGGAAAATACGTTTGTTTCTTCACCGTCGACACTGGAGTCAGTGTCCGTGTCTGTGTCGACCGACTGAGGTAAATGAGCGTTTTACAGCCCCTGACGGTGTTTGAGACGCCTGGACAGGTACTAATTTGTTTGCCGGCCGTCTCATGTCGTCAACCGACCTTGCAGCGTGTTGACATTATCACGTAATTCCTTAAATAAGCCATCCATTCCGGTGTCGACTCCCTAGAGAGTGACATCACCATTTCAGGCAATTGCTCCGCCTCCTCACCAACATCGTCCTCATACATGTCGACACACACGTACCGACACACAGCACACACACAGGGAATGCTCTGATAGAGGACAGGACCCCACTAGCCCTTTGGGGAGACAGAGGGAGAGTTTGCCAGCACACACCAAAAACGCTATAATTATACAGGGACAACCTTTATATAAGTGTTTTTCCCTTATAGCATTTTAATATATATATACATATCGCCAAATAAGTGCCCCCCCTCTCTGTTTTAACCCTGTTTCTGTAGTGCAGTGCAGGGGAGAGCCTGGGAGCCTTCCCACCAGCATTTCTGTGAGGGAAAATGGCGCTGTGTGCTGAGGAGAATAGGCCCCGCCCCCTTTTCGGCGGGCTTCTTCTCCCGTTTTTCTGAGACCTGGCAGGGGTTAAATACATCCATATAGCCCCCAGGGGCTATATGTGATGTATTTTTAGCCAGAATAAGGTACTATCATTGCTGCCCAGGGCGCCCCCCCCCAGCGCCCTGCACCCTCAGTGACCGCTGCTATGAAGTGTGCCGACAACAATGGCGCACAGCTGCAGTGCTGTGCGCTACCTTACGAAGACTGAAGAGTCTTCTGCCGCCGTTTCTGGACCTTCACTTTTCGGCATCTGCAAGGGGGGTCGGCGGCGCGGCTCCGGGACGAACCCCAGGGTGAGACCTGTGTTCCGACTCCCTCTGGAGCTAATGGTGTCCAGTAGCCTAAGAAGCCAATCCATCCTGCACGCAGGTGAGTTCACTTCTCTCCCCTAAGTCCCTCGTAGCAGTGAGCCTGTTGCCAGCAGGACTCACTGAAAATAAAAAACCTAACAAACTTTTACTCTAAGCAGCTCTTTAGGAGAGCCACCTAGATTGCACCCTTCTCGGCCGGGCACAAAAATCTAACTGAGGCTTGGAGGAGGGTCATAGGGGGAGGAGCCAGTGCACACCACCTGATCCTAAAGCTTTTACTTTTGTGCCCTGTCTCCTGCGGAGCCGCTAATCCCCATGGTCCTGACGGAGTCCCCAGCATCCACTTAGGACGTCAGAGAAATAGAGGAATTGACATAATGGATAACCATTCACCACAGTTATAATCAGTTTTAACATATTACAGTGTAGGAGATCATTAACAGGTTGAACTCGATGGACAAATTGTCTTTTTTCAATCTCAGAAACTATGTTACTGTGTTCCTATGTTACTGTACAAAATCCTGAGAGTCTAAGCCAGCCAAACAGGATCTGCATATAATCAGTATAGGAGCCCCAGCCTCCACCTTGTCTTTAGAGGACTTCCCTTTAGACGTAGTAAATAATTCACACAGTGTGTAATTACTAAACATGCAATATGACTCCCTTCACAATTTCCAAGTAAATGTGAGGTACAATAAAACCCTTAAACACCTGGTATGTGAGAGAGTAAATACAAGGATAACTATGCAGTACAGCATGATTTAAAAGAACAAACAGCAGTAGCTAGCAAGAAGTCTCATACAACGCATATATATTGGGCACTGTATCAACTACACAAGCCTCAGAGGCTGGAGAGGTATAAAGGGAGACTAAATCTGGCTTCTAAGACTTGCTGTGGCAGGCTTGTGTAACAACGGCTGCCGAGTGTCTCACTCACTGGGGGAGGAGGGTAGAAGTAGCAGCTCAAAAAGGTGGGAAAATCCTTAGAGAAATCACACCCTGGGCTGGGGGAGGGGCTACCAGGGAGAGCCACCTCCACTATGCTGACATCACCCCCAGGGCTGACCCTGGCCTTGCAAGTATCTCCCGATGCCAGATACATATTATAGCCCTGATTGTCTAGCGAAGGAACGTGAGCGACCGAGTTCCCGCCCTCAGTGGTCTCCGTCACCGGAAGCTAATGGCCACTGTGCACTATAGTACATGAGATTCCCCGCAAGCTGGGAATCACCTTAACTGATCACCTGTACATCCTGCTGCGGTCTGGGTCCAGAAGGAGCTGTTTGCTAGAAAGATCCAGCTGGCGTCTGCAAAAATCACTTGCAAAGTCTTCTGTGTTGTGGCGCCGGCAGTGATGCTGAAGCAGTAGTGCAGGCGCCCTATGGGACGTCCCCGCTACTTGCTCTGACAATCAAGTAACTAAATAGTTAAGAAAATCATAAAAGAAAGCTTGGAGCTGCTTAACAGCAGCTCCCCTGTCTAAAGGAGCATCCAGCGCCTACCAGCACCAAACAAAAACTGGATGGGCTGGGGTATATAGGAGGAAGGCCCAGTGCATCCTGGGACCTGAAAGGTTAACTGTTTGGTGCCTGTTTCTCTCCAAACCACTTATACCCCATGGTAAACCCTTTGGACCCTGAAGAAGAAATAAAACTTTCATGTAAGTGATGTAACATGGTATGTCGAGACAGATTCTGCTCATTAGATTTTGTTCTGTGTTTGTTTTTTAGTTATTAGCCAGCAGTACTGTAGCAGTCAGAAGGTAACTCCTTTTATTTTACTCCATTGCATATTAAAGTATAGATTTTAGGTCAGAAATCCTTCAGAGTATATTAAATGGACTCTGGGACTGTTAGAACTATAAGTACATAAAATGATCAGGGAAATCTATAGAGTACAACATAAAATAGTTGCTAGATTTAAAAAGCAAGCGCCACCATGTATGACTGAGAATCAGTATCAGATATGGGGACAACACAAGGGAATCGCATGTGCACACACCTTATATGCCATCAACAAAAATTGCAAGCTTTCTAATCCCAAGCAACAAACATGGAAACTGCTGATTATGCCTAGTCAAAACTCACACTGTAATGTGGCTACAGTAAGGAGTACAATTTGTGCCTTACAGTAAAAAAAGATTAATCAAGTTCCCTGTAAAATATAGGTTTGGGGGAAACAAGAATCTGTAGAGGCCACCCATATACCTGAATTAAGCCAATTCTGGTCATATCCTCTTTTGGTTAGAATACGGACAATCACATAAACCAAAGCATAAGTAACACTAAATTTGCAGGCAGGTGTAAAATCCTTAAGATTTTGTTACTATGGAACGTTTAAAACTTAAGGGGTCAATTCAATTAAGAGCGATGCAAAAATAATTTGTTCTGGCAGTATGTATATAAGATGTGCAGTGCACATACATCTCATACAGGTGGTAGACTTAATTTGTGCATTCTAATATTCAGCTCTAAAGCTGTAAACAAATGTGCAACTTAGGGTTCCATTGCTGGCATTCAGATGCTGTCACTCCGAATTGTATTAACCTTACAATGGTCTGGGCCATTGCAGTCCTCTAAAAAACAAAAACAACAACTAAATTGTTTGATGGAATAGAAGCATTGACAAATAATAGCTATGGTAGACTTACCGTTGATAACTCTATTTCTCCTAAGTCCACAGGATAAACATTGGGATATGAGGTAGCGAAAGCGGATTGGCACCAACGATCAAAGTTTTCGGCCTCCCAGAATGCAACGGGCCAGTCCCCTATATCCACACCCCCTGAGACTCAGCCAATTCAGTTGTTTTTCAAAGCTCAAGGCAGGAGCATTATAGAGAGCCCTAATAAGGCGAGAAGAACACACATGCACACCCTTCCGTACAAGAAGTAAGATATTAGTAGGTGAAAGGATCCTCAAATCAGGTGCATCGGGGGGATCCCTGTGGACTTAGGAGAAATAGAGTTATCAACGGTAAGTCTACGTAACTATTATTTCTCCTGCAGGGTCCACAGGATAAACATTGGGATGTCCCATAGCAATTTTAGTGGTGGGGACGCTCCTGATTGGACAGGAGTATCCTTCGCCCGAATTCAGCATCCTGAGAGGCAAAGGTATCAAAGGCATAATGTCTAATGAATGTGTTAATGGAAGACCATGTGGCCGTCTTACATATCTGTTCAGCTGAAGCACCACGTTGTGCTGCCCATGAATGACCTACCTTACGAGTAGAGTGAGCAGAGACATTAGCCGGAATAGGGAGATCAGTTTGAGAATATGCATCTGAAATAATCATCCAAAGCCACCTCGCCAGTGTCTGCTTGTCAGCAGGCCATCCTCTCTTGTGAAATCCGTAGAGAACAAAGAGTGTCTGCCTTTCTGATAGCACTGATACGATCCACGTCGATCCTTTAGGCACGGACTACATCCAACGATGCATCTCCAGTAGAAATGTCCGGCCCTTGGAAGGCCAGGACTACAATTTCTTTGTTAAGGTGGAATTCAGACACCTTTGGAAGATACCCAGATTGGTTCTGAGAACTGCTCTAAACTGGATGAAAAATCAGAAAAGGAGGGCGACATATTAATGTCCCTAAATCCGAAACTCTTCTAGCTGAAGTAATAGCCAGTAGAAAGAAAAACTTTAGCTGTCAGCCATTTAAGATCCACTTGCTTTAGTGGTTCAAATGGAGCATCTTGAAGGGACTTTAGGACTAAACTTAAATCCCAGGGCACTGCAGGAGGAATAAAAGGAGGTTGGATGTGAAGCATTCCCTGGAAGAAAGTGCGAACATCTTGTAGGTTAGCAATTTTCTTTTAAAACCATACAGTCAATGCTGACACCTGCACTCTCAAGGAAGCCACCCATAGACCTTTGTCCATTCCTGCCTGACTCTGGAAACCCTGAAAGACCTAGGGTCAAATTTCCAGTCACCGCACCATTGAATATAGGCTTGCCATATTCGAAGATAAATGTGAGCAGAGGATGGTTTCCTTGCTCTGAGCATTGTTTGAATTATAGGTTGTGAGTATCCTCTTGCTTTCAGGATGGAAGTCTCTTGATCCACGCCGTCAAAGACAGTCGATCCAGATGGGACAGTAGATCTGGACGTTGAGGGAGTAGTAATGGAGGATCCATCGACAGCCTCTGCAGATCTGTGTACTAATGTCTTCTGGGCCAAGCCGGAGCTAATAGTATCACGGCACCCTTTCCTTGTTTTACCTTTCGCATCACCCTAAGTTACAGGGCTATCGGTGCAAACACATAGGCCAGACGAAAGTCCCAACCCACTGACAAGACATCCACAGAGGTCACTCTGGGATCCTTTGTTCTTGACCCGTATGCGGGAACTTTGTTGTTCTGACGGGACGCCATGAGATCTCTCTCCGGTTACCCCCACTTGTCTACCAGACCTCGGGTTGTAAAGCCCATTCATTTGCATGAATTGCGTGTCGACTGAGAAAATCCTCTTCCCAGTTTAGGACTCCCGGAATGAATACTGCGGACAAGGCTGGATGAGGACGCTCTGCCCAACTTAACGTACAGCTTATCTCCTTCATTGCTTTTTGGCTGCGAGTTCCTCCCTGATGATTGAGGTACGCTACTGCAGTTGCATTGTCCGAGTGAATTTGAACTGGTTTCCCCTGGAGGATGTCCTTTGCCTGAATGAGTGCCATATATATGGCCTGAAGTTCCAATATATTTATTGACAGGCAACTTTCTTCCTTGGTCCACTGCCCCTGGAAGCAACTTCTTCCTGACACTGCTCCCCAGCCCTAAAGACTAGCATCCGTTGTCAGAAACTTCCCAATCTGATATCCAAAAGGGTCTCTCTTTGTTCAGATGGGATGTCTGTAGCCACCAGGCTAATGACCTCCTTACTTCCAGAGGAAGGACCATAGTCTGTGTTTTCATTGTCTGATGTAACCCATTCCATCTGGAAAGGATCAGACGTTGCAGAATCCTCGAATGAAATTGAGCAGACTCCTCCATGTCGAATGTCGACACCATAGATCCCATCACACGCATTGCTGCGTGAATGGATACCCTTTGAGTGTGTAGCAGCTCCTGGATCCTCTACTGAATTTTGGATAATTTTGTTCAGAGGTAAAATTACTCTCTGAAGACTCGAATCTAACACTGCTCCCAAGTGAGTCATCCGTTGTGACAGAACCAGGGACGACTTTGCCCAATTTATGAGCCAACCGTGTCTCTGCAAACAAGCTATTGTCTGTTGCAGATGACACTGAAGCAATTCCTGAGACTGTGCCAGGATTAATAGTTCATCGAGTTATGGCAAAATTCTTATCCCTGCTGACGGAGATAAGCCGCCATAACCACCATAATTTTGGTGAACACTCTGGGAGTTGTGGCCAGTCTACATGGTAGGGCCTGAAACTTAAAGTATTGCTGGAGGATAGCAAACCTGAGATGGCACTGATGGGACAGTGCTATAGGAACATGCAGGTAAGCATCCTGGATATCCAGGGATACCATAAAATCCCCAGGCTCCATGGCCAAAATAATGGAACGTAAAGTCTCCATATGAAACCGAGGCACCCAAAAGTACTTGCTTAGCACCTTGAGATTGAGTATGGGCCATAACGACCCATTTGGCTTCTGAACCAACAGGTCGGAATAAAAACCTTGTCCTCGTTGCACAGGAGGAACTGGAATTATCACTCCTGACTGAAGCAACTTATGAACTGCCTCTTGCAAAGCCCTGGCCTTCGTTTCCACTGAAGACGGGCTGGTACAAAAAAATATATATATATTTGCGGAGGGTGTTTCTTGAAGGCAAACGCATAACCGTGAGATACCGCTTCTTGCACCCAGGCATCCATGGTGGACTGCTGCCAGATATGTGCAAAATAAAGAAGTCGGCCTCCCACCCTGGGATCCCCCAGGTGGAGGCCGGCACCATCAGGCTGATGGCTTATCTTCTGACTTGGAAGCCGGCCCTCTGGTAGACAAATGCTTTTTAGTCTTACCTGACTTGTCAGATTGAGACTGTTTGCCATAACCCTTTCCTTTTGCTTTTCCCAGAGTCCGAAAGGGCCGAAAAGCTGGAAATCTAGGCTTGGATTTGTATGTGGAAGGAAACTTCACTTTATTGGAGTCTGCTTCTGACTCCAAAATACTGTTTAATTCTTTACCAAAAAGAATATCTCCAGTAAAAAGGCAAAGACTCTAGAACCTTCTTAGATTCTGAGTCAGCTTTCCATGTACGTAGCCAAACTGCTCTGCGAGCTGCTACTGCTGAAGTTTGAGAAGCAATTGTACCCAAATCCAAGGCTGCTTCTTCCATAAAAATAGCCGCCTGTTTAATATGTGCAATATGGGATTTTTGCTCTCTAGATGCCAATGAAAGATCATCCTCCAATGCATCAGCCCAGGCTGCCACTTCTTTTGCCATCCAGGCTGATCTTACGATTGCTCCAGACAATCTATTTTCCTATCCGTGACATCATTTAATGATGTTGAAGGCAGAGATAAGGTAGATTTTCGCACCAATCGAATGACATGCGTACCTACTTTGCGAGCCACCTCCCTTTTTAAACAGTCCCCACCCGAAGTGGATAATTGGAATTCCATTTCTTTGGAATTCTAAACTTCTTACTGGGTGTAACCCAAGCCTCTTGCATAATTTCAGTCAGCTGTTTTGACCCAGGAAACCCAGTCCTAACTGTTTTGGGACATTTAAACACAAGTGCCGTAGAGTTTAACAAAGGCTCTGCTGCTTCATCTAAGGATAGAATGGCTTTCATATCACTAATTAGCTCAGGTATGTCCACTGAGCTGAGGCCTTTATCCTAGTCTCTGTATGAAGACCCAGTGTGCGATGAGTCCTCATCTGAAACATGTGTAGATTGTGAAGATGTTTTCATGTCAATGTGATTTACTTACCACTGGCCTTTCAGGCTGTTTTTGTTGAGAGGCTGCAGATTCTTGTACTGGATGTGGTAAACCACATGGAGAATGTTGCATGTAAGTACTAATAGGGTAACTTATCCCTGGTATAGGTGCTGGCATTATCCGCTCAGCTATACTGGATAATGTCTGTACAAAAGTAGCTAATGGGGGTTCATCTTGAACCTGTGCCTGCCTCAGATTATTCAGGAGGCTTTGGTGAAAGCTAAAACAGTTTGCACATAATCCATTTTGAACCAGATCCCGAGAGGTTAACCCAGCTTTGCAAGACAAACATGAAATGAGTGTTGGTGCTGTTGTAGAGAGTGTATCCTCCCCACCCTTGCCTCTCCTAGAAATGATAAATAAATCACACACCTGTACAGTGTTATCTACGCAATTTGTGACTGCAATCACTTTAAAATTTGTTAAAGTGACAATCCCTACTTTGCACCAGCATTGAGGATCGGAATACACAGAAACTGACAGAATATAGGGGGTCATTCAGAGTTGTTCGCTCATTGCCGATTTTCGCTATACTGCGATTAGTCGCTTACTGCGCATGCGCAAGGTACGCAGAGCGCATGCACTTCGTTATTTTACACAAAAGTTAGGTATTTTACTCACGGCCTAACGAGGATTTTTCATCGTTCTGGTGATCGTAGTGTGATTGACAGGAAGTGGGTGTTTCTGGGTGGAAACTGGCCGTTTTCTGGAAGTGTGCGAAAAAACGCTGGCGTTTCTGGGAAAAACGCGGGAGTGTCTGAAGAAACGGGGGAGTGTCTGGGCGAACGCTGGGTGTGTTTGTGACGTCAAACCAGGAACGAAACTGACTGAACTGATCGCAATGTAGGAGTAAGTCTCGAGCTACTCAGAAACTGCTAAGAAATTTCTATTCGCAATTCTGCTAATCTTTCGTTCGCAATTCTGCTAAGCTAAGATACACTCACAGAGGGCGGCGGCTTAGCGTGTGCAATGCTGCTAAAAGCAGCTAGCGAGCAAGCAACTCGGAATGAGGGCCATAGTAAAGTCAGCAATCACACTAGCAATCAGTCACAGGTTATACATTAGTATAATAAGCAATATGAGCACATAATCAACTACAGATACATTTCAAGTATGTAGAAACATATTACTGCAATACCTTATATAGGATTTTAAACATATTCAGTCACACAGCGACAGAAACAGCAGCAATAGTTTACAGACTCCTATGCATCAGGCACTTATCCAACTATTCATACTCAAAGGTAGAGAGAGACTTAGGGGGTAATTCAGACCTGATGGCAAAGGTGCATTTTATGCATCCCTGTGATCAGGTAGTCACCGCCTACAGGGGGAGGTGGAATTCGCTGTACAGGTGTGCGATTGCATGTGCAGGAGAGCTGCACAAACAGAAGTTTGTGCAGTCTCTGCACAGCCCAGGACTTACTCAGCCACTGCGATGATCAGGGCCAGAGCGGATGTCAGGAATCCTCCCTCCAAACACCTGGTCCCTCCTGCATTTTCCCGTACACTCCTCAAAAACGGTCAGTTGCCACCCACAGACTCCCTCTTCCTGTCAATCTCCTTGCGTTCGCCGATGCAATGGGATTTTGTACACCATCCTGTCACTCCCCGTTGCTACGGATCATCACGCCTGCGCATTGCGGTGCATACGCAGTTCAGACTTGATCGCCCGCTGTGCAAAAACGCACAGCAGCGATCAGGTCTGAATGGGCCCCTTAGTGCTGTATCACCCGGCTCCGGATAGTGGGATACAGGGAGACTTCACCCCGCTTCCTGGATCGATCAATACGTTAGAGAACGCTGAGTGGATCTAGACGCTATTAGTGTACACAACCACCCCGTGAACCTACAGTGAACACAGACGCCCAAGTGAACACCGACACACCAGTTATACAGTCGCCTATGCTGCAACTGGGTCCTTTTAGATACATAGCATCTCAGGCGACAGCGGGAACTCAGTTTATGGGGGGAAATTCGGAGGAAACTGGTCATGAACCGGGGGCAGGGGCAAACAAGAGAGCATCTTACTCCCCACTGCTGACATCAACCCTAGGGATCGCAGCCTCATACTTCCCCTGGAGCCTATGATCCCTGAGGCCTAGCGCTGGGGCACCCGAGGTGGCAGCCACGTCAGCGACTGTTCAGCAGTCTCCATCCTGAAGCGGCTGTATCTCGCATTTCCCCTATTAAGCGGAACCAATGTTTACCTTCTCCCCGTGCTCCGGCCACAGCCTGGTAACATCTGCTGGACTTGCTAGTACATCCTACGCAGACGCCTGCCGAAACAGCACTGTACACATAGGTAAGCGCTGTTGCGATCCGGCGAGGAGTTGTTGGAGCAACTCTTTCTAAGGTACGTATAAGACGCTTTTTAGAAAGATCGCTCAAAAAAAATAAGATTTTACTTACCGATAAATCTATTTCTCGTAGTCCGTAGTGGATGCTGGGGACTCCGTCAGGACCATGGGGATTAGCGGCTCCGCAGGAGACAGGGCACAAAACTAAAGCTTTAGGATCAGGTGGTGTGTACTGGCTCCTCCCCCTATGACCCTCCTCCAAGCCTCAGTTAGGATACTGTGCCCGGACGAGCGTACACAATAAGGAAGGATATTGAATCCCGGGTAAGACTCATACCAGCCACACCAATCACACCGTATAACTTGTGATCTGAACCCAGTTAATAGTATGACAAACGTAGGAGCCTCTGAACAGACGGCTCAGAACAATAACAACCCGATTTTTTTTTTTGTAACAACAACTATGTACAAGTATTGCAGACAATCCGCACTTGGGATGGGCGCCCAGCATCCACTACGGACTACGAGAAATAGATTTATCGGTAAGTAAAATCTTATTTTCTCTGACGTCCTAAGTGGATGCTGGGGACTCCGTCAGGACCATGGGGATTATACCAAAGCTCCCAAACGGGCGGGAGAGTGCGGATGACTCTGCAGCACCGAGTGAGAGAACTCCAGGTCCTCCTCAGCCAGGGTGTGCCCCTGACCAAGTAGCAGCTCGGCAAAATTGTAAAGCCGAGACCCCTCGCGCAGTCGCCCAAGATGAGCCCACCTTCCTTGTGGAATGGGCATTTATATATTTTGGCTGTGGCAGTCCTGCCACAGAATGTGTAAGCTGAATTGTACTACACATTCAACTAGCAATCGTCTGCTTAGAAGCAAGAGCACCCAGTTTTTTGGGTGCATACAGGATAACAGCAAGTCAGTTTTCCTGACTCCAGCCGTCCTGGAAATCTATATTTTCAGGGCCCTGACAACATCTAGCAACTTGGAGTCCTCCAAGTCTCTAGTAGCCGCAGGTACCACAATAAGCTGGTTCAGGTGAAACGCTGACACCACCTTAGGGAAAAACTGGGGACGAGTCCGCAGCTCTGCCCTGTCCGAATGGACAATCAGATATGGGCTTTTGTGAGACAAAGCCGCCAATTCTGACACTCGCCTGGCCGAGGCCAGGGCCAACATCATGGTCACTTTCCATGTGAGATATTTCAAATCCACAGATTTGAGCGGTTTAAACCAACGTGATTTGAGGAATCCCAGGACTACGTTGAGATCCCACAGTGCCACTGGAGGCACAAAAGGGGGTTGTATATGCAGTACTCCCTTGTCAAATTTCTGGACTTCAGGAACTGAAGCCAATTCTTTCTGGAAGAAAATCGACAGGGCCGAAATTTGAACCTTAATGGACCCCAATTTGAGGCCCATAGACACTCCTGTTTGCAGGAAATGCAGGAATCGACCGAGTTGAAATTTCTTCGTGGGGCCTTCCTGGCCTCACACCACGCAACATATTTTCGCCACATGTGGTGATAATGTTGTGCGGTCACCTCCTTCCTGGCTTTGACCAGGGTAGGAATGACCTCTTCCGGAATGCCTTTTTCCCTTAGGATCCGGCGTTCAACCGCCATGCCGTCAAACGCAGCCGCGGTAAGTCTTGGAACAGACATGGTACTTGCTGTAACAAGTCCCTTCTTATCGGCAGAGGCCCTGAGTCCTCTGTGAGCATCTCTTGAAGTTCCGGGTACCAAGTCCTTCTTGGCCCATCCGGAGCCACGAGTATAGTTCTTACTCCTCTACGTCTTATAATTCTCAGTACCTTTGGTATGAGAAGCAGAGGAGGGAACACATACACCGACTGGTACACCCCTGGTGTTACCAGAACGTCCACAGCTATTGCCTGAGGGTCTCTTGACCTGGCGCAATACCTGTCCAGTTTTTTGGTCAGGCGGGACGCCATCATGTCCACCTTTGGTCTTTCCCAACGGTGCACAATCATGTGGAAAAAACTTCTCGATGAAGTCCCCACTCTCCCGGGTGGAGGTCGTGCTGAGGAAGTCTGCTTCCCAGTTGTCCACTCCCGGAATGAAAACTGCTGACAGTGCTATCACATGATTTTCCGCCCAGCGAAGAATCCTTGCAGTTTCTGCCATTGTCCTCCTGCTTCTTGTGCCGCCCTGTCTGTTTACGTGGGCGACTGCCGTGATGTTGTCCCACTGGATCAATACCGGCTGACCTTGAAGCAGAGGTCTTGCTAAGCTTATAGCATTGTAAATTGCTCTTAGCTCCAGTATATTTATGCGGAGAGAAGTCCCCAGACTTGATCACACTCCCTGGAAATTTTTTCCCTGTGTGACTGCTCCCCAGCCTTTCAAACTGGAATCCGTGGTCACCAGGACCCAGTCCTGAATGCATAACTGTGGCCCTTTAGTAGATGAGCACTCTGCAGCCACCACAGAAGAGACACCCTTGTCCTTGGAGACAGGGTTATCCGCTGTTGCATCTGAAGATGCGATCCGGACCATTTGTCCAGCAGATTCCACTGAAAAGTTCTTGCGTGAAATCTGCCGAATGGAATCGCTTCGTAAGAAGCCACCATTTTTCCCAGGACCCTTGTGCAATGATGCACTGACACTTTTCCTGGTTTTTGGAGGTTCCTGACTAGCTCGGATAACTCCCTGGCTTTCTCCTCCGGGAGAAACACCTTTTTCTGGACTGTGTCCAGAATCATCCCTAGGGACAGCAGACGTGTCGTCGGAGACAGCTGCGATTTTGGAATATTTAGAATCCACCCGTGCTGTCGTAGAACTACTTGAGATAGTGCTACTCAGACCTCCAACTGTTCTCTGGACCTTGCCCTTATCAGGAGATCGTCCAAGTAAGGGATAATTAAGACGCCTTTTCTTTGAAGAAGAATCATCATTTCGGCCATTACCTTGGTAAAGACCCGGGGTGCCGTGGACAATCCAAACGGCAGCGTCTGAAACTGATAGTGACAGTTTTGTACCACGAACCTGAGGTACCCTTTGTGAGAAGGGCAAATTTGGACATGGAGGTAAGCATCCTTGATGTCCAGGGACACCATATAGTCCCCTTCTTCCTGGTTCGCTATCACTGCTCTGAGTGACTCCATTTAGAATAGGTCTCACCGAGCCGTCTGGCTTCAGTACCACAATATAGTGTGGAATAATACCCCTTTACTTGTTGTAGGAGGGGTACTTTGATTATCACCTGCTGGGAATACAGCTTGTGAATTGTTTCCAATACTGCCTCCCTGTCGGAGGTAGACGTTGGTAAAGCAAACTTCAGGAACCTGCGAGGGGGAGACGTCTCGAATTTCCAATCTGTACCCCTGGGATACTACTTGTAGGATCCAGGGGTCCACTTGCGAGTGAGCCCACTGCGTGCTGAAACTCTTGAGACGACCCCCCACCGCACCTGTTTTTACGGCCCCAGCGTCATGCTGAGGACTTGGCAGAAGCGGTGGAAGGCTTCTGTTCCTGGGAATGGGCTGCCTGCTGCAGTCTTCTTCCCTTACCTCTATCCCTGGGCAGATATTATGGGGACGAAAGGACTGAGGCTGAAAAGACTATGTCTTTTTCTGCGGAGATGTGACTTGGGGTAAAAAAGGTGGATTTTCTAGCTGTTGCCGTGGCCACCAGGTCCGATGGACCGACCCCAAATAACTCCTCCCCTTTATACGGCAATACTTCCATGTGCCGTTTGGAATCTGCATCACCTGACCACTGTCGTGTCCATAAACATCGTCTGGCAGATATGGACATCGCACTTACTCTTGATGCCAGAGTTTCGCATATATAGAAATGCATCTTTTAAATGCTCTATAGTCAATAAAATACTGTCCCTGTCAAGGGTATCAATATTTCCAGTCAGGGAATCCGACCAAGCCACCCCAGCGCTGCCCATCCAGGCTGAGGCGATCGCTGGTCGCAGTATAACACCAGTATGTGTGTATATACTTTTTAGGATATTTTCCAACCTCCTATCAGTTGGCTCCTTGAGGGCGTCCGTATCTGGAGACGGTAACGCCACTTGTTTTTATAAGCGTGTGAGCGCCTTATCCACCCTAAGGTGTGTTTCCCAACGCGCCATAACTTCTGGCGGGAAAAGGTATACCGCCAATAATTTTCTATCGGGGGAAACCCACGCATCATCACACACTACATTTAATTTATCTGATTCAGGAAAAACCACATGTAGTTTTTTCACACTCCACATAATACCCTTTTTTGTGGTACTTGTAGTATCAGAAATATGTAACATCTCCTTCATTGCCCTTAACAAGTAACGTGTGGCCCTAAAGGAAAATACGTTTGTTTCTTCACCGTCGACACTGGAGTCAGTGTCCGTGTCTGTGTCGACCGACTGAGGTAAAAAGGACGTTTTAACGCCCCTGACGGTGTTTTAGACGCCTGGACAGGTACTAATTGGTTTTCCGGCCGTCTCATGTCGTCAACCGACCTTGCAGCGTGTTGACATTATCACGTAATTCCTTAAATAAGCCATCCATTCCGGTGTCGACTCCCTAGAGAGTGACATCACCATTACCGGCAATTGCTCCGCCTCCTCACCAACATCGTCCTCATACATGTCGACACACAAGTACCGACACACAGCACACACACAGGGAATGCTCCGATAGAGGACAGGACCCCACTAGCCCTTTGGGGAGACAGAGGGAGAGTTTGCCAGCACACACCAAAAACGCTATATTATACAGGGACAACCTTTATATAAGTGTTTTTCCCTTATAGCATTTTAATATATATATATACATATCGCCAAATAAGTGCCCCCCCTCTCTGTTTTAACCCTGTTTCTGTAGTGCAGTGCAGGGGAGAGCCTGGGAGCCTTCCCACCAGCATTTCTGTGAGGGAAAATGGCGCTGTGTGCTGAGGAGAATAGGCCCCGCCCCCTTTTCGGCGGGCTTCTTCTCCCGTTTTTCTGAGACCTGGCAGGGGTTAAATACATCCATATAGCCTCCAGGGGCTATATGTGATGTATTTTTAGCCAGAATAAGGTATTATACATTGCTGCCCAGGGCGCCCCCAGCAACGCCCTGCACCCTCCGTGACCGTTGGTGTGAAGTGTGTGACAACAATGGCGCACAGCTGCAGTGCTGTGCGCTACCTTCATGAAGACTGAAAAGCCTTCTGCCGCCGGTTTCTGGACCTTCAATCTTCAGCATCTGCAAGGGGGGTCGGCGGCGCGGCTCCGGGACGAACCCCAGGGTGAGACCTGTGTTCCGACTCCCTCTGGAGCTAATGGTGTCCAGTAGCCTAAGAAGCCAATCCATCCTGCACGCAGGTGAGTTGAACTTCTCTCCCCTAAGTCCCTCGATGCAGTGAGCCTGTTGCCAGCAGGACTCACTGAAAATAAGAAACCTAAAAAAACTTTTTCTAAGCAGCTCCTTAAGAGAGCCACCTAGATTGCACCCTGCTCGGACGGGCACAAAAACCTAACTGAGGCTTGGAGGAGGGTCATAGGGGGAGGAGCCAGTACACACCACCTGATCCTAAAGCTTTAGTTTTGTGCCCTGTCTCCTGCGGAGCCGCTAATCCCCATGGTCCTGACGGAGTCCCCAGCATCCACTTAGGACGTCAGAGAAAATAGCAAGACTATAAAAATAAAATAAAAAGCTTATGGTTGCTAAAAACCAGCAGCCCATTGACCATGGTCCGGCTCCTGCCGTACCACACAATAAATTGAATTGCCTGAGCCAGGAGGCGGGGATATAGGGGACTGGCCCGTTGCATTCTGAGAGGTCGAAAGCTTTGATCTGTGGTGTTAATCCGCTGTCGCTACCTCATATTCCAATGTTTATTCTGTGGATAACCTGTGGATCCTGCAGGAGAAAACAATATCCCTACTATCAGTTTACAACAAAATGTTAATTCTCTATTCAGAATTTAGTTCTAAGTAAGAGCAGTAAAACGCAATAACTTGCAATCCAATTTAGGAGATGCATAAACATACTGTATTTATTGTTAACAAGACACAGATCAGTGATAGCAAACGGATATGTTTGGAAGATCAGCGCTGGGCACGGTGTCTGCTTGTAGTTAGCCGGCGGGCACTAGAATACATTGTGGCTCACTCTGGAGATCAGTCCTCTGCAATGCCACTTATTTTCCTGTGTCCATTAGACCTGGACACACTCTGTGTTCCTCAGACATACGCTATGGCATCTCCGTTTAGGTGCTCAAGTACCCAGCTGTCCTCCCCACAGTGAGTACACAGCCTGATGGTCCATTATAACACCCAGCAACTCCTTGCATGCTCCACACTGACATTACTGTGTCACTGTTGTTACTCTGTACCTGCTGTTCCACAATAAACCTAAAAGCCTGGTTAAGGATCTTTGTGTTGGCTAAATTCCATTTCACAATTCAACTGGTGCCTATGGTTAACCTCCCAGGACCAAGGTTTTACTTTAAGGGCTTCCCATACAGCATTTTAACCTTCATGAACCATCTATATATTAACAACGCAAGGACGATTTTTACAAGCGACGTATTTCTATGATGCAGTTACCTCAGCAGGGCAAATCATACACTAAATTAAAGCTCTCAGTCCGTAGATGTGCAGAATTACACTGGCGTTGTATTTGGTTGCTTTGTTTCTGTGTTATGGGTCAACACATGAAAAGGTCAACATGAATTTTTTACAATTATGTTTATTTTTAACTTTTTTATACTTTACTATCAACGTGGACTACTATTGGTAATAGTAACCTGTACAGAGGCACCTTGCCTGCAGCATGCAAGAGGACGCGGTGCACTAATTGAGTATCCTGGTAATGTTACGCAGGGGGGGGGGGGGGGAAGCTTTTTTTTTTTTTTTTTTTTTAAAGTCTCATGTTGAACCTTGTCATATGTTGACCTGTCTGGTGTCAACCTTTTCACTGTATCAACTAATAGTGGTCGACCTATTGACTGTTGACCCACTACCCTGTTTTGTACTTCTGCTCTGAAAGGTAATTTGCATGGTTTAAATTCACTCTTAACAGGGAGGGGCTATTCTATGGCACTGTTTCTCTGCCAGGGGCAGATGTACTAAACCTTAGAGAGTGATAAAGTAGAGATAAACTACCAACCAAATCAGCTTCTGTTATTTTTATGCACAGCCTGGAACACAGCCGTTAGGAGCGGATTGGTACTTTATCTCAACACTTATCACTTGCCAAAACTTAGTACCTATGCCCCCCAATCTTAAGCCTATAGTAAAAGTTGGGCGACTACCTACTACAGATTTGTGGTTACGGAGTTGGGCAAATGAAAGCACTCCCACAGCACACATTACCTGTTTGTTTGAATAACAGAAAATAGAAACGTAATAGTGTTGCATTCCCATTTGAGGCGCAACTTGACATATTTTAGGATTCTAGTTCACTTTATTTTATTGCTCCTGGCCAACTCAATGTAGCGGTATTAACAGCAGTTTTGTGTGTCATACAAAGGCAACTAGATAATAGAGGCCTTAGGGAAGAAAAAGATAAAGCAATGGAGTACATACAAGTTTGTGGGATTCAGCAGGGCACATTACTGCTGTACTTCAGTCACAGGTAGGGGGAACAAACACACACACACGTACAAGCTTTAAATAGATTTATTTTTATAGACTGCATGGTAACAAGTGATATGGGGCTTTTCTCTGTATCAAATATTGTTCACAATGAGATTTTACAGTAATAGAAAGGACAGTCATTATTTCCTACATTCATTCATATGAAATCCTCAGACCGTAAAACAATCAAGTGTCCAAAATTTTCCTGAAAGTTACATTTTGGTGACTAGTAGCAAGCAGTCCTGCCATCAGCTGGGTAATTGATGGTACATCCTATTTTATGTAGGTGCATAGCATCAAAGAGGTCAAACAAATCTATATCCAGAAAAAATAGTAACCATTCCTAGACCCAGCAACATATGAAATAATTACTAATTACTTAAATTTACATAATACAAAAAAAGAAAATAACATTCCTGCACACATATCTACGACTCGTCACATGCTGTAGCACATGAATTTGTGCAGATTAAAATTCAGTTATCTATGGCTGACCATTTATTTTTGGTTCTTTCACAACCTCCCTCCTCAGTATTAACCTAAACCTACAGAATTCTGTATACACAAAATTAACATTAACCCCGGGGCCGGTACAAACGCTGTAATACCCCTTTCACATCGCACCCCTTTCACATCGCACAAATAACTTGGTATCGACCAGGCATATTGCCAGGTAGACATGGGTCACTGTGCGATGTGAAAGGGCCATGTCCGAATTCCCGGGTCGCCTAACCTGGTAATTAACCCAGGTAATAAGAGGGGTTATTCCCGGGTTGAATACCGGGTCAGGCACAGTGTGAATGGGTTGCCGGTTCGATGCGACCCAGTACCCATTCACAGCTTAGGGAGAGGCGGCGCGGAGATTAGCTCGTCTCCCAGCGCCACCTCCCCCCCACCCTTGCCGGCTCCACCCCCGCCGCTATGACAGCCGACCTGGCAAATTGCCGGGTCGGGAAGCCAGCAAGCAGCCTCTAATGCCGGATCCCACCTGAGAAGGACCCATTTCCAATTCCCCGGTGGGATCCGGAATTGGAAATGTGAAAGCGGTATGACTGGCAAATGCTTTAATATTGCACTTCAGAATGTTTGCATGGTACAAGAGTTTGCCTGCCATCTTGCAGGTAGCTAATTAAACAAAAATAAATAAATATTTCTGAAACTACTGCTCTCCCCTAGACACTAATATACTTGCCTTGAGTAGAAAAATAAATATTTAGGAAAAAGTGACATTTATTAAACATTTGCAAATCTGACAAATTAAATATTACAAAAAGGCAATTTGTTTGTTTTGAAAAATGCTGCAATCCCAGTGGAAGAACACACATTAAATTAAAGTCTATACATAAAATATATTAATATATAAGTTAATATCAGATACAGAGTTCTGCCTCATTTTAACAATTTAAATGGTGTACAAACTCCAGTAAGGGAGTGCCAGAAGAAAACGAGAGTTACAGAGTGATTATTCATGCATTAAAACAGTGCAGCTTTAATACAGTTCTTTCAAATAAATATGAGGTTTGTGATAAATGAGAACCACATACAGACAAGAGCACTTGCATCTTTTAGCCTTTTCAACTCCTTAAATCACTTCACAAAGCTACAAGTCACAGTGATGAATGTGGAGAACAACACTTATTATAACTGGTCAGGGTCCATTTTAAAACTGAAGCTGCAGACCAATGACAGGTGATCTGAAGGGTAATTGAAAGAAGGAAGCCTGTTGGGCCCAATTTGCTCTTCTGTAAGAAGGCTCAAAGCAGAATTCACATTTAGGGCATGCTGGGAATACCATATGTAATCCAAAGTGTTGCAAGATTCTCCTGTGGGGCGGATTTTCCACGTTGTGTACGGAGGTTCGGTCTCTCCGTCTTCACTAAGAACCTTATAAGCACTATTGAGATTCAGGCTAGAGGAGGCAAAACGCTTGTAGACTTCCTCGGTTGGCTCTGCATTGAAGTCGCCGCAGATGACCAAGGGGATTTTGGCACCTTGTGTTATAGACTCTAGATTCCGCAGCAGATCTGTACCCTGTGCAAGCCTGAACCTCTCCCACCCGGTGCGAGCTTTCAGGTGTGTGACAACAAAGCACACTAACTTCCCAGTCTCGTTGCACTGCAGTATCTCTGCAATGGCCACCTGGTTGGTTTTGAGAGTCCGGGCTGATAGCCTCAGTTTGGCACTGCTGACCAGCTGAAAGCGGTCTTTCAGAAAAAACAAGGCACAGCCATCTGGCCCATTATTGTGCTCTACATCAAGGCAGGGAGACCATGGCTTTGCTAGGAAAGTGCATTGATAGCCTAACCTACTGAGGATAGGTTGGAAAGTGTCAAAATAATGATCCACTTCCTGTAGGCACAACACATCCGGCCGATAAATTAGGATCTCTTCCAGTATCAAGTACTTCCTTTCTTCCCAATTCAATGCTTCCATTGGACATTTAATAAAGTTGTCCTTGCCTTCTCCAAGAGCTGGAAAGGAAAAACAAATACTTTAATGAAATGTAGGTCCTGAAACCAGATGGTAGTCTGAAGTGGGTATTCTTTAATATTGGGAGGATACAATTTGTATCTCTTCAATTGCACGCCTCTCAGTCTATTGCCCTGCACATTACCATTACATTCAGTTATCAGACCACTCTCCATTGCTGCCACCTGTTAACTAGTCCCCCATACCGTGCCTTTAAAAAAAAAAAAAAAAATGGGAACGGAGGAGAGACTGAATTACACAAAGAGCACTGATCTGCAGGACAACTGCTGAACAGTGAATTGCCAGAAGGAATAAAAGACCATCAAATCCAGTCATAGCTATATGATTTTTCTGGAAGGCATTCACACATGTATATACATATCTCTATTATTTTCCCCCAAATAACTATTTATTAATCCTTTATTGTTAAGGCGCTGCAAAGTTTCTGCAGCGCCACATAGTGTCTTTACACAGGAACAGCAAAATGTGATGGATCACTGGTACAGCAAGTGTACAAAGACACATCAGTGCACAATACAGGGCAATAAAACTGACAAACTAGGTAGGATCCAGACTATAGACTGAGGAGTGGAGACTCACTGTTTATTAACAGGCAAGTGTTGGTGAGACATTAGAGGAGGGAGTCCGACCAGCACTCAATGAACCTGTACTGGTGAATGGGCAAGCACACAGTAACTGAAAGGGACAGAGAATTGGAAGCAAGGATAGATCTGGGGAGTAATATCAGGGATGAGGGCCCTGCCCGTGAGACCTTACACACTATTCAGGGAGGGGAGAGAAGAGGGACAAGGAAGGGATTGTGGACTTTGATAAAAAGGTATGTTTTGAGTGACCAAAGTGCTGATCCGCATAGTTTGGCTGTGGAGGTGGGAGATTAATTTAATATTTTTAATTCTTTAATTTTATCAATTCCACAAGACTTTTAATAGCTTTTACTAGGGGGGGGGGGGGGGGGAGGGGGGGGGGATTCAATTAGCATTGCAGGATGTAGCTCCAGTGTTAATTGACTGCACTGAGCCAGCCACTTAATGCTGGAGGAGGACCTTGCTGCAACGAATGCCTGGGCTTAGCTGTGGTTAACTGCATTTCCTGGGTTAAATCTGGGGAACAATGTGGTAGCAATACGACTAGCCCAAAGGCATTAGTTAACACACTAGGGGCGGTATCCTATTAGCCCCGAAGCTCTTTCGGACGGAAAAAACAGGCGAGTATCGCGATGATTGAACGATAGTCATTATCGCGGTATCCAATGAAGACCCCCGTTCACATATGTTTTCGCGGATTATGCTTCAGAAGCATAATCACCAATAAATGCCAGCATCGGGAGAAAACTGTGCCGGCATCAAGGCTAAAAGGGATCACCCCTGGCGATCCTATTAGCAGTGGGAAAGTACCACTGTTAATAGGATACCGCCCTAGGTAGTCACGGGATTAATGCGCAAGCAATTTAATAGCACCGGGCACTTAACCCGGTAGCTTCATACCAGAGATGCTAATTGAATTCCCCCCGGTGTGTAGTTTGAGAACAAAACCAAATTTTGTTTATAGCCCAGTTTCTTTACAGCTACTTCAAAAGTATTACAGATATAAGTGGAAACCATGTATTTCTGTTGGGAGCTGCATCCAAATCCAGTTTATGTTCTGAAAATGTATGTAAATATACAATGGTGTTAAGCTTACAATTCTAGTTCATATTCTCTTTAACACATAAAACAATCTCTATAATACTAGGAAATGTACAATACATATCTTACAGCGGACACAATCAGATAATAACAAAATAAAGTCAAAGTTGGTTAACCTCTCAGTGTGATCATACCTTGAGCCAAGATATTCCACTGCATCACTCGAAAGGGGTTTGGGCTGTTGAAATCATCCTTGCGACTGACAAACTCTCTGTGGAGTCGGGCAGGTCGTCCCTGTAAAGCCACCTGGCACTCCTCCAAGAGATTCTTGGGGTCCAGTGGATCCTGCTGTTCATGCTCAGACTGTTCCAAGTACTCCTGATGCTGAGCAATGGCAGCTGTACTGCTGAGCGTCTTGGCAAGAGCACTGTACAGGCGGCTGGTGCTGTTTCCCATGGAACACCCTGTGTGGAGGAAAACAAGAAAATGTTCACAAGATTATTCATATGAAAAAGGTGTTCATGCAGATGTTTGAGCTTGTGGTCACAGACCGAATATATGCACCAGTGATGTCCCATGAACGCCATAAAAGCATAGCAGAGGTGAAAGTCAACAAGAACTAAATTCAAAAGCTAAATTGGCCATTTAGGACCAAGATTGTTTATAAAAACAAAAAGGTGATTCCATACCACAGTGCTAGCTATGCATCATATAACAAATAAGATCGTGAAATGGTACGATATCATATGGGTGGCTAGCATAACAGGGCCAGTCAGTACAGAGATGGTTACGTCACACAAGGGGTCTTCAAACAGAAGATTTTGATCTAGATTAGTAAAAAGCAAAAGAATCAGAGACTTAAAGACAAAAATATATATATATGGGTCTATTCAATTAGAGTCGGAATTTCTAGATTCGACACATTCAAGTCCAGTGCAGTTTTTCCGACATGTCATAAAAAACATGTGGAACGACAGATTAGCCGCAGATCCACTTTTTTTTGTCAAATATGAGGGCGTTTCCGACAGGTGTTTTGGCCAGTTTTCGACAATGCCAATTCGACTTTAAAAAAAAAACGTTGGATCGGCATTGTCGGAAATGGCCGCAAATTGAATAGTGAGGTGATCTGACACTAATTGAATATACCCCCATAGAGTACATGAAGGAATAATATTCTGGACAGTTTATCTGTGTTAATGCGGGAAAGCCCTGCATTGCATACCAGGATTAAAAAAAAAACAAATTAAAAAAAAACAGAAGAAAAAAAAAAAAAAAAAACACCCCACACACAGGACATTGTCTAGAGTAGGGATGGGGAACCTTTGGCACTCCAGCTGTTGTTGAACTACACATCCCAGCAGGCCCTGCTAGTCTTAGCATTGCCAAATACCAAAACTGTAGCAGGGCCTGCTGGGATGTGTAGTTCAACAACAGCTAGAGTACCAAAGGTTCCCCATTACTGGTCTAGACAGTGTAGTTCCCAAGGATCCAAGACAGGCCAGCATTATTGATAGCTCCTCATTTAGCATGGAGCTAGGTCAGTCAAAGCAGTCTGAGCCGCTAGGTCAGTCTGACAGCTTGACCCAGTTGTGTCTAAAGGTGGGTACACACTAATAGATATATCTGCAGATCAATTGATCTGCAGATATATCTATGGGCGGATCGGGCAGTGTGCTGTGCATACACACTGCCCGGTCCGTCGGGGACAGACGTCATGAACTGGGCGGGCGTGTACACACGCCCGCCCAGTTCAGCTGTCAATCACCGCCGGCCGCCGCAGCATGTGTACGGGCGCTCAGCCGACCCGCCCCGTACGCACACAGCGACGCGCCAATATATCGGTAGATATATTGGGCGTCGGCTGTGCTGCGCGGCCGATGCGATACGTCTGTGAACGACGGAGTTCACAGACGTATCGGCCGTACACACTGGCCGACGGTCCCGGCGATATATCGGCCGTTCAAGAGAACGGCCGATATATCGACCAGTGTGTACGGGCTTTAAGAGGAGCTAATTGTACAGTTTTGCTACATAAATATGTTAAGATGATCTAAGTACAGTTAGAAATTTGTGAAACAAAAATACCATATCGCTAAGGGCTTTCCACCTTAATATAGGTATTAAGGGAAAAACTTTCCCAGGGTAATGATGAGCACAGTTAAACAGTGTGATAGCCCAAACGGGCCATAATAGAATTTTGAAACAGAATTTGACGGCAGATAAGAACCACTACTATATCATTCCCATTATCTAAGGATAAGGAAAATG
This sequence comes from Pseudophryne corroboree, assembly GCF_028390025.1. Lineage (NCBI taxonomy): Eukaryota > Metazoa > Chordata > Amphibia > Anura > Myobatrachidae > Pseudophryne > Pseudophryne corroboree. Next base: position 935,421,370 of record NC_086444.1, on the reverse strand, counting down.
GGAAAACACATATACACCTTATCTGCACCTTTTGTGTGTGTGTAAAGCCCCGTACACACTAGATGAGAAAGTAAAAGATCTCGCTCAGAAGGTCCAATCTGAGCGAGATCTTTCACAACCTCGTCCAGTGTGTACCCTAAATGTCATTAATGATGCGTGCTCCCGCGCATCATTAACGACCCCCTCAGTCGTCTGAACATGTACCAGATGAGGAAGGTACCCGTTAGCGACAGCCAGGCTGTTGTTCCCCCTGCCCCCCCACCGTTGCTCCCTTCCCGCTGGCATTGGCAAGTGTGTATGCACTTGCCAATGCCGGCACCCTGCCAGGTCCCCGTCGCCGCCAATATCAGCGGTGGCTCGGCTAGTGTGTATGGGGTTTAAGTATACATCCTATTTAAAATGTACAAATGATACATTGTATACAGACAGACGAAGTGCCCTTGACTGCAACATCATAATCAAAAATAAATAGCTAGAAGTTCAACAAAAATCATTTAGTGACGATGTACCCTACCTTGGTGAGACAGACCATGGTATTCTTTTTGAATGCTTGTCATGGTAACCGCAAAATATATGTCCATCCTGCCTGAATTACAGTCACCCAAACTAATGCAGTGATCTGTCTGCTCCACTCCAAGCAGGACTTATATCTCCTTGCCTACTAAGTCTGTGTAGGCCAATCAGTGGATAAAAGGTAGTTAAACACGTTAGACCCTAAGCTATGTCTGACACACAAGGGCATCTGTTCCAAAGAAATTACTGTACTGAAGAGCAAATATAAAGGGATAGAGAGGAACCAGTGTTTCTGCAAACCATGAACAAGAAAGCATGTGTATCTACCCGCCTGCAACTAATGCCTTTCTCTACAGAGTGGACCACACTTAAGTGCTTATGAGTATTTCTAAGTACTATATATATATTATATATATATATATATATATATATATATATATATATATATATATATAACACTCTCCTTGGTCTGGCACTCCTCTTTCCCGCAGGTCGTCTATATACCGGGTATATAGAAAAATGGACCTGGCTTGGGCTGCACTACATGTAGCTACATGTTAACAGGGGACTCCATCTCACACCCACATACTGGGAAGAAGTTGAAGATCCCCAAACCATTGACATGCAGCTCCATGTTTGTAATTTACGTTTTGATCTGTCCCTGCAGCCTTTATTATGTGGGCAAGACCCAATGCTTATTTAAAGAGCGGATGGCCCAACACAGATCGGCGATCAGGGCAGCCCTGGTGTCAGGGAGTAGCGAACAACCTGTGGCACGACATTTTGCGCAGATGCGTCACAGCCTTGCCTCCGTCCGCTACAAGATACTGGACCAGGTTCCTGATTCCATCCGAGGTGGCAACCGAGCAAAAAAATTATTGCAACTGGAGGCAAGATGGATCCACAAATTAGACACGATCCATCCTCGTGGTCTAAATGAATATTTAAGCCTAAATTGCTTTCTTTGAGGCAGGGTATAGATGCAAGGTTGAGTATGGTTAATAGAGCACGCATTCCCCCAGCAACACGTGCAGGGTTACTCAGAACTTAATAGACAGTGCATCTAAGTTAGAGCACTGGAATCATTAATAAGTTCCAGACAGATGTATACATGGGGACCCACGTACCTGTGAGAGAGGTAGTGGTTTCCCCCTCCAACTGCTGGCTGACTGACGAGGGTAGAGTTTATATAGTTATAGATCTGTATGGTAGTCTGCTGTATACGTACTCATCAAGATTAGACATAACAATTGACAGCAGTATGTGTCTTATGTTTTTAACTTTTCACTTAATTATGTCAGTATGTATTCTTTAGGTGAGATTAGCTTTAGATCACAGATTTTTACGGAGCATAACATGTTCTTCACATTATCTATTGTGCACAGCACTGTGTGCCTTTCTGGCATTAGATGTGTCTTTTAAATATTTATGTATTGCTATATCCACGCAAGTGGTCCGATTTGCACAGTTTGCTATATTTATGTATTTTCTTTCTGTTGTCATGGCAACATGTTGCCATGACTATACAGGTTCCCTGCTCGTGTGGGTCCTCCCCGCGGCTACGTCGCCCGGCAACGGAGCAACGTCATCCGGAAGGGGCGGGTACTGCCGAAACCGGAAGTGCGGGCTCCGGAGGTCGGGACGCCGCTGGCCGTGACCGAGCCAGGAACTGGTAAGGTATTTAAGTTTGTTTTATCACTGTGATCACTTGTATTGCTGTGTCTTGAAGAAGGGAGTACGTCTCCCGAAATGTTACACATTAAAAGCACGTTTTCTACTTTCAAGAAAGTCTCCTGAGTGCCGCCTTCCATTATATATATATATAAATATATGAGAGAGAGAGAGAGAGAGAGAGAGAGAGAGAGAGAGAGAGAGAGAGAGAGAGAGAGAGAGAGAGAGAGAGAGAGAGAGAGAGAGAGAGAGAGAGAGAGAGAGAGAGAGAGAGAGAGAGAGAGAGAGAGAGAGAGAGAGAGAGGTAGCATACGGAGAGTCTGTGTTTTATGCATTTAAGTCCGCGAGTGCCGCCTGAATATACTGTGATTAGGAAGGCACCCAGCAGGTTAATTTTTACTACGTATCAGAGTGCCCAGTGGATTTTAGTTTTCTGGTGTGCACTGGCTCCTCCCTCTATGCCCCTCCTCCAGACCTCAGTATCTGTGCCCGGCCAGAGCTGGATGCACCCTAGGGGCTCTCCTGAGCTTCCTAGAAAAGAAAGTATTTGTTAGGTTTTTTATTTTCAGTGAGACCTGCTGGCAACAGGCTCACTGCAACGAGGGACTAAGGGGAGAAGAAGCGAACCTACCTGCTTGCAGCTAGCTTGGGCTTCTTAGGCTACTGGACACCATTAGCTCCAGAGGGATGACTCTGCAGCACCAAATGAGAGAACTCCAGGTCCTCCTCAGCCAGGGTATCAAATTTATAAAATTTTGCAAACGTGTTTGCCCCTGACCAAGTAGCAGCTCGGCCAAGTCGTAAAGCCGAGACCCCTCGGGCAGCCGCCCAAGATGAGCCCACCTTCCTTGTGGAATGGGCTTAGAGATTTAGGCTGCGGTAGTCCCACCGCAGAATGCGCAGCTTGTTGGGTGCATCTAGGATAAACAGCGAGTCAGTTTTCCTGACTCCAGCCGTCCTGGAAATATAATTTTTCAGGGCCATGACTACGTCCAGTAACTTGGAATCCTCCAGGTCCCTAGTAGCCGCAGGCACCAATAATAGGTTGGTACAAGTGAAAACCTGATACCACCTTCGGGAGAAAGTGAGGACGAGTCCTCAACTCTGCCCTATCCATATGGAAAGTCAGGTAAGGGCTTTTTTATGACAAAGCCGCCAATTCTGACACATGCCTGGCCGAAGCCAGAGCCAACACATGACCACTTTTCATGTGAGATATTTCAAATCCACGGTTTTAAGTGGCTCAAACCAATGTGATTCCAGGAACTCCAAAACCACATTGAGATCCCAAGGTGCCAGTGGGGCACAAAGAAGGGGCTGAATATGCAGCACTCCCTTACAACGTCTGAACTTCAGGCTGACATCCTTCCTGGCTTTGATCAGGATAAGAATGACTACCTCCGGAATGCCTTTTTCACTCAGGATCCGGTGTTCAACCGCCATGCCGTCAACGCAGCCGCGGTAAGTTTTTGAACAGACAGGGCCCCTGCTGCAGCAGATCCTGTCTGAGCGGCAGAGGCCATGGGTCCTCTGAGATCATCTCTTGAAGTTCCGGGTACCAAGCCCTTCTTGGCCAATCCGAAACAATGAGTATAGTTCTTACTCCTTTTTTTCTTATTATCCTCAGTACCTTGGGTATGAGAGGGAGAGGAGGGAACACATAAACCGACTGGTACACCCGCGGTGTCACTAGAGCGTCCACAGCGATCGCCTGAGGTTCCCTTGACCTGGCGCAATATCTTTTTTATTGAGGCGGGACGCCATCATGTCCACCTGTGGTCTTTCCCAACGGTTTACTAGCATTTGGAAGACTTCTGGATGAAGTCCCTATTCTCCCGGGATGGAGTCTGCTGCGGAAGTCTGCTTCCCAGTTGTCCACTCCCGGAATGAACACTGCTGCCAGTGCTACCACATGATTTTCCGCCCAACGGGGAATCCTTGTGGCTTCTGCCATTGCCCTCCTGCTTCTTGTGCCGCCCTGCCTGTTTACATGGGCGAGCGCCGTGATGTTGTCTGATTGGAACCGTACGGCTGGTGAAGCAGGGGCCTTGTTTTGCTTAGGGCCTTGTAAATGGCTCTTATCTCCAGAAAATTTATGTTAAGTGAAAACTCCTGTTTGGACCATAGTCCTTGGAATTTTATTCCCTGTGTGACTGCACCCCAGCCCCGAAGGCTGGCATCCGTGGTCACCAGGACCCAGTCCTGTATTCCGAATCTGCGGCCCTCTAGTAGATGAGCCCTCTGCAGCCACCACCGCAGCGACACCCTGGTTCTTGCCGACCGGGTTATCCGCTGCTGTATCTGGAGATGGGACCCGGACCATTTGTCCAACAGGTCCCACTGGAAAATCCTTGCGTGGGACTTTCCGAATGGAATTGCTTCGTACGAAGCTACCATTTTTTCCCAGGACTCGTGTGCATTGATGTACCGACACCTGTCCCGGTCTTAGGAGGTTTCTGACTAGAGATGACAACTCCTCGGCTTTTTCCATTGGAAGAAACACTTTTTTCTGGTCTGTTTCCAGAATCATTCCCAGGAACAGAAGACGTGTCGTCGGGACCAGCTGTGACTTTGGAATTGAGAATCCAGTCCTGCTGTTGCAGCACTTCCCGAGAAAGTGCTACCCCCTTACCAACTGTTCCTTGGACCTCGCCTTTATCAGGAGATCGTCCAAGTACGGGATAATTAAAACTCCCTTCTTGCGAAGGAGTATCATCATTTCGGTCATTACCCTGGTAAAGACCCTCGGTGCCGTGGATAATCCAAACGGCAGCGTCTGGAACTGATAGAGACAGTCCTGTACCACAACCTTGAGGTACTCCTGGTGAGGAGGGTAAATGGGGACATGCAGGTAAGTATCCTTGATGTCCAGAGAGACCCTGTAATCCCCCTCGTCCAGGTTCGCAATAATCGCCCTGAGCGATTCCATCTTGCACTTGAATCTTTTGTTATATGTGTTCAAGGATTTTTTATATTTAAGATGGGTCTCACCGAACCGTCCGGTTTCGGTACCACAAACATTGTGTAAAAGTAACCCTTTTCCTGTTGAAGGAGGGGTACCTTGATAATCACTTGCTGTGAATACAGTTTTTTGGATTGCCACCAACACTGCCTCCCTGGCAGAGGGAGTTGCCGGTAAGGCAGATTTTAGGAAACGGCGGGGGGGGAGACGTCTCGAATTCCAGCCTGTACCTCTGAGATACTGTTTGAAGAACCCAGGGATCCACCTGTGAGAGAGCCCACTGTGCGCTGAAATTTCTGAGACGGGCCCCCACCGTACCCGGGTCCACCTGAGCAGCCCCAGCGTCATGCTGTGGACTTACCGGACGCAGGGGAGGACTTCTGCTCCCGGGAACTAGCTGTGTGCTGCAGCTTTTTCCCTCTACCTTTTCCTCTTGGCAGAAAAGATGAGCCTCTAGCTCTCTACTTTTCTGGGGCCGAAGGGACTGTACCTGATAATACAGTGCTTACTTTTGCTGTGGGGTAGCTTGTGGCAAAAGTTTTGATTTCCCAGCCGTAGCTGTGGAAACAAGGTCTGAAAGACCATCCCCAAACAGTTCCACCCCCTTCTAGGGCAAACTTCCATGTGCCGTTTTAAATCGGCATCGCCCGACCATTGCCGAGTCCATAACCCCCGTCTGGCGGCAATGGTTTTACATAGCGCTTATTAGTGATGCCAGTCGGCAAATATCCCTCTGTGCATCACGCATGTATAAGACAGCGTCTTTTATATGCTCTATTTTCAGCAAAATATTGTCCCTATCTATAGTATAAATATTATCCGACAGGGAATCTGACCACGCAGCTGCCGCACTGCACATCCATGCCGAGGCAATAGCAGGTCTCAATATAATGCCCGTGTGTGTGTATATTAGTGTTCACTCTAGGATTTTTTTAGGGCAGGGTGCTGATCACGGGGAGGGCACATTTTTCATTCGGGAGGGCACATTTTTCATTCGGGAGGGCACATTTTTCAGTTAGAAGGGCAAAATTAGGTACATACTAAAATGCTTGGTCCTCCCATTCCCACATGCTAAAGAATGGACAGTGCAAAAATGTAGGGGAGTTGTTTTTCGTGGGGAAGGGGCATGGCCACATAATAGTGGCACTTCCCATTACACCACACAGTAGTGCAGCTAATACACACTGCACCGGGTAGAACCTCCTATACACACTGCGACAGGTAGAGCACGTTATACACATTGCGCCAGGTACAGCATGTTATACACTTTGCGCCAGGTACAGCACGTTATACACTTTGCGCCAGGTACAGCACGTTATACACTTTGCGCCAGGTACAGCACGTTATACACTTTGTGCCAGGTACAGCACGTTATACACATTGCGCCAGGCAGAGCACGTTATACACATTGCACTAGGTACAGCACGTTATACACATTGCGCCAGGTAGAGCACGTTATACACTTTGCGCCAGGTAGAGCACGTTATACACATTGCACCAGGTAGAGCACGTTATACACATTGCGCCAGGTACAGCACGTTATACACATTGCGCCAGGCAGAGCGCGTTATACACATTGCGCCAGGCAGAGCGCGTTATACACATTGCGCCAGGCAGAGCGCGTTATACACATTGCGCCAGGCAGAGCGCGTTATACACAATGCACCCGGTAGAGCACACTGCACCAGGTAAGAGCACTGAGGCACACTGCACCAGGTAAGAGCACTGAGGCACACTGTACCAGGTAAGAGCACTGAGGCACACTGCACCAGGTAAGAGCACTGAGGCACACTGCACCAGGTAAGAGCACTGAGGCACACTGCACCAGGTAAGAGCACTGAGGCACACTGCACCAGGTAAGAGCACTGAGGCACACTGCACCAGGTAACAGCACTGAGGCACACTGCACCAGGTAACAGCACTGAGGCACACTGCACCAGGTAACAGCACTGAGGCACACTGCACCAGGTAACAGCACTGAGGCACACTGCACCAGGTAACAGCACTGAGGCACACTGCACCAGGTAACAGCACTGAGGCACACTGCACCAGGTAACAGCACTGAGGCACACTGCACCAGGTAACAGCACTGAGGCACACTGCACCAGGTAACAGCACTGAGGCACACTGCACCAGGTAACAGCACTGAGGCACACTGCACCAGGTAACAGCACTGAGGCACACTGCACCAGGTAACAGCACTGAGGCACACTGCACCAGGTAACAGCACTGAGGCACACTGCACCAGGTAACAGCACTGAGGCACACTGCACCAGGTAACAGCACTGAGGCACACTGCACCAGGTAACAGCACTGAGGCACACTGCAGCAGGTAAGAGCACTGAGGCACACTGCAGCAGGTAAGAGCACTGAGGCACACTGCAGCAGGTAAGAGCACTGAGGCACATTGCAGCAGGTAAGAGCACTGAGGCACATTGCAGTAACCACCTTGTCCCCCTCCCCCCCCCAGGGCCGTAGCGGACACCTCAAAGCAAGAGCGACAGCGCGGCCACCGCCTCAGACGGCACCGCGGGAAGCCCCAGTCACAAAGCCCAGCTTTACCTACAAGATCATGGAGGACACCGATCCCTGCAAATCGCCAGAACCCCCCAGAAACGCTGTGGCAACCCATCCATCACCCGCACTCTGCAGCCTTCACTCACCTGCCGCAAGCAGCCAGGCGCCAAGAGGAAAGGAAATTGGCTCCACCTCCTCTTTACATCATTCAGCCCGGGACCAGCATCAGGCAAACATACAAAAATCCCCCTTAGGGATTGGCCTAATGAGGAGCGCGTCACCGGGTCTCGCGTCACCGGGTCTTTGCAATCACTGGGGACAGTGTGCTTAATGTGTCCGGCGGCGTGGTGGGGTCCGGCGGGCAGCAAAGTGCGGGGCGGGAGGGCGCACGCAAACGGGCAGGGCGGCATTTAGGTGTCTAAAAAAGGGGCAGGGCGCAGCGCCCTGTGAAAGACACCTAGAGTGAACACTATATATAGCTTTAAGGGTAGTTTTCTGCTTTCTATCAGCAGGTCCTTCAGGGCGGCCGTATCCGTGATGGTAGTGCCACCTTTTTTAATAAGCGTGTAACCGCTTTATCTACCCTAGGGGTTATTTCCCAACGTGACCTATCCTCTGGCGGAAAAGGGTACGCTGCTTTAGAAATTATCAATTTCTTATCGGGGGAAGTCCACGCTTCCTCACACACCTCATATCAATTCCTCAGATGCAGGAAAACTACTGGTAGTTTTCTGTCACCAACATAATACCCCAGATACCACAAAAAAGGGTATGATCAGAAATGTGTAATACATTTTTCATTGCCTCAATCATGTAACGGGTGGCCCTATTGGAAGGTACACTAGTCTCATCGTCGTCGACACTGGAGTCGGTATCCGTGTCAACATCTATGTCTGCCATCTGAGGTAGCGGGCGTTTTAGAGCCCTTGATGACATGTGAGACGCTTGGACAGGCACAAGCTGAGCAGCCGGCTGTCCTATGTCGTCAAACCTTTTATGTAAGGAGTTGACACTGTCACGTAATTCCTTCCATAAGTCCATCCACACCGGTGTCGACCCCGCAGGGGGGTGACATCCCATTCACAGGCATTTGCTCCGCCTCCACATCATTATCCTCATCATACATGTCGACACAGCAGTACCGACACACAGCACACACACAGGGAATGCTCTGACAGAGGACAGGACCCCACAAAGCCCTTTGGGGAGACAGAGGGAGAGTATGCCAGCACACACCAGAGCGCTATATATCACAGGGATATCACCTATAGAGAGTGTTTTCCCTTATAGCTGCATAATTTTTTATATATATATATATATATATATATATATATATATATATATATATATATATATATATATATATATATATATATATATATATATATATATATATATATATACTGTGCCTAATTTGTGCCCCCCCTCTCTTTTTAACCCTTTTCTGTAGTGCAGGACTGCAGGTGAGAGCCAGGGAGCGATCCCTCCAGCAGAGCCGTGAGGGAAAATGGCGCCAGTGTGCTGAGGGAGATGGCTCCGCCCCTTTTTCGGCGGGCTTTCTCCCGCTATTTTATCGTTTCTGGCAGGGGTTAATATACACCTGTATAGCCTCTGGGGCTATATATGGTGTTAGTTTTGCCAGCCAAGGTGTTATTATTGCTGCTCAGGGCGCCCCCCCCCCAGCGCCCTGCACCCATCAGTGACCGCAGTGTGTGGTGTGCATGAGGAGCAATGGCGCACAGCTGCAGTGCTGTGCGCTACCTTGGAGAAGACAGAAGTCTTCAGCCGCCGATTTTCCGGACCACCTTCTTGTTTCTGGCTCTGTAAGGGGGACGGCGGCGCGGCTCCGGGAACGGACGACGAGGTCCGGTCCTGTGTTCGATCCCTCTGGAGCTAATGGTGTCCAGTAGCCTAAGAAGCCCAAGCTACCACCACTTAGGTAGGTTCGCTTCTTCTCCCCTTAGTCCCTCGTTGCAGTGAGCCTGTTGCCAGCAGGTCTCACTGAAAATAAAAAACCTAAACTATACTTTCTTCTAGGAGCTCAGGAGAGCCCCTAGTGTGCATCCAGCTCAGCCGGGCACAGAAATCTAACTGAGGCTTGGAGGAGGGTCATAGGGGGAGGAGCCAGTGCACACCAGATAGTCCTAAAGCTTTCTTTAGATGTGCCCAGTCTCCTGCGGAGCCGTCTATTCCCCATGGTCCTTACGGAGTCCCCAGCATCCACTAGGACGTCAGAGAAATGAAAAGACTTAAGCTGGCAAAAGCGTTCTTCTAAATCACAAATCCCCAAGGAGAGTCCAATTGTGTCGGTTGCGATGCCTGACCTTCCCAACACTGGACGGGAAGAGCTTGCGCCTTCCACCATTTGCACGCCCCCTGCAAGTGCTGGAAGGAGCACCCGCAGTCCAGTTCCTGATAGTCAGATTGAAGATGTCACTATTGAAATACACCAGGATGAGGATATGGGTGTTGCTGGTGCTGGGGAGGAAATTGACAAGGAGGATTCTGATGGTGAGGTGGTTTGTTTAAGTCAGGCACCCGGGGAGACACCTGTTGTCCGTGGGACGAATATGGCCATTGACATGCCTGGTCAAAATACAAAAAAAAAAAAAAAAAAAAAAAAAAAAAAAAAAAAATCAGCTCTTCGGTGTGGAATTATTTCAACACAAATGCGGACAACAGGTGTCAAGCCGTGTGTTGCCTTTGTCAAGCTGTAATAAGTAGGGGTAAGGACGTTAACCACCTAGGAACATCCTCCCTTATACGTCAACTGGACCGCATTCATCAGAAGTCAGTGACAAGTTCAAAAACTTTGGGTGACAGCGGAAGGAGTCCACTGACAACTAAATCCCTTCCTCTTGTAACCAAGCTCCTGCAAACCACACCACCAACTTCCTCAGTGTCAATTTCCTCCTTACCCAGGAAAGCCAATAGTCCTGCAGGCCATGTCACTGTCAAGTCTGACGAGTCCTCTCCTGCCTGGGATTCCTACGATGCATCCTTGAGTGTAACGCCTACTGCTGCTGGCGCTGCTGTTGTTGCTGCTGGGAGTCGATCGGCATCCCAGAGGGGAAGTCGGAAGACCACTTGTACTACTTCCAGTAAGCAATTGACTGTCCCAACAGTCCTTTGCGAGGAAGAGGAAATATCACAGCAGTCATCCTGCTGCAAAGCAGATAACTCAGGCCTTGGCAGCCTGGGCGGTGAGAAACGTGGTTCCGGTATCCACCGTTAATTCAGAGGCAACTAGAGACTTGATTGAAGTACTGTGTCCCCGGTACCAATTACCATCTAGGTTCCATTTCTCTAGGCAGGCGATACCGAAAATGTACACAGACCTCAGAAAGAGAGTCACCAGTGTCCTAAAAAATGCAGTTGTACCCAATGTCCACTTAACCACAGACATGTGGACAAGTGGAGCAGGGCAGACTCAGGACTATATGACTGTGACAGCCCACTGGGTAGATGTATTGCCTCCCGCAGCAAGAACAGCAGCGGCGGCACCAGTAGCAGCATCTCGAAAACGCCAACTCGTTCCTAGGCAGGCTACGCTTTGTATCACCGCTTTCCAGAAGAGGCACACAGCTGACAACCTCTTACGGAAACTGAGGAAGATCATCGCAGAATGGCTTACCCCAATTGGACTCTCCTGGGGATTTGTGACATCGGACAACGCCAGCAATATTGTGCGTGCATTACATCTGGGCAAATTCCAGCACGTTCCATGTTTTGCACATGCATTGAATTTGGTGGTGCAGAATTATCTAAAAAACGACAGGGGCGTGCAAGAGATGCTGTCGGTGGCCCGAAGAATTGCGGGCCACTTTCGGCATTCAGCCACCGCGTGCCAAAGACTGGAGCACCAGCAAACATTCCTAAACCTGCCCTGCCATCATCTGAAGCAAGAGGTGGTAACGAGGTGGAATTCAACCCTCTATATGCTTCAGAGGATGGAGGAGCAGCAAAAGGCCATTCAAGCCTATACATCTGCCCACGATATAGGCAAAGGAGGGGGAATGCACCTTACTCAAGCGCAGTGGAGAATGATTTCAACGTTGTGCAAGGTTCTGCAACCCTTTGAACTTGCCACACATGAAGTCAGTTCAGACACTGCCAGCCTGAGTCAGGTCATTCCCCTCATCAGGCTTTTGCAGAAGCTGGAGACATTGAAGGAGGAGCTAAAACAGAGCGATTCCGCTAGGCATGTGGGACTTGTGGATGGAGCCCTTAATTCGCTTAACCAGGATTCACGGGTGGTCAATCTGTTGAAATCAGAGCACTACATTTTGGCCACCGTGCTCGATCCTAGATTTAAAACCTACGTTGTATCTCTCTTTCCGGCAGACACAAGTCTGCAGAGGTTCAAAGACCTGCTGGTGAGAAAATTGTCAAGTCAAGCGGAACGTGACCCGTCAACATCTCCTCCTTCACATTCTCCCGCGACTGGGAGTGCGAGGAAAAGGATAAGAATTCCGAGCCCACCCGCTGGCGGTGATGCAGGGCAGTCTGGAGCGAATGCTGACATCTGGTCCGGACTGAAGGACCTGCCAACGATTACTGACATGTCGTCTACTGTCACTGCATATGATTCTCTCACCATTGAAAGAATGGTGGAGGATTATATGAGTGACCGCATCCAAGTAGGCACGTCAGACAGTCCGTACGTATACTGGCAGGAAAAAGAGGCAATTTGGAGGCCCTTGCACAAACTGGCTTTATTCTACCCAAGTTGCCCTCCCTCCAGTGTGTACTCCGAAACAGTGTTTAGTGCAGCCGCTCACCTTGTCAGCAATCGGCGTACGAGGTTACTTCCAGAAAATGTGGAGAAGATGATGTTCATCAAAATGAATTATAATCAATTCCTCCGTGGAGACATTCACCAGCAGCAATTGCCTCCAGAAAGTACACAGGGACCTGAGATGGTGGATTCCAGTGGGGACGAATTAATAATCTGTGAGGAGGGGGATGTACACAGTGAAAGGGGTGAGGAATCGGATGATGATGATGATGATGATGATGATGATGATGAGGTGGACATCTTGCCTCTGTAGAGCCAGTTTGTGCAAGGAGAGATTGATTGCTTCTTTTTTTGGTGAGGGCCCAAACCAACCAGTCATTTCAGTCACAGTCGTGTGGCAGACCCTGTCGCTGAAATGATGGGTTCGTTAAAGTGTGCATGTCCTGTTTATACAACATAAGGGTGGGTGGGAGGGCCCAAGGACAATTCCATCTTGCACCTCTTTTTTCTTTCATTTTTCTTTGCATCATGTGCTGTTTGGGGACAATTTTTTTGAAGTGCCATCCTGCCTGACACTGCAGTGCCACTCCTAGATGGGCCAGGTGTTTGTGTCGGCCACTTGGGTCGCTTAGCTTAGCCATCCAGCGACCTTGGTGCAAATTTTAGGACTAAAAATAATATTGTGAGGTGTGAGGTGTTCAGAATAGACTGGAAATGAGTGGAAATTATGGTTATTGAGGTTAATAATACTATGGGATCAAAATGACTTCCAAATTCTATGATTTAAGCTGTTTTTAAGGGTTTTTTGTAAAAAAAAAAAAAAAACGAATCCAAAACACACCTGAATCCGACAAAAAAATTTCAGGGAGGTTTTGCCAAAACGTGTCCGAATCCAAAACACGGCCGCGGAACCGAATCCAAAACCCGAAAAATGTCCGGTGCACAGCACTACATTATATCACTATATTTACATACACACACAGCTCCATATAGATCCTGAATTCCCAATTCAGAGTGTTAAAATCAATGTTATTTATTAAATGCCAGATAGTTAGAGTAAGGAAAGATGCAGAACATCAAAAAATGAATGCAAAGACTTTGTGCATTAAACAAAATTGCCGTGTGACAGATTATGGTCTAAAACTAACACAGGGCCTGATTCAGAGATTTACACAATTCCAATATTTAGGTAAATCTCCAATGTTTAATTAGGTGCGCATGCGCAGGAGCTGCATTGCAAATCTGGTCTTGGGACGCCTGTTAATGTGCCCCTAAAGCTGCAGCATGAGTGACATGCTGCTGGCGTTTGGGGGCAGCCACAGGGAGTGTTCCAGGGAATGGAGGCGTGTCAAGCACGTACACAGCTTCATTGGTCCTGGCTTTTGAGAGACATCCCGATTAACCTAAGAGTTACTCAGATGTTCATGCAGAGAATCTGATATTGCGTATTTTAGTGTTCCCACAGGGATGCAGGCAAGGCAGGGTGCAGAGGCAGCATGGCCGCGCTCATGTTCGAAGCGGGGGCACGGCCAGCAAGGAGGGCATGCTCCCGCTGACATTACTACTGGGGGTGTTGCGGCCCAGTCAGCGTCACAAATGGGGGGAGCACTCAGCCTTACTAATGGGGGTGTTCCCAGCCTTTACGGAGGTGCTAGCCTACCCCCAAGCTCTCCCTTTAATGTGAATAGATGCAGTGCACATCAATTCATATGGCGGCAGCAAGGCACCAGGCAGGCCGTTTTAGCAGGAAGCAAGTAAAAAGGCCAGGCCACACTTTGCCCTTTAAAAATCGGTCAGCCTAGCCACAGGGGTGTAGAGAGGGTGGCTCCGGTGGTGCGCGAGCTCCGGGTGCCGGAAAAGTTAAAGGGCGCATCGCTGCCTGACACCCTCCCTACACCCACTATACCGTGGGCCGCTGTACAGGCAGTCACAGAGCAGGAGGAGAAGAAGCAGAGGGGCACACACACTGACTCGGACTCTGAGATTAGGTAGAGAACAGGGCAGGCCAGAGACTCTGCCACCCTCTTTATATGTCTGCTTGCAGCTGTGCAGCAGGGTTACTTCTGTCCTGCTACACCCCTCTCTTCCCTGGCCGCTGCTACACCCCTCTCTGCCCTAACCGCTGAAACACCCCTCCATACATTGATGCTGCAGCATAACATTTATAAGGGGCTCTACTGTGTGGTGTAATGTGAATAATGGGCAATTCTGTGTGGTGTAATCTGAATTGGTGCTATTCTGTGCCCACGCCCCTTCCCCATGAAGCCACACCCCTATATTTTTGTGCTGTCCCTATTTTATACATGGGAAGCGCTCAAAGGAAACTTTCACCCAGAGATCCACAAGGTCTAGAACCAGCCCCATCACCGATTTAGGATTTTTAAATGTAACATGCACCCAATTCAGTAAAGGAGAGGGGCCGCCGAAACATACCCTTGCTCCGGGCACCATGGCACCTAGCTACACCTCTGAGCCTAGCGTGAAGACTAGTCTTTGGACACAGCCATTGCATCACAGAAGCTGGCAATGTGTGTCTTTTTCCTGCTTTTGAATATTTTGGCACAGCTGCAGTGTATTGAACATATAACTAGGAATCAGGCCCACCAGGTGCATCTTATGCTGCCCATACACTTATACGATATGGCATACAGTTTCGATCGCATGATTGTATGCACATAATGTGCACCATGCGACGCGATGTGCAGGCACGCCGGTCAGCCATCGCGTCGCATAGTCTTATGTGCTGAACTTAATATTTATTGCATCACAGTGCGATTGCATGCGTTTTTAAAAACACGTGATATATCGCACTGAAATGCGCACCCTACGGGAGCGACCAGAGACCACTCCCACTCGGCGGTGACGTGCCCATCATGTGATTACCATGCGATTTATCGCATGATAATCACTTTGGCATCGCACCTGTACTGCCGGTGCGATGCCCCGCGATGTCACGTCACGGGGCATAGCACAAGTATATGTGGGGCATTACAGAGAAATAGGTTTAAGTTCACCAGTAATGTTTTATCCTGTAACACACTCCCCATTAGTATAGATAACCTTACACAATACAGTCCGACGTGTTACAGGAAGCAAGAAGCAGTACTGGTGATCTACACAAATAAAAAACAGGCTGGTGAGAAAAGTTCCATAAAATATTCTGACAGATTCATGAAAAGAACATGGCTTGTTCACTAGAAAAACACAAAAACGCTTGTAACAGTTACTCATCACTTATTAATTAACCAAACAAAAACTAAACAAATACTCATGGTGGCCATGAGTTAAGAGTTAATAAAACCAAGCAACATCTCTGAAAACATTTACATTTTTAATTCAATGGAAGACTTCATACAACAAAGTGCTGCAGTGTACAGGAACAATATTTTTTTTATTTTTTTATTTGTTACTTCCATAACAAGTTAACACCAAAAAATAACCAAAATTTATTGAACTTCAGGAAACAAACAAAAACGAACAACAAAACAAAAGGAACAGGTAACACTCGCGCATTATAGTAAGCCGGCACTGAAAACTAAAACGTAAATAAAATAAAAAACAAAAAAACACATTATCAAAGTATACAAATATCAATTGCTACGGCCAGGCAAAGTATGAGTGAGACAAGTGGATGAATGTAAATATTATACCTTGTTAGACACAGTAAAGAGGTCGGGTTGCATAAGATTATTTTGTTTATGTTACAAGTGCCAAGACAGAGGCAGAGCCCATACTGTTAACGACAGCCATACTCAAAGCAGCTCTGCTTGACCTCGTTGACTTTGGGTAGAGTGGTAAAGACAGGCCTTTCCAATACACACACACGGATATCAGAGACAGTGTGGGTTTGGCTCTAGTCACATGAATGCACTCCTTTTCCATAACTTGTGGGGTTCTTAAGGTGAAAAACACTACCCAATATTAATCCACGACCTACAACACAAACAATGCTCAGATAGATTTTGGTTATCTGAGCTGCCAACATGCCAAGGACTTGGAACATAAAAGAAAAGCTGGCATACGTACCCGAGAGAAGCTGTAAACTTTACCAACCCAGGGAACGTTGCAACCACCTAACAGGGACGTACATGACATTTAAACTTCATGGTCACATGGGTGGATAAGCTGGGAAAAGGTGATACTGACATCTAGTGGAAGTAATTGAAAACTACAAGAACTGCAGAAAATTATACTGCAATACAATCTAAACTACAGTACAACTATATGAAAATGATAACATTCTTAAAATGAAAACGTTAAACTTCAAGACAACTGCAAATAGTTTAAAACTCCGTGGTTCCCAAACTTTTTTGAATTACGGTGCACTAGAGCAGTGGTTCTCAAACTCGGTCCTCAGGACCCCACCCAGTGCATGTTTTGCAGGTAACCCAGCAAGTGCACAGGTGTATTAATTACTCACTGACACATTTTAAAAGGTCCACAGGTGGAGCTAATTATTTCACTTGTGATTCTGTGAGGAGACCTGCAAAACATGCACTGTGTGGGGTCCTGAGGACCGAGTTTGAGAACCTGTGCCCTAGAGTGTCGGAATTTTTTCCGTGGCACCCTTAGGCCAAAAGTTTCTTAAATGAAGTAAACAGTGTTTATAGGTCACCCTCAAGCTGCATACACAGCAATATTCTAGTCAATACCACTCATTTTCCCCTTCTGAGCGATGTGGAGAAAATAGTGTACAGTGTGTATGCTGCAAACGATAGCCAATGCGCATTCCCAGGGGTCGTTAACGACCCCTTCTGTCGGCCGTACATGCAGGTCAATTTTAGTTATGTAGGCCAAAACTATATGTACGGGCAGGCCGTGGCGTGACGTCACTGAGTGATATCGCTCAGTGTGTACACACAATGTCGGGCAACACTGGAAGAAAGGGGGCACACTGTTCGATATCGCTCATGGAGCGTATCGCACAGTGTGTACCCAGCTTAAGGTTCAATTGTGTGGTGATGAAAAAGATTTGCTTCTGTCTTTCCACATATTTTATGACTGGCAGCTACCAGCACCGGTTTTGCCTATTACATTGACAGGATGCAGTTAATTTGCTGGCTGTCAGGATCCCAACAGCCGGAATCCCGGCGCACAGTGGCTATTCCCACTCGTGGGTGTCCACGACACCCACAGAGTGGGATAAAACCTGTGGCAAGCACAGTGAGCCACAGAGCCTGCAGTGAGGGGAGTGCAGCAAGCCCACAAGGGGACTCTTTGCACTCGCCCTGCGGCCGGCATATTGGCCGCCGGTAAATCCTATCGATCCCACATTGACCATAAATAATTTTAATTGGTCCCGGACCACCAATCCAAGGGACCCCTGCAAGTGCCCCGAGGCATTCCAGGCTGCCACGCCAGAGTTTGAGAACCACTGGTTTAAAAAATCCCCCTTCGCAGGATTAGATCTATTTTCCTTTTTCGGCTATTCATATAGACTATCACCTACACAGTGTAGGTAGGCATTTTGTGGGCTCATCTAACATTTATGACTATGCAGTTCACCAGAAACTACCCTTGTGTAATAATGTGCCTGAGTGAGGTCACTGGCTCCTAGTAATCTGGCAGGTCCTGTCCTCATGAATATTGGCTCACTCAAACATGTCACCTAGCTGAAAAGTACCAGGTCTGTATAACCGTGGTTAATATTTTATGGGGCCCATAGTTCTAGGCTTTATAAGAACAATTCCCAATTCTGCCAACAACAGGGTCAGGGGATCGGAAAAGCCAGACATGTTATTAAAATGCACTGAAGGGGTCAATGCAGTCACCTTGTATATAAAAAGACAATGCATTCCTTCTCTGCTACATTCATCAGACCAGTTCTATAGGTTAAACAATTTCTTGAAAGGTGCAGACTCCAGCTAATGTCTGACTTGGAGACATTACAACAAAAATACAGTAGATCAGCTCAACTGTAACTGGATTTGTCCACAACCAATTCTGTTTCTATGTAACATGGCTTCTAAAAAGACAACTCTTTCAATCTTCACTATCTTCAAGTGAACATGTGCCAGCCTGCCATACTGCCGCTGCGTGAATAGATACTGTGCACACGCATATGCCATCTATTCACATGAAAGGGAGTGCTTGGAGGAAGCCCAGCACGCATGCTCCCCATCAGTGATGCTAATGGCTCGGGCACGCCCCATTAGTAATGTAAAAGGGCTAGCCCAACCCCAATAATGACACCTGCGGGCCGCACCCTCTCCCCATCCGGACGCACGTCCTTTTCGCAGCCCCGGCACCCTGTCCGCCCGGATTCCTGGCAGGAACACCAAGACCACAGTAATGCTATCATTCCTGCATCCTGCCACTCTGAGGGGTATATTTACTAAATGTCGGTCTTCATTTATTTAAAAGCAATCTAAATAAACATTGTTTCAGGGGCTAAAACACACATTTACTAACAGATGATTATTTATATATTGATTTTTAAAAGTTAAATGTGTGTTTTACACCTGAAACACATCAATTAAAGTCGACCCTTAGTAAAATATACCCCTGAATTTCATAATCCTGATATGTATCATTAGTGGAACTAGAAGAGAAATGAGAGAGATTCTCTAAAAATGTTTATAGAATGTATATTCCTAGAATCGGAACAACTAGCAGATTCATTTTTGGCGTAACTTCCTGGAACTGGAGTAATTGGGTAAATATAATTATGTAACTAATGCGTGTTCCTTTATTCTGGACTTAGGGGGTAATTCAGATCTGATCGATCGCTAGCGTTTTTTTTGCAGCTCTACGATCAGGTCAGAACTGCGTTTGCGTATGCACCGCAATGCGCAGGCGCATCGCACAGGTACAAGGCGGATCGCCGCTCAGCGATGAAATTTGTGTGAAGAATCCATTCGCATGGGCGATCGCGAGGACATTCACAGGAAGAAGCCATTTGTGGGTCGTAACTGACCGTTTTCTGGGAGTGGTTGGAAAATCGCAGGCGTGTCCAAGGGTTTGCAGGGAGGGTTCCTAACGTCAATTCCGGTCTCGGACAGGCTGAAGTGTTCGCAGCGGCTGAGTAAGTCCTGGGCTACTCAGAGACTGCACAAGATCTGTTCGTACAGCTCTGCTACACATGCGTTCGCACACTTGCAAAGCAAAAATACACTCCCCTATGGGCGGCGACTATCTGCTCGCTGCAGTGCAAAAAAAAAAAAAAAAAACCCTAGCAAGCGTTCAGGTCTGAATTAGAAAGGGCTGTCTGAGCGATATTGTTCACAATATCACCTAGTGTGTGCACTCATTATCGTTAATGATGCACGCTCCCCTGTGTCATTAACGGCCCCCACCCTCATCTGAACATGTACAGATGAGGGAGGTCTTTGTTAACGACAGCCATGCTGCACCCCCCCCCCCCCCCCCCCCTTCATCTTCGCTCACTTGTGTATGCACTTGCTGATGCCGGCACCCCGCAGAGTCCCTGCCACCACCAATATCTGTGTCAGCACAGCTAGTGTGTACTGGCCTTAAAATGTTTGTGTTGCTGTTCTTTATTATACAGCATGCCTAGAAACTCAGTGTTCTATACATGCCAATGTGGTGACTAGTGAGATACTTTCATATATTGTTCTAGCCTGACTCTAGGATTGGCACTTTACTGGTAATATAGGGGTCTGAGTTCTAAGCCTTGGAGAGAGATAAAGGGGTGTATTCAAAAAAGTGTCGGAAGCTGCTGTCTTGTCGGAAAGACTGCAGTTTCCGTCAGGTTTAGATCGGAAGGGGATCCGACCTACTCAATTCGGGCTGTTTTTTTCCCCGACAAGTTGGGAATTCCCGACTTGATGGATTAGCCTTGGATCCACGTGTTCCGCAGCCAATTCCGACAGGTTTTGGCCCCGGTTCCGACAATGTCAATCCAACTTTATTTTAAGTCGGATTGACATTGTTGGAACTGGGAAGATGAGACGGGGAAGCAGGGACAGGTCATGAGGGTGAGCTGGGACAGGTAGGAGGGGACGGGACCATGTGAGCCAAGCAGCGTGGACGGGTAAGGAGAGGAGCGGCAAACAGCAGCAGCACGGACGGAGTGTGAGCGGCTGTGACAGTTGTCAGGAAAAGTGATGAAAAGGGGATTCTTCTTGAGGGCATGACCCCTTTTCGGACATGAGCGCAATAGTGCCCTATTGAAGGCAGGACTCCCTGGCCACTCCAGCCTGAAGTGAACGCTAGACACCATGTGCCATATGGAAAGTTTGGCTAAATAACTGATATAGGTAGGTAATAAGGAAGAGTGGAGTTGAAGGGGTGTGTAATATTTTCATAGTCTTATATTAGCAATATATTCCCTACTCCATATTTCAGACAAATAAATCCTTCCTTACAAGCTGTACCTGTTTTAGATCCAGTGAACACATCTAGAACTCTATTTGCTCCCAGGATATAACAGTATTCGCCACTAGCTGTTCAAAAACAGCCTATCCCAAGCAGAAGTGGTCCTCCTGCTCAGGCCACCACCAGCACTGGAACTGCACAGTCAGTGATCTATTACTATGGGCTAGAATATCCAAAAAATGCTAGGAGCGGAGAATAGGATAAACATTACTTATTCACATATCCTAAAGCTGGCCATACACTTTAAGATTATCGGTCAAACCATTCAACTAGGGATTTTTTGACATGGTGTTTTTTTTCCTGATTCCCCGGAATGGATCGTTGAATTGGATTGGCAGATCAGATTAACGGGTAATTGGGCCATAGATGTATGGCCCACGTTAATATTATTATTATTATTATGAATTCATACTGCATTCTTTATCCATTGTTTTCAAAACACCTCATACATCCCCATCACTAAAGCCACTTTTCATATATGTGTGTCGTCATCAAATACATTGCTATGGCTTTGGATTTAGTTGTGAGGCTGGACAAAGTTCTCAGTGCATATAGCTGTAAACTTATTTTCAATAAAACAGGACTCAGAACTACACAAAATCATGCAAATATCATCCAAAACAAAACACTGACTTGCTCTTTTAGCTCCATGTGCATCTGTGGTGCATTTCCCTACTGGCCTATTCCATGACGGAAGAACTTGGCCAAGCAATAGATGAATAGTAACTCCCATGTGCTTACGGACAGCATCTAAACATTACACCTAGATATTCAATTACCCACAGTTATTGACCGCAGGTAATTGCGTCGCCGGGGGCAATCCAATAAGCCCCAATACGCCTGCGCAAGCTGCGGCTTATCTGAGATTTTGTTTCACCTGCCTCAAACCCAGCAAAAACACACCATTTTCACTGAACCGGTGTGTTTTTGTTAGAGAATGTTTTGGGTTTTTTTTTTATGGGTGATCCTAATTGGACAGACCGTCAAAAATTTTTATATTGGTTAAACATCGGGAAAAACTTCCATTTTCTATTATCAATGTTTTACCGTTGGTAATTGGATATCTTCCCCCCGATCTTGTGATGGGCAGATACAATGTGATGATATATCATGCCCACATCCAAACTGTACAATCCACCATACGACAAAACAAATGTATCATTACAGCATCAATGTTAGTGAACCACATTGTATGTCGCATTATACCACGTGACTGAGGACCGCCAGCCCTGTCACCCAACCTGTGTGCCGTAATCGGTCTGAGGACCGCCAGCCCTGTCACACAACCTGTGTGCAGTAATATGGCTAAGGGCCATCAGCCCTGTCACCCAACATGTGTGCCGTAATCGGTCTGAGGACCGCCAGCCCTGTCACCCAACCTAATATGGCTAAGGGCAGTCAGCCCTGTCACCCAACCTGTGTGCAGTAATAAGTCTGGGGACCGCAAGCCCTGTCACCCAACCTGTGTGCAGTAATATGGCTAAGGACCGCCAGCCTTGTCACCCGACCTGTGTGCCGCAATTGGTCCGAGGACCGCCAGCCATCACAGAACCTGTGTGCAGTAATATGGCAAAGGACCGCCAGCCCTGTCACACAACCTGTGTGCCGTAATCAGTCTGAGGACCGCCAGCCATCACAGAACCTGTGTGCAGTAATATGGCAAAGGACCGCCAGCCCTGTCACACAACCTGTGTGCCGTAATCGGTCTGAGGACCACCAGCCCTGTCACCCAACCTGTGTGCAGTAATATGGCTAAGGACCGTCATCCCTGTCACACAATCTGTGTGCAGTATATACACGGTTTTCCTTGGCACATGCTGTCCTCCCAGATAGAACAGGATGTGCTGATGACAGCCTGTTCTGTCACACAGCAGCACAATGACACTGTGTGAAGTGTGTACTGACTCAGCCTATTTCCTGTAATAACAGGGACTCCTTAATATCCACCATCGTGCCGCAGTGTAGGAGCATCCCTGGGGAAGAGACTACATAACTCACCCCTCCCCCACCTGTTACATAATACAGTTTTACAGCAGCTCCACATCACCCACCTCCCTTAACACATCGCCCGTGACATACCCCACCACACAACGCGGCCCGGAACGTTCCGTTTACACAACATAATATGACCGTTATTGCATCACTGAGAGTCCGAACGTTCCATCACTCACTCACCTGGTCTGGCTGCGGTTCCCGCTGCTCCGCCTGCCGCTGCTGTAGGTGCCGACGCACCCTGATTGGAGACCACTTTGGCCGGTGCCTCCCCGATCCACCCGGCCAGACTGTGACAGCAGCCGAGGCTGGCCAGGGAGCCCAGTACGGGCGGCGAGAGAGCCCTCCTCTTTCCCGGGGAGTGGTGTGGCTGCTGCTGCCGCAAAGAGGAGGCGCACAGTGCGGGCACGTCTCTCAGCGCCGAGCACAGTCTGCTTGCCGCACTGTGATACATCCCGCGGTGATCAGCACGGAGGATGTCACTGCTCGTTACCGAGCTTCCTGTTGCTGTCACCGGCTTCTTCCTACTATAGTGCCGGCAGCAGCGAGCCCTGTGTACTCACACTCCGCCCCGCCCTCCGTGTGACGTGTGTGCGCTATGTAATAATGCCGGCTTCTCTCACCCCACTCTTCCGTTACATCATACCGAGACCGCTACGTCACCGCCCGGGACGGGGCGGCAGCAGCACAGCCGGCTCACAACGGGCACTTAGCCCGACGGGAGAGCCTGACAGACTGTATGTGTGGGATATACACGTTATATACATGATGTCGGGAGTACAGGAAAATGATTTACAATTTGATCGCTCAGTTTTACTTCTCTGTCATTTCGGTCCCTCCCCTCCTACCATACAGAGTGGTGCCGTCCACTCCGGACAGGGTTCCCCCTGTGGGTGGCTGATGGGAAGTGGGACAAAGGTTACATACACACTCACACGAGCCCTGACCTGTGTTGTGCTGCACTCTGCAAATACTATTTATATCACTGGCACTAAAAATGCTAACAAAGCTGGTGACTGTGAGGGTAAAAGGCAAATTCCATGGACTGTGGACTAAACGTATATGCTTAAACTCTATACTGTAAAAAAACGATCTGGCAATGCTTGCTTCAACATGCTTATATCTACAGCATATATATTTACTCCCTCCTCCTTAATTAGTGCTTGAACAAAATAGCAACAGTAGTCAGTCAGTCTCTCTCTCTCTCTCTCTCCCCCGCCCCACTTCTAGACCTCTATAATATATAGGGATATACAATTACCCGTCATGGAACATCAGGAGTGGAAAATGTTAGTGAGTGAGTGAGGGCTTTTGCATTTTTGTACTTTATTAAATTCTACACACTGGAGGTGCAATTCAAATTTTGATCCGATTGTCCATTTGGGCATTATCGTTCACACAACCCAAGCCATGCATCGGTAGTGACGTAATTATGTCAACCCCCTTTGGGGAGGTTTATTAAAATTCTAATTATGTAGTTTTCCTATTTCCCACCTGAAGAATACCTATGTTACCTATGAGTCAGTCAGTGAATGAGTGAGTGAGGGCTCTCGCATTTATATATATGTAGATGTAAATATTATTTATTACCAGTTATTTATATAGCGCACACATATTCCGTAGCACATTGCAGAGAATATTTTGCCCATTTACATCAGTCCCTGCCCCAGTGGAGCTTTCAATCTATGGCCCTCATTCCGAGTTGTTCGCTCGTTCTTTTTCATCGCATCGCAGCGATTTTCCGCAAACTGCGCATGCGCAATGTTCGCACTGCGCCAAGTGAATTTGCTAAGAAGTTTGGTATTTTACTCACGGCATTACAAGGTTTTTTCTTCGTTCTGGTGATCGTTGTGTGATTGACAGGAAGTGGGTGTTTCTGGGCGGAAACTGGCCGTTTTATGGGTGTGTGTGAAAAAACACTGCCGTTTCTGGGAAAAACGCGGGAGTGGCTTGAGAAACGGGGGAGTGTCTGGGTGAACGCTGGGTGTGTTTGTGACGTCAAACCAGGAACGAAACTGACTGAACTGATCGCAGTGGCAGAGTAAGTGTCGAGCTACTCAGAAACTGCTAAGAAATTTCTATTCGCAATTTTGAGAATCTTTCGTTCGCAAATTTGCTAAGCTAAGATTCACTCCCAGTAGGCGGCGGCTTAGCGTGTGCAATGCTGCTAAAAGCAGCTTGCGAGCGAACAACTCGGAATGAGGGCCTATATTCCCTATCGCATTTACACACAGACACATTCACACTAGGGTTAATTTAGTTGGGAGCCAATTAACCTACCAGTATATTTTTGGATTGTAGGAGGAAACTGGAGTACCACTGTCACAACTGAGGGCCTGAGCTGACGGGAGGCAGCCTCAGTTGTAGGGGCTGAGATGTAACGGAACCTGGGAGGTTGTATCAGACCCCAAGACATGTAAGTAACATGTAGAATAACTGCCCGAAGGCGTGACCACGACAACCAGGATAAAAGTCAATGATGTTTATTATGACAAACTCCGTAACACAGCAGCAGTAAAGGAAACATAAAAGTCAACAGAGGATAAATACAATTCCTGGGTACTACAGGGTGGCAAGGGCCACAGGCACTGGTAGTGTGAGACAGTTCTTATAATCTTCTAGTTGGAAAGTCCTTACCAGGCCTGACTGTAGCAATGGAGAGAACCCAGGATCGTACCAGCTGGTGTTCCAGGAAAGGCTGGGCTGCTGAAGATAAAACGGCTGCTGTGGATACTGGCTGGAACCAGACTGTTGTTGGTACGGAGTGGATACTGGCTGGAACCAGTTAAATAATAAACGAACGTGAGAGCGATGAAATAATAATACCGGTGGAGAGTGGTAAACTGCAGAAAGGACACCGACCCTTTAAGAGAAGCTGTACACTGCTGGAAGCTGGGCTGGAAGCAGGTGATTGATAATGAAGTTTGGAGTTTGAGAGCGGTGAAATAATAATACCGGTGGAGAGTGGTAAACTGCAGAAAGGACACCGGCCCTTTAAGAGAAGCTGTACACTGCTGGAAGCTGGGCTGGAAGCAGGTGATTGTTGTAACTGGAAACAGGTGAGTCCAGAATGGATCGGAGAGTCAGGCTACACCGCAGATGGAATGCTGGTGCGGGTCTCTATAGCAGAAGTCTGGAGACAGGAGCTGGAACCTGGAAGACAACCACAGGAGAGAGACAAACTGGAACTAGGTTAGACAACCAAAGCACTGACGCCTTCCTTGCTCAGGCACAGCTTACTTATACCTGCAGCAAGGAAGGGGTTGGCTAGGCAATTATGCAAATCAACAATACAGACAGCAGATTGGTGGAAATGCTCAGATGACAAAATCCAAGATGGCTGCGCCCATGCAGACACTTGGAGGGAAGTTTGGTTTGTAATCCATGTGAGCATTGAAACAGTAATGGCGACGCCGGCCACAGGAGACAGGAGACGCCAGACTGACAAGCGCACATTTAACCACGCGGGCACAGCGGAGGCCGCGGCTGATGAAATCACCACTCTGACATTCTGCATGTGGAAACTCAGGAACAGCGGGATCCGGTCCTGGAACGCTGAGCCAGCCTTAGGAGGCATCTGAAGAGTAAGTAATGGCGTCCAGATACCCGGATCGTGACAGCACCCCCCCCTTTAGGAGTGGCCCCAGGACACTTCTTAGGCTTTAAAGGAAACTTTGCATGGAAATTTCGGACCAAGGCAGGAGCATGGACGTCTGAGGCATTGGTCCAAGAGCGTTCTTCAGGACCATAGCCCTTCCAGTCAATTAGGTATTGTAACTGACCGTAACGGAAACGTGAGTCCAAAATCTTGGCCACCTCGTACTCGACTCCCCGTTGAGTCTGAACTTTGGGAGCTGGAGGAAGTGCGGAATGAAACCGATTCAGGATCAGCGGTTTCAACAAAGAAACGTGAAATGTCCTGGGTATTTTCAAGAAGGATGGTAACTGTAACCTGTAGGCAACAGGATTGATGACTTGTTCAATCTTGAAGGGTCCGATGTAGCGAGGTGCTAATTTCATGCTGGGAACTCTCAACCTCAAATTCTTCGTGGACAGCCACACACGATCACCCACCTTGAGAGCAGGAACCGCTCTACGCTTCCTATCGGCAAACTTCTTATACCTGAATGAGGCTTTAAGCAGGGCTGCGCGGACGTTCCTCCAGTTATTTGAAAACTGACGCAAGGTGACATCCACTGCTGGAACAGAAGTTGCGGGAAGCGGTTGGAATTCTGGGACTTTAGGGTGGAATCCATAATTAATGAAGAATGGTGTAGAAGAAGATGAGGAATGGTATTGATTGTTGTGGCTGAACTCGGCCCAAGGAAGGAGTTGAACCCAGTCATCTTGAGAGGAAGACACATATATACGGAGGAAGGCCTCCAAGTCCTGATTCACCCTCTCGGTTTGACCATTGGTCTGAGGATGGTAAGCCGTGGAAAACTTTAACTTGACTTGGAGGGCTTGACACAAACTTCGCCAAAATTTGGCTACAAATTGTACTCCACGATCCGAGATGATCTCTTCAGGAAGACCGTGAAGTCGGAAGATCTCTTGTATAAACACTTGAGCCAACTTGGAAGCTGACGGAAGACCGGTGAGAGGGATGAAATGTGCCATCTTGGTGAACCGGTCAACTACCACCCAGATGGTATTAAACTTGTTGCAGATAGGTAGATCGGAAACAAAGTCCATCGACAAATGGGTCCAAGGTCGACGGGGAACAGATAATGGAACCAGTTGCCCCGCAGGCGACTGGCGGGAGACTTTGTGTTGGGCACACTTTGGGCAGGAGGCAATAAATTCCATAACGTCCTTCTTCAGAGTTGGCCACCAGTAGGACCTAGAAATAAATTCAAGGGTTTTTTGAATGCCTGTATGTCCAGCAAAACGGGAAGCATGGGCCCAATGCATGAGCTTCTTCCTTAGAACTGGCTTAACAAAACTTTTCCCTGGTGGAGGCGTAGAGTCCATCCCTACCGTGGAGAATGCCAACGGATTAATAATAGGATGCTTGTCTGCATACTCGGACTCATTTTCTTGCTCCCATGAGCAGGAAAGGGCATCAGCCTTACGATTCTGAGAACCCGGACAGAACTGGAGTTTAAAGTCAAACCTGGAGAAGAAAAGTGCCCATCTGGCCTGACGAGGATTCAGACATTGTGCGCCTTTGAGATATAAAAGATTTTTGTGGTCGGTAAGTATGGTGATTGAGTGGGAAGCTCCCTCCAACAGGTATCTCCACTCCTCCAGAGCGAGCTTGATGGCTAGCAACTCCTGATCGCCAATGGCATAGTTGCGCTCAGCTGGGGAGAACTTCCGGGAGAAGAAACTGCAAGGATGTAGATGTCCATCTTTGGCCCTCTGGGATAACACTGCTCCTACTCCAACGGAGGAGGCATCTACCTCTAAGATAAAAGGAGAGTCGGTGTCGGGCTGTTTCAGAACTGGTGCAGAGATGAACCGTTGCTTCAGAAGGTGAAAGGCCTGTGTAGCTTCCTCGGACCACTTGGACGGATTAGCACCTTTCTTGGTTAATGCAGTGATAGGCGCCACAATGGTGGAAAAGTCTCGTATAAATTTTCTATAATAATTGGCGAACCCTAAGAACCTCTGGACCCCTTTGAGGCTTAAGGGTATAGGCCAATTCTGGATTGCTTGGAGTTTCTCAGGATCCATCTCTAGTCCGGAACCGGACACAATGTAACCTAGAAACGGAATGGTTTTAACTTCAAACACACACTTCTCCAATTTACAATAGAGGTGATTGACACGGAGACGGGAAAGAACCTCTTTTACCCAGAAACGATGATCTTCGAGATTATTAGCAAAGATGAGGATGTCGTCTAGATAAACCACGACATGGCGGTACAAGATGTCCCTGAAAATCTCATTCACGAAGTGCTGGAAGACTGCTGGAGCGTTGCTCAATCCGAAGGGCATGACGAGGTACTCATAATGTCCGTCACGGGTGTTAAAGGCGGTCTTCCACTCGTCACCCTCACGGATTCGGATGAGATTGTAGGCACCCCTCAAGTCCAGCTTTGTAAAAATGGTTGCACCACTAACTCTATCAAAGAGCTCGGTAATCAGGGGTAAAGGGTATCGTTTCTTGACGGTAATGTCGTTCAGACCTCTGTAGTCGATGCACGGACGCAGACCACCGTCTTTCTTCTTAACGAAGAAGAAGCCTGCGCCGGCTGGAGAAGAAGATGGTCGGATGAAACCCTTCGCCAGGTTCTCTTTGATGTACTCTTCCATGAAGTGTGTCTTAGGCAGAGACAACGGATAAGTTCGGCCTCGCGGTGGAACCTTCCCTGGAATGAGGTCGATTGGGCAGTCCCATTCTCTATGAGGAGGAAGGATATCAGCAGAGGCTTTACTGAACACGTCCGTGAAGTCTTGATATGGAGAAGGCGGAACATCAGATGACCTGGGGAAGGAAGAACAAAACAGGAAGAACTTTGGCTAAACAAGTCTCAGCACAGGAGGGACCCCATGCCAGTATTTGCGTAGTCGTCCAGTCAATTGATGGGTTGTGGAGACGGAGCCATGGAAGGCCTAAAACCACTGGATGTGTGGCTCTTGGAATCACTAAAAAAGAAATATACTCAGAATGAAGAACTCCCACTCTCAGACGAACTGGAAGAGTCCTTAAGGAAATGACTGCGTCAAAAATCTTGCTGCCATCCACGGCAGTCAAAGAGATGGACGAGGACAGTCTCTCGGTGGGTAGGGACCACCGTTTAACATAAGCTTCGGTTATGAAATTCCCAGCTGCTCCGGAATCAAGGAGGGCAATGACGTTCCTGTAACGTTGAGCAATTTGGAGCGACACTGGGAGGTTACAGTCATGAGGAGATGGAGAGGAGATCATTACTCCTAGCCGGCCCTCTCCTTGGCGAGCTAGGATCTGGAGTTTCCCGGACGTTTGGGACAGGCATTGATAGTGTGCGATGGAGCTGCACAGTAGAGACAGAGAGACTCAGAGAGACGTCTTCGGCGCTCAGCGGGAGATAGACGGGAACGACTAATTTGCATAGGCTCATCCTTGGATGGAGATGGTTGACGAGGAGGAGGAGCAGAAGATTTAGGAGTAGATGATCTTCCTCGCTCGGTTGCTCTCTCTCTGAAACGTAGATCAACCTTCGTGCAAAGAGAAATTAGCTCATCCAACTTAGAGGGTAAGTCTCTGGTAGCTAACTCATCCTTGATGCGTTCTGATAAGCCATGCCAGAATGCAGCATACAGGGCCTCGTCGTTCCATGCCAGTTCGGATGCCAGGATTTTAAACTGTATAAGATACTGTCCCACAGTACGTGTTCCCTGGCGTAAACGGAGAATCTCAGATGAAGCAGATGTTATCCGGCCTGGCTCGTCGAAGATGCGCCTGAATGTAGCTACAAAGTCAGTATAGGAGGATAGCAGGGGATCAGACTTCTCCCATAAAGGTGATGCCCAGTCAAGGGCTGAGCCACTGAGAAGGGAGATGATATAGGCAATTTTGGTACGGTCGCTGAAGAAATTGCCAGGTAGAAGCTCAAAGTGGATTTCACATTGATTGAGAAATCCCCTGCAGAACCTTGGAGATCCATCAAATTTTGCTGGCGTTGGAAGATGAAGATGTGGACTGGAAATGGGTAAGGTGGGTGGGGTTACAGCTGGTGTCACTGTAGTGGACGCACCGGACGTGCCAGGTCCACGGAGGGTCGTTTGAATCCCATCCAGCCGTGTAGAGAGATCCTGGAGACAGCGGATGATGTGGCCCTGTGCAGCCTCCTGATGTTCAAGTCGGGCTGCCAGTTCTTGCATCGGCCTGGTCGCTTGATCCTGGTCTCCGGCTGGATTCATTAGGTCAGTGCTTACTGTCACAACTGAGGGCCTGAGCTGACGGGAGGCAGCCTCAGTTGTAGGGGCTGAGATGTAACGGAACCTGGGAGGTTGTATCAGACCCCTAGACATGTAAGTAACATGTAGAATAACTGCCCGAAGGCGTGACCACGACAACCAGGATAAAAGTCAATGATGTTTATTATGACAAACTCCGTAACACAGCAGCAGTAAAGGAAACATAAAAGTCAACAGAGGATAAATACAATTCCTGGGTACTACAGGGTGGCAAGGGCCACAGGCACTGGTAGTGTGAGACAGTTCTTATAATCTTCTAGTTGGAAAGTCCTTACCAGGCCTGACTGTAGCAATGGAGAGAACCCAGGATCGTACCAGCTGGTGTTCCAGGAAAGGCTGGGCTGCTGAAGATAAAACGGCTGCTGTGGATACTGGCTGGAACCAGACTGTTGTTGGTACGGAGTGGATACTGGCTGGAACCAGTTAAATAATAAACGAACTTGAGAGCGATGAAATAATAATACCGGTGGAGAGTGGTAAACTGCAGAAAGGACACCGGCCCTTTAAGAGAAGCTGTACACTGCTGGAAGCTGGGCTGGAAGCAGGTGATTGATAATGAAGTTTGGAGTTTGAGAGCGGTGAAATAATAATACCGGTGGAGAGTGGTAAACTGCAGAAAGGACACCGGCCCTTTAAGAGAAGCTGTACACTGCTGGAAGCTGGGCTGGAAGCAGGTGATTGTTGTAACTGGAAACAGGTGAGTCCAGAATGGATCGGAGAGTCAGGCTACACCGCAGATGGAATGCTGGTGCGGGTCTCTATAGCAGAAGTCTGGAGACAGGAGCTGGAACCTGGAAGACAACCACAGGAGAGAGACAAACTGGAACTAGGTTAGACAACCAAAGCACTGACGCCTTCCTTGCTCAGGCACAGCTTACTTATACCTGCAGCAAGGAAGGGGTTGGCTAGGCAATTATGCAAATCAACAATACAGACAGCAGATTGGTGGAAATGCTCAGATGACAAAATCCAAGATGGCTGCGCCCATGCAGACACTTGGAGGGAAGTTTGGTTTGTAATCCATGTGAGCATTGAAACAGTAATGGCGACGCCGGCCACAGGAGACAGGAGACGCCAGACTGACAAGCGCACATTTAACCACGCGGGCACAGCGGAGGCCGCGGCTGATGAAATCACCACTCTGACATTCTGCATGTGGAAACTCAGGAACAGCGGGATCCGGTCCTGGAACGCTGAGCCAGCCTTAGGAGGCATCTGAAGGGTAAGTAATGGCGTCCAGATACCCGGATCGTGACAACCCAGAGGAAACCCACGCAAGTACGGGGAGAATATACAAACTCTGCACAGTTAGGGTCATGATGGGAATTGAACCCATGACCTCATTGCTGTGAGGCAGTAATGCTAACCATTACACCATCCGTACTGTAATGCATATCAATCCTGCACCTTATTTTGCTTAAAAAATAAAAATAAAAAAATGTAAAACAGTTTTTGATGCACATTTAAATAATGCCCCTTTGACATATTTGGAAACATTTGTATATCTTCATATAGTCATGGGTTCAAGTCCCACCACGGCCCTAACTGTGTGGAGTTTGTATATTCTCCCCATACTTGCATGGGTAGTACTCCGAATACGGAAAGATGAGAGAGCGAGGATGAATATGGAGAGGAGGAGGAATAGGGGGAGATGGGAGAGAGAAAGGAAGAACAGAGGGAGATGGTAGAGATAGAGGAGGAATAATGGCAGAGAGAGAAAGAGGAGTAATAGGGAGAGACAGAGGAGGAATAGAGGGAGAGAGAGGAGGAGAAGGAGGAATAGGGGGAGATGGGAGAGAAAAAGAAAAGAGGATGAATAGGTGGAGATGAGAGAGAGAGAGAGAGAGAGAGAGAGAGAAGAGGAATAGGGGGAAACAGGAGAGAGAAAGGAGTAATATGGAGAGATGGGAGAGGATGAATATGGAGAGAGAAGGAATAGGGGGAGATGGGAGAGAGAGGAAGCACAGAAGGAGATGGTAGAGTGAGTGGAGGAATAGGGCGAGATGGGAGAGAAAAGAATAGGAATGGTGGGGCAGGAGGAATAGAGGGAGAGAGAGGAGGAGGAGGAATAGGAGAGGGATAGAGAGGAGCAATGGGGGGAGATGGGAAAGAAAGATGCGGAATACGCACTGGGCTCCACTAGCCAGGGAGATCCCCATAGAAGGTGGGAACCTGCGGTTTGCGGCAAATCACAAGGTTACTTGGAGTCTCTCTTGTGGGTGGACCATTGGTTCCCACCCATTCACTTCTATGGGGATTTCCCCTCATAGAAGAGAATGGGCTCCGCTTGACTGACAGCCCTGCAGCTCTACTCCAGTCAGGAAAGCGCTACTACATGGCGCTCCCTGATTGGCTGGCAGGTCCCCAAGTGACAGGTTCCCTATGAATTTCTACTAGACAGAGGGGCCAAAGCGGTATGGGGGATCGTAGGTAAGTGTGTTTGTGTGTGTGTGAAAGGATGTTTTATTAAAATTGTACTGTATAAAAAGTGTCCATGTCCTGTTTATTGTAATAAACTACAGGCACCAGCTGGCCCTTAATGCCCTGCATTCTGGTACTTGTAGTTCTCCAAGTACCAGCACGTGGGGGAGGCTTGCTGGGACCTGTAGTTCCACAAATAAAACATCATATTAATTCTTAATTTTACACTAAAATGGACTATGAACTCACCACCCTCAGCCCCGGCGTGGTGATCATAGCCTTTGGCTTCAGTCCTGGCCCTTGGGTGCCTGGAGGGGGGTCCCACTTCCCCAGGGTACCCCGGCTAGGGCTAACTAGTTGGGGGGGTGATACTGCAGCCACTGGGACCAATATAAACATGTCCCCCAGCTGTGGCATTACCTCCCTGGCTAGTGAAGCCCTGTGCTGGTTCCACCTCCGCGCCTCCAAGCACCTCAGTGTCTCCAAGCGCCTCCAAACACCTCTGTACCTCCAAGCGCCTCTGCGCCTCCAAGCACCTCAGTGTCTCCAAGCGCCTCAGTATCTCCAAGCGCCTCAGTATCTCCAAGCACCTCAGTGTCTCCAAGCACCCAGTGCACTTTAGCGCAGTTTGTGCCTCCAGCACCTGGTATTCTTCACTGATTCATCAGCGCCTTTCAAGTTCTGTCTTTCAGGAGACCTTCAGCGTCCACACGTGCCTCCTGTCTGCCGACCTAATCCTGCATGAGGAAAACTTACATTCGGCCATCCCTGCTGCGGCCTGGTTGCAGTTCCTCTTCCCGGTCACCGGAAGAAACCCAGAGTCCACAACACTCCCAAACCAGGTCAGTGATAGCGTTGACCAGAGAATAACCTGGGTCCAAGTTGCAGAGTGAAAAGTATATAGGATCTGTGACCATGTTCAACCAGTGTTCAAAAACCTGGGAAAATGCAGGGTCTGAAAATTGAATAACTTGTCAACAAACACGTTTGTAGAATGGCTTATACTATTTTTTTTACAAATATCTTTTCAGGTGGTTGGACATTTGGTGAAAGATGCACCATGTTTTGGGGAGTGGTGGGGGGGGCTTTCCCTCATACATCATTGTGGAAGAACTGGCACTGCGGTCTATACAAAAGCAGTAGGTCACATTGGGCCACATAGATTCTCGTGCAACTACTATACAAGCTCCACATGCTGCGATTGGTATTTTTATTTTTGTTGTTGTTGTTGTGATATTAATTATTTTCTCTTTCTTTTTCAGATGAGGATGCTAACTCTCCTCCGGCTCATTCTGAGGAGGAAAAAATAAAAATAGAAAATATTTTGTCAACCATTGTTGCGCCGACCATTATCATGTTGACCTTTTGTCCCTGTCAACCTAGTGCATGTCGACCATTAGTGGTCTACCTATTGACTGTATACCTTTTTAGTGTAGATCTATAGACTAGGTACCCTCCACCAGGGGACCCCATTCTATGGAGGACTGAAGCTAAATACAATCACAATGGATTCTCCTCTTGGAGATTTGAGCATCACTGGTGCATCAGAATGAGCTCCTGGAGAGTCAGAATGTGGTAATTGTCACTGGCATCTGGTAGCCCTTTGCTCTTCTTGCCCAAGGATTGAGGGATCGTAGCTGTCACAGAGCCCTCCACCTCACGTAAATGGCTGAGGCCACTACTGGTCAGGGGCAAAGAAGATTTAGACAGCAGCTGTCCCCTCGTTTTGCCTGCACCAAAGCGTGGGTGCAGCAAGTGACTGTGCAGTGATCTATATATTAGCCATAGCCACCAAGTGCCTGTTGGCCAGTTCTCCATTGTCACAAATTCTTACTCTTCTTAAGGCTGAAATGTTACATTTGTGATTTTTCATTTGGACCCTACCTGGTTGAGGAGTTGATCAGGTGATTTAGCCCTGGAATCTCATGTTCCACTTCCTTCATGTAAATCATAGTGCTGGTTTCTGGAGTGAGTGTTTGACAGGCATTGCGAGACCTATTTCTTAGTTTTCATAAATTATCATACATACTGTATGTTTCAAATTGAAAAAAATATTTTTTTTGTTTATTATCAGTATGTTGTATGTGTGTTACTACTTGCAAATTATATTGTTTAAAGATATACATAACTATGTTGTAAAGGAGACCAAGGGTCCTTTTTGCCCTTTTAAAAACCCATGACAAAGCTGACCTGGAGTGTACTAATATGGGGAGGAGAGTCATAAGACAGGATGCAGTTTAGTATGTCAGTTAACATCTGTATTAAAGAGTACTATGGGCCTATAATTTGTACAGTCTGAGTGGTCTTTACCAGGTTTGGGGATAGTTACAATTAGAGATGAACGGGTTCGGTTCTCTGAGAACCAACCCTACCAAACTCCACGTGTCAAACACGGGTCCGAGCCAGGCTCGGTTGTTCCCGCCTGACTCGGAAAACCTGAACGAGGCAAAATGTCATCATCCCGCTGTCGGATTCTCGGGAGATTCGGATTCCATATAAAGAGCCGCGCGTCGCCGCCATTTTAACTCGTGCATTGTAGAGGGTACAGAGAGGACGTGGCTACGTTCTCTCAGTGTCAAATCTCAGTATCAGTGCTTATTGCTGCTCAGTAATACTAGTACAGTGTCTCTCTTGTGCTGCATCTTGCTGCTGTAGGGTGCTGTGGTAGTAGTGTCCTGTGACTGTGTATCGGTCATCATCATTCCAGTCACAGTGGTATCTGGGGGGTAACAATTCTAGAGTGCTTTTGTGCTGCTCACTAATACTAGTACAGTGTCTTGTGCTAATCGTGTTGCTCAGTGTCAGTTCTCCGTAGTATCATCAGTGCTCAGTATCATCAGTGCTAAGTATCACTGCTCATGGGGCCTAATTCTGAGTTGATCGCAGCATCACATTTGTTAGCAGTTGGGCAAAACCATGTGCAGTCAGGGGGGACAGATATAACATGTGCAGAGAGAGTTAGATTTGGGTGGGGTGTATTCAAACTGAAATCTAAATTGCAGTGTAAAAATAAAGCAGCCAGTATTTACCCTGCACAGAAATGAAATAACCCACCCAACTGTAACTCTCTCTGCAAAGGTTATATCTGCCCCCCCCCCCTGCAGTGCACATTGTTTTGCCCAATTGCTAACAAACTTGCTGCTGCGATCAACTCAGAATTACCCCCATTGTCTTGTGGTGCTCAGTAATACTACATTACTAATACTAGTACAGTGTCTTGTGCTAATCGTACTGCTCAGTGTCAGTTCTCCGTAGTATCATCAGTGCTCAGTATCACTGCTCATTGTCTTGTGGTGCTCAGTAATACTACATTACTAATATAATACTAGTACAGTGTCTTGTGCTAATCGTGCTGCTCAGTGTCAGTTCTCTGTAGTATCATCAGTGCTCAGTATCATCAGTGCTCAGTATCACTGCTCATTGTCTTGTGGTGCTCAGTAATACTACATTTTCTAATACTAGTACAGTGTCTTGTGCTGCATCTTGCTGCTGTAGGGTGCTGTGGTAGTGTTCTGTCACTGTGCATAGGTCACCATCATTCCAGTAACAGTGGTATCTGATATCTATCTAGTGGTATCTAATTCCAGACATTACTACCGTCTAATTCCAGATATATTACTGGCATATAATTCCACACATTAAAAAATGGAGAACAAAAATTTGGAGGGTAAAATAGGGAAAGATCAAGATCCACTTCCACCTAGTGCTGAAGCTGCTGCCACTAGTCATGGCAGAGGCGATGAAATACCATCAACGTCTTCTGCCAAGGCCGATGCCCAATGTTATAGTAGAGAGCATGTAAAATCCAAAAAGCAAAAGTCCAGTAAATTTACCCAAAAATCTAAATTAAAATCATCTGAGGAGAAGCATAAACTTGCCAATATGCCATTTACGACACGGAGTGGCAAGGAACGGCTAAAGCTCTCTCCTATGTTCCTCATGACTAGTGGTTCAGCTTCACATGACGATGGAAGCACTCATCCTCCCGCTAGAAAAATGAAAAGAATTAAGCTGTGTCGATTGCGATGCCTGGCCTTCCCAACCTTGGACGGGAAGAGGTGGCTCCTTCCACCATTTGCATGCCCCCTGCAAGTGCTAGAAGAAGCACCCACAGTCCAGTTCCATATATTCAATTGAAGATGTCACTGTTGAAGTACACCAGGATGAGGATATGGGTGTTGCTGGCACTGAGGAGGAAATTGACGAGGAGTATTCTGATGGTGAGGTGGTTTGTTTAAGTCAGGCACCCGGGGAGACACCTGTCGTCCGTGGGATGAATAAGGCCATTGACATGCCTGGTCAAAATACAAAAAAAAAAAAAAAAAATCACCTCTTCGGTGTGGAATTATTTCAACAGAAATGCAGACAACAGGTGTCAAGCCGTATGTTGCCTTTGTCAAGCTGTAATAAGTAGGGGTAAGGACGTTAACCACCTAGGAACATCCTCCCTTATACGTCACCTGGAGCGCATTCATCAGAAGTCATTGACAAGATCAAAAACTTTGGGTGACAGCGGAAGCATCCACTGACATCTAAATCCCTTCTTCCTCTTGTACCCAAGCTCCTGCAAACCACACCACCAACTCCCTCAATGTCAATTTCCTCCTTAGACAGGAACGCCAATAATCCTGCAGGCCATGTCACTGGCAATAGAGTTAAACCAGAAGATGTGCGCTAATCGGAAAAATAAAATATGAAATGGTACTTCCCTTACACAACCTCTGTCGTGGGATTTACCGTATTATTCCAATAACATGGATCCATATGTGAAAAAGAAATTAAAATATATAGTGTAATACGTTCAAAATAACAATTTTTAATACAATACACTAGCAATATAAAATCATTGTGCATCAGTTTGCTGCAAGCAAAGGTGGTAGATGGGAAATTACCAGAGGATGGAAATATTTGAGGCTGTAAATAGTGCCTTTAAGTTCTGGTTGGCTAAAAAAAACATCAGATATCTTTGAAATCAAGTGAAGGTGGGGGTTTACCAGATTTATATGAAGTGATTGCGTTTGAGATGTTACCCAAGGGAGATATCGGCTCCGGAACCTAATTCTCCACAATCCTCCGTTCGTCTGGTAAATCTTCCTTCAGCAGTGGTTAGTCTGTCATACAGTGCCGACGCGTTTCGGGATCTCTCCCTTCATCAAGGCTGCATGACAGACTATGAACAGAATGAGCTATTTATGCTCTGCATGAGAAACACATCCGGGTCAAAGATCACGTCATAATAAAAATGAATTACATCATATAATCTATAAATAATGTCCATATCACATAGCTAAAACTGGGTGATAAATCTCCAATGAATTATGTATAAAATCTATCTTTGGAAATAGTTAAAAAAACATACTAATATAATACCCGGAAGTAGTATTATTTTAACTTCCGGTCCGGCGGTATCGTTATTTTTTAAGTCCATGTTCATCCATATAAAGTTCTTTAATGGTTCTTTAGGGTGTTCCTGGATGCCGCGGTCGTCTAACATTGGTGGTAACAGTGGATCAATGTGGTGTTTTTTAAGTTTGTAGTCCATTACGGACCTCCGTCCGGTACTTCCGGTATGTGGAACGCATATTGAACCGCATGCCGGCTTCCGATGACGCACTTCCTGTTAGCGTCTGTGAGCCGCAAATTCATGTATTTTGCAGATTGAGGAAGTATCTCAAGTCTGCAATGAACCTAGAGTACATAAAACGTGATTGGCTTGATATAAAAAAGGGCGGGGGGTTTTATTAAAGTCATGGTAACATAATGGATTTCCTAATTATAAAATCACGTGGCCTACATAATATTGATAATTCTATAAATATGCAACAATTATATTAAAATTGACCATATTTCAGAGTGAACATACTTCAACTATTATTGAAAGCAGCTAGTGACAGGTAGAGTAATACATAATGCAACAAGGAGAAGTGGATAAGAATAGTAAATGGAAACGAATAAATAGTGAATGTAGATGAATTCAGGGGGATAGGGGGGGGGGAATTCAGAGGAACCATTTTAATTCGAAGTCTGCATTCAAGCCGTTCGGGATAAGGCTTTTTAGTTTAAATATCCATTTCATCTCAGTTTTCGCCAGTCGAGTTGTTTCGTCTCTATATCTCCAAGTATTTTTTATATTTTCAATTGCCAAAAACTGTAAGATGTGTTTAGTGGAGGAATTGTGTTTAACTTTAAAATGACTGGATAAAGGATGTGTCATTACTCCTTTCTTAATATTCCTAATATGTTCACCCAAGCGGGTTTTCAGTGCCCGACTAGTTTTTCCCACATAAACCATATGGCAACTACACTCTATCAGATATATTACATTCGTGGTGTGGCAGGTCATGAAGTTATGAAGTTTGTACGTAGTCCCATTGATGCTGAATTCTTCATATTTTGACTTGACAGTTTGTACTTCGCGACAAGCCTGGCATGTCCCACATCTGTAGAAGCCCTTACTTCGAATCGGATGGTGATCCTGTAATGATAGTGCACTTTTGGTCAGTTTACTTTTTAGATTTGGTGCTTTGCGATATATGAATTTGGGCCTTGCTGGTATAGTGTCCTTTAGAAGTGGGTCTCTCTGCAAGAGATGCCAATGTTTTTTGACTATTGTTTCAATTTTTTTATGTTGTTGGGTAAATTGTGTGATAAAAGCCAATTTGTGTGTACCGTCTTCTGATTTTCTTTTTTCTTTTCCTTTCAATAGTTCTTCTCTGTCCTTGTTCATCACTTCTTCTTTGTATTTTCCCAATCGGTCTTTATCGTAGCCCTTTTCTTCAAAACCTTTCTTCATTTGATCTATTTGTTCTTCACATATGTTTTTCCTGCTACAATTTCTCCTTAACCTGAGGAATTGGCTTTTTGGAACGCTATTCAGCCAATTGGTATGGTGTTCACTTGATATATCTATGTAGTTATTAGCGTCAGTCGGTTTTTTATAGCATTTCGTCTCCAGTTTCCCTTCCTCAATATAAATATTGAGATCCAAAAAGTGTAATTCTTTTTGGCTTGTTGTACAGGTAAGGGCCAGATTGAAATCATTGTTGTTCAGTGATTGACAGAAACAGTCCAATTCCTCCTGTGGTCCTTCCCAAAAGAATATGATGTCGTCTATATAACGATACCAAAGTTTGAGATTTTTCTTATAGTTGGGGTTTGCCTTCACCTGTTTCTCTTCCCAATATGACATATATAGGTTCGCGAAACTATGCGCAAATTTGGTACCCATAGCGGTACCGATTAATTGGTTGTAGTAGGAACCATTGAAATAAAAGTAGTTGTTTTTCAATATAAAGGTAATACCTTGTAGCAGTAGATCTTTTTTGTTCTCAGTAAGATCCGTTTTGTCAAGATAGTACTTGACTGCTTCTATCCCTTTTTCATGAGGGATGTTCGTGTAAAGGGCTTCCACGTCTGCTGTTGTCATGAACATGTTGTTACTCCACTCAATATTTTTAAGTTTTTGCAGTGTGTCTGTTGTATCTTTTAAATGGAATTCTGTTCTGCTTACTAGAGGTTGTAGATGGGCATCAATATATTCTGATAAGTTTGCAGTTAGGCTTCCAATCCCTGCCACTATAGGTCTTCCTGGGGGTTTTGTCACACTTTCATGAATTTTTGGTAAAATGTAGATTGTGGGTATTGAGGGTTCTGAAACGTTTAAAAATTCAAATTCTTTTTTTGTGAGTGTATTCTTGTCCAAATGGGACTGCAATAGTTTGCTTAGATTTGCTTTGATTCTTAATGTCGGGTCATTTCTAAGCTTGATGTATGTCTTCCCGTCATCCAATTGCCGGTGGATTTCTTTGATGTAATCGTCTTTATTGAGGATTACAACTCCTCCTCCCTTGTCGCTAGGTTTGATGACAATGGACTCGTTCCCCTGTAGATCTTTCAAAGCCAAACGCTCTTTATGGCTTAAATTGCTTTTAGTGTTTTTTGTGTTGCCCATTTTTTCTAGATCGTCCAGGACTGCCTTCTGGAAGCTGTCCACCAGACTTCCTTTCAGATGTTTTGGATAGAACGTGGATTTGTTCTTAAACTCTCCATTGCTTATTGTCTCACTGTTTTCGCCTTCTAGTTCTTTTTTGGTAAATAATTTTTTTATTGTTAATTTCCTGACGAATTTTTCCACATCTAAAAAGATGCCAAATTGATCCATTTTATTAGTGGGGGCGAATTTCAGACCCTTTAAGAGGAGTTTTTCTTCTGTCTTTGTTAATTGTCTGTCACTTAAATTATATATTTTTCCATGATTCGGATCGTCAATAGGTGTTTTTGCCAATTCATCCGTGATTGTCAGGTTTGGTTTGTGTTTCTTGTGTTTCACGCCCCCCCTTTTGCCCCTTTTTCGCCTTATTGGTAGTGACGATAGTTTGTTCTTCCTAAAAAAGGGGTCCTTCCCATCTCGTTGTTGTTCATATTGGAATGGAAGTTGCGTGATGGTCTCCTGTCGATATGTCTCTCAGGGTAATTCTCGTAATCCTGATAGAATTCTCTTCTCTCTCTTCTTTCATTGTGTCTTTCAGTACTGAAATGTCTTGGGTACTGTGTATTTCTATACCATAGATTCCTCCTGGTCCATCTTTGGTTCGTTGGTTGTTGATAGTGCTTTCTTCTGTAATATTCTATTGGTCGAGTGATAGTTAAGTTGTCTTCTCTTCTTCTACTCCGTCCTCGTGACAACTGATGTTCTCTTTCATGCGAATGTATAGATGATCCCCTTCTTTGTGTCCTGACATCTTTGTTCCTCCTCGATGTAGTGGGATTTTGTGAACCCCTTCTATATCTTGGACAGTCTTCCTTATGTTGCACTGGATGGAAATTTTCTCTCTCTTGTCTATATGGTGGATCTTGATCTTCTTCTTCTATGAAGGAGTAGACTGACACAGGTGTTCCTTCTTCCCTCATTAGTTTGAAGGGATCTTTTCCTTCCTTTTTGTAGTATTCATGATCCCTTCTTAATTTATCCTGTTTTTTTTAGAATGATTTCCTTCGTATTGAGGTTTAATTTGTGTTGAATTTCTTTTTCTTTATTCTTAAATTCCGTTAATTCCTTAAATGGATCTAAGTTTGTTTGTATATGGTTGATCTGATCCTTTAGTGTTTTCAATTTCTCCCGTCGTTCCTTCATGATTAATTCTAGAAGCGTAAATGAACAGATCTCAAGTGTCCGCATCCATTCATCTTGAAATTTTTCACTGGCATCGTCGAAAGATGGTAGTTTTTTAATCCTCAATCCCTTTGGTATAATTTGGTCAGCGACATATTTTTCCAGTGTCGCGCATTCCCACCATAGGCGGTTCTCACGTAATAAAAGCTTTTCAAGACGGCTCATAGTGCCATCCAGGTCCTCATCACTATTGTTCGTGATTTTCTCTGTGAATACTTCTATCAGTTTTTCTTCTCTACTTTTGAGATGTTGAAACATGATGTCGCCTGGATTCTTCTCTGTTGGGGTAGGTTTTTGGACAGTTATAGTTTGAAATAGAGAAGAGTCGTGGCGCCAACCGATGCAAGCTGCAAATCGACTGGTCAAGGAGGTATCCCCAATACCCAAATAGAAGCGTATACAATAGAGTTAAACCAGAAGATGTGCGCTAATCGGAAAAATAAAATATGAAATGGTACTTCCCTTACACAACCTCTGTCGTGGGATTTACCGTATTATTCCAATAACATGGATCCATATGTGAAAAAGAAATTAAAATATATAGTGTAATACGTTCAAAATAACAATTTTTAATACAATACACTAGCAATATAAAATCATTGTGCATCAGTTTGCTGCAAGCAAAGGTGGTAGATGGGAAATTACCAGAGGATGGAAATATTTGAGGCTGTAAATAGTGCCTTTAAGTTCTGGTTGGCTAAAAAAAAACCATCAGATATCTTTGAAATCAAGTGAAGGTGGGGGTTTACCAGATTTATATGAAGTGATTGCGTTTGAGATGTTACCCAGGGGAGATATCGGCTCCGGAACCTAATTCTCCACAATCCTCCGTTCGTCTGGTAAATCTTCCTTCAGCAGTGGTTAGTCTGTCATACAGTGCCGACGCGTTTCGGGATCTCTCCCTTCATCAAGGCTGCATGACAGACTATGAACAGAATGAGCTATTTATGCTCTGCATGAGAAACACATCCGGGTCAAAGATCACGTCATAATAAAAATGAATTACATCATATAATCTATAAATAATGTCCATATCACATAGCTAAAACTGGGTGATAAATCTCCAATGAATTATGTATAAAATCTATCTTTGGAAATAGTTAAAAAAACATACTAATATAATACCCGGAAGTAGTATTATTTTAACTTCCGGTCCGGCGGTATCGTTATTTTTTAAGTCCATGTTCATCCATATAAAGTTCTTTAATGGTTCTTTAGGGTGTTCCTGGATGCCGCGGTCGTCTAACATTGGTGGTAACAGTGGACCAATGTGGTGTTTTTTAAGTTTGTAGTCCATTACGGACCTCCGTCCACTTCCGGTATGTGGAACGCATATTGAACCGCATGCCGGCTTCCGATGACGCACTTCCTGTTAGCGTCTGTGAGCCGCAAATTCATGTATTTTGCAGATTGAGGAAGTATCTCAAGTCTGCAATGAACCTAGAGTACATAAAACGTGATTGGCTTGATATAAAAAAGGGCGGGGGGTTTTATTAAAGTCATGGTAACATAATGGATTTCCTAATTATAAAATCACGTGGCCTACATAATATTGATAATTCTATAAATATGCAACAATTATATTAAAATTGACCATATTTCAGAGTGAACATACTTCAACTATTATTGAAAGCAGCTAGTGACAGGTAGAGTAATACATAATGCAACAAGGAGAAGTGGATAAGAATAGTAAATGGAAACGAATAAATAGTGAATGTAGATGAATTCAGGGGGATAGGGGGGGGGGAATTCAGAGGAACCATTTTAATTCGAAGTCTGCATTCAAGCCGTTCGGGATAAGGCTTTTTAGTTTAAATATCCATTTCATCTCAGTTTTCGCCAGTCGAGTTGTTTCGTCTCTATATCTCCAAGTAATTGTTGCATATTTATAGAATTATCAATATTATGTAGGCCACGTGATTTTATAATTAGGAAATCCATTATGTTACCATGACTTTAATAAAACCCCCCGGAACATGGACTTAAAAAATAACGATACCACCGGACCGGAAGTTAAAATAATACTACTTCCGGGTATTATATTAGTATGTTTTTTTAACTATTTCCAAAGATAGATTTTATACATAATTCATTGGAGATTTATCACCCAGTTTTAGCTATGTGATATGGACATTATTTATAGATTATATGATGTAATTCATTTTTATTATGACGTGATCTTTGACCCGGATGTGTTTCTCATGCAGAGCATAAATAGCTCATTCTGTTCATAGTCTGTCATGCAGCCTTGATGAAGGGAGAGATCCCGAAACGCGTCGGCACTGTATGACAGACTAACCACTGCTGAAGGAAGATTTACCAGACGAACGGAGGATTGTGGAGAATTAGGTTCCGGAGCCGATATCTCCCTTGGGTAACATCTCAAACGCAATCACTTCATATAAATCTGGTAAACCCCCACCTTCACTTGATTTCAAAGATATCTGATGTTTTTTTTAGCCAACCAGAACTTAAAGGCACTATTTACAGCCTCAAATATTTCCATCCTCTGGTAATTTCCCATCTACCACCTTTGCTTGCAGCAAACTGATGCACAATGATTTTATATTGCTAGTGTATTGTATTAAAAATTGTTATTTTGAACGTATTACACTATTTTAATTTCTTTTTCACATATGGATCCATGTTATTGGAATAATACGGTAAATCCCACGACAGAGGTTGTGTAAGGGAAGTACCATTTCATATTTTATTTTTCCGATTAGCGCACATC
Source organism: Pseudophryne corroboree (assembly GCF_028390025.1). Classification (NCBI taxonomy): domain Eukaryota; kingdom Metazoa; phylum Chordata; class Amphibia; order Anura; family Myobatrachidae; genus Pseudophryne; species Pseudophryne corroboree. The sequence goes on along the minus strand of NC_086444.1, from coordinate 935,376,405 downwards.
TTCTGGTTTAACTCTATTGTATACGCTTCTATTTGGGTATTGGGGATACCTCCTTGACCAGTCGATTTGCAGCTTACATGTCACTGGCAAGTCTGACGAGTCCTCTCCTAACTGGGATTCCTCAGATGGATCCTTGAGTGGAACGCCTACTGCTGCTGTTGTTGCTGCTGGGAGTCGATCGTCATCCCAGAGGGGAAGTCAAAAGACCACTTGTACTACTTCCAGTAAGCAATTGATTGTCCAACAGTCCTTTGCGAGGAAGATGAAATATCACAGCAGTCATCCTGTTGCAAAGCGGATAACTCAGGCCTTGACAACTATGTTGGTGTTAGACGTGCATCCGGTATCCACTGTTAGTTCACAGGGACTTCGAGAATTGCTTGAGGTAGTGTGTCCCCGGTACAAAATCCCATCTAGGTTCCCCTTCTCTAAGCAAGCGATACCAAGAATGTACACAGACGTCAGAAAAAGTGTCTCAGTGTCCTAAAAAATGCAGTTGTACCCACTGTCCACTTAACCACGGACATGTGGACAAGTGGAGCAGGGCAGACTAAGGACTATATGACTGTGACAGCCCACTGGGTAGATGTATTGCCTCCCGCAGCAACAACAGCGGCGGCACCAGTAGCAGCATCTCGCAAACGCCAACTCATTCCTAGGCAGGCTACGCTTTGTATCACCGCTTTCCATAAGAGGCACACAGCTGACAACCTCTTACGGAAACTGAGGAACATCATCGCAGATTGGCTTACCCCAATTGGACTCTACTGGGGATTTGCGATATTGGACAACGCCACCAATATTGTGCATGCATTACATGTGGGCAAATTCCAGCACGTCCCATGTTTTGCACATACAATTAATTTGGTGGTGCAGAATTTTTTTAAAAACGACAGGGGCGTGCAGGAGATGCTGTCAGTGGCCCGAAAAATTGCGGGCCACTTTCGGCATTCAGCCACCACGCAGAGCCGTCTTAACAGCAGTGTAGGCCCCTGGGCACAGCAATGCACTGGGCCCCCTACCCACTCATCAGCGGTAGGGGTGGGGGGTTTCTATCTGCGGCAGCTTTGATGTCCCGCGGGCAGAAGGGGGTTCTATCTTCCGCTCAGCATGTAGGACCTGGAGAAATCATTTCTGCTAATTACTCCTTTACTGCACAGATGGGGCAGGAAGAAGAACATTAAACTGTAGAAGGGGACATTGGGCTGAATGAAGGAGCCAGGGTATGTGACTTCCAGGGTGGTAGGGGGTGTTTAATACACAGGGGAGGGGTGGATAGTGGAGTGGGCTTAATATTCATAATTTTCTGGTGGGAGGGCAGCTTGCTTAACTGCAGATATCTCCAGTTCCTGGAAATAGATTTCCTAGTTTTAATGGGATAAAAAAAACTAGAGAGTCTCACCTTTCAGGAGGTACTGGGGACTTGGGGATCAGAGTTCAGGAGCCAAAGCTATCCACCAATGAAAATATAAAACTGCATATTGGGCATGTGGAGCTGGAGCAAGGACCAGCTGCTGGAAAGCTGATATTTCTGGTTCTGGGCATAGTAGAGACAAGCTGCGAGGGGTCGCCAAAAGAGGAGAGTCCCAGCCTTTGGAGTATACCCTCAGAAAAACTCTAAGTCAGACAGAACTCGAGATATCTGGCTGGGAAGAGCAATTAACAGGCTTGGATGGGGACCATTGCTTTGAAGTCGAATATCTCTGGTTCCTCAGGGCCGATTTTCAAAAATCTGGTACCCCTGGAAAGAGGGGACCCTCAGCTATCAGCCTAGGGCCCTTTTACTCCTAGGGCCCTTGGGCAAGAGCCCATTGAGCCCATACGAAAAGACGGCCCTGCCACCGCGTGACGAAGACTGGAGCGCCAGCAAACACTCCTGAACATGCCCTGCCATCAGCTGAAGCAAGAGGTGGTAACAAGGTGTAATTCAACCCTCTATATCAGGCCTGGCCAACCTGTGGCTCTCCAGATGTTGTGAAACTACAAATCCCAGCATGCCCTGCCACAGTTTCAGCATTCCCTAGTAGCAAAACTGTGGCAAGGCATGATGGGATTTGTAGTTTTACAACAGCTGGGGAGCCACAGGTTGGCCAGGCCTGCTCTATATGATTCAGAGGATGCAGGAGCAGCAAAAGGCCATTCAAGCCTATACATCTGCCTACGATATAGGCAAAGGAGGGGGAATGCACCTGACTGAAGCGCAGTGGAGAATGATTTCCATGTTGTGCAAGGTTCTCCAACCCTTTGAACTTGCCACACGTGAAGTCAGTTCAGACACTGCCAGCCTAAGTCAGGTCATTCCCCTCATCAGGCTTTTGCAGAAGCAGCTGGAGAGATTGAAGGAGGAGCTAAAACTGAGCGATTCCGCTAGGCATGTGGGACTTGTGGATGGAGCCCTTCATTCGCTTAACCAGGATTCACGGGTGGTCAATCTGTTGAAATCAGAGCACTACATTTTGGCCACTGTGCTCGATCCTAGGTTTAAAGCCTATGTTGTATCTCTCTTTCCGGCAGACACAAGTCTGCAGAGGTTCAAAGACCTGCTGGTGAGACAATTGTCAAGTCAAACGGAACGTGACATGCCAACAGCTCCTTCATTTTCTACCGCCACTGGAGCTGCCAGGAAAAGGATAAAATTTCCAAAACCATCTGCTGGCGGTGATGCAGGGCAGTCAGGAGCAAGTGCTGACATCTGGTCCGGACTGAAGGACCTGCCAACGATTACTGACATGTCTACTGTCACTGCATATGATTCTGTCACCATTGAAAGAATGGTGGAGGATAATATGAGTGACAGCATCCAAGTAGGCATGTCAGACAGTCCGTACGTATACTGGCAGGAAAAAGAGGCAATTTGGAGGCCCTTGCACAAACTGGCTTTATTTTACCTAAGTTGCCCCCCCTCCAGTCTGTACTCCAAAAGAGTGTTTAGTTCAGCCGGTCACCTTGTCAGCAATCGGCGTAGGAGGTTACTTCCAGAAAATGTGGAGAAGATGATGTTCATCAAAATGAATGATAAATTCCTCCGTGGAGACATTTACCAGCAATTGCCTCCAGAAAGTACACAGGGACCTGTGATGGTGGATTCCAGTGGGAAAGAATTAATACTCTGTGAGAAGGAGGATGTACACAGTGAAAGGGGTGAGGAATCGGAGGATGAGGATGAGGTGGACATCTTGCCTCTGTAGAGCCAGTTTGTAGAAGAAGAGATTGATTGCTTCTTTTTTGGTGGGGGCCCAACCAATAATTTCAGCCACAGTCGTGTGGCAGACCCAGTCGCTGAAATGATTGGTTTGTTAAAGTGTGCATGTCCTGTTTATACAACATAAGGGTGGGTGGGAGGGCCCAAGGACAATTCCATCTTGCACCTCTTTTTTTTTTATCTTTGCATCATGTGCTGTTTGGGGACAATTTTTTTTTAAGTGCCATCCTGTCTGACACTGCAGTGCCACTCATAGATGGGCCAGGTGTTTTTACCGCCCACTTGGGTCACTTAGCTTAGTCATCCAGTGACCTCGGTGCAAATTTTAGGACTAAAAATAATATTGTGAGGTGTGAGGTGTTCAGAATAGACTAGAAATGAGTGGAAATTATGGTTATTGAGGTTAATAATACTATAGGATCAAAATTACCCCCAAATTCTATGATTTTAGCTGTTTGAGGTTTTTAAAAAAAAAAAACAACTGAATCCAAAACGCATCCGAATCCGACAAAAATCCGAAAGGGTCGTTTTGCCAAAACGCGTCCGAATCCAAAACATGACCGCGGACCCGAATCCAAAACAAAAACACGAAAAATGCCAGCTGCACATCTCTAGTTACAATACGGACGTCTAACATTTGGACACATATTGTAACTGCATTAAAATGACATACTAAAGGTTGGGTGAGTTTGTTAATGAAGGTAGTGTAAACAGACTGGTCACTGTGTTTGACATTATATCATCCTCACCACATCCCCCATTTCTCTAACGTCCTAGTGGATGCTGGGGACTCCGTAAGGACCATGGGGAATAGACGGGCTCTGCAGGAGACAGGGCACTTTAAGAAAGAATTTGGATACTCGTGTGCTCTGGCTCCTCCCTCTATGTCCCTCCTCCAGACCTCAGTTTGAATCTGTGCCCGGACGAGCTGGGTGCTACTTAGTGAGCTCTCCTGAGCTTGCTATAAGAAAGTATTTTGTTAGGTTTTTTTTATTTTCAGGGAGATCTGCTGGCAACAGACTCTCTGCAGCGTGGGACTGAGGGGAGAGAAGCAGCCCTACTCACTGAAGATAGGTCCTGCTTCTTAGGCTACTGGACACCATTAGCTCCAGAGGGATCGTACACAGGATCTCACCCTTTGTCGTCCGATCCCGGAGCCGCGCCGCCGTCCCCCTCGCAGAGCCGTAAGACAGAAGCCGGTGAAAGAAGCAAGAAGACTTCGAAATCGGCAGCAGAAGACTCCAGTCTTCACTGAGGTAGCGCACAGCACTGCAGCTGTGCGCCATTGATCCCACATTAAACCCACAGACTCCGGTCACTGTAGGGTGCAGGGCGCAGGGGGGGGGGGGGGGGCGCCCTGGGCAGCAATTAGAGGCCTCTTTGGCAAAAGTTTGCATAATATACAGTTGGGCACTGTATATATGTATGAGCCCCCGCCAAAATTGTACATGAAAGCGGGACAGAAGCCCGCCGTCGAGGGGGCGGGGCTTCTTCCTCAGCACTAACCAGCGCCATGTTTTTTTTCCACAGCACCGCTGAGAGGAAGCTCTCCAGTCTCTCCCCTGCAGTTACACGGTAGAAGAGGGTAAAAAGAGAGGGGGGGCACATAATTAGGCGCAAAAATCAATATAAACAGCAGATACTGGGTTAACATTAAGTTACTGTGTTATTCCTGGGTTAATAGCGCTGGGGTGTGTGCTGGCATACTCTCTCTCTGTCTCTCCAAAGGGCCTTATGGAGGTTTTGTCTTCAGATGAGCATTCCCCGAGTGTGTGGTGTGTCGGTACGTGTGTGTCGACATGTCTGAGGTAAAAGGCTCCCCTAAGGAGGAGATAGAGCAAATGTGTGTGTGTGAGGGTGTCTCTGTCGACAACGCCGATACCTGTTTGGATATGTGTAATTAAGTGCTAAGGTGAATTTATTGCACAAAAGATTAGAGAACAGACAGGAAATCTACCCATGTCTGCCCCTATGTCGCAGAGACCTTCAGAGTCTCTCAATGCTCACTATCCAAAATAATAAACACTGATATCGACACGGAGGTTGACTCCAGTGTCGACTACGATAATGCAAAGTTACAGCCAAAATGGCAGAAAAGTATTCAATATATGATTATTGTAATAAAAGATGATTTGCATATCACTGATGACTCATCTGTCCCTGACACAAGGGTACACATGTTTAAAGGGGAAGAAAGCTGAGGTAAATTTCCCTCCTCTCATGATGAAAAAGAGCGGGAATCTCCAGACAAAAGACTGCAGTTTCCCACAAAGAATTCTCAGGCAGTATCCTTTCCCCACTAGGGCCAGGATAGGATGGGAATCTTCCCCTAGGGTGTCACGTTTGCCCAAAAGGTAGCCCTGACGTAACAGCTATTCTCAGGGATCCTGCAGATAGCGTGCAGTAAAAGTACTTTGAAGTCCAGTTACATGCTGCAGCAGCGTGGACAGATACCTTATCAGCAGAGATTGAGACCCTAGTATGTTTATATATATATATATATATATATATAGAGAGAGAGAGAGAGAGAGAGAGAGAGATTAAAGATGCTGTCTTAAGAGATATATATATATATATATATATATATAACATGCCCAAAGAGACATGAGTATACTGGGTCCTAGAGTCAAAGCTAAGTCGATTTCTACTTGACATGTCCTGTAGAATATGCAATGGACAGATGATGCCGACTTAAGAGGCATATGGAAGGCTGAGGATTGTGTGGAGAAGGGTTCTCGGACCTGGTCTCCACAGCTATAGCTGGTAATTCTGATATTTTGCCTTATATTCCTGCACAGCCTAGGAAAGCACGACATTATCAAATGCAGCCTTTCGAACAAAGAAACAAGAAAGTCCGAGGTGCGTCCTTTCTTGCCAGAGGCGGGGGCAGAGGAAAGAAGCTGCACAACACAGCTAGTTCCCAGGAACAGAAGTCCTCCCCGGCCTCTACAAAATCCACCGCATGTCGCTGGGGCTCCACAGGCGGAGCTAGGCCCGGTGGGGGCACGCCTTCGTAAGTTCAGCCACAAGTGGGTTCACTTCCTGTTAGATCCCTGGGCAATAGATATTGTGTCTCAGGGATACAAGCTGGACTTTGAGAAGATGCCCCCTCACCGACGGCCCTGCCGGCTTCCCCCCACGAGAGGGAAACAGTGTTAACTGCAATTCACAAATTGTATCTTCAACAGGTGGTGGTCAAGGTTCCCCTCCTTCAACAAGGAGGGGGTTATTATTCGACCATGTGGTAGTCCCGAAACCGGACGGTTCGGTCAGACCCATATTGAATTTAAAATCCCTGAACATATACCTGAAAAGGTTCCAGTTCAAGATGGAATCGCTAAGAGCGGTTATTGCAAGCCTGAAAGGGGGAGATTTTATGGTGACTCGGGACATAAAGGATGCATACCTTCATGTCCCCATTTATCCACCTCATAAGGCGTAACTCAGAATTGCGGTACGGGATTGTCATTACCAATTTCAGACGTTGCCGTTTGGTCTCTCCACGGCCCCGAGAATATTCACCAAGGTAATGGCGGAAATGATGGTGCTCCTGCGGAAGCAAGGTGTCACTATTATCACGTACTTGGACGATCTCCTCATAAAAGCGAGATCAAGAGAGCAGTGGCTGAACAGCGTATCACTTTCTCTGGAAGTGTAACGGCAACACGGCTGGATTCTATATATTCCAAAGTCGCAGTTGGTTCCTACAGCTCATCTGCCTCTTCTAGGCATGATCCTAGACAAAGACCAGAAAAGGGTTTATCTCCCGATAGAGAGAGCTCAGCAGCTCGTGACACTGGTCAGGAATCTATTAAAACCAAAACAGGTGTCAGTGTATCACTGCACTCGAGTCCTGGGAAGGATGGTGGCATCATACAAGGCCATTCCCTTCGGCAGGTTCCATGCGAGGACCTTCCAATGGGACTTACTGGACAAGTGGTCCGGATCACATCTTCAGATGCATCGGTTAATCACCCTATCCCCCAGGGCCAGGGTGTCTCTCCTGTGGTGGCTGCAGAGTGCTCACCTTCTCGAAGGTCGCAGATTCGCATTCAGGACTGGGTCCTGGTGACCACGGATGCAAGCCTCCGAGGGTGGGGGGCAGTCACATAGGGAAGAAATTTCCAAGGGCTGTGGTCATGTCAGGAGACTTGCCTTCACATCAACATCCTGGAACTAAGGGCCATATACAACGCCCTACGTCAAGCGGAGTCCCTGCTTCGCGACTAACCGTTTCTGATTCAGTCAGACAATATCACCGCAGTGGCTCATGAAACCGCCAAGGCGGCACAAGGAGCAGGGTGGCGATGGTAGAAGCCACCAGAATTCTTCGCTGGGCGGAGAATCACATAAGAGCACTGTCAGCAGTGTTCATTCCGGGAGTGGACAACTGGGAAGCAGACTTCCTCAGCAGGCACGACCTCCACCCGGGAGAGTGGGGACTTCATCAAGAAGTCTTCACGCAGATTGCAAGGCGGTGGGAACTGCCACAGGTGGACATGATGGCATCCCGCCTCAACAAAAAGCTACAGAGATATTGCGCCAGGTCAAGAGACCCTCAGGCGATAGCTGTAGACGCACTAGTGACACCGTGGGTGTTCCAGTCGATTTATGTATTTCCTCCTCTTCTTCTCATACCAAAGGTGCTGAGAATCATAAGAAAAAGAAGAGTGAGAACAATACTCATTGTTCCGGATTGGCCAAGAAGGACTTGGTATCGGATCTGCAAGAAATGCTCACAGAGGACCCATGGCCTCTGCCTCTAAGACAGGACTTGTTGCAACAGGGGCCCTGCCTGTTCCAAGACTTACCGCGGCTGCGTTTGACTGCATGGCGGTTGAACGCCGGATCCTAGCAGAAAAAGGCATTCCGGATGAGGTTATTCCTACGCTGATAAAGGCTAGGAAGGACGTGATGGCTAAACATTATCACCGTATATGGTGAAAATATGTTGCTTGGTGTGAGGCCAGGAATGCCCCTACGGAGGAATTCCAGCTGGGCCGTTTCCTTCACTTCCTACAGTCGGGAGTGACTTTGGGCCTGAAACTGGGTTCCATTAAGGTCCAGATTTCGGCTCTATCCATTTTCTTTCAAAAAGAACTGGCTTCTCTTCCTGAAGTCCAGACGTTTGTAAAGGGAGTGCTGCATATTCAGCCCCCTTTTGTGCCTCCAGTGGCACCTTGGGATCTTAACGTGGTGTTGAGTTTCCTGAAGTCACACTGGTTTGAGCAACTCAAACCGTGGAGTTAAAATTTCTCACGTGGAAGGTGGTCATGCTATTAGCCTTGGCTTCAGCTAGGCGTGTGTCAGAATTAGCGGCTTTGTCACATAAAAGCCCCTATCTGGTTTTCCATATGGACAGGGCAGAATTGCGGACCCGTCCACAATTTATGCTAAAAGTCGTGTCATCCTTTCATATGAACCAACCTATTGTGGTGCCTGTGGCTACTCGTGACTTGGAGGATTCCGAATTACTAGATGTGGTCAGGGCTTTGAAGGTTTATGTAGCCAGAACGGCTAGGGTCAGAAAAACAGAATCTTTGTTTATCCTGTATGCTTCCAACAAGCTTGGGGCGCCTGCTTCAAAGCAAACTATTGCTCGCTGGATCTGTAACACGATTCAGCAGGCTCATTCTGCGGCTGGGTTGCCGCTGCCTAGATCAGTTAAGGCCCATTCCACAAGGAAGGTGGGCTCTTCTTGGGCAGCTGCCCGAGGGGTCTCGGCATTACAGCTTTGCCGGGCGGCTACTTGGTCAGGTTCAAACACCTTTGCAAAGTTCTACAAGTTTGATACCCTGGCTGAGGAGGACCTTGTGTTTGCTCATTCGGTGCTGCAGAGTCATCCGCACTCTCCCGCCCGTTTGGGAGCTTTGGTATAATCCCCATGGTCCTTACGGAGTCCCCAGCATCCACTAGGACTTTAGAGAAAATAAGATTTTACTTACCGGTAAATCTATTTCTCGTAGTCCGTAGTGGATGCTGGGCGCCCGTCCCAAGTGCAGACTTCTTCTGCAATACTTGTATATAGTTATTGCTTAAATAAGGGTTATGTTGGTTGCATCAGGGTTGATCTGATGCTCCGTTGTTGTTCATACTGTTAACTGGGTAAGTTTATCACGAGTTATACGGTGTGATTGGTGTGACTGGTATGAGTCTTGCCCTGGATTTCAAAATCATTTCCTTGTACTGTCAGCTCTTCCGGACACAGTTTCCTTAACTGAGGTCTGGAGGAGGGACATAGAGGGAGGAGCCAGTGCACACCAGTATCCAAATTCTTTCTTAAAGTGCCCTGTCTCCTGCGGAGCCCGTCTATTCCCCATGGTTCTTACGGAGTCCCCAGCATCCACTACGGACTACGAGAAATAGATTTACCGGTAAGTCAAATCTTATTATAAATGATACACTTCTCCTGGATACCAGAACCCTTATGTAATAAAAAGCAATCAGCAGGCAGGGCCAGACAAATAAGCATAAAGTCCATTCTGCTTATACTGTGTTACCTTCCAAAAACTACTGATTATTCACAATCATTAGACCAAAGGTCAGAACTGTTACCCAAACAAACATTAATTCCTAAATCAGCGATATTATGTCTGAACTCCATGTCCTGAGTTTTCTGACAAACCTTTAAAACAAAAACCAGAATAAGTAGAAAACAATTTGTACTTTACAGCAATCATTTGTTTTGAAGTTTTCAAACGTTAATAAATGCTTCAAAATATATTTCACATTTTGACACTTTACCACTGTGTATAAAACAGTAGAATGAAGGCCCTCATTCCGAGTTGATCGCTCGCAGCCGTTTTTCACAGCGCAGCGATCAGGTAACTACTGCACGTTGCTGTGCAATGCTTCTAGCGACGAATCCATTCACACAACCGATCGCAAATAGATTGACAGGAAGAAGGCGTTTATGGGTGTCAAATGACCATTTTCTGGGAGTGGTAGGGAAAACGCAGGCGTGTCCAAGCGTTTGCAGGGCGGGTATCGGACGTCAATCCCGGGACCGGACAGGCTGAAGTGATCGCAAGGGCTGAGTAAGTTCAGACCTATTCAGAAACTGCAAAAAAACATTTTTGTCCTGCTTGGCTGCACATGCGATCGCACACTCGCAAAGCGAAAATACACTCCCTCGTGGGCGGCGACTATCTGATCGCTGCTCTGCAAAAAATAGCTAGCGAGCGATCAACTCGGAATGAGGGCCGAAGTGCGGAAGGCAATGCATGAGAGCACTTGGAAAATGTGCATTATTACAATGCACCTCAGTTTTCTTGTATTTTTACCAGTTCCCAGTGGATGAGCTATAAAATTCATGTTATTCCCATGGGTGGGTGCATGTAATATGTAATAAAAATAATAATGTAATAAACCTGGATAACTTAAGGTGAATCAGGCAAAAGTTGTATCTAGTGCAAGAGGCTCTGCTGTCTGTTTCATGCAGAGTTATCTGAGTTTACGGTTAACAACTTTTCATTGTCAGACACACAGACGGCGATGATGCGGTCAAGGTTCCGGCTGTCGGATTCCCAGCAGCCGAAATACCGACACTGGAATCCAGGTATTGGAACTCTGAAAGGGGCCATGAGATCAAAGCTAAAATCCCGACCGTAAGTATGGCCACTAGGTTAGGTTAGGTCAGGTTTAGGGCTGGGGGTTAAGTTTATGCGTCAGGCGCGAGGGGCGGGGTTAGGGTTAGGCTGGGGGGATGTTAGGATTAGGCAGCTGGGAGGCAGGAGCGGATCTAGGCACGGGCAAGCAGGGTTGGTGCCCGGGGCGCTGCCCCGCGAGGCCGCAATCACCGCGCAGAAAACATCGGGGTGTACAGATGGATCTTGATCCAGGCACCAACAGGCTAAAGCTTTAGACTGTCCCAGGATGCATTGGGGCCTCACGCCAGCGTCTCCGTACTTGCGGCGGAGATGCTCTGGCTCTAGGCACACGGTTGCAGACGCTCTCCTGGTTCGCGTGGAAGCTACAGAAGGGAGGAGGTAAGAGGGTCCCCCAGGCGGGACCCGCCATTAAATCGCATTCCGGTCGCAGTCTAAGGAGACGGACTGCGACGCTGGCGTGGACACTGTAACAGTGCAGGGACCCCACTATATCCACCGGGGCATAGGAGTACAGGTCAGATATATTAATATCCACTTTATTAAGACTCCATAGTACCAGGTGGTGAGGACAAGCACAGGGGAGAAGGCGCTTGACCTGTAGCCCCTCCCCCGGGCGCCATCTACTGTTGGTGTTCCCACCCTGGAGCTGCCTCACACTCCTGGAGCTGCCTCACACTCTCCCTCATTCCCTGACTGAGACACTGGGCGTCATCTTCTAGGATTAGCTGCGACTGGTCTCCGGGACTGCAGGGCAAGGTCTCCTCTGTAAATCCGTCTGTACATCAGCGCCATGATTTTACAGACACTTAAGTATTCTACATGTCAATTATAAGACAGCGTTAGTTAAGAACAAGTGTACCTGTGCCAGATTATATTGTACAAGTATTCTGATATATACATCCGGTCTCGGACCGTGCATTGTTATATATATACATATACTAGTCCAGTGCTGTTTTATTGTCTTACTAAAATAATTATCTGCATTGTCACTGTGACTGTGTTCAGTGTATCACAACTACATCTATTACTGTATTCTGTACCCTAAGGGACTAGGTACGTCAGGGCCTCATATATCGTGCTGCACAATATTTACGGTCAAATGTATTCTTTTGTGTACTCAGTCACATACTACCGGATTTATTCGCTGGTGTTGTGTACTGTGTATGCAGTCACATAGTACCGGATTAAGACGCTGGTGTTGTGTACTGTGTGCGCAGTCACATACTAGGAGATTTATTCACAGGTAGTGTACTCTGTCTGGCTATATCATACTCATATGCTCTGCGGTTACATTCACTAAAATATCTAAATCAAAGGGCGGGAAATCCACGGATGCTCCTGTATCATGCAGCGCATGCGCCAGGATTTGCCTGAGGGGGAAGCTTTGTATGATGGTCTGTGTAATATGTGCCATACATCTCCCAGTCAGTCCCCAGCTCCTGTAACCCATCAGGAGCCACCTTGGGCGGCGTTCTCATCTATGCTCAATACGCTTGTGACACACCTTACACCCCCTCTGGGACCTCCTGTGCCATTGCAGCCACATATTGTCCCTGTTGTAAATCCGCCTTGGGCAAATAATTTGTCTACCCAGTTGCAGCAATTGAATTAATGTTTGGTTAGACGTAAACCTACCCCACGTCACTAGTCTGGTGTAAAGGGGTCATCTAAGCGGGCCACTTCCTCCTCACAATCCACAAATCTCTTGACAGATTCTTCTGATGAGGATGGGGAGTTTACTGACCCATCAGACACTGATACAGCTGCTTCTGACGAGGAATCTACAACTCAGGTTGATGTCCCTGACCTAGTGGTTGCTATTAAGCAAATTCTACAAACAGATGATGATGTGTATCCAAATACTGTGTCTAAGAAACCTGATAAGTTTAAATGTCAGAAGGTAACTAAAATATTATTACCGCATTCTGACCACTTAGTTGACATACGTCAAGAACCCTGGTCTTTGCCAGGAAAGAAATTCTCCCTATCTAAAAAGTTGGTACCTCGTTATCTTTTCCCTTCTGAGTTGTGTAACAAGTGGGAAAATTCACCACCGGTGGATTCCCATGTCAACCATCTCTTGGTGTCATCTACTCTGCCTGTCACTGCTGTCACCTCATTGAAGGAACCGACAGATAAGCATGTGGAGGGTTGCCTGAAGTCTATTTACTCCCTTACAGGTGCTGTACATAGACCCACTATAGCCTGGGCTGAAAAAAGTAATTGAAACATGGGTTCAGGAATTAGAGGAGGACCTTACTAGGATATATCGGACATTGCCAGACAGTACCTGTCTCACATTACTACTGCCGCCTACTACATTCAGGAGGTGTCCTCTGAGACAGGTGTGCTAGCGGCCAAGGCATTGACTACGTCCATCCTGGCTCGCCGGATTCTGTGGTTGAGGTCGTGGAAGGTGGACCTGGACTCCAAAAAGACCTTGGAGGTACTCCCTTTTAAAGGGAGACACCCTATTTGAGGAAGATCTCAATAAGATTGTGACTTAGCGGCTGCTAAGACTGCATTTCTCCCGAATACTAATCCTTCTGCACAGAAGGCAAAAGCTACCACTTTTTACTCCTTTCGGCCTCAAGGGAAAGCAAAAGGTTAGGCACTCCTGGGACAATCTCGTGCTCCCAAAACCACCAAGCCCAAGGCAAAACAATCCTGGGCCGCCCGTCAGCCTGTTTCTAAACAAGACAAGCCTGCTGCATGACGGGGCGGGCCTCCCCCTGGGGGACCCCAGGGTGGGAGGTCCACTTCTGCAATTCACCCAGGTCTGGTTAAAGACCACTTCAGATGCATGGGTGTGAGAAGTCGTCTCTCATGGGTACGCAGTCTCTTCCAAGAGATGTCCCCCTCGCCAGTTCTGCACAACGGTTATCCCTTTGGATCCATTGAAGGCGCAAGCTCTACGTCTGGTTGTGTGTTCCCTCCTGGATACAGGAGTGGTAGTGCAAGTACTTATGTCCCAGAGGGGCATAGGATACTACTCGACCCTGTTTCTAGTCCCGAAACCCAATGGGTCTTTCCGGCCTATACTCAACCTCAAATCACTGAACAAATTTGTGAGAGTGTCCAAGTTCTGTATGGAAACTCTGCGCTCCGTTGTACTGGCCATGGAACCCGGAGATTACATGGTATCCCTGGACATACAATATGCTTACCTGCATATATCTATTGCCATATCGCATCAGCAATATCTGCGGTTTGCTACTGGCAACCTTCACTATCAATTCCAGGCTCTGCCGTTTGGACTGGCAACAGCCCCTTGGATCTTCACCAAGGTTATGGCCGTGATGACGGCCCATCTCTGTCGCCAAGGAGTCATGATACTGCCATATCTGGATGACTTGCTGATTCTGGCAAACTCCCACGAGGTCCTCATCAGTCATCTACACCTGATGATAGACTTCCTACAAGCACACGGATGGCTCATCAACTGGCAGAAGTCCTCGCTGGTCCCTGCTCGGAGCATGGTGCACCTGGAAGCACTACTGGACACACACAGTCATCGGCTGTTTCTGTCTCCAGAGAAGGTCCTGAAACTTCAGGACAGGATCAGATACTTCCTATCTCGCCCAAGAGTGTCAGTACATGCGGCGATGCAAGTACTAGGCCTCATTATGTCGGCGTTCGACATGGTAGAGTACGCTCAATTTCATTCCCACCCTCTGCAGAGGTTAATCCTTTCCAAGTGGGATGGCCTACCTCATCGGATCAAGTCTCACATGATCTCCTTGACTCCGGAGGTTCGTCTGTTGCTGACCTGGTGGCTACAGGACCAGCAGTTGAGCAGGGGTCGTCCCTTCTGGATCCCCAACTGGGTCCTACTGAGTACGGACGCCAGTCTGAGGGGTTGGGGCGCGGTGTTGGAGCAACACTCTTTCCAAGGTCGGTGGACCATGGAGGAATCACTCCTAATAAACATTCTGGAAATGCGGGCAGTGTTCAATGCTTTGTCTCTCGCCCTGCCTCTGATAGGCTTGCTTGAACAGGCTTGTTCAAGTACTGTCAGACAATGCCACCACGGTGGCGTACATAAACCATCAAGGTGGCACTCTAAGTCCCATGGCAATGATGGAAGTGTCAAAAATACTTTGTTGGGAGTAACGCCATCTGCCATCAATATCAGCAGTGTTCATTCCAGGAGTCCTCAACTGGGAAGCGGATTTCGTCAGTCATCAGGATGTGCACGCCAGAGAGTGGAGTCTTCATAAGGAAGTCTTTCAACTCTTAGTGGACAAGTGAGGCCTACCAGATGTAGACCTGATGGCGTGTCGACACAATCACAAAGTTCCGCTCTTCGGATCAAGAACCAGGGATCCTCAAGTAGCATTCGTGGACTCACTGGCAATTCCATGGAAGTTTCCGCTGCCATACGTGTTCCCTCCAGTTTCACTCCTGCCCAGGGTACTGAGGAATTTCAAACAAGAAGGAGGAATACTACTTACAGTCACTCCGGCGTGGCCAAGAAGGGATTGGTTCTCAGACCTACAGGATCTATCGATAGAGCGTCCTCTTCTACTTCCTCAACACCCAAACCTCCTCGTTCAGGGCCCTTGTGTCTACCCAGACCTAGCCAGACTGGCTTTGACAGCGTGGCTCTTGAAGCTTCACTCCTGATGGTCAGCGGATTCTCCGAGGCGGTTATCCAAACTATGCTGAAGGCCTGCAAACCGGCATCTGCGCGTATTTATTACAGGGTCTGGAATTCTTACTTTACCTAGTGTGCTGCTAAGAATTATGATGCTTACAAATTCAGTGCTTCCAGACTACTGGCTTTTCTACAACAAGGCCTGGATTTAGGCCTTCATCTGGCCTCCCTCAAGGTTCACATCTCTGCCTTGTCGGTGTGGTTTCAGAGAAAAATTGCGTCTATTCCTGACGTTCATACTTTCACTCAGGGTGTGTTACGGATTCAGCCTCCCTATGTCGCTCCATGGGATTTGTCTGTTGTCCTGAATGCCCTGCAAGAGTCTCCATTTGAACCTCTTGAGTCAGTGGACCTTAAATGGCTTACGGTCAAGGTCCTGTTCCTACTGGCTATCGCCTCTGCCCGGAGGGTGTCAGACCTAGGAGCTTTGTCCTGTCGTCCACCCTACCTGATATTTCACAGTGGCCGGGCAGTTCTTAGAACTCGCCCTGGTTATCTACCTTAGGTGGTGTCATCTTTCTAACTTAACCAAGAGATTGTGGTTCCGGCTTTTATCTCTTCTGGTCTGTCCTCCAAAGAGCGGTTTTTGGATGTGGTACGGGCTCTCCGGATTTACATGGAGAGGATTGCCTCTATAAGGAGGTCAGATACCCTTTTTGTACTTTTTGGTTTTCACAAACTTGGCTGGCCTACGAACAATGGATTAGAATGGTGATTGCACAAGCATATGCACAGGCTGGTCTTCCAGCTCTTGCTGCTATTAAAGCCCATTCTGCTCGGTCTGTTGGAACTTCTTGGGCGGCCCGCAGAAGCACGTCCGCTGAACAATTGTGCAAGGCGGCTATGTGGTCCTCAGTGAACACGTTCATTAGGTTCTATGCCTTTGATACTTCCGCCTCCCAGGATGCTTCCTTTGGATGCCGGGTTCTCATACCCGCTATGCCGCGTCCCCTCCCATGAGGAACTGCTTTAGGATATCCCCGATGTTTTCCCTGTGGAAACCAATGTACCCCACTGCAGAAAAGGAGATTTATGGTAGACTTACCATTGTTAAATCTCTTTCTGCGAGGTACATTGGTTCCACAGGGCGCCCACCCTGACGTACCTAGCTTTTATGGGTTTGTATGACATGGGGGTAATTCCAAGTTGATCGCAGCAGGAAATTTTTTAGCAGTTGGGCAAAACCATGTGCACTGCAGGGGGGGGGGGGCAGATATAACATTTGCAGAGAGAGTTAGATTTGGGTGGGATATTTTGTTTCTGTGCAGGGTAAATACTAGAGATGAGCGGGTTCGGTTCCTCGGAATCCGAACCCGCCCGAACTTCAGGTTTTTTTACACGGGGCCGAGCGACTCGGATCTTCCCGCCTTGCTCGGTTAACCCGAGCGCGCCCGAACGTCATCATCCCGCTGTCGGATTCTCGCGAGGCTCGTATTCTATCGCGAGACTCGGATTCTATATAAGGAACCGCGCGTCGCCGCCATTTTCACACGTGCAGTGAGATTGATAGGGAGAGGACGTGGCTGGCGTCCTCTCCGTTTAGACTAGAGTACTAGAGAGAGACACAAATTTTGGGGAGCATATTATTAGGAGGAGTACTACTTGCTGCTGATAGTGTGACCAGTGACCACCAGTTTAATTAATCCGTTCTCTGCCTGAAAAAAAACGATACACAGTGTGACACAGTCACATACCATATCTGTGCTCAGCCCAGTGTGCTGCATCATATGTAATACTGTATATCATTATCTGACTGTGCTGAGTGCTCACTGCTCACACAGCTGAATTGTGGGGGAGACTGGGGAGCAGTTATAGCAGGAGTACATATTTTAAGTACAGTGCACACTTTTGCTGCCAGAGTGCCACTGCCAGTGTGACTGACCAGTGACCACTGACCACCAGTATTGTGATTGTCTGCTGACCACCAGTATATTGTGATTGTCTGCCTGAAAAAGTTAAACACTCGTCGTGTGGTGTTTTTATAAACGCATTCTGCAGACAGTGTCCAGCAGGTCCGTCATTACATAATATATACCTGTCCGGCTGCAGTACTAGTGTGATATATATATATTTTAATTTTATCTCATTATCATCCAGTCTATATTAGCAGCAGACACAGTACGGTAGTCCACGGCTGTAGCTACCTCTGTGTCGGCAGTCGCTCGTCCATCCATAATTGTATACCACCTACCCGTGGTTTTTTTTTTTCTATCTTCTTGATACTAGTAGCTTACTTTAGGAGTCTGCAGTGCTGACAGACAGTGTCCAGCAGGTCCGTCATTACATAATATATACCTGTCCGGCTGCAGTACTAGTGTGATATATATATATATTTTAATTTTATCTCATTATCATCCAGTCTATATTAGCAGCAGACACAGTACGGTAGTCCACGGCTGTAGCTACCTCTGTGTCGGCAGTCGCTCGTCCATCCATAATTGTATACCACCTACCCGTGGTTTTTTTTTTTCTATCTTCTTGATACTAGTAGCTTACTTTAGGAGTCTGCAGTGCTGACAGACAGTGTCCAGCAGGTCCGTCATTACATAATATATACCTGTCCGGCTGCAGTACTAGTGTGATATATATATATATATATATTTTAATTTTATCTCATTATCATCCAGTCTATATTAGCAGCAGACACAGTACGGTAGTCCACGGCTGTAGCTACCTCTGTGTCGGCAGTCGCTCGTCCATCCATAATTGTATACCACCTACCCGTGGTTTTTTTTTTCTATCTTCTTGATACTAGTAGCTTACTTTAGGAGTCTGCAGTGCTGAGTCTGACAGACAGTGTCCAGCAGGTCCATCATTACATAATATATACCTGTCCGGCTGCAGTACTAGTGTGATATATATATATATTTTAATTTTATCTCATTATCATCCAGTCTATATTAGCAGCAGACACAGTACGGTAGTCCACGGCTGTAGCTACCTCTGTGTCGGCAGTCGCTCGTCCATCCATAATTGTATACCACCTACCCGTGGTTTTTTTTTTCTATCTTCTTGATACTAGTAGCTTACTTTAGGAGTCTGCAGTGCTGACAGACAGTGTCCAGCAGGTCCGTCATTACATAATATATACCTGTCCGGCTGCAGTACTAGTGTGATATATATATATATTTTAATTTTATCTCATTATCATCCAGTCTATATTAGCAGCAGACACAGTACGGTAGTCCACGGCTGTAGCTACCTCTGTGTCGGCAGTCGCTCGTCATCCATAAGTATACTAGTATCCATCCATCTCCATTGTTTACCTGAGGTGCCTTTTAGTTGTGCCTATTAAAATATTTTTGCGTCATGTGCTGTTTGGGGAGTATTTTTTTGAAGGGCCATCCTGCGTGACACTGCAGTGCCACTCCTAGATGGGCCGGGTGTTTGTGTCGGCCACTAGGGTCGCTTATCTTACTCACACAGCTACCTCATTGCGCCTCTTTTTTTCTTTGCGTCATGTGCTGTTTGGGGAGTGTTTTTTGGAAGGGCCATCCTGCGTGACACTGCAGTGCCACTCCTAGATGGGCCAGGTGTTTGTGTCGGCCACTAGGGTCGCTTATCTTACTCACACAGCTACCTCATTGCGCCTCTTTTTTTCTTTGCGTCATGTGCTGTTTGGGGAGTGTTTTTTGGAAGGGACATCCTGCGTGACACTGCAGTGCCACTCCTAGATGGGCCAGGTGTTTGTGTCGGCCACTAGGGTCGCTTAGCTTACTCACACAGCTACCTCATTGCGCCTCTTTTTTTCTTTGCGTCATGTGCTGTTTGGGGAGTGTTTTTTGGAAGGGCCAACCTGCGTGACACTGCAGTGCCACTCCTAGATGGGCCAGGTGTTTGTGTCGGCCACTAGGGTCGCTTAGCTTAGTCATCCAGCGACCTCGGTGCAAATTTTAGGACTAAAAATAATATTGTGAGGTGTGAGGTGTTCAGAATAGACTGAAAATGAGTGGAAATTATGGTTTTTGAGGTTAATAATACTTTGGGATCAAAATGACCCCCAAATTCTATGATTTAAGCTGTTTTTTAGTGTTTTTTGAAAAAAACACCCGAATCCAAAACACACCCGAATCCGACAAAAAAAATTCGGTGAGGTTTTGCCAAAACGCGGTCGAACCCAAAACACGGCCGCGGAACCGAACCCAAAACCAAAACACAAAACCCGAAAAATTTCAAGTGCACATCTCTAGTAAATACTGGCTGCTTTATTTTTACACTGCAATTTAGATTGCAGATTGAACTCACCACACCCAAATCTAACTCTCTCTGCACATGTTATATCTGCCTCCCCTGCAGTGCACATGGTTTTGCCCACCTGCTAACAAAGTTCCTGCTGCGATCAACTCAGAATCACCCCCATTAGCTGCTAGTCCCTTCTCCTGACGTGAGAATGTGGTTCTATGTGACTAACATCTGCCTTCTCTTTTACCTGCTCTTGCATTGAACTGGTTAATGAATTAGGCCCATTATTCTTTTTTGTTTTTGTTTTGTTATATCAGTCCCGGGCCCCACAATTTCTGATGGCAGCCCTGGGTGTGACCTAACCTAGTGTTCACTCTAGGCTGTTTTAGCAGGGCGCCGCGCCCTGCCCGTTTTTAACAGGCAAAACCCGCCCTGCCCCTTTTGCGGCGCCCTGCTAGAACAGCCGCCCGCTCCCTGCCCTCCCGGCGTGTATAGATGCCGTGCGCATGCGCGCGGTATCCATTCACGCATTGGGAGAGGGCTGGGGGAAGCCCAGCACCGACGGAGGTGCTGGGCACGCCCCCAACAGTGACGTCGCCGGCCACAGACGCTCTCTATAGTAGCGTCTGTGGGCCGCACCGCCCCCTAAAATGACGGATGCGTAGCCACGCCCCCTAATTTGCATGGCCGCGACCCCATTTCGGCCGCGCGCGCCGCGCACATGTGCCCCCTGAGTCCGGCGCCCTGCCCCTTTTCACTCCTAGAGTGAACACTAAAACCACCAAGCTTTGTTACACCCTCTCCCTAACACCAGGGTCTGTTAGCTCTCCTGATGGCCCCTGAACATTGAGAGGCATTAAAAACACTGAATGGGTAAAATTTAAGCGACACTCATTCAGTGTTTTAGGCACCCCTAACTACTGGCATCCAAGGCAACTGCTTAGACATGCTTAACTGTAGCATTGGCCGTGACTATTGAGCACCTCTGGCCAAAAGTATTTACTGCATTGTGGTTCAGCAATTGGTACATTGTAATGAGTGTGGATGGAGTGACAACCTAGGGAGAGGGAATGGGAGGAAGCCTGTTCCTCTCAATGGCTTTAAGTATAACTATTAATGTTTGTAAAATTAAAAAGAAGTGATTCCTTTGTTTGGATAAGATGGATAACTAATCTGGTACACCTGACTATCATCATCATTCCAAGTGACCATATCACCATTCATAGGCAAACGTCTGGTCAGTGGCCACTACATGCAGTATAAAGGGTGGATTAGAGCTGCTGCGTTCGCATGCTGAAGCCCTTGTAAGTGTGCTTTTTTTCACACATCTACGATCCATGCTGAATTAGGTTCCAAGTCTGCTGTGTGTGTCTGTGGATCTGAGTGCTCCATCATCCCACGAGAGAGAGAATCTGGTAAGTGACTTATTGTGATTGGTGGGCCTGCATATGTCTTAAGTACTGTATTACATAAACTGCACTTTGTTTGGTACAGACTACACGTCAACCTTCATAGGCTGGCAACAATCACTCTAAAATCAAACATTTGGGGGGATTTCAATTGGGCGCAAGGTATAGGGAGGTAAAAAAAAAAACTTGCGTCCTATTTTGGCTTACCGCAGCTATGCATGCTCCCGATACCTGCGGAGTCTAATAAAAATAAAAAAAATAGGTTGCAGTGTTTTCAGAGCTGAAAGGCCTGCAGCGCGTGATTAAAAGAAAAACCCTCTTCTGCGGTCTCCGGTGGTCTCCCCTCCATCTTCTCACTCGGGAGGGGGCTGCTGGGAGGCTCAATGTCTGCTGGGTGATGTAGTTCTCCCAGTGGCCAGCTCCAGGGGAGGGGGGAGTGTGTGTGACACTGGACAGGGAAGTCACACACACACACACACACACACACACACACACACACACACACACACACACACACACACACACACACACACACACACACACACACACAGGGTGTGGTTCCTGAGCAAGTCCTGGTGATTTTTCCTTAAATTAAAAATTTTCAGAAAAATCAGACTTGCTCTGGGGGGCAATGGTGTATCTAGCGGTCCGAACACCCCTGGCAAAGTAAGGGGCTGGCGCCCTCCCCCCCTACACACATTTGAAATAAGGTGTGAGTGTTGGAAAGTGAGCATGGTCTTATGGGGGAAGGGTGTGGACACACAATAGTACTGCCAATTCGAATTATGCCACACAGTAGTGTCCCTTATTCACATTACACCACACAGTAGTGTCTTTTATTCACGTTACGCCATCTCTCCCTCCTAACCCAAACCCATTTTTCCTGCCCCTACCCTATCCCCCCCCTCCCACAGCCTAACCCTCCCCAGTGGTGCCTAACCCTAACCCTCCCTCCCTAACCCCGCTCCCCGCAGCCCAACCCTCCCACCCTCGCAGCCTAACCCTAAACGCCCCCACGCGGCTTACCAGTGGAGACTTTGGCACTGGCTCAATCAGGATTCCGGCATTCTGCATCGCTATCCATGTTGGGGTGCCAGCGTCTGCATTCCAAGCAGTTTCGGGATGATGGTGTCAGTTTTCCGACCGTTGGGATGCCGACCGCCGGTATCTTGACTGCATCCTGAATGAAGTGCTAATGAGATGCTGTGAGATGAGCCTCAAATGGACCCAGCCATTAATCAAACACCATTAGTTGGATGGTAGAAGGGCTTCCTGTTAGAAAAAACATCAGGGTGCCATCACTTCCAATATAAAATGATCAATTATACAATTAACTAATATACATTTCCTTGAACCTGGCCTTGAAATAAGTAAGATATGTCATATTTTTTATTACACTCACTCAACAAGTAAGTTTTAGCTTACTTACTACTTACATCTAATATGCATGAAAATCGTGTGGTTTTCCAGGTACTACAGTCCCTTCTACCAAACAATGCCACTTTTTTATTATCTTCAGCAACAGATATACTGTGCTATATAACAATTGCAGTTTACCTGGTGTGAGTCTGTTACTGCCGGTGCGGTGCTGGTCTACGTCAGCACTGCACTGCACTAGTGATCAGACTCAAAATAAACTACAGTTCCCAGCAGCCCTTGCAGTCGCAAGCTCCCGATAACAAGGTCTGCTGGGAGTTGTAGTTTATTTTGAGTCTAATTACAAGTGTGGTGCTGGCGGGCACCGGCGCCGCTCCAGCAGTAACAGAGTCTCACCAGGTACAGTCTGGCAGTACTACTTTTCTACCCTTTGGCCGAGTGTGGCACCGTTGGGCAGTGCCCCCTCCTTGCCTGGCACCTCCTGTCCAATGGGTAGATATACGCCCCTGTCTGGGGGTGCAAGAAAAAAGATGCAATGATTTCTGTTGAAATCAGTGTGTCCCATTTTCTGTCCCCTAATTAAATAGCAAAACCCTGAGGCTGCAGGAAAAAAGCACTGCAGGTTTTTTTTTACATTTTCCAGTGGCAATTGAATCTGTACCTGCAGAACTCCTTCATTTGCTCCTGCCACTAACCGATAACCACACACAGACATGCCTGAAAATGATTAGGCTACTTGTGATTGGATTTTTCTTAAGCACTGCCCTCAAATTTAGAATATATGCATTTTTATTTAATCGTACTGTTTTAGTTTATTTCCTTTATTTATTTATTTTTTAAATATTGTCTCAATTATATTTTTACATTTAGTAAATTTTCCAATTGACAAGGCACATAGGTCTTTAGCATGTTATAACCTCTGGTGACCATATAAATAGTCATGAATCATCTGTACAGCATTTCCTTATACTTGCTAAATAAAGTCTGTAATTAAATGGTGTTTACATTCGTCATGGCTCCTGAATGCTGCTTACTAATTAAGCCTGTGAATAGATGATACATGATATACAGTGCACGTTTAAATATAATATCCTCCCACAGTTCCCATCTGTGCCTTATCAAAAAGAGGTGCTTTTGAAATGAAAATTACAAAGTACTGTATATCATTAATTGTAGATCTGTCTATTCATGATAAAATGGGAAGATTTCATAACACAAAGTAATAGGCAAACATTAGTACACTCATATATATTGGTAGATGCTCAATTAGCTTAGTGATATCATTCAGGTGCTCGAAAGGGAGGGGTATTTCTAAGCAAGAAAAAAAGGCATTTGTTTCCCCCAGCACCCTGAATGATAACAGTAACAAGATATAAATCCCACATAATAATAGAATTCAGAGATCTTCGTTACACATATTTGCGCAAATGTGTGAATATCCCAAAGCCGCATCAAGGCGTCTTTGTATATTTGGGGTCCCTAGCGCTATATCTAGGTGCAGGGTGTGGCACCCCGAAACACCAGCATAAGCCAGAAAGCCCAGCGTAGCATACCAGTGAAAAAACTATAGTGTTAATAAATTAGTATTTAGGAAGCCGAAGCTATAGAGAAAGTGATACAAAAATGAAATGCAATTAAAATAGAGAAATAGTGTTAAAAATTTAATAAGTGAAAAGTGTTAACAGAATGTAAAGGTATGCCACACTAAGGCCATCCAGCTCAGCCAGTCCAGAGGCACCACACCTCACACCTCCATTACCCCAATCTGGGTCTAAGATTAACCAGCAAGGAGCCACATGATAATGGCTCCTTACTACAATATGTCTAAGCTAAGAGATACCTACCTTGGAGCAACCCCATAATGCTCCATGTGACATGTCAGGGCCTGCACCTCCTCCTAATGTAGGAACCTCTCTGCCTCTCACAACAAACATATATATTGGTAGATGCTCAATTAGCTTAGTGATATCATTCAGGTGCTCGAAAGGGAGGCGTATTTCTAAGCAAGAAAAAAAGGCATTTGTTTCCCCCAGCACCCTGAATGATAACCGTAACCAGATATAAATTCCACATAATAATAGAATTCAGAGATCTTCGTTACACATATTTGCGCAAATGTGTGAATAAGCCCCAAAGCCGCATCAAGGCGTCTCTGTATATTTGGGGTCCCTAGCGCTATATCTAGGTGCAGGGTGTGGCACCCCGAAACACCAGCATAAGCCAGAAAGCCCAGCGTAGCATACCAGTGAAAAAACTATAGTGTTAATAAATTAGTATTTAGAAAGCCGAAGCTATAGAGAAAGTGATACAAAAATGAAATGCAATTAAAATAGAGAAATAGTGTTAAAAAATTAATAGGTGAAAGGTGTTAATAGAATGTAAAGGTATGCCACACTAAGGCCATCCAGCTCAGTCTATAGCTTCGGCTTCCTAAATACTAATTTATTAACACTATAGTTTTTTCACTGGTATGCTACGCTGGGCTTTCTGGCTTATGCTGGTGTTTCGGGATGCCACACCCTGCACCTAGATATAGCGCTAGGGACCCCAAATATACAGAGATGCCTTGATGCGGCTTTGGGGCTTATTCACACATTTGCGCAAATATGTGTAACGAAGATCTCTGAATTCTATTATTATGTGGAATTTATATCTGGTTACGGTTATCATTCAGGGTGCTGGGGGAAACAAACATTAGTACACTCACTGCATATATTATAACATAACATCCTACACCAGTTCCCTAAAATGGGTGTGGCCAAGCTCCCACACTTAACAACACCCCTCCCTAGACCAGGGCCTGATAGATCCCATACAGCATGTTTACGGGCACAGTGGCAAACGCAGGATTTCTAGAGGGTGGTTTCCAAATGCAATTCCCAATTTCTCACTCTGCGGAACATGGAATACAGTATTGATATTTAACACAATATGTGGCCTATAGTGTAGGCTGCATCAAACAAATTTAAATAATATACATAAGATAAGTAATTAGGAAAAGGTCAAACATACTATAATACATAAATAAATACATACATAAACATAATAGAACCATTACTGCACTTTCTATGCAAACATTCTCCCACCTCATTAGGCTCCTGTCTGTTCTTCCTAGTAGCTACTCTACGGTCCAGTGCACTGATTGAGAACTAGAAGTGCCCATACACTAGTGCAATTTTGCATGATTTCACAAATTCCGACATTTTGGGCCGATAAAACGGATGAAAACGTGCAAATCGCATGTGTTTTACCTCCGATCCGATGCATCAGATCGGAGCCCCTAGATCGAATGTACTCCACTATAGATATATTGTACCAGCAGCCTTGGCTGGGGTCGCACACAATACATCGTATGCAAAAGGACTGCATACAATGTATCATATGCGATCCTGCTGCCTGAAGCTGCTAGGTGGTTCAATATTGATCGTATGTGACTTCTCCCATCCGAGAAGTTGCATAAGTGTATAACCCACCATCAAAAACACACACACAGTAAACTTGGTAGAAGCTGTGACCACCGGGCATGTGCAGCAGCTCTGCTCTGTTCCTTAAACTGCATGCTGTGGTGGCAGCCCTAGTAATGGTATTATGGGCCCGATCGCTATTGTGCGAAATCACACAGCGGGTAATTATCGAATGACTGCACATGCGTATGCACCGCAATGCACAGACGCGTCGCCAAACAGCGACAGGATGGTGCAAAAAATTTCGATTGCAAGGCATTCGCAAAGTGACTGGCAGGAAGAGGACATTTGTGGGTGGTAACTGTCCGTTTTCTGGGAGTGTCAGGAAAAACACAGGCATTCCCAAGCGTTTTCAGGGTGAGTGTGTGACCTCAGAGTCGGACGCGATCAGCCTGTTTGTATTGCGCTGTAGGAGTAAGTCCTGGGCACCGACTGCACAGAATGGAAAAATCATTTGATTTGCAGATACCCGGTGTACACATGCATTCGCACACTTGCACGGGGCGGGTTTTCACACTCTATGGGTGCCGGATATCTGATTGCAGACCACTGCAAAACACACAGCATCGATCAGGTCTAAATTGGGCCCTATATACCATTGCTATATTTGTTATAATTTGAGCCACTTGCCAAGAGTAGGGGGGTTTCTTGGCAACCAGAAACCCCCCATTCATTCGCCTATGAGGGGGCACACAATATTTGCAAAGGGATGTGACCCCCAAGCTTCATTACACCCCTTCCTTAGTACCAGGGCCCAATAGACCACCCAACGTACGTCCCTGAACATAGAAAGGTTTTAAAAATACTGGGGGGCAACATTTAATTGTCACTCTTCCAGGGACACATATATATATGTGTCCCTGGAAGAGTGCAACACTCACGGATCCCAGCAATGAA
Organism: Pseudophryne corroboree; assembly: GCF_028390025.1. Taxonomy (NCBI): domain Eukaryota; kingdom Metazoa; phylum Chordata; class Amphibia; order Anura; family Myobatrachidae; genus Pseudophryne; species Pseudophryne corroboree. The sequence goes on along the minus strand of NC_086444.1, from coordinate 935,349,607 downwards.
TACATAGATGCAGCAAGCATGAATCAACGTTTCAATCAATGAAGATTTTCATCAGGATTCAAATGAAAAATCTTGAAATGTTGATTCACGCTTTGCTGCGTCTGTGTATTCATTGCTGGGATCTGTCAGCGCTCACCGGAGCACCGATCACCGGCTCCTGGCACTGGTAAGTATATTGTTTTGTTTTTTTTTGTTTAATAGTGATCAGCTTGTGTGTCCATCAGACACACAGAGCTGCTCGCAGGAGCCCGCTCCCCACACAACTTTCTCTGCCGGGAGGGGGGCAGAGAAAGCTGTGCAGAAATAGGGATCTCGCAATGATCCCTGTGATAACGCCAGCTGGCGTAATTATCACAGGGCTCATTGCAGGTTTTTTCACATTTTTTTTTTCTTTCTTTAGTAAATTCGTATGGGAAATGCATTCTGGTTGCTAAAAAAAAAAAAGTGAATTAAAGGGTTTGAGGCAGTTTTTCATGAAAACTGCTCCAAAAGCCGTTTAATACATATAGTGATACTAAAATAACGTGAAAAACATGTGAAAACACCCTTTGTCGCATTTGTTTAGTAAAAATACCATACATACATACATACATACATACATACATACATACATGTGCTTATATTTTTATATTATGTAATGAAAATAACTGACATTATTATACAATATATTTGTTTCCTCTACATGTATGAGGTTACCTTCCGGGATAGATATTATGTGGCTTTGATTCCTTGAAAGAAACTTTTTTGTTTGAAAGGCTGTCCACACATCTGTGTCTGGTAAGATCATTTGGGGCTGATTCTGAGGAGGGAGCAAAGCGAAAAAGCAAGTAACTTTGTATCTGGAACAACATACCCTCCAACATGACCCGCCCCACTAGGTACAAAGGGGGTAATTCCAAGTTGATCGCAGCAGGATTTTTGATAGCAATTGGGCAAAACCATGTGCACTGCAGGGGGGGCAGATATAACATGTGCAGAGAGAGTTAGATTTGGGTGGGTTATTTTGTTCCTGTGCAGGGTAAATACTGGCTGCTTTATTTTTACATTGCAAATTAGATTGCAGATTGAACACACCCCACCCAAATCTAACTCTCTCTGCACATGTTATATCTGCCGCCCCTGCAGTGCACATGGTTTTGCCCAATTGCTAACAAAAATCCTGCTGCGATCAACTTGGAATTACCCCCAAAATGCTCTGTTTCTGGACTTCCCTCTTAACTTATTATTGGCATCACTTGTGAAGAAACAGCTTTCTTATCATTTAACTAGTTCTACACAGGTCATGGAAATCATAAATTAAGAGGGAAGTCCAGAAACAGAGCATTTTGTACCTAGTGGGGCGGGTCATGTTGGAGGGTCTGGAACAACCATGCTGCAATGCAAGGGGTGCACATACATGTAATTGTTTTTGCGTACAGGGTAAATACTGTGAGAAGTTACTTGCTCTGTTTTGCTTTACTCCCACCCAGGGGCTCTTTAAGAGAGGAGGAGGAGGCCCGTGTTCAGCCTCCTCCGTTCGGGCCCCCTCCTCTCTGTCCAGACGCTGTAGAGTCTGAGCACTAGAGGGCTCAGACTGTACTGCGCATGCGCAGAACTCCGTGAAAATGGCTGCTGAGCCATTTTCACAGTGTTCTGACAGCGCCGCAGATGTCAGCGCTGGACTTCTGAGGGGTGAGTATTTTAAAAATGGGTGCAGTGTGCGCGGTGGGGGCACCCTCTGGACTTAGGGGCCCGTGTGCACCGCACACACTGCACCCATTATAGAAACGCCAGTGCTCCCACCTCAGAACCAGACCTCTTACTAATTGAATTGTGTGATTGGATCCTATTCCTTTGGAAACAGATTCTGCCACTAGCCATCACTGAGAGCATCCAGATTTCCATTTCACCAGTTATCCAGTAACTCCATCCTCATGTAATTTGAACTTATTTACATTATTTTAAAAATATTTTTCTTGTACTTTTAGTTACACATTCTGTTACATCTTCTCCTGCCAATGGCTACTGAAAGCCAGTTTACCTCACAAATATACTAAATTTTCTGAATTACATGTTATACTATTTTTTCTTATCATAGAATTAGCATTTTCAAACTATTTTTTTAAGTATAAATTATAGATGTAAATCATGTAAGTCTTGCAATAAAATAAAATAAAAATAAAAAAAATAAGCTGCAGGTTTGTGTAAGTAGTTGGCGCCATCTAGTGGGATAAAGGTATACTGCTCTAATCTCAATTATAATAAGGGTGATTTATTGTAGTTATTGTGTTGTAGATGTCATCTATGCTTGTTTTTGAGCAAATGAGCCCACATAAAGAGGCCAGAGGATTTTTCATGGAGCATAAATGTATCATTTATACCACCTTCACACTTACATCAAAATCCTGTGTTTTTGACGTGAACACGGAGCAACCTGGGACTTTGGTAATGTGTGTATGGAAACAACCCTGGGACGTCACTAGGTGGGTGTGGACCGTACCCAGGTGCCACTCCCCTGGGTTGATGTAACCGGGGCTTGCACAAGCTCCTTCCATGGAAGCGACACCCTTTTCAGATGCCAAAGGCGTGCACAGGGTGGACCTACTTACCACACTAGGGGGCAATGTACTAAGCCTTGGTGAGTGATAAAGGTGGTGAGAGATAAAGTAGCAACCAATCAGCTCCTAACTACCATGTGTTTGCAAAATAACTGTTAAGGTGGGTACACACTAGTAGATATATCTGCAGATCAATTGATCTGCAGATATATCTATGGACGGATCGGGCAGTGTGTTGAACATACACACTGCCCGATCCGTCGGGGACTGACGTCATGAACTGGGCGGGCGTGTACACATGCCCACCCAGTTCAGCTGTCAATCACCGCCGGCCGCCGCAGAATGTGTACGGGCGGTTGGCCGACCGCCGTACACACACAGCGACGCGCCAATATATCGGTAGATATATTGGCCGTCGGCTGTGCTGCGGGGCTGACGCGATACGTCTGTGAACGATGGAGTTCACAGACGTATCGGCCGTACACACTGGCCGACGGACCCGCGATATATCGGCTGTTCAAGAAAACGGCCGATATATCGGCCAGTGTGTTCGGGCCTTTAGGAACTAATTGGTTGGTACCTTATTTCTCTTCACGTTATCCCTCTCCAAGGATTAGTACCTCTGCCCCTGGGTGTCAATGTCCCCAGTGCCACCACTGTAAATAATAATAATAATAATAATAATAATAATAATAATAATTATAATAAAAATATATATATTTGTTTCATAATTTTTTACCGTTGTTTGCTATTCTGACTTGTGTTGTCTCGCCTATTGATTTTGGAATATGTTATTGACCTTATGTGACTGGCTTCTGTAATTCATTGCCTCATTGCCTCATGGTAGTGTCGTGTGGGTTGTTTTTCTTTCCTATAATACTATTGTTTAGGTAACATTTGGTGGTTGGTGTTTGGGAACTAGGTATGCCAAGGTTGTGGTTGGTATACGGGGAGTGGGGTTTATTTGTTTGTTGGTTTGTTTTGTGTTTTTTACTTTCTTTTTGCTGTTTGGTGACCACACTAAATTTCCGTTCATTATTGTTTCAAGTGCTGCATGTGGGGATTGGGATGCTGCGATCTGTAATGTTTCTATCATTCATTCCATTGAATGGCCCGGTTAGAATGATAGTTCCTTTCTGAGACTCACTTGGTTGGAAATAAGCTCCTCTCTTTCCACAGACCGTGGGTGGGCTGGGCTTATCATGTGCAGCACATTTCATCATCGTGGGGACTTTTGATCCTTATTAAGTAAACAGTAGCTTTTGTATTAATCTAGGTTAAGACTTATCCATATGGTAGTTATGTGTTTATTGATTGTAAAATACACATCCAGATCTCGCTGGTTGGAGGCCCAATCCACTTGGTTGGCTCACCTATCAGATCGTAATATGCATAGTTTATTATTTAGATCCCACAATCAGTATGAGCATGCTGACAGAACTGGTAGGGTTTAAGGCTCATTTAGTACATGCAGATCATCCAACAGTTGCGGATCTAATGGAGGGGGGATGTAGCGACCCCAGATATAGCAAATATATTCCTTTCATTCTATAAGAATATCGATAAGACACATCTGTCCTGTACCATGTCTAAATTGTAACTATATGTTTCTTCTATTAACTTGCCAAAGTTAGGACCTGATGCTGAGTGTTTTTTGGTTACCCCATTTACCCTTGATGAAGTGTGAGCTACACTTAGATACTCCCCCAGAGGCAAGGCTCCGGGTTATGATGGCATACCAATTGAATTATACAAAAAGCATGCGCATGCATTTCTCCCCAGACTTGTGTCACTACAGTATATAATGATTTATATGAGAGTGGTGTATTTCTGTCCACTAAGGGGGTCATTCCGACACGTTCACATTCACATGCAGCGGTTCATCGCTGCGGTGCGAACGGGTCTGGAATGCGCATGCGCGATGCACGCATTGCGCACGTGCGTCATTGCCCGGCCACAGGGGTCGCCGGGCAACGACACTGGTTGCGAAGAAAGCGGTCGCAGCGGAGACCGCAAGAAGATTGACAGAAGGAAGGTGTTCCGCGGCGGTAAGGAAAGCGCAGGCGTGTCCAGGCAAACGGAGGGCGGATGTCTGACGTCAAAGCCGGGAGGAACGACGCTGGATCTGTTGCACAGGGTAAGTAGATCCAGCCTTACTCCTAGGTTGCTGGAAACTTTTTTAACTTAGCAGGACTGCACAAGCGATCGCAGCCCTGCTAAGCTAAAATACACTCCCCGATAGGCGTGGATTAGTTGATCGCACCAGCAGCAAAAAGTTGCTGGCTGCGATCAACTCGGAATGACCCCCTAAGTACGGATGGTGTAATGGTTAGCATTACAGGGGGTCATTCCGAGTTGTTCGCTCGCTAGCAGTTTTTAGCAGCCGTGCAAACGCTATGCCGCCTCCCACTGGGAGTGTATTTTAGCTTAGCAGAACTGCGAACAAAAGGATCGCAGAGCGGCTACAAAATTATTTTGTGCAGTTTCAGAGTAGCTTCAGACCTACTCAGCGCTTGAGATCACTTCAGACTGTTCAGTTCCTGATCTGACGTTACGAACACACCCTGCGTTCGCCCATCCATGCCTGCGTTTTTCCTGGCACGCCTGCGTTTTTTCGAACACTCCCTGAAAACGGTCAGTTGACACCCAGAAACGCCTTCTTCCTGTCAATCACTCTGCGGCCAGCAGTGCGACTGAAAAGCTTCGCTAGACCTTGTGTGAAACTACAACTTTCGTTGTAATAGTATGACGCGCATGCGCCTAGCGCCACATACGCATGCACAGAAGTGCCTTTTTTTGCCTGATCGCTGCACAGTGAACGAAAGCAGCTAGCGATCAACTCCTCAACTTGTCAACGTAATATGAACCTTCCAACTGGAAACCCATAAACCGAAATAAACCAGGGTGTAGGGGAAGAAGCCGAAAAGCTGACTCAATGTCGAGTTTTGCCACAAGGGCACCCTCGCCAAATCCTCGAACCAGCTCTAGAGCCTCATCAAAAAGCCAATAGCGCACCCTACAGCAATCCTCAGGAATAGCGTCATTTATGGATCCACCGCGCGGGTAAGACAGATGTTGAATCAAACGGAATTTAACCGGTACTGTCTTGGGCACGACCCCCATTGGGGAAACGCACAAGCCGGGCAAAGGTTTAAAGGGAAAAGGGCCGCACATATGACCCAGCTCCACTTCTACGTCCACCCTCTGTCCGATCACCTTAGGCAACTCCATAGCAGACTTCAAATTCCTGCGGGACACTACCAACACCGAGTCAGGGATGGGTAACTTGAAACCGTAACTGAAACCGTCTAGCAAAAACTAGCATCAACTGGATGTGGATAACGTTCTAGCCACTTTGCGATTAACGACACTATAATGGGAGACAGGGCCTTACTTAGCACCACTGGTGGCATCACCCTGGCCGGCATTCCTTGGCTGGGTGGTTCCCACCGCAAATTCTACATAAGTGCCGAAAATGGCACTTTGTCCCCCTGTCGCATTTAGAATCATTGAATGCGAAACATTTACCTTTACCCGCCGAAGATGCAGACCTCTTGCCTCTTGTAAATACCTTTTTGGCCGGGGTATCGACCTGATGTTTGGCCTGGTTGGTGACTTCCAACCAGACCTCAACATCTATGTAACCGAAAGGTACATCGTAGTCCCTCCACACGCTACCCTTATATGTGATGAGGGTCTCTTTGATCAAAACAAATATTTTACGATGTTCTTGTGTCCTTCAGGTCTGCAGTCCAGGTAGCAGTCCGAAAAAACCAAAAACCCCGCAACCTGATGATTGGCCTGGTTGGTGACTTCCAACCAGACCTCAACATCTATGTAATCGAAAGGTACATCGTAGTCCCTCCACGCTCTACCCATATATGAGATGAGGGTCTTTTTGATCAAAACAAATATTTTACGATGTTCTTGTGTCCTTCGGGTCTGCAGGCCAGGTAGCAGTCCGAAAAAACCAAGAAACCCCGCAACCATTGCTGGTAATTCCGTAAAGAAGCCTCTCTTGAGGCTCCTGCCTTTTTTTGGCTGCGGCGTAATCCTTCGTCATGTCTGCTGTTATCATAAAAGCATCTACAAACTTGCCCTTCCTGGTTCTATCTTTCGCACTTTTCCGCAATCCCCTAGTAACAGCCATGTTGGCGCAGTGCACCATATGTGAAAGAACTGGGGGGGAAATCAGCAGGGGTAGTGGGTCTCTTGGAACGCTTCTTGCCTCCAAGCTTCATAGTAACCTCCCTAGCCACTAGTTTTGCTATTTTGCGCTGGGGCTTGAGCGAACCTGACGTGCCGCTGCTAGCCGAATACCCAGAGGATGACACAACAGAAGAAGAATAAGATTCATGCTCACCCTCAGCAGGAGCAGCTGTCGCTGCATCACCACTAGCTTCCATGCCTCCCGGCCAGAGATCAAAGTTGACGCCACAGCAGAAACTGAAGGGAGAACCGAAGCCGCTGCCGCCACCGTATCTGGTCCAGCCGACCGATTATCCACCGGCAACTGCAGTCCGACACTGGAAAGGACACCACCGGTCACTGTCTCTTCGAGGGAAACAGAAGAGGTTAATACCGAAGGCTCTGATACTGGGCCCCCCGAAACATCCGAAACAGCCCGGGTCTCGACATTAGAGATAGACCGGGTCTGCATTTGACCGGCCATGACCGAGTACCGAGGGCCTGAAGCAGCACCGGAGGCAGCATGAGAGGTACTGCCAGGTGCCAGGGTGTGGGCCACCGGCCATGCCCCCACTGCGTAGCTACTAGCTGGCCAACTGGAAGAATACTGACCCCCTTGCGCAACTAAAGGGGCATATAATAGGAGGGCTGATGCAACGGAAAAGATGCGCCAGCAAATTGCGGAGCTCCTGCCATACACAGGGGGCTGTACCAGGCTCTGCGGTGCATTAAATGACCACGTGGGCTGGGCCGCATGAGACAAGGAAAACAACGCTGGGCCAAGTGATGGTAACGCTGACTGCATGGCCCCCTGGGAAAACCCTGCTGCATGGCCATACTAACCACTGGGAAAACCTGGGATGCAGGCAACCCCAAAAGGCAAAACATTCTGGTATATAAAACCCTGATTGGGCCCCATCGGAGGCTGCACTGGCAGCCCTAGGTTTGATGACACGACTGACTGCACACTAAGAGCATGATCCTAGTGTGCTCAGCAGGTGGCGCTGCAGCACCACTCAATATGTGGCTGGGGGATGGGGAGGGGACTGGCTGCTGGCTACTGGTGCCCATATTAGTAAAAAAACCCCGGGCATGCTATCGACAGTGAGCCCACTGCCTAGGAGGACAGATAATATGAACCACTTTTTTGCCTTCCGAAGACAAAAGAGGAAGTTTAAATATTCAAAGTGCAAATATATACCCTAACAATGTTACCTCCCATAACAACCTGATAGGCTTAACCACAAACACTGACCTTTCCCAGGGAAAACTAATCTGCTTAGCAACAGCTCTAATTTCTTTAACAAGATCACAAAACCAAAGACGCTTATATGCTGTCAAAGTCGAAAAATATTGCAGAACACACATCACGTATAAACTGCACACACATGCCCTCTGCGCGTGCACTTGTTCTGCCGTGCGTGCACATATCCGCAATTTGCGTATGGTCGCTCCCGCGGTCCTGCGCATCGGCGCGTGGTATGGGTATTTACGGCAGAGTTTATGTACGCATGGAGAGCCATCAAAACACATTACATATTTAATCCAAATAGTGCACAATGTACACATAGTCTCCTTGCACCACATCAGAAAGTTATAGCTGTTTAAATGGTTGCAGAACAAAGGGATTCACCTTTACAGGATAAGAGGGGACAGACTAAGGTTATAAGGTGATATTTGGTATCCAGCTGTAGGGTATTTTAAGGGTAACATTCCGGTGTTGGTCTGCGGAAGATCGCATGTTCCTGCGGATAGTTATGTTTAGAAGCAGAATATAGATATAAACTGTATTTACTGTATATTATGTATGCGGCGGGAATCCAGAGGAGACCACCCACAAGAGCAATTGAGAAAGACATCGCCTACCTTTTCAAAACAACCTATGACCTCTCCTGTACTGTAAAAGTGCATTCCTGTGTCCAATGGACAAAGGGATTACAGTATCCATTGTATTGCTTTTGGAAGACTTGTATAAATAAAGCCTGCTGCAGCCCGGCCTGACACAAGACTCACAACGTTATCTATTTGATGACGGAGGACCGGACCGGGAAGCGCACGCGAATATACTCACGTATGTACATTGACCTGTAGCCATTATTCTGCTATATATTGTCTTGTATTGTAGTGTATAATTTGTATTGTAAACCCCCTTTCAGAAATAATCCACTGTGGTGTCGGAACCCAGCGGTAAAATCACAATTGGTGTTGTGTGCTCATTGCCCTGCTAAGGTTTAAAGTGTTTTATTATTGCATTGCATTGCTGTAGAAGGTTTAAAGTGTATCTCTGGGTGTGTACGCGCTGTGAGTACTTTGTACCGTCAGCGCGGCGTGTGTACGCAAAGTCCGTACACTGTACGGGACTCTGTATGCTAATAGCGTAAAAGGTGCGTAGAGTGTGAATTAAGTATAGCGGCCGCAGCGGCTAAAGGTTTAAAGTGTATTTACGGTGTGTTTAAGGTATAGCTTTTATTCCTGTAAAGATAATCGGCATTATCGTCCGATTTTCCACATTTTTACTGCTTAACAGGTCACAAGCAGACATAATCTATCAGCATAAGGGTGGATCCTACGCATCCTTTTCTTGGTCGGTGGATACACTGAAAACCCTACTTAATTGCTGATTAGATGGTGTCTGCTCTGTATGGTTTGTAGGGATGCTGGTAAGAACTCGTAAGGAAAGCAGAAAAAAAGCTATTTAAAATCTGTGAATTTATTTTTGGCGCCAAATGCGTACACAACAAAAGCGTACACCCATACTCTGTGCATACTCTCCCACATTGTTGCCATAACATTCAGATTACTAGATTCATAATATAAATATTAAGGAAGTAAGTGTAAAACACAAACGCAGTCTGGCCTAGTTATAAAGGTTTATACAGAAAAGAAACTGTGTGGCGTGTTAAGTGAGCGATTATAGTTAATATTGCTCACATTTATAGAAATTATGTGAGTTGTTTTATTGCGTCCGCACAGTGGTACACGTGGTACGGAACGTGAGGACAGCGTACACAAAATGTGCACGTAGCGCAAGGCCGCACACATGGCATAAAGGTACGCACGGTTGCGTAATTACGCAAGCTTGCGTAGCGTAGTGTGCGCATAATAAAACCACACGATAGGTCGTTTAGTTTAAAGGTGGGATAGTAGCCACGCTACAATAACACAAGATTGCCCAGCTTCCAAAGTTTAGTATAAAACCCTTATTTACTGTATTGCCTCTGGGAGTAAAGCTTCTTGTCTGAATGATAATTTTCTGTACAGAAAAAAAATAAAGTATCTGAGTGAGCGAGTGCAGGAGTGAGTGGATACTGAACCCAAGAACTAGGTGGACTAGGTGGACTGCTAGGTGGTCTAGGTGTACACACTGGGTTAGTAGAGACCCGGTGGCGTAGGGTTCGCAACCCTGCGTTATTAAAAAAAAATGGACTAGGTGGTCTTGGTGGACTGAGTGGTATCCCATACAACTCTAGGTGGTCTACTAGGTGGTCTACAACAATCGTAGGGCATATAGATAACTAGTATCTATAGGCTGTGCTATTGCATCACATGTCCGTTTGTTCTGCATAGCGCAACGTGATATTATTGTGTCACATTTGCTGTGGAAGAGCATACGCAGACGTGATTGTATAGACAAAGGGGTTTTTCTTTGATAACTTCGGGAAATCTCCCTGGTGGGCTTCACTGGAAAGGGTGAAGGATAGTTATCTAATTTCTCTGTTTTTCACCCTACAAACAATTCCAGTTGAAATATACCGAAAAGGAAATTTTCACTGCCTCTCTCAGGAAAATATTCCAAACAGAACCTCCACCGAAAGAAATTACGGTGTAAGGTCTGATAGGAGCCCTAAGTTGGGTACATTGCGATCCGCTATCAACAGTGTATCGTTGTATTGGCCAGCGTGGGCGCGAGCGAGTGGAAGGCGCTCAGGTATACTTCCACAGTCTACTTATATTGAGTATTTTGGTGTTTGTGGGAATTTTTTAAAGGTATTAGAAGAGACCCACAAATATGGGAGCCAGTTGCTCAAGTAAGAGACGTTTAGACAGGGTTCAGGCAGAATTGTGGCCAAAAGGCTCAGCAAGGTTTATCATGTGTGAAAAATATGGTTCACACACAGAAGGTTTATGCAATGAGTGGATATGTATGACCAACATTGATAGGGTACCATTCCCTAGAGTGGGCAGCTTTGAACCAGAGGTATTACAGAACTTAAGGTTAAGGATATGTCTGATAAAATCCAAGAAACAAAGGATAAAACATACAGACTGTTTAAATTTATGGCAACAGGAGGGGGATATGTAAAAGGAATTAGCTCGCGCAGCAGGTTCCAAACCTAGCGGGAAAACAATGGCGACTGCACCACCACCATATATTGTTGGGGAGAAAATGGCTACAGGCAATGATACATTGGTACAGAATAAGAGTGTAATTGCAAAATGTACTAACCCTAACCCTTGCCAGTTGTACCCTGTTTTAAATTTTCCCCAGGATTGCGAACAAGAAGATGAGCCCAGCACGATATCGGCACTCTCTCTAGCAGCCACCATACAAGACACTCATGTGGGCATGGCCCAACCAACAAGAGCAGTAGTCAGGCCCCCTAGCGGAGGGATAAGTGAGGTCGTGTCCACAGGTAAGTATGGTACCGTACATTATGCAAAAACCATAGCACCCCACATTGTAGAATCAAACCAGAATGATGTAATTGAATTAATTCCTGTCAGGGTGATTGCAGTCCCCAATGGGAAGACTGACGCTCAGGGAGTCACTCCCATCAGGAACATTGCCATGCATTGTCCCTGGTCCCGGACAGAATTGAGGTCAATTATGTCAGAATTTCCCGATCCCAGAAAGGATCTAGTCGCATGCCAGAGGTTCATTAAAGAGTTAGGTAACGCCACCGAACCCACAAACAAAGATTGGCGAACAGTGCTACGGGTATGTTTACCCTCCAATATTGACCCCGCGAAGTTCATAACTGATTGCAATTTAGACGAAGAAGTACCTATCACTGATGAGTACACTCAGGAGAAGGTACGACAAATCAATCTGCAATTAGGAATATATTTCCCTACTGTTGTCAAATGGAATAAAATCTTTTCCATAAGACAAAAGAAAGGTGAAACGGCATCCAAATATTTCCATCGAGCACTGCAGGAAATTACTAGATACACGGGGATCGAGGACATTAGAGACAATGCACAGAATAGGGAGGTAGCTGTTTCAGTATTAATGGACGGGTTGAAGGAGGCACTCAGAACAAGGGTACAGACCTCTCTACCAAACTGGAGAGGTATCTCAGTGGCTGCATTGAGAGAGTCCGCTGTCGAGCATGATAGGAACATCATTAAACACAGGGAGTCACAGGGGGAAAAACTGATGACGGTAAGTATACAGGCCCTTACGGCAAAACCCCATCAACCAAAAACCCGAACCCCTGTTGTTTGGGACAGACCTAGAACATGCTACATTTGTAGGAAGGAAGGGCATTTTGCCAAAGACTGTAGGAGTAGTAGAGCGCATAGCCAAGATAGAACCCTAGACAGAGAATACGAACCACACTACTACTCACATAATTGGGATCAGGGACCACATAGGAGAAGTTACGAGCCACATGCAGGGGAAACAAGGAGGTACCCCCCCAAGGAGAGATGGGCAGACCTCCGGAAATTCTCAGCTACCTCCCCCACATATCGTAGCTGCCAACGCGCTGCGGGAGGGTCTCACCACACAATAGGGGTTGGGCCACACCTGTAGTCTGCAGCCAGTGAAGTTGATTGCTAGCCTTGGTAGTGAACCTGAGGTCACGGTTGATGTAGCTGGTGTACCATTACCTTTTCTTGTAGACACAGGGGCGGCCAGGTCAGTGTTAAATTCAACTGTAGGTATGAAAACCACGGGTAAAACAATTTCGACAATGGGAGTAACAGGAATAGTGCAACACTACCCTTTGAGTAGACCTGCAGAGATTACGATAGGGCCCTTGCAAACCAAGCATTCCTTTTTGCTGGCTGTAGCGGCTTCGACTAACCTGCTTGGAAGAGATTTATTGTGTAAAATGCGGTGTGTCATATACTGTACTCCTGAGGGTGTCTTCTTGGATATACCTGAGAATCACGTTCAGGAAGTGCAAGATATATTAGACACCCCTCAAAGGCTAATGTCGCATTCTGCTGTTATAGATAAGTGTCCATCAAAGGTAGAGGAAATGATCTCACAAATACCGGGTTCCCTTTGGACCAAAGATGGACAAGACACTGGATTGATGGCGAATGTAGCTCCGGTAGTAGTGCAAGTAAAAGACGGTTGGATAGCTCCAAAAATCCCTCAGTATCCTCTGAAGCCAGAGGTAGAATTAGGAGTGTACCCCGTCATAGAGCGATTGCTACAATAGGGCATACTAGTCAGGACGTCCAGCACTGCCAATAGTCCCATCTTCCCTGTGAAAAAGAGTGGGGGGATGGGTTACAGGCTAGTGCAGGATCTAAGGGGGATAAACAAGATAGTTGAGAGCCAATTCCCCATAGTGCCCAATCCAGCTGTCATCCTCATGCAAATTCCCCCTACTGCCAAATTTTTCACTGTCATTGACCTCTGTTCTGCCTTCTTTTCTGTCCCTCTGCACCCTGACAGCCAATACCTCTTTGCATTTACATACAGGGGAGTACAGTACACCTGGACTCGTCTCCCCAAAGGTTTCATTGACAGCCCAAGTATTTTCTCCCAGGCTTTGCATGACTGTACAAACAATCCTTTCAACTTGAGAGCGGATCAGTATTAATACAGTATGTCGACGACTTATTGCTGTGTTCTGATTCACTCGAATCGTCCTTGAAAGACACGAAACAGCTTCTGTTTCACCTTTCCAATACGGGACACAAGGTTTCAAAGGATAAGTTGCAGCTGTGCCAGACCAGGGTAAAATATTTGGGACATTGCTTGACTCAAGGACTTAGACATCTCACCGCTGATAGAATACAGACAATTCGCGACATGACCTTGCCACAAACCCAGCAACAGATCCGCACTTTCCTTGGAATGTGTGGGTACTGCCGAAACTGGATCCCAGGATTCTCCATACTGGCTTTACCTTTGCAAGAAATGGTCTCCTCGAACAAACCAGATCGGATCTCGCACACAGATGAGTCCGAATTGGCCTTTGAGAGACTCAAACAGTGCCTATCACAGGCACCTGCATTAGGTATGCCAGATTATGGGAAGCCTTTTGAATTATACGGTACAGAAAGTGCAGGGTGCGCAGCAGCAGTCTTAACCCAGAGACATGGTGATGCCAGCAGGCCGGTATCTTACTACGGTGCACAGTTGGGACACCTTAGCACGGTCTCTCCCCAGATGCTTGCGAAGTGTTGCAGTGATAGCTTTGCTAGTAAGTAAAAGTGAAGACGTAGTGTTAGGACACAACCTGACCATCCATACACCTCATGCAGTATCAGCCTTACTGAACTCCGCCCAAACCAGACATGTCTCATCGGCACGGTTTACAAAGTGGGAATTAGCACTAATGGCCCCTGTAAACATCACCATAAAGAGATGCAGTGCATGAAATCCTGCAACTTATCTGCCAAGTGTGCCTGGACAGGCACAAAGGGTGGAGGATGAGAATGATGGTGAAGGAGGATTTAGTACAGATACTGATACGCATGATTCTATGGAATACCTGAATCAGACTTTCACTGCGAGACTTGACATCAGTGACAACCCACTGGAAGGCGTAGACTTTACCTTTTACACTGACGGTAGTTGCCACAGACAGACGGGCTTGGGAGACTTGTGTACTGGATACGCAGTCGTAGATGACAGAGGTATCATAGAAGCTGAACCCCTGGGCCCACCGCACTCAGCACAAGTTGCTGAGCTGGTCGCCCTAACCAGAGCGTGTGAATTGGCCAAGGGTAAGTCAGCCAATATATACACAGATTCTAGGTATGCCTTTGGAGTAGTGCATGATTTTGGGGCCCTATGGCGCCTCAGAAATTTCATGATGGCAGCTGGCACACTTGTAGCGCATGCATCCCATATAAAAAGGCTTCTAACAGCGATACAAGAACCAGACAGAGTGGCTGTTATCAAGTGCAAAGCACACACTTACAACCAAGACCCAATCTCACTTGGTAACAGCTGGGCAGACGAAGCTGCTAAATCAGCAGCCAGCACCCCCATACAAACGAACATCACATCACTGATGACATTCAACACAATCAACACACAAAAATGAATTGAAATGCAAAATTTGTGTTCTCTCCAGGAAAAAGCGGTCTGGAGGTCAAAGGGGTATGGCCAGGAGTCCTCAGGACTCTGGACAGGTGGACACGGTAAGCCAATGGCCCCCAGAGCATATCTTCCAAGCTTAGCTGAGGCGGCACACGGTCTGACTCATCTGGGTAAAGAGGGTATGTGTAAGCTGGTGAGAGCCTACTGGTGTGCGCCAGGATTCTCTTCTCATGCGGGTAAGAGAGCAATGACATGTCTTACTTGCTTGAGGAAGAATATTGGAAAGTCAATACCAACAGAACCATTCCATATCCCTCCGACAGACAGCCCTTTTCAGGTAATACAAATTGATTTCATACAGTTACCACCCTGTAGGAATTTAAAATATGTGTTAGTCTGTATTGATGTATTTTCCAATTGGGTAGAAGCGTTCCCTGCTGCCACAAATACTGCTATGTTCACTGCAAAGAAAATTGTGCAGGAATTTGTGTGTAGATATGGTATCCCTAGAATAATTGAAAGCGATAGGGGTACCCATTTTACAGGTGAAGTCTTTCAGGTAATGTGCAAACTGATGGGAATTAATAGCAAGCTGCATACTCCGTACCGACCACAGGCGAGTGCGAAGGTGGAGAGAATGAACAGCACTATTAAGAACAAGCTGAGCAAAGTGATGGCTGAGACTGGATTGTTGTGGCCAGAAGCTTTGCCACTAGTATTGTACAGCATCAGAACCACTCCCAGGTCCCCCCTTAACCTATCACCCTTTGAGATTCTTTTTGGCCGACAACCTCATGTAATGATAGACCCCCAGGATGATTTGAAATGCAATAACGAAGTGACTGTAAAATATTTGGTTAGGATGAGCCAGCAGCTGAGGAATCAAAATAGAAATCTAAAGCTGGTGATTCCTGACCTACCGAACAGTAATTGTCATGACATTGAACCTGGGGATTATGTAATGATTAAAAATTTTCTACGCTCAGGTTGCCTCATTGACAGGTGGGAAGGACCGTACCAAGTCTTGCTAACCAGCACGACAGCATTAAAGGTTACCGAAAGAGAGACTTGGGTCCACTCGTCCCAATGTAAGAAGGTCGCTGATCCAGAGAGAACCCGTGACAAAGAGCAGAGTGTAGAGAACATCGTATCACTGGAGTGTCTGTTCCGGGAAGGTTGAGAGGCAGTACTGTTGAGACGGCACCTGAGCGCAGAGAACAGCAAGACCAGAGGTGATTGTCGCACCAGTTTTTTTATTTTCTCCATCCCCCACTACCCTCCTTCTCTCCTTCTCTTTCTCCCCCTTCTTGTTTCCCTTCTCTTCCCTTAACAAGATGGACTTACCCCAAGAGACTGCGTTCCGGGTTTTCCTGTTAATCCTGTTGTTGACCAGGACAGTCTGTTTCGGTGAGGGTCCCAGAGAGGTCAAGAAAGGATCTGGAATGAGTTCTGATGGCGAGGATGGATTTGTAGAATCTCAAGAGCAACACATCACTCGAGCAAAGGCGAGTATCAGAAAGCGACCTGGTAGTCAGGGAGCTCGGAGGCACTGTGAAGGGTTATTGGCTGAGGAAAATTGCATTTGTAGGAACTGTGAGAACATAGTCGAGGATGGGTGCATCCAGAGATGTCAGTCCAGCCTTAATATCAACATGGACCGTCATCCATTGAGTGATTACCACTCACTAGTGGGTAAGGTCTTAAACCAGACAGAATGCTGGGTGTGCTCACAAGTACCTCAAGGTCAGAGCAAGTCAGGATTAGTACTGTACCCTTTAGCAATAGATGAGGTACTCGAATTACGGGGTGGGAGACCGGTGGACAAGAAATTCAATATTTCTAGGCCCCCTAGTTTGAAGCTCCACCAGTATCATGTAGATAGATCCTTATTATGTTTCAATATTTCCAATTACCGAAAACCGGGAAATTGGGAAGTGACGTGGAATAACCAGACAATGGCCTTTTCTCACAGAGCTGATAGGATACCCATAGACTCTGAACTTGTACGCCAAATAGCCAACAGTGGAAGATATTTCCGGTATAGGTATACTCGAGGAAGCAAGACCATGTGGGTTGGAGAAGTATCACCAGGGTACTGTGCTCATATCATCCAGCCCGATACTTGTACTGAGCAGATGGGAGAACTAGGGATTGGGTTTTTCACTTGGAAAGTATGTAATATGGTAATGTCATATTCTGTCCCCTATGTTCTCCCCGATGATGCCTATTTCATATGTGGGAGGAAGGCATACAAGTGGCTTGCCCCGAGCTCAGAGGGATTGTGTTATGTTGGAAGAGTGTTGCCAGAGGTCATGACCATAACCCATGATAAGATGAAAGATGTTCACAGCAGTGCTCAGGCTCCTTATACTCATACTCACTATGAACACATCGTCAAGAGACACCTCATAGAGAGGACAGAGCACGTAGCCTCTGATTTGATCCACAAATCCACCGGGATTCAATTCCTTCTCGCATTAGACATCACCCGTACTGCCAGAGAAATTATAAATTATAGGTATATCCATGCGCTAGCGAACTTGATAGATAATATCACTGAGATGTATGACGACACCTTCAGGCATACGGGAAGGGAGTTACAAGCTTACAAGACGGAACTGATTCAGCACAGGATGGTCCTAAATTATATCACAGCATTGACAGGTGGGTACTGTGTTACTCTGGCAACTCAATATGGTGTGAAGTGCTGTACATATATCACGAACAGCACTGACGACCCCACGGAGATCATCGATCAAAAGATGGACGATATCTTGCAGTTGAAGTGGGAGTTCCGGAGGAGACACAACCTTACCCTAACCGTTGTGGGTAATGAGCTGACTGGCTGGGTCTCATGGTTGAACCCACGAAATTGGTTCTCAGGATTAGGAGAGTGGGCTCAAAATGTTATTATGAGTGTAGGAAAGTTTCTCCTTTGTATCCTGGGAGTCGTCATAATTATTGGCTTGATATTTAGGTGTGTTCGAATTCTGATGCGGCGCAAGCACGGCACAAATTTGATGAGTCTAAGGAGCGAGGGCATTGTTATAGCAGCAGATTTAATTTACGACCCATCCATAGAGACAGTGTTATGATAAGGATTGCAAATGAATTCCATGGCCTGTTTCTTTCACCCGTTTTTCCTTTGTCTCCCCCTCTGCCCAGATACACCCATCTGGAAAAGACATCAGCCCTACCCAAGAATGTTTATGTAAATGTTATGTGAATGTATTTTAGATATGTGTCTTATCTTCATCTCTACAGCCTTCAGTTAATGACACACATAGTCGACAGGTGATATCCACATATACTAGCACTCACATATGTTCCCCCTTCGTGTATCATCAACTAAATGTGCACCACATTTGTTGGAATAAGAAGCCGAAAAGAGCTCGGTAGTGTTTGTCAGCCCACTTACAGACCCTTAATACGGGATAAGAGGGATTTAATGTATACTTCGCAATACCTCGAAGCTTATCTAAAACATATACGGCACGATGATACATGCCCCTCAGACATGGATTCATACATACATGCTTTTTACTATCCCACTAGGTCATACATTTCCCGCCTACAACTCTCCTCCGACCATCCAATCGTCTGTAGATATTGTATTGATATTTTTCTGTTTAGTGATTAGATAGTGGCAGTTATTGTTGACTGCCAAAGGGTGGACTGTCAAAGTCGAAAAATATTGCAGAACACACATCACGTATAAACTGCACACACATGCCCTCTGCGCGTGCACTTGTTCTGCCGTGCGTGCACATATCCGCAATTTGCGTATTGTCGCTCCCGCGGTCCTGCGCATCGGCGCGTGGTATGGGTATTTACGGCAGAGTTTATGTACGCATGGAGAGCCATCAAAACACATTACATATTTAATCCAAATAGTGCACAATGTACACATAGTCTCCTTGCACCACATCAGAAAGTTATAGCTGTTTAAATGGTTGCAGAACAAAGGGATTCACCTTTACAGGATAAGAGGGGACAGACTAAGGTTATAAGGTGATATTTGGTATCCAGCTGTAGGGTATTTTAAGGGTAACATTCCGGTGTTGGTCTGCGGAAGATCGCATGTTCCTGCGGATAGTTATGTTTAGAAGCAGAATATAGATATAAACTGTATTTACTGTATATTATGTATGCGGCGGGAATCCAGAGGAGACCACCCACAAGTGCAGTTGAGAAAGACATCGCCTACCTTTTCCTATCAACCTATAACCTCTCCTGTACTGTAAAAGTGCATTCCTGTGTCCAATGGACAAAGGGATTACAGTATTCATTGTATTGCTTTTGGAAGACTTGTATAAATAAAGCCTGCTGCAGCCCGGCCTGACACAAGACTCACAATGTTATCTATTTGATGACGGAGGACCGGACCGGGAAGCGCACGCGAATATGCTCACGTATGTACATTGACCTGTAGCCATTATTCTGTTATATATTGTCTTGTATTGTAGTGTATAATTTGTATTGTAAACCCCCTTTCAGAAATAATCCACTGTGGTGTCGGAACCCAACGGTAAAATCACAATTGGTGTCGTGTGCTCATTGCCCTGCTAAGGTTTAAAGTGTATTATTATTGCATTGCTGTAGAAGGTTTAAAGTGTATCTCTGGGTGTGTACGCGCTGTGAGTACTTTGTACCGTCAGCGCGGCGTGTGTACGCAAAGTCCGTACACTGTACGGGACTCTGTACACTAATAGCGTAAAAGGTGCGTAGAGTGTGAATTAAGTATAGCGGCCGCAGCGGCTAAAGGTTTAAAGTGTATTTACGGTGTGTTTAAGGTATAGCTTTTATTCCTGTAAAGATAATCGGCATTATCAATGCGCTCGTGCCTATACGATCCTCGCTTGATTTAATGACACTATATTGGAAACTACTGAGGAGGAAAGGAACCTAGGAGTCACAATTTCAGGTGACTTAAAGGCAGGTAAGCAATGTAACAAAGCAATGAGAAAGGCTATTCAGATGCTTGGTTGCATATGGAGGGGAATCAGCAGCAGAAAAAAGTAATAATGCCACTGTATCGGTCATTGATACGACCTTATCTAGAATACTGTGTTCAATTCTGGAGGCCATATCTTCAGAAGGATATTAATACATTAGAGACTGTACAAAGAAGGGTAACTACTGTAAAATGGTGGATGGTCTACATCACAAAACATACCCAGAAAGACTAAAAGATCTTAACATGTATAGTTTGGAACAGAGAAGGAAAAGGGAGGACATGATAGAAGCTATCAAATATATGAAGGGTTTTAATAGGGGCAGGAGGTAAACATTTTTCAAAGGAAGAGAAGTAACAGGACACGAGAACATGCACTGAAATTGGAGGGAAGTAGGTTCAGGGAAAACTTGAGGAAAAATTACTTCACATAAAGGGTAGTGGACAAGTGGAATAGCCACCCAGCAGAAGTGGTAGAGGCTAAGTCAGTAGAGCAATTGAAACATGCAGGGATAGCCTTACAGAGAAATAAGGATCACATAGGGTTTGAGGTGAGAATTTGGTTGAAAAGAAGCAGATTAGATGGGCCAAGTGATTATCTGCTGTTAAATTATGTTACAGAACATGAACTACACAAGATTTGTCCAAAAATCCCCAAAAACATGTGTCAACCATTTGTGTGTCAACCATTGTCATGTCAACCTTTTGTACCTGTCGACTTTAACCACTGTCAACCTTTCATTGGTCAACCTTTTGTACCAGTCGACCTAATGCATGTCACCAATATGTGGTCGGCCTACTGACTGCCTACCTAGACATTGTAGATCTAGTATAACACACCTGGTCATTTATAGAGGCTGTGATGAAACCGTTGATGTGTAATTTTTTTTTTTTTATGTCTGCCATGGAATCCAACTAATTGTAGTAGTTATCATATCAATGTAAATCATTAAGCCCAATTCAGACCTGATCGCAGCAGCAAATATGTTCTCTAACAGGCAAAACTGCATGCACTGCAGGAAGAGCAGATAAAACATGAGCAGAGAGAGTTAGACTTGGGTGGTGTGTCCAAACTGAAATCTAAATTGCAGTGTAAAAATAAAGCAGCCAGTATTTACGCTGCACAGAATCAATATAACCAACCCAAATCTAACTCTCTCTGCACATTCTATATCTGCCCCCCCCCCCCCCCCCCCCTGCGATCGCAGTCTGAAGCGGTTTGCCCAGTGTGCTTGCGCAGCTGGCGTACTGCGCGTGCGCAGCCAATGAGACCCAGTGAGATCCGAAAGCATCTCACTGGTGTGATTGCCTTTTCCTGATTGACAGGTAGAGGCAGTCGTGGGGTGGGAGCGGGCGTGCCAATGGCGTTAGAACGCCATCTACATAACGTCACAAGCAGCCGCTGCGATCCAGAACGTGGCAGGAAACCGCCTGCCAGCACAGATAGGCTGCGCAGGTAGGGAGCTACTTGGCGGGTGTGAAAGCATTGCCACCATGCGATGCTTTCGCACCCGTGCAGGTGGGGGTGGTGCAGGGCCTGACATGCGGGGCAGACTAACCCTGTGCCGCATGTCAGAAAAACTGATCGTAGATGTGCTAAATTTAGCACATCTACGATCAGCTCTGAATCACCCCCCATGGTTTTGCCCATTAGAGAACAAATTTGCTGCTGCGATCAGGTCTGGATTAGGCCCATTGTTTCAACAAAGAACACTGAATTTAGCTGGTGTTACTGGTAGGAGAAGTGTAGAGCTTTCTATATGACTCCATAGCATTTACTAGTGATATTCAAAGGAAAGGGGATGACAGAAAAAGTGTAATGCACAGTGGGTCTATTTCAGAGTTGCAGAGCAGCCGACCATCACAAATCCATTCGCAACTGCATACACATTCAAAGCCTACATGCAACAATGGAGATTTTGACTGCTCAGGTAGGTCTACAACAACTCAGACTGGCCATGGCAGTAGCGATGCAGGTAGGTCTATGACATGCCTGTGTTTTTGCCGTCATTACCCGTTACCACCCCCAAACTGTCACTGCCTGGCAGTTGGGACACAAATTAAATGATGTTAGGCTCTTGAGATGATTGCTGCTCCCACCCTTCTTTTAACAGATTGAATATCCCTCTGGGCATTAAGGACCTCGAAGGGGCTAAACCCCGTAGAGGCTTGGGGTACCTCTCGAACTGCAAACATTAGATAAGGTAAGGGTAAGTCCAGAGGCGGATTTAGAACTCATGGGGCCCTAAGCAAGACACCGATTTGGGGCCCCCCTTCCTCAAACAATCCATAGTACTATATCCTGTCATCACCGCACCTGGCTATGTCGGCTGCGTTTGTGCCTCCTTCCCTCGAGGCAGCAGCAATATTGCAGGTCCTACCTGCACTCTTGCATGGGGGCAGATGCTGAAGCCTCCTCTCAAGCAGCATGGGGACCTATTCTGCTCATCTCCATACTCAGTCAGCAGCAGCAGCTCTCCCAGTAACTGCGCTGCTACTGGGAGAGCTGCTGCTGGCAGCAGAGGCTTGAAATGAGCAGAATCATCGCTAAACAGCAGCACCAGCTGGAGCGGATATATACTTTTCTTTTAGGGGGAGCTGGCAATGGACATACCCCTGCAGTAAGAGGTGTTGCAGTTTCAGAGAGAAGGAAGCCAAAGGGATTCAACAACAAAGGGGAGAGAGAGACTGTGGACAGGTGCAAGAGGCGAGATGGGAGCTGCCGGTAGATGTTTTAGAAGAGGCAGAGAGAGGGGAGGGGGGAAGGGGGGGGGGGGGGGGCGGGCAGAGAGAGTAGATAAGGAGGCAGAGAGTGGCAAAAAGGAGAGAGAAGCTTAGAAAGAGGAGAGAGAGGAAGTCTATAGCAGGACAAACCAGTAAGTAGGGGAGAGAGATTCCAGGCTTGCCCTTTTCCAAAATATTATTTTTACACAAACTTGTATTTTTGGTGCACAAAGCAGGCGTATACTACACACACCTGCAGCACTGGACGTACACAAGTCTGTGTCAGTGACTGGTAGGCTACACAACAGTTCTCCTTCACATTTTAACACAACTATAATGTGGGAAGGGGAATGGTGGGTAGAGGTGAGCGGATCCCCAGTATCTTATAGAGCAGGTGACCCTGCATCAGCAGTGTGTGGATATGCCCCAGCATGGAGACATAAGTAGCTGCTCATCACAAAGGATTTCCTCTCCCAGCATTAGTCCTGATCACAGTGCATGGACCAATTACAGGGAAGTGTGGAGATGGCAGGTCACGCTGGAGAGGAAAGAGGTGGCAGGAGCTACTGGGACTCTAGTCTGCACTCTCTCTTTCCCCGGCTGTAGGAGAGAACCTGACAGCTACACTACAGTGAGAACTGTCACAAAGACACAGCAGCTAAGAACCACTTGGCCCATGCACATGCATTCACACTAGGGTTCATTTTTGTCAGGAGCCAATGAGGGAGGTAGGAAACCAGAGTGCCCGGAGGATAACCATTCAAAGGGGAGAATATACAAACTTCACATAGTTAGGGCCATGGTGGGAATAATATATATATACTGTAGATCTGTGATGACCGGCACTCAAAATAGAGCTGGTAGCTGCCCGGGTGCCCTTCCTGGGACGTGTATATAATATGGGGAGATGATTGGATGGCACTCACAGTACTTCAAACAGAACAGACCACCAGAGCCCCGGCACTGCGGGTAACGTTTCAGTTTATTAACTGACGTAAAGGCTCTGGTGGTCTGTTCTGTCCGACAATCTCCCCATACAATATATATATATTGTCAGGAATCGACTTACCGCTGTTATGTCTGTCCGCCGGAGCGGACTCCGTCCGGGGTCACTGCATGTTGCTGTCGCCTGTCTCCCTGCTCGTGGATGCCATCTCAGGCCTGGGAGCGCCCCTGGAGTCAACGGGCGTGTGGGCGCGCCGCGTCCCAGCCGGGCCGCGTCATGGGCGCCGCCATGACAGTTTTCCCCAGTGTAAGTGCGGCAGCCAATCCGGAGCTTGGCCGCACCTCCTCGTCTCACTCCAGCCAATACCTGCCGGTCAGGGGGTATATCTAAGCTGCAGGGTGAGTCAGAGGTGGTCCTGAACTTTGTGTCACTCCTGCGACCCGTGTGTCTGGACCTGTTCTCCTGTTCCTCCGTGTTCCTGGATATTCTCCTGATCCTCCGTGTTCCTGGATAATCTTCTGTACCTGTTACTTCCGTGGAACTACAAGTACCAGCACCAGCAATACCTTTCTGGCTTCACACCTTCTACACCTGCAGTGTGCTCCAGCCTACAGCAGTAGAGACTCCCTCTCCAGGTGCATTCCGTCATCTCACCTGTGATTCAGCCTGCATGCTGATTGTGCACTTCCAACAGCACAGTGAACATTACCATCCAGTCTCCTGCATTGCTACCAGGTTTGCTACCATTATTCCACCTCTGCTGGCTCCACGTTTTAATTACTCTGGTTCCATTTCTGCATTACAAACTCTGCCATAGACTTTCAGTTTCAAACCATATTATATCATTGCCGTTACCATTGTCATTTCCATTGCATTCGTTTGTTTTACTTTCTGCTGCATTATTATCTGGACTTTCTGTTATTAATAAATCTACATTGTGCACATGCGCAGAAACCCAATACTGCCTCCTCACTTCATTCCACCTACCTCCACTGACCCACTAGCGCCCCCTCCGGGGACACAAACTAAACCGACTCTGACAGTAGACAGTAAGTTCAGGACCGATGGACTCGGACGGTGGTCAGAGTGTGGGGTCAGGGGCCTTACAAAACCTGGTCTCCCGTTTGGATGGACAAGAGGCTGTGCAGCAGCAGATCTTCCAGTTTCTGCAAGGGATGTCCTCCCGGATTGATACGTTACAACAATCTCTGCTAAGTGCGCCTGCACCTCCAGTTCCTGTTACCCCTGCACATGCAAGTGTAGGGGGTTCTTCTTCTCCAGCTGCATCTGCTCCTGTATCTCGTTTGCACCTGCCTGTGCCTAGCAGGTATGATGGCAGTCCGAAGTTATGCCGTGGGTTCCTCAACCAGTGTGAAGTCCAGTTTGAACTTTTACCTCATAATTTTCCCACGCCAAGATCCAAGGTTGCTTATATCATTTCACTGCTCTCTGGATCAGCCCTGAGCTGGGTGTCTCCTCTATGGGAACGTGCCGACCCGTTGATGAACAACTATGCTGAGTTTGTTTCCATCTTCAGACGCATCTTCGATGAACCGGGTCGTGCAACATCAGCCTCCGCAGATCTTCTCCAGCTCCGTCAAGGGACTCGCAGTATGGGCCAATACGTCATCCAGTTCCAGACGCTAGCCGCAGAGATCCAGTGGAATAACCAAGCCTTGGTAGCAGCCTTCTGGCATGGACTCTCGGAACGGATAAAAGATGAACTGGCAACCCGTGATATCCCTGTGCAATTACCAGAATTAATCTCCCTATGTATCAAGTTGGACTCTCGCATCCGCGAACGCAATAGTGAGCGTGCTCGTGCTGAGTGTCGCAAACCAAGAATGGTACCTCCTGTACAGTTTCAGCCTCCACCTTCTGACGAGCCAATGCAAATTAATAGGTCCCGCTTAACCTCTGAGGAGCGGTCAAGGAGACTTCGTGAGAGACTGTGTCTTTATTGTGCGGCAGTAGGTCACCAAATAAATTCTTGTCCAGTGCGTTCGGGAAACGCCAGATCCTGACTTGTAGGGGAGGAGTCAAGTTGGGATCTTTCAAGCAAGCTCCTTCAACCCAAGATTTAATTCTTCCTGTGACCTTAGAGACGGCGGCTGGACTCCAATCTGCAACTGCGTTGGTAGACTGTGGTGCAGTGGGGAATTTCATCACTCAAGCTGCGGTAGACAAGTTTCATCTGCCGGTCTATGAACTTCCATATCCAGTCTACATCACGGCAGTTGATGGTAGTCGTATTTCTAAGGGGTATATCACTCAACAAACCCGGCCAGTGATACTGGGGGTTGGGTTCCTGCATTCTGAGTTAATAAAATTTCTAGTTATTCCTCAGGCAACTCAGGAGATTGTGTTAGGTATGCCCTGGCTCCAGCTACATAACCCACAGATTGATTGGGCTACCTTACAACTAACTGCTTGGGGTTCACATTGCCGTCAGTCCTGTTTAGCCCAAGTTGTTCCTGTCAAGACTTCTGAAATCAAGACCCAGTCTACTCTTCCTATGGCCTATCAAGATTTCGCTGACGTCTTCAGCGAGAAGGCTGCTGATGTCCTGCCGCCCCATAGAGAGTGGGATTGCCCCATCGACCTCATTTCTGGCAAAAAACCACCTAGGGGGCGCACCTACCCGTTATCTGTTCCTGAAACCGAAGCGATGAGCGAATACATCAAAGAAAACCTACAGAAAGGATTCATCCGTCCCTCATCATCACCTGCTGGGGCAGGTTTCTTTTTTGTTAAAAAGAAAGATGGAGGACTACGTCCATGTATTGACTACCGGGGACTTAATGATATTACCGTTAAGAACAGCTACCCGTTACCTCTTATTACCGAGTTATTTGATAGAGTCAAAGGAGCCCGCATCTTCACCAAGTTAGATCTCCGCGGTGCCTATAATCTCATCAGAATCCGCAGCGGTGACGAATGGAAGACAGCTTTCAATACTCGGGATGGCCATTACGAGTACCTGGTAATGCCATTCGGGTTGAGCAATGCTCCAGCAGTGTTTCAACACTTTGTTAATGAAATTTTCCGTGACGTTCTGTACAAGTATCTCGTTGTTTATCCTCATCTTCTCTCAAGACCTCCCTTCTCATCGTCTCCAAGTCCGTGAAGTCCTCCGACGTCTTCGTGAGAATTGTCTTTACGGCAAATTATCTAAGTGTACCTTTGAGGTTACCTCCATACCCTTCCTGGGGTATATAATTTCTGGATCGGATCTCCAGATGGACCCGGCAAAATTGGAAGCTATTGCCAATTGGTCCATTCCGAACACTCTCAAGTCCATTCAACGATTCCTGGGCTTTGCCAATTATTATAGGAAATTCATCCGAGGCTTTTCAACTCTCATTGCTCCTATTACTAGCTTAACTCGGAAAGGGGCAGATCATTCCAACTGGTCAGAAGATGCCCTGGCTGCGTTTCAAAAAATCAAGATGGCTTTTGTTACCGCTCCAGTTTTGTTACAGCCCGATATTAATAAGCCATTCGAGTTGGAGGTGGATGCTTCCACAGTAGGAGTGGGAGCTGTTCTCTCTCAGATGGGAGCTGACGGGAAGATTCATCCCTGTGGATTCTTTTCCCGTAAATTTCTTCCTGCAGAAGTTAATTATTCCATCGGAGATCAAGAGCTTCTGGCGATTAAACTGGCCCTTGAGGAATGGAGGTATCTCCTGGAAGGGGCGAAGTTTCCATTTAATATCTATACGGATCATAAAAACCTGCTCTACTTGAAGGCAGCTCAGTGCCTTAATCCTCGCCAGTCCCGATGGGCTATGTTCTTCTCCCGTTTTAATTTCAAGCTCCATTTCCGCCCAGGTTCTCAGAATATCAAAGCAGATGCCTTGTCTCGATCCATGGAATCTGAGGACGAGATATCCGATCCAGTACCACGCTCCATCCTGGATCCTGTTGCCTTTGCTTCTTCACAAGTTTCTCCAGCTCCGCCTCCTGGTAAGACTTTTGTTGCTCCTGAACTCCGTTCTAAGTTGTTGTCTTGGGCTCATCAGTCTAAATTTACTGGGCATCCTGGTGTCCTAAAGACTTTTAAATTTCTCTCTGAAACATACTGGTGGCCGAAGATGAAAGTCGACATCAAAGACTTTGTGGCGTCTTGCCCTAAATGTGTGCAGCACAAAACTCCTCGTCAGTCTCCAGCAGGTCAGTTACAGCCATTATCCATTCCCAGCCGTCCTTGGTCACATCTGTCTATGGATTTCATCTCTGACCTTCCCTCCTCCCAAGGATTCAATACCATCTGGGTAGTGGTCGACAGATTTACCAAAATGGCTCATTTTGTTCCACTCCAAGGACTTCCTTCCGCTCCAAAACTGGCTCAAATCTTCCTACGGGAGATTTTCCGTTTACATGGACTACCCACTGAAATAATATCTGACCGTGGAGTTCAGTTTGTGGCAAGGTTTTGGAGAGCTCTCTGTTCTGCCATGCAGGTCCATCTCAAGTTCTCGTCAGCGTATCATCCTCAGACGAATGGGCAGACAGAGAGGGTAAACCAGGAGTTGGAAACTTTCCTGAGACTGTACATATCATCTTCCCAAGATGACTGGGTAGATTTGCTCCCGTGGGCTGAATTCGCTCACAATTTCCGCTACCACACAGCTACTGAAACTACTCCGTTCTTCGCTGTTTATGGGCAGCATCCACGAGTTCCTGATTTTCAAGACCTTCCTAGCATCGATGTTCCTGCTGCCACTACTGTCCTCAGTCAGTTCTCAACAATCTGGAGGAAGATTCATACTTCACTCAAAAAGACTTCTGCTCGGTACAAATTCTTTGCCGACCGCAAGAGACGTGCAGTTCCCAGCTTGAAACCTGGGGATAAAGTCTGGCTGTCAACCCGGAATCTTCGTCTTAAAGTGCCTTCGATGAAGTTTGCACCACGCTTCATTGGTCCTTTCTCCATCGAAAGAGTTCTAAATCCTGTGGCTTACAAGCTCAAGTTACCCTCTTCATTGCGTATTCCTAATGCTTTCCATGTCTCTCTCCTCAGACCATTAGTCCTAAATCGCTTCCAAAGAGCTCTTCCAGCTGGCCCCAGCATTCCAACTCAGCGGGGCATAGAGTTCGAGATAGAGAAGATCCTGGACTCCCGTCACCGGTATGGTCGTCTGCAATATCTCATCGACTGGGCCGGCTATGGTCCTGAGGAGAGGAGTTGGGTGAACTCTGCTGATGTCCACGCTCCCAGGTTGGTCCGTGTTTTCCATAGGTCTCATCCTTCCAAGCCACGTGGGTGTTCGGTGCCCACCCATAAGGGAGGGGGTACTGTCAGGAATCGACTTACCGCTGTTATGTCTGTCCGCCGGAGCGGACTCCGTCCGGGGTCACTGCATGTTGCTGTCGCCTGTCTCCCTGCTCGTGGATGCCATCTCAGGCCTGGGAGCGCCCCTGGAGTCAACGGGCGTGTGGGCGCGCCGCGTCCCAGCCGGGCCGCGTCATGGGCGCCGCCATGACAGTTTTCCCCAGTGTAAGTGCGGCAGCCAATCCGGAGCTTGGCCGCACCTCCTCGTCTCACTCCAGCCAATACCTGCCGGTCAGGGGGTATATCAGGAGCTGCAGGGTGAGTCAGAGGTGGTCCTGAACTTTGTGTCACTCCTGCGACCCGTGTGTCTGGACCTGTTCTCCTGTTCCTCCGTGTTCCTGGATATTCTCCTGATCCTCCGTGTTCCTGGATAATCTTCTGTACCTGTTACTTCCGTGGAACTACAAGTACCAGCACCAGCAATACCTTTCTGGCTTCACACCTTCTACACCTGCAGTGTGCTCCAGCCTACAGCAGTAGAGACTCCCTCTCCAGGAGCATTCCGTCATCTCACCTGTGATTCAGCCTGCATGCTGATTGTGCACTTCCAACAGCACAGTGAACATTACCATCCAGTCTCCTGCATTGCTACCAGGTTTGCTACCATTATTCCACCTCTGCTGGCTCCACGTTTTAATTACTCTGGTTCCATTTCTGCATTACAAACTCTGCCATAGACTTTCAGTTTCAAACCATATTATATCATTGCCATTACCATTGCCGTTACCATTGTCATTTCCATTGCATTCGTTTGTTTTACTTTCTGCTGCATTATTATCTGGACTTTCTGTTATTAATAAATCTACATTGTGCACATGCGCAGAAACCCAATACTGCCTCCTCACTTCATTCCACCTACCTCCACTGACCCACTAGCGCCCCCTCCGGGGACACAAACTAAACCGACTCTGACATATATATTGTAATGTCCAAGTGCCATAACTATACAGTTTAGCTCTGTGTGCAAGACACGGCATCGGCGCCCCCCATTATTTAAAACAGGGCCAGTGCGCGCCAAAAATGTGCACATATAATCTCTTACACAGCTCCCCTCAGTACATATAATGCCACATACAGGTTCCCCCAGTATATATAGTACCACATACAGCTCGCCCCTCCCAGCACATATAATACCACATACAGGTCCCCCCCTCCCAAGCACATGATACCACATAGAGGTCCGCCCAGTACATATAATATCACACACAGCACCCCCCTCCCAGCACATATAATCCCACATACAACGTCCCCCTCCCATCAGATATAATACCACACAGCACCGCCTTCCCAGCATATACAGTATAATCCCACATACAGCTCCCCCCTCCCAGCACATATAATTCCACATACAGCTCCCCCTCCCAGAACATACTGTTTAATCCCACATACAGCTCCCCCCTCCCAGCACATATAATCCCACATACACCTCCCCCCTCCCAACACATATAATCCCACATACAGCTCCCCCCTCCCAACACATATAATTCCACATACAGATACCCCTCCCAGCACATATAATCCCACATACAGCTCCCCCTTCCCAGCACATATAATCCCACATACAGCTCCCCCATCCCAGCACATATAATCCCACATACAGTTCCCCCCTCCCAGCACATATAATCCCACACAGCACGCCCTCCCAACACATATAACACCACACACACTCCCCCCCCAGCACATACAATCCCACATACACATCTTCCCTTATATCCCAACATATACAGTATAATCCCACATACAGCTCCCCCCTCCCAGCACATATAATTCCACATACAGCTCCCTCTCCCAGAACATACTGTTTAATCTCACATACAGCTCCCCCCTCCCAGCACATATAATTCCACATACAGCTCCCCCTCCCAGAACATACTGTTTAATCCCACATACAGCTCCCCCCCTCCCAGCACATATAATCTCACATACACCTCCCCCTCCCAACACATATAATCCCACATACAGCTCCCCCCTCCCAACACATATAATCCCACATGCAGCTCCCCCTCCCAACACATATAATTCCACATACAGCTCCCCCTCCCAACACATATAATCCCACATACAGCTCCCCCTCCCAGCACATATAATCCCACACAGCACCCCCCTCCCAACACATATAATACCACACACACTCCCCCCAGCACATATAATCCCACATACACTGAACATCTTCCCTTATAAGGCTCCCCATTGCAGGTCGTTCCCCTACCTCTTTCACCACTTGCCCGTCATTGAAAGCCACTTTGTTGTCCGCATGGGTCCTACCTCATCTAATATCGCCGGCAGCTCCTCCCCTTTACACAGCAGTAGAGATGGACGGGAAGTGACTGAACTGCGCTGTCTCATTGCCGGCGTGGTAAAGTAGACACTGTGCATCGCTGCCGCCTGGAGCTGCTTCTCTCCTCGCCCCAGCGACAGCACACACAGCGGCTTGTAATGAGTCAGTTTGACTCATTACAATGCTGCTGACTTTAGGCCCGCAACTGTCCGCATCCCCTTTGCGGGCAGTTGCACCCTCTGGGCAACTGCGCTGCGCGCCAGGCACCACTGGCACACACGTAGTTACGGCCCTGTAATGACCATAGATCTGATGCACTCTGCTGCATTAATGCGAATAACTTGCTCTATAACTTAGGAGACCACAGATCACTGATTTATTTCACAGTTTCTGGGGAAATACTGTTAACATACACTCCTTAAATGGGGCCCCGTTCATGAGCACATTGAGGTGACCTGCACAAGGATGGCTGCCCTGGACCCTCACTTACCCACATAGCCGGAGGATGGTGAGGCTGAGGGTGACCTATGTGCACGCTGCTGCTGCTGTCTGGCTACTCGTCGTCCATTAACAGCTCCAGGCTGCTCACTTGCTCCTCCGGTCCTGCTCCTTGTCTGCGGGCTTGGCGACAGAGGTGATGGAGAAGGTGGGGTGATGTGTGAGCTGGCTGGCTCCCGGTCAGATCCCTCACTCTGTACAGATGAGTCCACCGCCGCCTGTAGTGCTCCTCCTCTGGCGTCCTGGCCGGCTGGGTCACTAAGTCACGTGATAGAGATGGGAACCAGGAAGTGCGGTGCATGCAGTGACCAGGAGTATGCGGCGCACTGCAGCCTCAGCATTGCTGCAATGTCCCCCTCAGCAGCAACAGACCCGGGTCTCTTCCTGGCATTGGGCCCCCTGAAAGCCACCAGGCCCTAAGCAGCAGCCTAGGTTGCCTAGCAGTAAATCCGCTACTGGGTAGGTCCCAATCTCGCTTTTCTTGACACTGCCCTTTTTATCATCTGCTTAAGGGTTTGGTTAAAGTGATAATTCTATCTACCTTTATTAAAAGACGACACAGGGCTTACATTAATTTAGACAGAAAAGGGTTACCTTTGTCTGTCAGGATCTCTTTTGGTATACCAAAATGGGTATACAGCACCAACAACTCTGGTGCAATAGTGCTAGAGTTCATGATACGTAATGGTATGGCCTCCGGGTACCTGGTGGCACAGTACACCACCACCAATATATACTGATGCCCACAAGCATTCCATACAATTTGCTGAAAAGGCATTGAAATGATATGCATGGTAACCAAGGGCGCCCTAAATTCTGGCCGGGGTGTGGTCTTTTCACAATATTTTTTTAGAGCAGCATGAATGCCTGAACAGAAGAACTGTAGCTGAATACACTGAAGAGTTCCGCTAAATCATCACCCCATAAATGCGTGTGATCCATCCGCAATGCCAGCTGCTCGTGTTTCCGGGGGGACCAGCACCTAGTCTACCCTTTTGCCTTGCAAATATGTTACATGGTACAACAAATCATTTTTAACCACAAAGTAAAGTACACTTTCTCATACGTCCTAGAGGATGCTGGGGACTCTGTAAGGACCATGGGGTATAGACGGGATCCGCAGGAGACATGGGCACACTATAAGACTTTGAATGGGTGTGAACTGGCTCCTCCCTCTATGCCCCTCCTCCAGACCTCAGTTATACTCTGTGCCCAGGAGAGACTGGACACACACTAGGGGAGCTCTACTGAGTTTCTCTGAAAGACTTTGTTAGGTTTTTTATTTTCAGAAAGACCTGCTGGCTACAGGCTCTCTGCTTCGTGGGACTGAGGGGAGAGAAGTCAGACCACTTCTTCTGAGTTAAGGGCTCTGCTTCTTAGGCTACTGGACACCATTAGCTCCAGAGGGTTCGATCACTTGGTGCGCCTAGCTGCTTGTTCCCGGAGCCGCGCCGTCACCCCCCTCACAGAAGCCAGAAGAAAGAAGCCGGGTGAGTATTAGAAGAACAGAAGACTTCAGTGACGGCAGAAGACTTCACAGTCTCAGAGGTCCCGCGCAGCTGTCGTGCTTTGCGCCATGGCTCCCACACACCAACGGCTTTACAAGGGTGCAGGGTGCAGGGGGAGCACCCTGGGCAGCAATATACCTCTCCATTAAGCCTGGCTAAATATGTATACAGTGCATAGGCACTGTATACGGACCGCTGCCAGCATAAAAAGCTAAAATAATAGCGGGGCTGAAGCGCGCCGAGAAGGGGTGTGGCTTAGCCCTCACAACATGATACAGCGCCATTTTCTCCAGGGTCCCCACCAAAACAGTGTGTACAGTGTAAACGAAGGGGGGGGGGGCACAGTGTTTAGTGCAATATAGTATGAAATATAGCACTATCTTAGATAATGGGCATGTAATTATTGAGTTGTGCATATATGTCTGTGTGTTTTCCCTGTCAGATACACCCACTATAGCTTTTTAGTGCACATGTGTCGACATGTGTAAGTGCTATGTCGCAAACACCTATGGGAATCTCTCTGTCGGCATCGCCGACTCCTGTTGATACTTGATTCAGTAGATGCAGTGTCAGCAGCTTGGTTATTGTATGCTTTTCAAAAGTAAACACTGTAGGGGAGACACAGTAGTATGTGGGTGACCCTGTCGGCACCAACTGTTATTACTGGGTGTAAATTAACAGGCTGTAACTAACCTGTATATATATTTTTATATATATATGTATGGTACTGTTCCATGGACCTGTAGCTTGAGCACAGACATGGTAGTATTTGTGTGGAAGTGAGATTAAAATTATATATGTATACTTCCCTCGGACCCCTCGGGGTCGCAAGAATGTTATTTTGCCTGGTTACTACTCCCTGCTGTCGACGAATACTAGGTTTTTCTGTCGACCATAAGGTTTCCCGGTTAGATCCACAACTTGGGTATTCAGTACATGGTCATACACATTCAGAACACATTAATGTCACTAGGGACCCGACGGTTCCGGACAATCTGCTTATATGTATTATATATATATATGATGTATTATATATATATATGTGTGTATATGTGTATTACAATATGTAGATTCATATTACGATTTCTAATGAATGCTGAAGTAATAGTATTCCTTCTCATGTGCTGGTCACTCTGTTGATAAAGCTCTAGGTCGGCCGTGACGAGTTGGTCTCAGATCCTCACGAGGAGTCCGAGTGGTTATTCTTTTCCCGCCGCGGATAGAATACGGTGAAAGTCAACTCCTGGTCGTCACGGGGCCCTGTCACAAAGGATCATATACAGGAAGCTAAGTGATATTTTATTTCTATGCTTCGGGCTTATTTGCATTACATGCGCATGGGGGAGTGCTTGTATTCGGAAAGGCATCCAATAGAATTACCCTAGTGAGAGTGGGGATGTTTCTTATGTTGGTTCTTCTCTATAACATTGCGGCAGGCTGCCATGCGTATACAGGAGGTGTGGCCGGGGGAATGCTGAGGCTGACTCCGAGAGATACTGGAGTTTTTCCCTGTGACGGTGTACCACTGTTTGGGGATGCCTCAGTTAAGTCACTCTCGGCGGATACCACTGGTAAGTCTACCTTCGTGTGTTAGATTCCCTCACAGCGGTTGGTGATGCATTCTTTGTGGGATGCAGTCATTTTAACCAGTTCGATACCGTTCTTTTTTCCCTTTCTGTGCGGAGAGTGGAAGGTGAAAAGGTAAGAGGTCTGCAGCCTTGTTAGGTTCGCAGAAGAGGATATTGTCTTCTGTTTCTGCCACATCCACAGCATGTCGCTGGGTCTATCTGGCTGGAGCCCACACCGGTGGGAACTCGTCTAAGGCTCTTCCGTCAGTCCGGGAATGGACCTGGATCTGGGAGTTTATAATAGAATCCAAAGGGGGTCATACTGGAGTTTACAGATGATTCCCCTCACTGATTTCTCAAATAGATCTTACCGATTCCCCTCTGGAAGGGGAGGTAGTACGCGACGCCATACCAGAGTTGCGTCAGGTTCAGGACTTTGTCCTGCTATCCCTGTTAAAAAAAAGAAAAAAAAAGAAACATACATTTCTACTTACGAAGTTGAACTACAGGATGGAATCTCTCAGGCCAGGGAGCTCCGGCACGTAAAGGTAGAGAAAGGGTTTAAATGCGTTTTTCTCAGCATTCAGCCTACCTGGGTTGATATCCAGGATTGTCTTTGCCATTTCACTGAAGTGTTGGCAATATAAGGGTTTTCTGTCATTAGTAAGAGTCATTGTTATTTTGTACTGAGACGCTCTCCTGATTACGGCGAGGTCAAGAAACAAGTGGTTCACATCGTTGTTTCTCTCTGACTGTTCTTCAACACAGGGAATGGCTGTTGTTCCCAACGACGCGGATGTCGGAGGTGGGTATCAGTGTAGATACTGAACGGTTGAGGTTCTGTGTTTTCCTGTGGAAAGAGGTCTGAGGATCCAGAGTCGGATCAGATTTGCAGTGACAATCCATCAATATGTTCTGTTGATGAAGAAGATGGGTGCGGCCTAAGAGGCCTGTTCGGAGAGCAGGTCAAATGCCAGAGAGGTTTTCACGGGACTGGTTGAAAATGTGGTCCTGGGTCTCACCTGCACATGCAACGGAATATAATCCTAATGGCCAGGATATCGCTCCTGTGGTGTCTGCACAGTCTAACTTCCTAGAGGGATGAAGGTTCTGGATCCAGGATTAGGTCCTGGTGTCCATGCGTGCAGATCTCCAAGGCTGGGGAGCAGTCTTTCCAAGGGAAGTATTTCCAGAGGAAAAGGTCAAGCTCGGAAGCTTGTCTGCAATAAGCTTTCTTGAATTAAGAGCTATTTTCAACAAACACATTCTTCATGTTCTGCCCGTGTTAATTCTGTCGGACGACTTGACAGCAGTGGCATAAGTAAGCCGCTAGGGTGGAACAAGGAGCAAAGCGGCAATGGCAGAAGCCGAAAACATTTTCCGCTGGGCGGAGAGACAGGTAAACGCTATAGTAGCAGTCTTCATACCGGATGTGGACGATGGAGAAGTGAATTTCCTCTGCAGACGCGATCTCCATCCGGGAGAAATACAGTCGTCATCGAGAAGTTTTCATAGACGTGACAAGTTTGAGGAGTGCCTCAATTGGACTTGTTGGCGTCTCGCCTCAACAAGAGACCTCAGGGGTATTGTTCCAGGTCAGGGGACACTCAAGCTATGGCAGTGGACGCCCTCGTGATACCTTGGGTGTTTTCAGTCGG
This sequence comes from Pseudophryne corroboree, assembly GCF_028390025.1. Classification (NCBI taxonomy): domain Eukaryota; kingdom Metazoa; phylum Chordata; class Amphibia; order Anura; family Myobatrachidae; genus Pseudophryne; species Pseudophryne corroboree. The sequence continues at coordinate 935,313,180 of NC_086444.1, read as the reverse complement.
TTTATGTGTCCTCTCCGCTTTCACTCTTTCTGAAGGTGATAAACGTAAGAAGAACAAAGGTTCAGGCGATCCTCATTGTTCCGGTCTAGCCAAGGAGGGCTTGGTAACCAGTTCTTCAAGATTTACTCATAGAAGATCCCTGGCCTCTTCCTCCACGTGAGGAACTGTTACAGCAAGATACGGGCGTGTATCAAGACTTACCGCGGCTGCGTTTGACGGCGTGGCGGTTGAACGCCATATCCTAACCCGAAAGGGTATTCCCTATGAAGTTGTTTTCCACACTTCTTCAGGCTAGAAAATAAGTAACGGCAAAGGCCTTACCACCGTATTTGGCGTAAGTTAAGTATGTGTCTTGGTGTGCATCCAAGAAGGCTCCTACGGAAGATTTTCAGCTGGGTCGTTTTTCTCCATTCTTGGCAAGCATGTGTGGAGGCAGGCCTAAAGTTAGGCTCCATTTCAGTGCAGTTTTGGCCTTATAAATTTTAAAAAATAAAATAAAATAAAAATTGCCCACCTTTCCGGAAGTTCAGACTTTCGTGAAAGGAGTACTGCACATCCAACCTCGAATTGTGCCCCATTGGCACCGTGGGACCTTGACATGGTGTTGCGGTTTCTTGTGTCAGGCTGTTTGGAACCTTTATGAAAGGTTGTGTTAAAATTTCTCTCTTGTAGAGTGGTCATACTATTGACCTTGGCGTCCACAAGGCGGGTATCGGAAGTAGCGGCTTTGTCTCACAAGAGCCCCTGTTTGATCTTCCATGTGGATGGAGCGGAATTGAGAACTCGGATAATAGTTCTGCCAAAACTGGCTTCTGTGTTTCGCAGAAACCAGCCTATGTTGATGTCTGTGGTTACTTAAGCATTGGCTGATTCGAAGTCTCTCGATGAAGTCAGGGCTTTGAATTTTTAGGTTGCCATTTTGGCTCTGATTGGGGAAACAGAGGTTCTGTTTGTCCGGTATGCTCCCAGCATGTTTGGGGCGCCTGCGGCTATGCAGTCTGTTACACGCTGGATCTATGATACGTTTCAGCGTGTTCATTCTACGGCTGGATTGCCGTTACTGAAGTCGGTGGAAACCCATTCTACTAGGTAGGTGGGCTCTTCTTGGACGGATGCCCGAGGGGTCTCGGCGGTTCAACTTTGCCGAGCGGCTACTTGGTCGGGTTCAAACACTTTTGCTAAGCTCTACAAGTTTGATACCCTGGCTGATCGGTGCTGCAGAGTCGTCCGCACTCTCCCACCCGGTCTGGAGCTTTGGTATAAACCCCATGGTCCTTACGGAGTCCCCAGCATCCTCTAGGACATATGAGAAAATAGGATTTTAATACCTACCGGTAAATCCTTTTCTCTTAGTCCATAGAGGATGCTGGGTGCCCGGCCCAGTGCGTACTGTGTCTGCAGTTACTGTTATGTAGTGATGAGCACCGGAAATTTTTCGGGTTTTGTGTTTTGGTTTTGGGTTCGGTTCCGCGGCCGTGTTTTGGGTTCGAACGCGTTTTGGCAAAACCTCACCAAATTTTTTTTGTCGGATTCGGGTGTGTTTTGGATTCGGGTGTTTTTTTCAAAAAACCCTAAAAAACAGCTTAAATCATAGAATTTGGGGGTCATTTTGATCCCAAAGTATTATTAACCTCAATAACCATAATTTCCACTCATTTTCAGTCTATTCTGAACACCTCACACCTCACAATATTATTTTTAGTCCTAAAATTTGCACCGAGGTCGCTGGATGGCTAAGCTAAGCGACCCAAGTGGCCGACACAAACACCTGGCCCATCTAGGAGTGGCACTGCAGTGTCACGCAGGATGGCCCTTCCAAAAAACACCCCCCAAACAGCACATGACGCAAAGAAAAAAGAGGCGCAATGAGGTAGCTGTGTGAGTAAGCAAAGCGACCCTAGTGGCCGACACAAACACCTGGCCCATCTAGGAGTGGCACTGCAGTGTCACACAGGATGGCCCTTCCAAAAAACACTCCCCAAACAGCACATGACGCAAAGAAAAAAAGAGGCGCAATGAGGTAGCTGTGTGAGTAAGCTAAGCGACCCTAGTGGCCGACACAAACACCTGGCCCATCTAGGAGTGGCACTGCAGTGTCACGCAGGATGGCCATTCCAAAAAATACTCCCCAAACAGCACATGACGCAAAGAAAAAAAGAGGCGCAATGAGGTAGCTGTGTGAGTAAGCTAAGCGACCCTAGTGGCCGACACAAACACCTGGCCCATCTAGGAGTGGCACTGCAGTGTCACGCAGGATGGCCCTTCCAAAAAACACCCCCCAAACAGCACATGACGCAAAGAAAAATGAAAGAAAAAAGAGGTGCAAGATGGAATTGTCCTTGGGCCCTCCCACCCACCCTTATGTTGTATAAACAGGACATGCACACTTTAACCAACCCATCATTTCAGTGACAGGGTCTGCCACACGACTGTGACTGAAATGACGGGTTGGTTTGGACCCCCACCAAAAAAGAAGCAATTAATCTCTCCTTGCACAAACTGGCTCTACAGAGGCAAGATGTCCACCTCATCATCATCCTCCGATATATCACCGTGTACATCCCCCTCCTCACAGATTATCAATTCGTCCCCACTGGAATCCACCATCTCAGCTCCCTGTGTACTTTGTGGAGGCAATTGCTGCTGGTCAGTGTCTCCATGGAGGAATTGATTATAATTCATTTTAATGAACATCATCTTCTCCACATTTTCTGGATGTAACCTCGTACGCCGATTGCTGACAAGGTGAGCGGCGGCACTAAACACTCTTTCGGAGTACACACTTGTGGGAGGGCAACTTAGGTAGAATAAAGCCAGTTTGTGCAAGGGCCTCCAAATTGCCTCTTTTTCCTGCCAGTATAAGTACGGACTGTCTGACGTGCCTACTTGGATGCGGTCACTCATATAATCCTCCACCATTCTTTCAATGGGGAGAGAATCATATGCAGTGACAGTAGACGACATGTCCGTAATCGTTGTCAGGTCCTTCAGTCCGGACCAGATGTCAGCATCAGCAGTCGCTCCAGACTGCCCTGCATCACCGCCAGCGGGTGGGCTCGGAATTCTGAGCCTTTTCCTCGCACCCCCAGTTGCGGGAGAATGTGAAGGAGGAGATGTTGACAGGTCGCGTTCCGCTTGACTTGACAATTTTGTCACCAGCAGTTCTTTGAACCCCAGCAGACTTGTGTCTGCCGGAAAGAGAGATCCAAGGTAGGTTTTAAATCTAGGATCGAGCACGGTGGCCAAAATGTAGTGCTCTGATTTCAACAGATTGACCACCCGTGAATCCTTGTTAAGCGAATTAAGGGCTCCATCCACAAGTCCCACATGCCTAGCGGAATCGCTCTGTGTTAGCTCCTCCTTCAATGTCTCCAGCTTCTTCTGCAAAAGCCTGATGAGGGGAATGACCTGACTCAGGCTGGCAGTGTCTGAACTGACTTCACGTGTGGCAAGTTCAAAAGGTTGCAGAACCTTGCACAACGTTGAAATCATTCTCCACTGCGCTTGAGACAGGTGCATTCCACCTCCTATATCGTGCTCAGTTGTATAGGCTTGAATGGCCTTTTGCTGCTCCTCCAACCTCTGAAGCATATAGAGGGTTGAATTCCACCTCGTTACCACTTCTTGCTTCAGATGATGGCAGGGCAGGTTCAGGCGTTTTTGGTGGTACTCCAGTCTTCTGTACGTGGTGCCTGTACGCCGAAAGTGTCCCGCAATTCTTCTGGCCACCGACAGCATCTCTTGCACGCCCCTCTCGTTTTTTAAATAATTCTGCACCACCAAATTCAAGGTATGTGCAAAACATGGGACGTGCTGGAATTTGCCCATATTTAATGCACACACAATATTGCTGGCGTTGTTCGATGCCACAAATCCACAGGAGAGTCCAATTGGGGTAAGCCATTCTGCGATGATCTTCCTCAGTTGCCGTAAGAGGTTTTTAGCTGTGTGCGTATTCTGGAAAGCGGTGATACAAAGCGTAGCCTGCCTAGGAAAGAGTTGGCGTTTGCGAGATGCTGCTACTGGTGCCGCCACTGCTGTTCTTGCGGCGGGAGTCCATACATCTACCCAGTGGGCTGTCACAGTCATATAGTCCTGAGCCTTCCCTGCTCCACTTGTCCACATGTCCGTGGTTAAGTGGACATTGGGTACAACTGCATTTTTTAGGACACTGGTGAGTCTTTTTCTGAGGTCTGTGTACATTTTCGGTATCGCCTGCCTAGAGAAATGGAACCTAGATGGTATTTGGTACCGGGGACACAGTACCTCCAACAAGTCTCTAGTTGCCTCTGCAGTAATGATGGATACCGGAACCACGTTTCTCACCGCCCAGGATGCCAAGGCCTCAGTTATCCGCTTTGCAGCAGGATGACTGCTGTGATATTTCATCTTCCTCGCAAAGGACTGTTGGACAGTCAATTGCTTGGTGGAAGTAGTAAAAGTGGTCTTACGAGTACGACTTCCCCTCTGGGATGACCATCGACTCCCAGCAGCAACAACAGCAGCGCCAGCAGCAGTAGGCGTTACACGCAAAGATGCATCGGAGGAATCCCAGGCAGGAGAGGACTCGTCATAATTGCCAGTGACATGGCCTGCAGGACTATTGGCATTCCTGGGGAAGGAGGAAATTGACACTGAGGGAGTTGGTGGGGTGGTTTGCGTGAGCTTGGTTACAAGAGGAAGGGATTTACTGGTCAGTGGACTGCTTCCGCTGTCGCCCAAAGTTTTTGAACTTGTCACTGACTTATGATGAATGCGCTGCAGGTGACGTATAAGTGAGGATGTTCCGAGGTGGTTAACGTCCTTACCCCTACTTATTGCAGCTTGACAAAGGCAACACACGGCTTGACAAATGTTGTCCGCATTTCTGTTGAAATACTTCCACACCGAAGAGCTGATTTTTTTGGTATTTTCACCAGGCATGTCAATGGCCCTATTCCTCCCACGGACAACAGGTGTCTCCCTGGGTGCCTGACTTAAACAAACCACCTCACCATCAGAATCCTCCTGGTCAATTTCCTCCCCAGCGCCAGCAACACCCATATCCTCCTCATCCTGGTGTACTTCAACACTGACATCTTCAATCTGACTATCAGGAACTGGACTGCGGGTGCTCCTTCCAGCACTTGCAGGGGGCGTGCAAATGGTGGAAGGCGCATGCTCTTCACGTCCAGTGTTGGGAAGGTCAGGCATCGCAAACGACACAATTGGACTCTCCTTGTGGATTTGTGATTTCGAAGAACGCACAGTTCTTTGCTGTGCTTTTGCCAGCTTGAGTCTTTTCATTTTTCTAGCGAGAGGCTGAGTGCTTCCATCCTCATGTGAAGCTGAACCACTAGCCATGAACATAGGCCAGGGCCTCAGCCGTTCCTTGCCACTCCGTGTGGTAAATGGCATATTGGCAAGTTTACGCTTCTCCTCCGACAATTTTATTTTAGATTTTTGAGTCCTTTTTTTACTGATATTTGGTGTTTTGGATTTTACATGCTCTGTACTATGACATTGGGCATCGGCCTTGGCAGACGACGTTGCTGGCATTTCATCGTCTCGGCCATGACTAGTGGCAGCAGCTTCAGCACGAGGTGGAAGTCGATCTTGATCTTTCCCTATTTTTGGAACCTCAACATTTTTGTTCTCCATATTTTAATAGGCACAACTAAAAGGCACCTCAGGTAAACAATGGAGATGGATGGATACTAGTATACTTATGGATTGACGAGCGACTGCCGACACAGAGGTAGCTACAGCCGTGGACTACCGTACTGCGTCTGCTGCTAATATAGACTGGATGATAATGATATAAAAAATATATATATATATCACTACTGCAGCCGGACAGGTATATATTATATAATGACGGACCTGCTGGACACTGTCAGCTCAGCACTGCAGACTCCTAAAGTAAGCTACTAGTAGTATCAAGAAGATAGAAAAAAAAAAAAACACCACAGGTAGGTGGTATACAATTATGGATGGATTAGCGACTGCCGACACAGAGGTAGCTACAGCCGTGGACTACCGTACTGCGTCTGCTGCTAATATAGACTGGATGATAATGATATAAAAAATATATATATATATCACTACTGCAGCAGGACAGGTATATATTATATAATGACGGACCTGCTGGACACTGTCAGCTCAGCACTGCAGACTCCTAAAGTAAGCTACTAGTAGTATCAAGAAGATAGAAAAAAAAAAACACCACAGGTAGGTGGTATACAATTATGGATGGACTAGCGACTGCCGACACAGAGGTAGCTACAGCCGTGGACTACCGTACTGCGTCTGCTGCTAATATAGACTGGATGATAATGATATAAAAAATATATATATATATATCACTACTGCAGCCGGACAGGTATATATTATATAATGACGGACCTGCTGGACACTGTCAGCTCAGCACTGCAGACTCCTAAAGTAAGCTACTAGTATCAAGAAGATAGAAAAAAAAAACACCACGGGTAGGTGGTATACAATTATGGATGGACGAGCGACTGCCGACACAGAGGTAGCTACAGCCGTGGACTACCGTACTGCGTCTGCTGCTAATATAGACTGGATGATAATGATATAAAAAATATATATATATCACTACTGCAGCCGGACAGGTATATATTATATAATGACGGACCTGCTGGACACTGTCAGCAGAATGCGTTTATAGAATAAAAACACCACACGACGAGTGTTTAACTTTTTCAGGCAGACAATCACAATATACTGGTGGTCAGTGGTCACTGGTCAGTCACACTGGCACTGGCAGTGGCACTCTGGCAGCAAAAGTGTGCACTGTTAAAATATGTACTCCTGCTATAACTGCTCCCCAGTCTCCCCCACAATTAAGCTGTGTGAGCAGTGAGCACTCAGCACAGTCAGATATACAGTATTACATAGATGATGCAGCACACTGAGGGCACACTGAGGCTGAGCACAGATATGGTATGTGACTGTGTCACACTGTGTATCGTTTTTTTTCAGGCAGAGATTGGATTAATTAAACTGGTGGTCACTGGTCACACTATCAGCAAGTAGTAGTGGTCACTGGTCAGTCACACTGGCACTGGCAGTGGCACTCTGGCAGCAAAAGTGTGCACTGTTAAAATATGTACTCCTGCTATAACTGCTCCCCAGTCTCCCCCACAATTAAGCTGTGTGAGCAGTGAGCACTCAGCACAGTCAGCTATACAGTATTACATAGATGATGCAGCACACTGAGGGCACACTGAGGCTGAGCACAGATATGGTATGTGACTGTGTCACACTGTGTATCGTTTTTTTTCAGGCAGAGAACGGATTAATTAAACTGGTGGTCACTGGTCACACTATCAGCAAGTAGTACTCCGTCCTAATATGCTCCCCAAAATTAGTAAATCAAGTGTCTCTACTCTCTACTCTCTAGTCTACTCTAAACGGAGAGGACGCCAGCCACGTCCTCTCCCTATCAATCTCAATGCACGTGTGAAAATGGCGGCGACGCGCGACTCCTTATATAGAATCCGAGTCTCGCGATAGAATACGAGCCTCGCGAGAATCCGACAGCGGGATGATGATGTTCGGGCGCGCTCGGGTTAGCCGAGCAAGGCGGGAAGATCCGAGTCTGCCTCGGACCCGTGTAAAAAGGCTGAAGTTCGGGGGGGTTCGGTTTCCGAGAAACCGAACCCGCTCATCTCTACTGTTATGGTTACACTCTTGTGGTGTTTCTTTTCTGTCAGGCTGTTGCTGACGTTGTTCATGCCATGGCATGCGGTATCTTATTATTGGTTGTGTTGACACACAGGTTGTGTTACATATTTTCTTAGCAAGTGGCTGTGTATTTCTTCACGCCGTTGGCTGGTGTTCTATTGAATGCCACGTTCTGCGGTATGTTCGTGGTGTGAGCTGGTATGACACTCACCGTGTTTAAACAATAAATTCTTTCCTCGAAATGTCCGTCTCCCTGGGCACAGTTTTCTAACTGAGGTCTGGAGGAGGGGCATAGAGGGAGGAGCCAGTTCACACCCATTCAAAGTTTTATAGTGTGCCCATGTCTCCTGCGGATCCCGTCTATACCCCATGGTCCTTACGGAGTCCCCAGCATCCTCTACGGACTAAGAGAAAAGGATTTACCGGTAGGTATTAAAATCCTATTTTCAGGTCCTGAAGTAAAGTTTACCTTACCATTTACCACTACCACATTTTCAAAAGCACAAGATACCATCGATCTGTTGGTCCCACTCAAAGTCATCCAAAGATACACTTTCATGACACACCTAATGGGGGATCAATGTGTTTCAACCTTACTTTCCCCCTGCTACTCACTGGCAAGATAGAGCTTTACAGTCATAAAACTTTCGCCCCCAGTCAATTTTAGTCCCTGAGACAGCTCAGCCTCTGCCTGTCTGCCAACGTTATGTCAGGCAACCACCTCTTCTAACAGTGGAAAGTTCCGGCCCAGGATTAGTGGTTAAGGAGGTTTTTATGCTACTGCAGCTACCATTTTTACTAGAGATGTGCGGCGGGCACGTTTTGTGTTTTGGTTTTGGAACTGGATCCTCGCTCGTGTTTTGGATCTGGATTGGTTTTGCCAAAAGCACCCTTTTGGGTTTTGGATCTGGATGATATTTCAAAAAAATGTGGGGGGTAATTTTGATCCTACGGTATTATTAACCTCAATAACATTAATTTCCACTCATTTCCAGTCTATTATGAACACCTCACAATATTGTTTTTAGGTCAAAAGGTTGCACCAAGGTAGCTGGATGACTTTGCTAAGCGACACAAGTGTGCGGCACAAACACCTGGCCCATCTGGGAGTGGCACTGCAGTGTCAGACAGGAAGGCACGTTTAAAAACAAGGTCCAAGACAGCTCATCATGCAAAGAAGAAAAAGAGGTGCAATGAGGTAGCTGGATGACTTTGTTAAGCGACACAAGTGTGTGGCACAAACACCTGGCCCATCTAGGAGTAGCAATGCAGTGTCAGACAGGATGGCACTTTTAAAAACTAGGCCCCAAATGGCACATCTTGCAAAGAAGAAAAGCAGGTGCAATGAGGTCGCTGGGTAACCAAGCTAAGCAACACAAGTGTGCGGCACAACACCTGGCGCATCTAGGACTGGCACTGCAGTGTCAGACAGGATGGCACTTTTAAAAACTAGGCCCCAAACAGCTCATCATGCAAAGAAAAAAAATAGGTGCAATGAGGTAGCTGGATGAGTTTGCTAAGCAACACAAGTGAGCGACACAAACACCTGGCCCATCTAGGAGTGGCATTGCAGTGTCAGACAGGTTGGCACTTTAAAATCTAGGCCCCAAACAGCACATCATGCAAAGAAGAAAAAGAGGTGCAATTAGGTAGCTGGATAACTTTGCTAAGCGACACAAGTGTGTGGCACAAACACCTGGCCCATCCAGGAGTGGCACGCAGTGGGTGAATGTCGAAAGTGGCCTGCAATGTTTCGGGCCACCGACAGCATCTCCTGTACGCCCCTGTCATTTTTAAAAAAAATCTGTACCACCAAATTAATTGTATGTGCAAAACATGGGATGTGCTGGAATTTGCCCAGATGTAATGCACGCACAATATTGGTGGACTTATATGACAGTACCCCTGGACTTATATGGCAGTACCACTGGACTTATACAGCAGTACCACTAGACTTAAGGGCTAATTCAGACCTGACCAGTGCTGTGTGTGTTTGCACAGCAGAGATCAGGCCTGAACTGCGCATGCGCCAGTGCCGCAGTGCGCCGACACATGCCAGACAGCTGACGGCTGTCTTTAGATAGCGATCGCCTCTGCCTGATTGACAGGCAAAGGTGGTTGCTGGGTAGGAGGGGGCGGGACGGCGGCGTTAAGCTGCCGTTTAATGAACGTGGTCCGGACAACGCAGGTGTGACCGGACAACGCCGGGGGCGGGCCGCGCCGGCTGCGTGATGTCACACGCAGCTGCTGCGATCTGTACAGCGACGAGTAGCTCTCAAGCCTTTCCTTGTATTCTAGCATTACCATCCCCTTAATCAATTTGGTCACCCGTCTTTGAACCTTTTCTAGCTCTAGGATATCCTTTTTGTAGTATGGTGCCCATAGTTGAGCACAGTATTTCAGATGTGGCCTCACTAGTGATTTATATAATGGGAGTATAACACTCTCATCCCTTGCATCAATTCCCCGCTTCATGCATGCTAATACCTTGTTTTCCTTTTTTTCTGCATTCCTACTTTGGGTACTACTGCTAAGTTTGATATCTATGTGAACACCTAAATCTTTTTCCAGTACAGAATCTCCTAGTTTTTCCCCAGTTAGTATGTAGGTAGTATTTTGGTTCTTGCTACCAAAGTGCATTACCTTGCATTTGTCTATATTGAACCGCATTCTCCGTTTTGCTGCCCATGTTTCCAATCTAAATAAGTCATTCTGTAGAGACCTAGCATCCCCCTCCGAATATATAACCTTACACAGTTTGGTATCGTCTGCAAAAATTGACACCGTTTATGAAAATGTTAAACATCAGTGGTCCAAGTACAGACCCTTGTGGCACACCACTTAGTACTTCAGTCCAATTCGAAAACGTTCCATTTACCACCACTAGCAGCTCCTTTTTATCCAACCAATTTCTAACCCTCTTTGGGTACCAAATGTGACAGAGCCACAACGATGTGTAGTGCAATCTAACTCACTTTATTTCCACCAAGTTCTGGTAATCACAAGTAGTACAGATTCCAAATGGCCCCTAATGTAACCCCAGACTCCCGACCTGGCCACTTGCTGGCATTAGAAGCAATGACCTACCGAACAAACACATTTTTAAAGGTAGCATACAAGTTGCAGTGACAAGTCCAGCTGTGGCTTACAATAGACTCAGCTAAAACTGGACTAGATTCCATCAGACCTATTGCTGCTGCTCCAAATCTGCAAAAGGCCCACATTAACCTCATGTGGAATCATGCTGTCCCTGCCACAATATATATATATATATATATATATATTTATTTTGAGTGCTAAATCTGGATCCACAGACAACTTTTCGTTGAATAAATTCAATAATGAAGTTTTATTGGCAGCATTCAAAATAAATGAACATAAAATAACAAACACCTAGCCCCCATTCAGGGCACTAACTCACTTCTTTGCCCATGACTAACCATGCGGAAGCTAGGCTCTCAGTGTCTTTCCAGTTTTGTCTCTCACAGATGTAGCTAGCCTGGCCTGGCTTGGCCTCTGGCTTCTCACTTCTAGCCTGGACTTGCTTGGCTTTGTTGACTGCCACAGCTACTCACAGTCTCACATCCTGCTTCCTTGCAGAGGAACACAGGCTGGATTGGCTCGCTACCACAGTTCCACAGAAACAATGTCAAAGTTTAGGGATCTCCCTGCCTTCCTGCAGGTATGAATCCTGGTCACCTGACTTTGAAGCCCCAGCTGGGCTCTGTCTCGGCAATCCTCCAGACTTACTTGCTCTGCAGCTCTCTTGGGATCTGTGCAAAAGGCAGCCTCTAGGTGTGTTCCACTATTCTTTTTCTTCTCTGTGTGGGCAGACCCCATCCTGTTCCACACAGAATATGCTGCTCACTGGTCTGGGGCAGATTTAGGGGTGAGGGCGCGTCTAGGCACAACAGTAACGGCTGCCTCCACCTGCCTAATTTTACTATTTTTATTGATTGGTTACAAGCCTTCATTTGATGATAGTCAATTTAATAGAATAATAAAAAAAAAACTATGACTTTTTAAATGTTTAATTATGTATACATATTTACTAAGTAGGACAGCTTACAGGGGTAGCATGTGCATGTGCTACCCATTTACACTCCATTCAAGATGGCATATGGTACAGTACAGGGAAAATATTTTTCAGTTACTGGTACTTTTTGGGCTGACAGTACCAACACAAGCATCCAACTGCAGCCCCCAAACAGGTGCTGCCCCTAGGCACATGCCTCTCGTGCCTAATTGGAAATTCACCATTGTCACCGGTGCCATCTCCGGTAATACTGCCACTATATATATATAGAGAGAGAGAGAGAGAGAGAGAGAGAGCAAATACCACTGAGTCATCACAAAAAACTTCTGAACCATAAGGTCTAGGAACTTGAAATTCGAACAGAAGCTTACTTTTGTGACATAGGCACCCATTAAGAAGGATTATTTCAAAATTCCACCCACAAAGGGGTTAAAAAGGGTGAGATAATTCTTCCCTCACAGAGGAGAGTTAAGATAGCCCACCGAGCCGGGGTTATAAAAAATGCATGATGCCAGCGATACCAAGTCATGGAGGAGGGAGGACACAATGCTCTGTTCCTGGACTTCCTTGCAGTGGCAGAGCACTCCATTATTCAAATAGGGGAGCCTCAATTAACAGAGGTTATTCTGTCACTTGAACTAAACATTGCTGAACCTTTCAGAGAGCCATAGGAGGAAAGACGAGATATATATTTTGACTCTTAAATGCATTAAAGGAAAGCTTGATAGTCAGCAACTGCTTATCTGCTGCGTAAACCAACAGCTTTACCTTTTCACAGGAGGAGCCCTAAGGAGAGCGAGAAGCTAAGCAGGGAGACCTAGGGCCCCTTGGAATAGCGAGGCTCCATCTGTATGTTAAATATGTAAGGTTTGCAGGGATAGGCTATCCCTGCAAACCTTACATATTTAACATACAGATGGAGCCTCGCTCATCTTGGCTTCTCTGCTGCACCAAGGTGCACCATGGTTTTTTAGCATAAACCTTTCATCTATTGTTCTCAGCTGCAATACAATACAGAGAGAACAATACAGCAGGGGATTAAGTCATTACAGCAGGGGATTAAGTCCGACTGCCCTGGCTCAGTTAATCCTATTAAAGGGATAGATGAGGATGGCTTCATCTGTACAGCGGGTGGAGCTTGCACTGTTGACCCAGCATTTACGGCACTGAGCAGGTCAGCATGAGAGGCGGGACGGGCAGAGAAAGAGGCAAATTATTCTCCACAGCGCCAGGCTTTTGACAGCATAGGCCAAAGATTGGCAGTGGTGGGTGGAGCATGTCCTGTTGTAAGTCTAATTAGTTTACCAGGAAGTCCTTCAAAGTTAAAGTTATACGAACGGAAATACTTGAAATTCCATAGTGAAGCATGGGCAGGGCTTAAAGTGGTCCAGAAGAGGTGGTGGAACTCGTTTCCCATGCCGCCTACCCCCTTCCCCCCACCTCCCATTAGGTAGAGCCAGGGTTAGTGCTAAGGTGTTTGGCGTCCCCCTGCAAACTATACATTTGCGCATTACCTCCCATACTATATAAAGAGACAATGGTCTCACAAGGAAGGGGCGGGGTCACACAATAGTGTACCTCAATTCAAATTACGCCACACAGTAGCACAATCTTATTCCCATTACACCGCAAGTAGTGCCACTTATTCATATTACACCACACAGCAGTGCCCCTTATTCACATTTTGCTACACAGTGGTAAAGCTTATACACATTATGGAATTACTGTGCAAGCCCGTGAAGGAGGTGGAACTAGTTCCACCTACAATTACAGGTGGTGGAACTCAGTTCCACCTCGTTCCTCTCCACTTTAACCCCTGAGCACGGGTTTTCGCTGCCCCTGATCGCAGCGGCTGTGTGTGACGTCACGCAGCCGCTGCGGCCCGCCCCCCCCACGGTCCACGCCCCCATAACGGCGGTCAAACGCCGCCGTCCCTCCCGCCCAGCGACTGCCTCTGCTTGTCAATCAGGCAGAGGCGATCGCTAGGGAAAATGGCCTTCGGCCGTCCAGCATGTGCCGGCGCATGCGCAGATCCGACCCGGTCGCTGCGCTGCGATAAACTGCAGCAAGCGATCGGGTCGGAATGACCCCCTATATACAGAATACATCCGGGAGACCAGCAGATGGGATGCTGGCTGTCACTATACCGATGCTTTGGTCCTGGTTGCATGTGAGAATACGGGGCTGGGGTCGGGATTGTGACCGCCGGCATTTCACCGGCTATTGGGATTCCAGCGTCGGTATCCTGATCGTCGGGATCCCGACAGTCGGTATATTAACTGCATCCCCTTTATACACATAGCCTGAAGGTAATTTTATACAATATTTTTTATAATTTTGTGCATTAAGTCAGTGTACATTGGGCCTATTTCAGACCTGATCGCAGCAGCAAAATTGTTCTCTAATGGGCAAAACCATGTGCACTGCAGGGGGGGGGGGGGGGAGGCAGATATAACGTGCAGAGAAATTTAGATGTGAGTGGGTTATTTTGTTTCTGTGCAGGGTAAACTGCCTGCTTCATTTTTACAATGCAATTTAGATTTTAGTTTAAACACACCCCACCCAAATCTAACTCTCTGAACATGTTATATCTGCCTTATCTGCACTGCACATGTTTTTGCCTATTTTACTGCTGCGATCAGGTCCGAATTAGGCCCACTGAACCATCAGAAAAAAAAAAGATGTCACTATTTCAGTCACACTAAAAACATACATATTTATTAAAATTAACATACATAGTATTTAAAATACATATTTTGGAATTTTGGACATGAGAGACTCAACCTGTATACAGAACCTTAAGAACATATAAAGTAGGTCCAGTAGACCAGAGCTAACTGAGGCCCGTGTCTAAGGATACAACTTTCTGAGGTGGCCTCTCGTCTCAGGATTCCTTTTTGTTTTAATTACAACATATTTTTTATTTTGCAAATATCATTAAAAAGCTAGGAGACCCGACCGCTGACCAGCCGACAAATATTGTATTGTGTAGGCTGCTGTAATGTCTCCTACGTCCTACTTCCTGTGGCCATGCTGCGCCATTATAGAGCTACTCAGAATTGTAATAATTAGTAGAGATGAGCGGGTTCGGTTTCTCTGAATCCGAACCCGCCAGAACTTCATGGTTTTTTTCACGGATCCGAGCAGACTCGGATCCTCCCGCCTTGCTCGGTTAACCCGAGCGCGCCCGAACGTCATCATGACGCTGTCGGATTCTCGCGAGACTCGGATTCTATATAAGGAGCCGCGCGTCGCCGCCATTGTCACACGTGCATTGAGATTGATAGGGAGAGGACGTGGCTGGCGTCCTCTCCATTTAGATTAGGGTTGAGAGAGAGAGAGAGAGAGAGATTGACCTGAGGCTGTGATACTGTAGAAGAGAGTGCAGAGTTTAGTGACTGACGACCACAGTGACCACCAGACAGTGCAGTTGTTTGTTTTATTTAATATATCCGTTCTCTGCCTGAAAAAAACGATACACACAGTGACTCAGTCACATACCATATCTGTGTGCACTGCTCAGCCCAGTGTGCTGAATCAATGTATATATATATCTGACTGTGCTCAGCTCACACAGCTTATAATTGTGGGGGAGACTGGGGAGCACTGCAGTGCCAGTTATAGGTTATAGCAGGAGCCAGGAGTACATAATATTATATTAAAATTAAACAGTGCACACTTTTGCTGCAGGAGTGCCACTGCCAGTGTGACTAGTGACCAGTGACCTGACCACCAGTATATATAATATTAGTAGTATACTATCTCTTTATCAACCAGTCTATATTAGCAGCAGACACAGTACAGTGCGGTAGTTCACGGCTGTGGCTACCTCTGTGTCGGCACTCGGCAGCCCGTCCATAATTGTATATACCACCTAACCGTGGTTTTTTTTTCTTTCTTTATAGTCATACTAGTTACGAGTATACTATCTCTTTATCAACCAGTCTATATTAGCAGCAGACACAGTACAGTGCGGTAGTTCACGGCTGTGGCTACCTCTGTGTCGGCACTCGGCAGCCCGTCCATAATTGTATATACCACCTAACCGTGGTTTTTTTTTCTTTCTTTATACATACATACTAGTTACGAGTATACTATCTCTTTATCAACCAGTCTATATTAGCAGCAGACACAGTACAGTGCGGTAGTTCACGGCTGTGGCTACCTCTGTGTCGGCACTCGGCAGCCCGTCCATAATTGTATATACCACCTAACCGTGGTTTTTTTTTCTTTCTTTATACATACATACTAGTTACGAGTATACTATCTCTTTATCAACCAGTCTATATATTAGCAGCAGACACAGTACAGTGCGGTAGTTCACGGCTGTGGCTACCTCTGTGTCAGCACTCGGCAGCCCGTCCATAATTGTATATACCACCTAACCGTGGTTTTTTTTTCTTTCTTTATACATACATACTAGTTACGAGTATACTATCTCTTTATCAACCAGTCTATATATTAGCAGCAGACACAGTACAGTGCGGTAGTTCACGGCTGTGGCTACCTCTGTGTCGGCACTCGGCAGCCCGTCCATAATTGTATATACCACCTAACCGTGGTTTTTTTTTCTTTCTTTATAGTCATACTAGTTACGAGTATACTATCTCTTTATCAACCAGTCTATATTAGCAGCAGACACAGTACAGTGCGGTAGTTCACGGCTGTGGCTACCTCTGTGTCGGCACTCGGCAGCCCGTCCATAATTGTATATACCACCTAACCGTGGTTTTTTTTTCTTTCTTTATACATACATACTAGTTACGAGTATACTATCTCTTTATCAACCAGTCTATATTAGCAGCAGACACAGTACAGTGCGGTAGTTCACGGCTGTGGCTACCTCTGTGTCGGCACTCGGCAGCCCGTCCATAATTGTATATACCACCTAACCGTGGTTTTTTTTTTCTTTCTTTATACATACATACTAGTTACGAGTATACTATCTCTTTATCAACCAGTCTATATATTAGCAGCAGACACAGTACAGTGCGGTAGTTCACGGCTGTGGCTACCTCTGTGTCGGCACTCGGCAGCCCGTCCATAATTGTATATACCACCTAACCGTGGTTTTTTTTTCTTTCTTTATAGTCATACTAGTTACGAGTATACTATCTCTTTATCAACCAGTCTATATTAGCAGCAGACACAGTACAGTGCGGTAGTGCACGGCTGTGGCTACCTCTGTGTCGGCACTCGGCAGCCCGTCCATAATTGTATATACCACCTAACCGTGGTTTTTTTTTCTTTCTTTATACATACATACTAGTTACGAGTATACTATCTCTTTATCAACCAGTCTATATTAGCAGCAGACACAGTACAGTGCGGTAGTTCACGGCTGTGGCTACCTCTGTGTCGGCACTCGGCAGCCCGTCCATAATTGTATATACCACCTAACCGTGGTTTTTTTTTCTTTCTTTATAGTCATACTAGTTACGAGTATACTATCTCTTTATCAACCAGTCTATATTAGCAGCAGACACAGTACAGTGCGGTAGTTCACGGCTGTGGCTACCTCTGTGTCGGCACTCGGCAGCCCGTCCATAATTGTATATACCACCTAACCGTGGTTTTTTTTTCTTTCTTTATACATACATACTAGTTACGAGTATACTATCTCTTTATCAACCAGTCTATATATTAGCAGCAGACACAGTACAGTGCGGTAGTTCACGGCTGTGGCTACCTCTGTGTCGGCACTCGGCAGCCCGTCCATAATTGTATATACCACCTAACCGTGGTTTTTTTTTCTTTCTTTATACATACATACTAGTTACGAGTATACTATCTCTTTATCAACCAGTCTATATATTAGCAGCAGACACAGTACAGTGCGGTAGTTCACGGCTGTGGCTACCTCTGTGTCGGCACTCGGCAGCCCGTCCATAATTGTATATACCACCTAACCGTGTTTTTTTTTTCTTTCTTTATACATACATACTAGTTACGAGTATACTATCTCTTTATCAACCAGTCTATATTAGCAGCAGACACAGTACAGTGCGGTAGTTCACGGCTGTGGCTACCTCTGTGTCGGCACTCGGCAGCCCGTCCATAATTGTATATACCACCTAACCGTGGTTTTTTTTTCTTTCTTTATACATACATACTAGTTACGAGTATACTATCTCTTTATCAACCAGTCTATATATTAGCAGCAGACACAGTACAGTGCGGTAGTTCACGGCTGTGGCTACCTCTGTGTCGGCACTCGGCAGCCCGTCCATAATTGTATATACCACCTAACCGTAGTTTTTTTTTCTTTCTTTATACATACATACTAGTTACGAGTATACTATCTCTTTATCAACCAGTCTATATATTAGCAGCAGACACAGTACAGTGCGGTAGTTCACGGCTGTGGCTACCTCTGTGTCGGCACTCGGCAGCCCGTCCATAATTGTATACTAGTATCCAATCCATCCATCTCCATTGTTTACCTGAGGTGCCTTTTAGTTGTGCCTATTAAAATATGGAGAACAAAAATGTTGAGGTTCCAAAATTAGGGAAAGATCAAGATCCACTTCCACCTCGTGCTGAAGCTGCTGCCACTAGTCATGGCCGAGACGATGAAATGCCAGCAACGTCGTCTGCCAAGGCCGATGCCCAATGTCATAGTACAGAGCATGTCAAATCCAAAACACCAAATATCAGTAAAAAAAGGACTCCAAAACCTAAAATAAAATTGTCGGAGGAGAAGCGTAAACTTGCCAATATGCCATTTACCACACGGAGTGGCAAGGAACGGCTGAGGCCCTGGCCTATGTTCATGGCTAGTGGTTCAGCTTCACATGAGGATGGAAGCACTCAGCCTCTCGCTAGAAAAATGAAAAGACTAAAGCTGGCAAAAGCAGTAGCACCGCAAAGAACTGTGCGTTCTTCGAAATCCCAAATCCACAAGGAGAGTCCGACTCCAATTGTGTCGGTTGCGATGCCTGACCTTCCCAACACTGGACGTGAAGAGCATGCGCCTTCCACCATTTGCACGCCCCCTGCAAGTGATGGAAGGAGCACCCGCAGTCCAGTTCCTGATAGTCAGATTGAAGATGTCAGTGTTGAAGTACACCAGGATGAGGAGGATATGGGTCTTGCTGGCGCTGGGGAGGAAATTGACCAGGAGGATTCTGATGGTGAGGTGGTTTGTTTAAGTCAGGCACCCGGGGAGACACCTGTTGTCCGTGGTAGGAATATGGCCGTTGACATGCCTGGTGAAAATACCAAAAAAATCAGCTCTTCGGTGTGGAAGTATTTCACCAGAAATGCGGACAACAGGTGTCAAGCCGTGTGTTCCCTTTGTCAAGCTGTAATAAGTAGGGGTAAGGACGTTAACCACCTCGGAATATCCTCCCTTATACGTCACCTGCAGCGCATTCATAATAAGTCAGTGACAAGTTCAAAAACTTTGGGTGACAGCGGAAGCAGTCCACTGACCAGTAAATCCCTTCCTCTTGTAACCAAGCTCACGCAAACCACCCCACCAACTCCCTCAGTGTCAATTTCCTCCTTCCCCAGGAATGCCAATAGTCCTGCAGGCAATGTCACTGGCAATTATGACGAGTCCTCTCCTGCCTGGGATTCCTCCGATGCATCCTTGCGTGTAACGCCTACTGCTGCTGGCGCTGCTGTTGTTGCTGCTGGGAGTCGATGGTCATCCCAGAGGGGAAGTCGTAAGCCCACTTGTACTACTTCCAGTAAGCAATTGACTGTTCAACAGTCCTTTGCGAGGAAGATGAAATATCACAGCAGTCATCCTGCTGCAAAGCGGATAACTGAGGCCTTGACAACTATGTTGGTGTTAGACGTGCGTCCGGTATCCGCCGTTAGTTCACAGGGAACTAGACAATTTATTGAGGCAGTGTGCCCCCGTTACCAAATACCATCTAGGTTCCACTTCTCTAGGCAGGCGATACCGAGAATGTACACGGACGTCAGAAAAAGACTCACCAGTGTCCTAAAAAATGCAGTTGTACCCAATGTCCACTTAACCACGGACATGTGGACAAGTGGAGCAGGGCAGGGTCAGGACTATATGACTGTGACAGCCCACTGGGTAGATGTATGGACTCCCGCCGCAAGAACAGCAGCGGCGGCACCAGTAGCAGCATCTCGCAAACGCCAACTCTTTCCTAGGCAGGCTACGCTTTGTATCACCGCTTTCCAGAATACGCACACAGCTGAAAACCTCTTACGGCAACTGAGGAAGATCATCGCGGAATGGCTTACCCCAATTGGACTCTCCTGTGGATTTGTGGCATCGGACAACGCCAGCAATATTGTGTGTGCATTAAATATGGGCAAATTCCAGCACGTCCCATGTTTTGCACATACCTTGAATTTGGTGGTGCAGAATTTTTTAAAAAACGAGAGGGGCGTGCAAGAGATGCTGTCGGTGGCCAGAAGAATTGCGGGACACTTTCGGCGTACAGGCACCACGTACAGAAGACTGGAGCACCACCAAAAACTACTGAACCTGCCCTGCCATCATCTGAAGCAAGAAGTGGTAACGAGGTGGAATTCAACCCTCTTTATGCTTCAGAGGTTGGAGGAGCAGCAAAAGGCCATTCAAGCCTATACAATTGAGCACGATATAGTAGGTGGAATGCACCTGTCTCAAGCGCAGTGGAGAATGATTTCAACGTTGTGCAAGGTTCTGATGCCCTTTGAACTTGCCACACGTGAAGTCAGTTCAGACACTGCCAGCCTGAGTCAGGTCATTCCCCTCATCAGGCTTTTGCAGAAGAAGCTGGAGACATTGAAGGAGGAGCTAACACGGAGCGATTCCGCTAGGCATGTGGGACTTGTGGATGGAGCCCTTAATTCGCTTAACAAGGATTCACGGGTGGTCAATCTGTTGAAATCAGAGCACTACATTTTGGCCACCGTGCTCGATCCTAGATTTAAAGCCTACCTTGGATCTCTCTTTCCGGCAGACACAAGTCTGCTGGGGTTGAAAGACCTGCTGGTGACAAAATTGTCAAGTCAAGCGGAACGCGACCTGTCAACATCTCCTCCTTCACATTCTCCCGCAACTGGGGGTGCGAGGAAAAGGCTCAGAATTCCGAGCCCACCCGCTGGCGGTGATGCAGGGCAGTCTGGAGCGACTGCTGATGCTGACATCTGGTCCGGACTGAAGGACCTGACAACGATTACGGACATGTCGTCTACTGTCACTGCATATGATTCTCTCAACATTGATAGAATGGTGGAGGATTATATGAGTGACCGCATCCAAGTAGGCACGTCACACAGTCCGTACTTATACTGGCAGGAAAAAGAGGCAATTTGGAGGCCCTTCCACAAACTGGCTTTATTCTACCTAAGTTGCCCTCCCACAAGTGTGTACTCCGAAAGAGTGTTTAGTGCCGCCGCTCACCTTGTCAGCAATCGGCGTACGAGGTTACATCCAGAAAATGTGGAGAAGATGATGTTCATTAAAATGAATTATAATCAATTCCTCCGCGGAGACATTGACCAGCAGCAATTGCCTCCACAAAGTACACAGGGAGCTGAGATGGTGGATTCCAGTGGGGACGAATTGATAATCTGTGAGGAGGGGGATGTACACGGTGATATATCGGAGGGTGATGATGAGGTGGACATCTTGCCTCTGTAGAGCCAGTTTGTGCAAGGAGAGATTAATTGATTCTTTTTTGGGGGGGGTCCAAACCAACCCGTCATATCAGTCACAGTCGTGTGGCAGACCCTGTCACTGAAATGATGGGTTGGTTAAAGTGTGCATGTCCTGTTTTGTTTATACAACATAAGTGTGGGAGGGCCCAAGGACAATTCCATCTTGCACCTCTTTTTTCTTTTCTTTTTCTTTGCGTCATGTGCTGTTTGGGGAGGGTTTTTTGGAAGGGCCATCCTGCGTGACACTGCAGTGCCACTCCTAGATGGGCCCGGTCTTTGTGTCGGCCACTAGGGTCGCTAGTCTTACTCACACAGTCAGCTACCTCATTGCGCCTCTTTTTTTCTTTGCGTCATGTGCTGTTTGGGGAGGGTTTTTTGGAAGGGACATCCTGCGTGACACTGCAGTGCCACTCCTAGATGGGCCCGGTGTTTGTGTCGGCCACAAGGGTCGCTAGTCTTACTCACACAGTCAGCTACCTCATTGCGCCTCTTTTTTTCTTTGCGTCATGTGCTGTTTGGGGAGTATTTTTTTGAAGGGCCATCCTGCGTGACACTGCAGTGCCACTCCTAGATGGGCCAGGTGTTTGTGTCGGCCACTTGGGTCGCTTATCTTAGTCACACAGCGACCTCGGTGCAAATTTTAGGACTAAAAATAATATTGTGAGGTGTGAGGTGTTCAGAATAGACTGAAAATGAGTATAAATTATGGTTATTGAGGTTAATAATACTATGGGATCAAAATGACCGCAAATTCAATGATTTAAGCTGTTTTTTAGTGTTTTTTGAAAAAAACACCCGAATCCAAAACACACCCGAATCCGACAAAAAAAATTCGGTGAGGTTTTGCCAAAACGCGGTCGAACCCAAAACACGGCCGCGGAACCGAACCCAAAACCAAAACACAAAACCCGAAAAATTTCAGGCGCTCATCTCTAATAATTAGCTGTTCTGTGACCAATGCTGCTGTCACCTGTCGCCCAGCGATTTTGACACTATTTTTTACTATTCTAAATGTAGCCGTCTGGCCATGCCTCCCCCACATTGACCACACACCCCTCATTACCGGGGCCCGGCAAAGCTGTCGATCCCCCTGAGTACCACTGCAGTATAAATCAGGCCCTGAGAGTATGTCCGGATATGGTTGCATAAGAATTTGAGGTGTGATTCGTATTCACAGTAAATATCAATATTCAGTATGTAATAATATGTAACATCATGCATTCTGTACAACAAACAAAATATAAGGAATGACTGCTAAGAGAATTACTATGCAAACCTTGTGCTAATGTACTGTGCGAGGCTGTGTTAGGCAGTTATTTCTCTCTAAGGTGTGTTCTCTTTGTTTCCATTTTCGTTTCCAATATAGCTTACAATATTTCCTTTGTCTCATGGAAGCCCTGCGGACAAAACAATAAAGCACTCAATGAACAGTTATAGATTTCTTCTATTCTGTCAGAGCAAAGGGACAATAGACTCTACTACATAAGGTTTAAAAAAAAAAAGTGGAAGTAATATATTTTTGTTCAAACCCCACAAGCACTTCACTGGTTACTTGGTTTATTTCTGAATGCATGTAGTATCATTACCTTCTCTGAGGTGATACCAGAGACATATACCAAAGATAACAAGTCATTTTCTCTCCTGCTAGTGGGGCTGTCATCTAGCAGAGCAATCACAGTGTCTTCCACCATCTGCAGTGTGGCGGCTCTTTGCAGTAAAGCTAATAAGTGTGAATGAACCTTTACATGTGAGTGGTCTAGCATGTTATGTAAGTGGTGTTAATGCACTGGCAGACCCATGCTAGGAGATGTGATGCTACAGAAAGGATCCTCTCTCTGGATGTCACTCTGAATAAGTGACATAGCGCAGAGCACACTGACATAACAGGTTTTCTTATACAACTTTTTTGCTTTGAAACTTTATTGCACAACTGAAAATGTTAATAATTATCATTTATTATTTTGTTACAGAAAATGATGGATACAGTATGGATTTAGAAAGGTTAAGTAACTGACTGATGTGATCATTTTAAGGTTTATTTGCTGATATCCTAATAATTTGTCAGATCCATTTAATGGAAATTATAATTATGGTAATAGGTCAAACTTCCTTAGCAAAGATACAAGGACATCTAAGTGTAGAATACATTTCCACTTCCAGTGGATGTCTTTTCTTATAGGCTCAGTGCCAGTGCTCATCGGGACGATTTGTTATTTCCAAGCTAATTGGAACTAAAAATCATGCAGATAGTTCAGAGTGTACCCTCAATTGCGCTCTCCCACAGGTCGGTAATATCTTCTGGTTGGCTGCACTTTAGGCCAATCAGAAGATACCGTCTGCGATGCCATCCTGTTAAATGCAGCATGGCATGGTACATCGTGCCGTCATACCACTGCATTGTGCGTTCTGTACACCACTGTTAAAGATTTTCAATTTAGTTTTAGTCTTAGTCACTTACTAAAAATTATAGTTGGTTTATAGTCACGTTTGGATCTCAGTTTTCATTTCAGTTGCATTTTAGTCGTACCTTTTGTACACAGTTTAATGATACTGTAATGGATTTTGCCGAAGAACATTTTGCTAGAATTCCCCTGAGAAGTTTGCATACTGTACCCTTAACTAAGTGTTTAGTAATCTAGGCTTAGTAGGCTGAGAATATGTTACATACTGAGTCTGACTTACAGTAGTGCTCATATAGATCATATACTCTAATATATGCAATAACGGCCTAATTCAGGTTGGATCGCAGATCACGATCCAAACGCAAAAAATATGAAAAAGATGCGGCCCATCCTGCCATGCGCCCGCATTCCATTTCCCGGGTGAAGACGGAGCGTTGCGGGGGCCACAACGGGGAAACGGTGGGCATAACAGGATTGTGGTGGCCGCGTGACGTCACACGCAGCCGCCATGATTGTAAACATGGTGGTGGGCATCCTGCCTCGGCATGAGGCAACCTTAATTTCTGCTAACAAGCAGAAATTGTGATGCGATTGCAATTTCTGCTTGTTGAAGAGGGAAAGGGGGGGCAGCAACCAGCATGCTGGGCGGACTTGCCCTGCGACCCCCGGCATGCGAACGAAAGGAATGCAAATTCTGATAATTAGCAGAATTTGCAATCCTTACTGAATTAGAACAAACAAACAAACAAATGCAATACACGATCGTATCTCCTTCATAGCCGGTCATATTTACTTTCTGCAAATATCTAGAACACATAATTATTCTTCAAAAATTTAAAACCCTACTACAGCGTTAATTTTGACAAGGATTTGAAATTTAGTATTAGTCGCTTTTTTTTTTTGCTTTGTTTTAGTTAAGATTTGACAGGGACTCTCAGTTTTCATTTGAGTCTAATTTTAGTCCTGAAAAAAACTTTTGTCAAAGAATACTTTTAGTCAAAATTTTCGTAGACAAACTGGTGTATACATGGTGCGATATGTCGGGCCAGCAGATTGACCAGGAACGCATCGTTCTGATGTGTACCAGGCCATAGACATTGAAATCACAAGAACAACAGCGCTATATTGGACGGGACCTCCTCCCAGAGTCGGACTGGCCCACAGGGGAAACCACCGGTGGGCACTACTCCTCCTCTATGGATCAAGTTCAAGACTATCCTAGTGCACTGGATTTATGCATTATACATATGTTACATTTACATTATACTTCACAATAATGTGGTTTATTATATATTTACCAAGGGGCACAGAACCTGTAATGGTTAGTCATACCTCTGTGGTGGCTGGCCACGCCCCTACTGGAACCTGGCTACACCTTTAAGCATGGGCCCCTTCATGCCCCGGTCTGACACTGCCTCCTCCACTTGATGAAATCCAGAGATTCTTGCTGCAAAGGGCTGTTGTAGCCAGGGACAGCCTTGATGCAGTGACAGAGCCACCCACAGAGCTCTGTGGCACCGCTTGCACACCCCTAGTTACAGCCTTGCAGTATATCACTAGTCTGTACATTTAAAATCGGATTTTCTCAAGGTTATTTAATTGCTCTGAAAATTGGTAAGATCACAAGTAAAACCATTTAGGTGTTTACATAGCATTACTTCAAACTTCATGCAATACATTTATTTGAAAATACAAAAACTAGAGATGAGCGGGTTCGGTTTCTCTGAATCCGAACCCGCCAGAACTTCATGTTTTTTTTCACGGGTCCGAGCGACTCGGATCTTCCCGCCTTGCTCGGTTAACCCGAGCGCGCCCGAACGTCATCATGACGCTGTCGGATTCTCGCGAGGCTCGGATTCTATCGCGAGACTCGGATTCTATATAAGGAGCCGCGCGTCGCCGCCATTTTCACACGTGCATTGAGATTGATAGGGAGAGGACGTGGCTGGCGTCCTCTCCGTTTAGACACTTGATTTACTAATTTTGGGGAGCATTAGGAGTACTCAGTAGTGTACAGTGCAGAGTTTTGCTGATAGTGACCAGTGACCACCACTTTTATTTATAATCCGTTCTCTGCCTGAAAAAAGCGATACACAGCACACAGTGACTCAGTCACATACATACCATATCTGTGTGCACTGCTCAGGCTCAGGCCAGTGTGCTGCATCATCTATATATATTATATATCTGTCTGACTGCTCAGCTCACACAGCTTATAATTGTGGGGGAGACTGGGGAGCACTACTGCAGTGCCAGTTATAGGTTATAGCAGGAGCCAGGAGTACATAATATTATATTAAAATTAAACAGTGCACACTTTTGCTGCAGGAGTGCCACTGCCAGTGTGACTAGTGACCAGTGACCTGACCACCAGTATATAATATTAGTAGTATACTATCTCTTTATCAACCAGTCTATATTAGCAGCAGACACAGTACAGTGCGGTAGTTCACGGCTGTGGCTACCTCTGTGTCGGCACTCGGCAGCCCGTCCATAATTGTATATACCAGTGACCTAACCGTGGTTTTTTTTTCTTTCTTTATACATACATACTAGTTACGAGTATACTATCTCTTTATCAACCAGTCTATATATTAGCAGCAGACACAGTACAGTGCGGTAGTTCACGGCTGTGGCTACCTCTGTGTCGGCACTCGGCAGCCCGTCCATAATTGTATATACCAGTGACCTAACCGTGGTTTTTTTTTCTTTCTTTATACATACATACTAGTTACGAGTATACTATCTCTTTATCAACCAGTCTATATATTAGCAGCAGACACAGTACAGTGCGGTAGTTCACGGCTGTGGCTACCTCTGTGTCGGCACTCGGCAGCCCGTCCATAATTGTATATACCAGTGACCTAACCGTGGTTTTTTTTTCTTTCTTTATACATACATACTAGTTACGAGTATACTATCTCTTTATCAACCAGTCTATATATTAGCAGCAGACACAGTACAGTGCGGTAGTTCACGGCTGTGGCTACCTCTGTGTCGGCACTCGGCAGCCCGTCCATAATTGTATATACCACCTAACCGTGGTTTTTTTTTCTTTCTTTATACATACATACTAGTTACGAGTATACTATCTCTTTATCAACCAGTCTATATATTAGCAGCAGACACAGTACAGTGCGGTAGTTCACGGCTGTGGCTACCTCTGTGTCGGCACTCGGCAGCCCGTCCATAATTGTATATACCAGTGACCTAACCGTGGTTTTTTTTTCTTTCTTTATACATACATACTAGTTACGAGTATACTATCTCTTTATCAACCAGTCTATATATTAGCAGCAGACACAGTACAGTGCGGTAGTTCACGGCTGTGGCTACCTCTGTGTCGGCACTCGGCAGCCCGTCCATAATTGTATATACCAGTGACCTAACCGTGGTTTTTTTTTCTTTCTTTATACATACATACTAGTTACGAGTATACTATCTCTTTATCAACCAGTCTATATATTAGCAGCAGACACAGTACAGTGCGGTAGTTCACGGCTGTGGCTACCTCTGTGTCGGCACTCGGCAGCCCGTCCATAATTGTATATACCACCTAACCGTGTTTTTTTTTTTCTTTCTTTATACATACATACTAGTTACGAGTATACTATCTCTTTATCAACCAGTCTATATATTAGCAGCAGACACAGTACAGTGCGGTAGTTCACGGCTGTGGCTACCTCTGTGTCGGCACTCGGCAGCCCGTCCATAATTGTATATACCACCTAACCGTGGTTTTTTTTTCTTTCTTTATACATACATACTAGTTACGAGTATACTATCTCTTTATCAACCAGTCTATATATTAGCAGCAGACACAGTACAGTGCGGTAGTTCACGGCTGTGGCTACCTCTGTGTCGGCACTCGGCAGCCCGTCCATAATTGTATACTAGTATCCAATCCATCCATCTCCATTGTTTACCTGAGGTGCCTTTTAGTTGTGCCTAT
Organism: Pseudophryne corroboree; assembly: GCF_028390025.1. Classification (NCBI taxonomy): domain Eukaryota; kingdom Metazoa; phylum Chordata; class Amphibia; order Anura; family Myobatrachidae; genus Pseudophryne; species Pseudophryne corroboree. The sequence goes on along the minus strand of NC_086444.1, from coordinate 935,285,468 downwards.
TAAAATATGGAGAACAAAAATGTTGAGGTTCCAAAATTAGGGAAAGATCAAGATCCACTTCCACCTCGTGCTGAAGCTGCTGCCACTAGTCATGGCCGAGACGATGAAATGCCAGCAACGTCGTCTGCCAAGGCCGATGCCCAATGGCATAGTACAGAGCATGTCAAAACCAAAACACCAAATATCAGTAAAAAAAGGACTCCAAAACCTAAAATAAAATTGTCGGAGGAGAAGCGTAAACTTGCCAATATGCCATTTACCACACGGAGTGGCAAGGAACGGCTGAGGCCCTGGCCTATGTTCATGGCTAGTGGTTCAGCTTCACATGAGGATGGAAGCACTCAGCCTCTCGCTAGAAAACTGAAAAGACTCAAGCTGGCAAAAGCACCGCAAAGAACTGTGCGTTCTTTGAAATCCCAAATCCACAAGGAGAGTCCAATTGTGTCGGTTGCGATGCCTGACCTTCCCAACACTGGACGTGAAGAGCATGCGCCTTCCACCATTTGCACGCCCCCTGCAAGTGCTGGAAGGAGCACCCGCAGTCCAGTTCCTGATAGTCAGATTGAAGATGTCAGTGTTGAAGTACACCAGGATGAGGAGGATATGGGTGTTGCTGGCGCTGGGGAGGAAATTGACCAGGAGGATTCTGATGGTGAGGTGGTTTGTTTAAGTCAGGCACCCGGGGAGACACCTGTTGTCCGTGGGAGGAATATGGCCGTTGACATGCCAGGTGAAAATACCAAAAAAATCAGCTCTTCGGTGTGGAGGTATTTCACCAGAAATGCGGACAACAGGTGTCAAGCCGTGTGTTCCCTTTGTCAAGCTGTAATAAGTAGGGGTAAGGACGTTAACCACCTCGGAACATCCTCCCTTATACGTCACCTGCAGCGCATTCATAATAAGTCAGTGACAAGTTCAAAAACTTTGGGTGACAGCGGAAGCAGTCCACTGACCAGTAAATCCCTTCCTCTTGTAACCAAGCTCACGCAAACCACCCCACCAACTCCCTCAGTGTCAATTTCCTCCTTCCCCAGGAATGCCAATAGTCCTGCAGGCCATGTCACTGGCAAGTCTGACGAGTCCTCTCCTGCCTGGGATTCCTCCGATGCATCCTTGCGTGTAACGCCTACTGCTGCTGGCGCTGCTGTTGTTGCCGCTGGGAGTCGATGGTCATCCCAGAGGGGAAGTCGTAAGCCCACTTGTACTACTTCCAGTAAGCAATTGACTGTTCAACAGTCCTTTGCGAGGAAGATGAAATATCACAGCAGTCATCCTACTGCAAAGCGGATAACTGAGTCCTTGACAACTATGTTGGTGTTAGACGTGCGTCCGGTATCCGCCGTTAGTTCACAGGGAACTAGACAATTTATTGAGGCAGTGTGCCCCCGTTACCAAATACCATCTAGGTTCCACTTCTCTAGGCAGGCGATACCGAGAATGTACACGGACGTCAGAAAAAGACTCACCAGTCTCCTAAAAAATGCAGTTGTACCCAATGTCCACTTAACCACGGACATGTGGACAAGTGGAGCAGGGCAGGGTCAGGACTATATGACTGTGACAGCCCACTGGGTAGATGTATGGACTCCCGCCGCAAGAACAGCAGCGGCGGCACCAGTAGCAGCATCTCGCAAACGCCAACTCTTTCCTAGGCAGGCTACGCTTTGTATCACCGCTTTCCAGAATACGCACACAGCTGAAAACCTCTTACGGCAACTGAGGAAGATCATCGCGGAATGGCTTACCCCAATTGGACTCTCCTGTGGATTTGTGGCATCGGACAACGCCAGCAATATTGTGTGTGCATTAAATATGGGCAAATTCCAGCACGTCCCATGTTTTGCACATACCTTGAATTTGGTGGTGCAGAATTTTTTAAAAAACGACAGGGGCGTGCAAGAGATGCTGTCGGTGGCCAGAAAAATTGCGGGACACTTTCGGCGTACAGGCACCACGTACAGAAGACTGGAGCACCACCAAAAACTACTGAACCTGCCCTGCCATCATCTGAAGCAAGAAGTGGTAACGAGGTGGAATTCAACCCTCTATATGCTTCAGAGGTTGGAGGAGCAGCAAAAGGCCATTCAAGCCTATACAATTGAGCACGATATAGGAGATGGAATGCACCTGTCTCAAGTGCAGTGGAGAATGATTTCAACGTTGTGCAAGGTTCTGATGCCCTTTGAACTTGCCACACGTGAAGTCAGTTCAGACACTGCCAGCCTGAGTCAGGTCATTCCCCTCATCAGGCTTTTGCAGAAGAAGCTGGAGGCATTGAAGAAGGAGCTAAAAGGGAGCGATTCCGCTAGGCATGTGGGCTTGTGGATGCAGCCCTTAATTCGCTTAACAAGGATTCACGGGTGGTCAATCTGTTGAAATCAGAGCACTACATTTTGGCCACCGTGCTCGATCCTAGATTTAAAGCCTACCTTGGATCTCTCTTTCCGGCAGACACAGGTCTGCTGGGGTTGAAAGACCTGCTGGTGACAAAATTGTCAAGTCAAGCGGAACGCGACCTGTCAACATCTCCTCCTTCACATTCTCCCGCAACTGGGGGTGCGAGGAAAAGGCTCAGAATTCCGAGCCCACCCGCTGGCGGTGATGCAGGGCAGTCTGGAGCGACTGCTGATGCTGACATCTGGTCCGGACTGAAGGACCTGACAACGATTACGGACATGTCGTCTACTGTCACTGCATATGATTCTCTCAACATTGATAGAATGGTGGAGGATTATATGAGTGACCGCATCCAAGTAGGCACGTCACACAGTCCGTACTTATACTGGCAGGAAAAAGAGGCAATTTGGAGGCCCTTGCACAAACTGGCTTTATTCTACCTAAGTTGCCCTCCCACAAGTGTGTACTCCGAAAGAGTGTTTAGTGCCGCCGCTCACCTTGTCAGCAATCGGCGTACGAGGTTACATCCAGAAAATGTGGAGAAGATGATGTTCATTAAAATGAATTATAATCAATTCCTCCGCGGAGACATTGACCAGCAGCAATTGCCTCCACAAAGTACACAGGGAGCTGAGATGGTGGATTCCAGTGGGGACGAATTGATAATCTGTGAGGAGGGGGATGTACACGGTGATATATCGGAGGGTGAAGATGAGGTGGACATCTTGCCTCTGTAGAGCCAGTTTGTGCAAGGAGAGATTAATTGCTTCTTTTTTGGGGGGGGTCCAAACCAACCCGTCATATCAGTCACAGTCGTGTGGCAGACCCTGTCACTGAAATGATGGGTTGGTTAAAGTGTGCATGTCCTGTTTTGTTTATACAACATAAGGGTGGGTGGGAGGGCCCAAGGACAATTCCATCTTGCACCTCTTTTTTCTTTTCTTTTTCTTTGCATCATGTGCTGATTGGGGAGGGTTTTTTGGAAGGGCCATCCTGCGTGACACTGCAGTGCCACTCCTAGATGGGCCCGGTGTTTGTGTCGGCCACTAGGGTCGCTAATCTTACTCACACAGCTACCTCATTGCGCCTCTTTTTTTCTTTGCGTCATGTGCTGTTTGGGGAGGGTTTTTTGGAAGGGACATCCTGCGTGACACTGCAGTGCCACTCCTAGATGTGCCCGGTGTTTGTGTCGGCCACTAGGGTCGCTAATCTTACTCACACAGCTACCTCATTGCGCCTCTTTTTTTCTTTGCGTCATGTGCTGTTTGGGGAGGGTTTTTTGGAAGGGACATCCTGCGTGACACTGCAGTGCCACTCCTAGATGGGCCCGGTGTTTGTGTCGGCCACTAGGGTCGCTAATCTTACTCACACAGCTACCTCATTGCGCCTCTTTTTTTCTTTGCGTCATGTGCTGTTTGGGGAGGGTTTTTTGGAAGGGACATCCTGCGTGACACTGCAGTGCCACTCCTAGATGGGCCCGGTGTTTGTGTCGGCCACTAGGGTCGCTAATCTTACTCACACAGTCAGCTACCTCATTGCGCCTCTTTTTTTCTTTGCGTCATGTGCTGTTTGGGGAGGGTTTTTTGGAAGGGCCATCCTGCGTGACACTGCAGTGCCACTCCTAGATGGGCCCGGTGTTTGTGTCGGCCACTAGGGTCGCTAATCTTACTCACACAGCTACCTCATTGCGCCTCTTTTTTTCTTTGCGTCATGTGCTGTTTGGGGAGGGTTTTTTGGAAGGGACATCCTGCGTGACACTGCAGTGCCACTCCTAGATGGGCCCGGTGTTTGTGTCGGCCACTAGGGTCGCTAATCTTACTCACACAGCTACCTCATTGCGCCTCTTTATTTCTTTGCGTCATGTGCTGTTTGGGGAGGGTTTTTTGGAAGGGACATCCTGCGTGACACTGCAGTGCCACTCCTAGATGGGCCCGGTGTTTGTGTCGGCCACTAGGGTCGCTTATCTTACTCACACAGCGACCTCGGTGCAAATTTTAGGACTAAAAATAATATTGTGAGGTGTGAGGTATTCAGAATAGACTGAAAATGAGTGTAAATTATGGTTTTTGAGGTTAATAATACTTTGGGATCAAAATGACCCCCAAATTCTATGATTTAAGCTGTTTTTTAGTGTTTTTGGAAAAAAACACCCGAATCCAAAACACACCCGAATCCGACAAAAATAATTCGGTGAGGTTTTGCCAAAACGCGTTCGAACCCAAAACACGGCCGCGGAACCGAACCCAAAACCAAAACACAAAACCCGAAAAATTTCAGGCGCCCATCTCTAACAAAAACCCCATCTGAAGAAAGTGCTGCTGGCTGGGGCCTCAGTTTGGGTTTCCCCTTATTTTATCAGTATTACCAAACCCACCGAATGTCAAGTGCTGGGTAGACCACTAAAATAAATTGACCAGGGAAAATAATGAATTGCCATTTTTACCCTGGCTCCACACATCTGGGGTGAAATTTAATAGCCTGCGAGTTGCAGACTGTGCATCAGTGGTGTAACAATACATTCCCCCCCCCCCTCCAAAAAAAAGATTCTGGTATTTCTCCCCCCCCCCCCCTCATGGCTTTTAGGTAAAACAAACAGGGGCCAGTATTTACTAAAAATCCGAGTTTGGCCGATTTGTGTTTTTTTTTCTAAGTCCCAATCCGGGAATTCACTAAGCACCAATCTCGGCAGTGTCTGGTCTATTCATAATGGTTTGAATGACAACGTTCCGAAATACGAATGAATAGACCATCGGTCAAACGCGGCTGTTATTTCATAGAATACGGGCATTCACTATTCATTCGTATTTGGGTGTTAGTTTCTGAGTGCTCAAGTGCGGGTCTGTTTTTTTTCGATTCGTTAAAAAAAGCAGCAAAAAAATAGACCTGCTTTTTCCAGTCCAGTTTGGATAACCATGCACGGATCAGTGAGATCTGTGCATGGTTATCTATGGGAAAGGGTCTGTTTAGTGTAAAATCGGAAAAAAAATTGCGTGGGGTCCCCCCTCCTAAGCATAACCAGCCTCGGGCTCTTTGAGCCGGTCCTGGTTGAAAAAATATGGGGGAAAATATGACAGGGGTTCCCCCATATTTAATCAACCAGCACCGGGCTCTGCGCCTGGTCCTGGTTCCAAAAATACGGGGGACAAAAAGCGTAGGGGTCCCCCGTATTTTTGAAACCAGCACCGGGCTCCACTAGCTGGGGATATAATGCCACAGCCGGGGGACACTTTGATATCGGTCCCTGCGGCCGTGCCATTAAAACCCCAACTAGTCACCCCTGGCCGGGGTACCCTGGAGGAGTGGGGACCCCTTCAATCAAGGGGTCCCCCCCTCCAGCCACCCAAGGGCCAGGGGTGAAGCCCGAGGCTGTCCCCCCCATCCAAGGGCAGCGGATGGGGGGCTGATAGCCTTGTTTACAAAATGTGATTATTGTTTTTAGTAGCAGTACTACAAGTCCCAGCAAGCCTCCCCCGCAAGCTGGTACTTGGAGAACCACAAGTACCAGCATGCGGTGGAAAACCGGGCCCGCTGGTACCTGTAGTACTACTACTAAAAAAATACCCCAATAAAAACAGGACACACACACCGTGAAAGTACAACTTTATTACATACATGCACACCAACATACACACATACTTACCTATGTTCCCACGATTCTCGGTTCTCTTCTCCATGTAGAATCCTAGGGGTACCTGTGTAAAAAATTATACTCACATAATCCAGGATACCTTCTGTTCTTTGTATAATCCACGTACTTGGCAAAATAATAAAACGGAAACCCGACCACGCACTGAAAGGGGCCCCATGCGCTCCATTGTAGCCAATGGTGGGAACTTTGCGGTCAGCGGTTGACCGAAAGTAACCTCACCGCTGACCGCAAAGTTCCCACTATTGGCACCATTGTGCCGTGTGCTGCCTGACAGACACTACAGGAGCACACAGCCAATCAGGAGAGTGCCACGACGTGGCGCTCCCTGATTGGCTGAAGGGACCCTCTTTGACACGAGTCAGGGGGGGGCCTGGCAGTCGGGGAAAGGGGTCCCATGTGTAAACATGGGGCCCCTTTCAGTGCGTGGTTCCAGTAGGGGCGTGGCCAGCCACCACAGAGGTATGACTAACCATTACAGGTTCTGTGCCCCTTGGTAAATATATAATAAACCACATTATTGTGAAGTATAATGTAAATGTAACAGGTACCCCTAGGATTCTACATGGAGAAGAGGACCGAGAATCGTGGGAACATAGGTAAGTATGTGTGTATGTTGGTGTGCATGTATGTAATAAAGTTGTACTTTCACGGTGTGTGTGTCCTGTTTTTATTGGGGTATTTTTTTAGTAGTAGTACTACAGGTACCAGCGGGCCCGGTTTTCCACCGCATGCTGGTACTTGTGGTTCTCCAAGTACCAGCTTGCGGGGGAGGCTTGCTGGGACTTGTAGTACTGCTACTAAAAACAATAATCACATTTTGTAAACAAGGCTATCAGCCCCCCATCCGCCGCCCTTGGATGGGGGGGACAGCCTCGGGCTTCACCCCTGGCCCTTGGGTGGCTGGAGGGGGGGACCCCTTGATTGAAGGGGTCCCCACTCCTCCAGGGTACCCCGGCCAGGGGTGACTAGTTGTGGTTTTAATGGCACGGCCGCAGTGACCGATATCAAAGTGTCCCCCGGCTGTGGCATTATCTCCCCAGCTAGTGGAGCCCGGTGCTGGTTTCAAAAATACGGGGGACCCCTACGCTTTTTGTCCCCCGTATTTTTGGAACCAGGACCAGGCGCAGAGCCCGGTGCTGGTTGATTAAATATGGGGGAACCCCTGTCATTTTTCCCCCCATATTTTTTCAACCAGGACCGGCTCAAAGAGCCCGAGGCTGGTTATGCTTAGGAGGGGGGACCCCACGCAATTTATTATAACTTTTTTAAGACTTTAATGAACTTTTTTAAGGTACACAATGAAGCCCTGCACGGATCTCACAGATCCGGCCGGGATTCCTTGTGTTTTGTCAGGCAGTGTTTTACTCATCACTCCCGTAAAACACTGCCTGATATTACCAATCACATCGACATCGGAAAAAATAAGAATTTACTTACCGATAATTCTATTTCTCATAGTCCGTAGTGGATGCTGGGGACTCCGAAAGGACCATGGGGAATAGCGGCTCCGCAGGAGACTGGGCACAAAAGTAAAAAGCTTTAGGACTACCTGGTGTGCACTGGCTCCTCCTCCTATGACCCTCCTCCAAGCCTCAGTTAGGATACTGTGCCCGGACGAGCGTACACAATAAGGAAGGATCTTGAATCCCGGATAAGACTCTTACCAGCCACACCAATCACACCGTACAACTTGTGATCTGAACCCAGTTAACAGCATGATAACAGAAGGAGCCTCTGAAAAGATGGCTCACAACAACTAAAAAACCCGATTTTTGTAACAATAACTATGTACAAGTAATGCAGACAATCCGCACTTGGGATGGGCGCCCAGCATCCACTACGGACTATGAGAAATAGAATTATCGGTAAGTAAATTCTTATTTTCTCTAACGTCCTAGTGGATGCTGGGGACTCCGAAAGGACCATGGGGATTATACCAAAGCTCCCAAACGGGCGGGAGAGTGCGGATGACTCTGCAGCACCGAATGAGAGAACTCCAGGTCCTCTTCAGCCAGGGTATCAAATTTGTAGAATTTAGCAAACGTGTTTGCCCCTGACCAAGTAGCAGCTCGGCAAAGTTGTAAAGCCGAGACCCCTCAGGCAGCCGCCCAAGATGAGCCCACTTTCCGTGTGGAATGGGCTTTTACAGATTTTGGCTGTGGCAGGCCTGCCACAGAATGTGCAAGCTGAATTGTACTACAAATCCAACGAGCAATCGTCTGCTTAGAAGCAGGAGCACCCAGCTTGTTGGGTGCATACAGGATAAACAGCGAGTCAGATTTTCTGACTCCAGCCGTCCTGGAAACATATATTTTCAGGGCCCTGACTACGTCCAGCAACTTGGAATCCTCCAAGTCCCTAGTAGCCGCAGGCACCACAATAGGCTGGTTTAAGTGAAATGCTGAAACCACCTTAGGGAGAAATTGAGGACGAGTCCTCAATTCTGCCCTATCCGTATGAAAAATTAGGTAAGGGCTTTTATAGGATAAAGCCGCCAATTCTGAAACACGCCTGGCTGAAGCCAGGGCTAACAGCATTACCACTTTCCATGTGAGATATTTTAAGTCCACAGTGGTGAGTGGTTCAAACCAATGTGATTTTAGGAATCCCAAAACTACATTGAGATTCCAAGGTGCCACTGGAGGCACAAAAGGAGGCTGTATATGCAGTACTCCCTTGACAAACGTCTGAACTTCAGGAACAGAAGCTAGTTCTTTTTGGAAGAATATTGACAGGGCCGAAATTTGAACCTTAATGGACCCTAATTTTAGGCCCATAGACAGTCCTGTTTGCAGGAAATGCAGGAATCGACCCAGTTGAAATTCCTCTGTAGGGGCCTTCCTGGCCTCGCACCACGCAACATATTTTCGCCAAATACGGTGATAATGTTGTACGGTCACATCCTTCCTGGCTTTGATCAGGGTAGGGATGACTTCATCCGGAATGCCTTTTTCCTTCAGGATCCGGCGTTCAACCACCATGCCGTCAAACGCAGCCGCGGTAAGTCTTGGAACAGACATGGTCCCTGCTGGAGCAGGTCCTTTCTTAGAGGTAGAGGCCACGGGTCTTCCGTGAGCATCTCTTGAATTTCCGGGTACCAAGTCCTTCTTGGCCAATCCGGAGCCACGAGTATAGTCTTTACTCCTCTCCTTCTTATGATTCTCAGTACTTTTGGTATGAGAGGAAGAGGAGGGAACACATACACTGACTGGTACACCCACAGTGTTACCAGAGCGTCCACAGCTATTGCCTGAGGGTCCCTTGACCTGGCGCAATATCTGTCCAGTTTTTTGTTGAGGCGGGACGCCATCATATCCACCTTTGGTTTTTCCCAACGGTTCACAATCATGTGGAAGACTTCTGGGTGAAGTCCCCACTCCCCCGGGTGAAGATCGTGTCTGCTGAGGAAGTCTGCTTCCCAGTTGTCCACTCCCGGAATGAACACTGCTGACAGTGCTATCACATGATTTTCCGCCCAGCGAAGAATCCTTGCCACTTCCGTCATTGCCCTCCTGCGTCTTGTGCCGCCCTGTCTGTTTACGTGGGCGACTGCCGTGATGTTGTCCGACTGGATCAACACCGGCTGACCCTGAAGCAGAGGTCTTGCCTGACTTAGGGCATTGTAAATGGCCCTGAGTTCCAGGATATTTATGTGAAGTGACGTTTCCATGCTTGACCACAAGCCCTGGAAATTTCTTCCCTGTGTGACTGCTCCCCAGCCCCTTAGGCTGGCATCCGTGGTCACCAGGACCCAATCCTGAATGCCGAATCTGCGGCCCTCTAGGAGATGAGCACTCTGTAACCACCACAGGAGAGACACCCTTGTCCTTGGAGACAGAGTTATCCGCTGATGCATTTGAAGATGCGATCCGGACCATTTGTCCAGCAGATCCCACTGAAAAGTTCTTGCGTGGAATCTGCCGAATGGAATCGCTTCGTAAGAAGCCACCATCTTTCCCAGGACCCTTGTGCATTGATGTACTGACACTTGGCCTGGTCTTAGGAGGTTCCTGACTAGGTCGGATAACTCCCTGGCTTTCTCTTCCGGGAGAAACACCTTTTTCTGTACTGTGTCCAGAATCATTCCTAGGAACAGCAGACGTGTCGTCGGAATCAGCTGCGATTTTGGAATATTTAGAATCCATCCGTGCTGTCGTAGTACTACTTGAGATAGTGCTACTCCGACCTCTAACTGTTCTCTGGACCTTGCCCTTATCAGGAGATCGTCCAAGTAAGGGATAATTAAGACGCCTTTTCTTCGAAGAAGAATCATCATTTCGGCCATTACCTTGGTAAAGACCCGGGGTGCCGTGGACAATCCAAACGGCAGCGTCTGAAACTGATAGTGACAGTTCTGTACCACAAACCTGAGGTACCCTTGGTGAGAAGGGCAAATTGGGACATGGAGGTAAGCATCCTTGATGTCCAGAGACACCATATAGTCCCCTTCTTCCAGGTTCGCTATCACTGCTCTGAGTGACTCCATCTTGAACTTGAACCTTTTTATGTAAGTGTTCAAGGATTTCAGATTTAAAATGGGTCTCACCGAGCCGTCCGGCTTCGGTACCACAAACAGCGTGGAATAATACCCCTTTCCCTGTTGTAGGAGGGGTACCTTGATTATCACTTGCTGGGAATACAGCTTGTGAATGGCTTCCAATACCGCCTCCCTGTCGGGGGGAGACGTTGGTAAAGTAGACTTCAGGAACCGGCGAGGGGGAGACGTCTCGAATTCCAATTTGTACCCCTGAGATACTACCTGCAGGATCCAGGGGTCCACTTGCGAGTGAGCCCACTGCGCGCTGAAATTCTTGAGACGGGCCCCCACCGTGCCTGAGTCCGCTTGTAAGGCCCCAGCGTCATGCTGAGGACTTGGCAGAAGCGGGGGAGGGCTTCTGTTCGTGGGAAGAGGCTGTCTGCTGCAGTCTTTTTCCCCTTCCTCTGCCCCGGGGCAGATATGAGTGGCCTTTTGCCCGCTTGCCCTTATGGGGACGAAAGGACTGAGCCTGAAAAGACGGTATCTTTTTCTGCTGTGAGGTGACTTGGGGTAAAAAGGTGGATTTCCCAGCCGTTGCCGTGGCCACCAGGTCCGATAGACCGCCCCCAAATAACTCCTCCCCTTTATACGGCAATACTTCCATATGCCGTTTGGAATCCGCATCACCTGACCACTGTCGCGTTCATAACCCTCTTCTGGCAGAAATGGACATCGCACTTACTCTTGATGCCAGAGTGCAAATATCCCTCTGTGCATCACGCATATATAGAAATGCATCTTTTAAATGCTCTATAGTCAATAATATATTGTCCCTGTCCAGGGTATCAATATTTTCAGTCAGGGAATCCGACCAAGCCACCCCAGCACTGCACATCCAGGCTGAGGCGATTGCTGGTCGCAGTATAATACCAGTATGTGTGTATATACTTTTTAGGATATTTTCCAGCTTCCTATCAGCTGTTTCCTTGAGGGCGGCCGTATCAGGAGACGGTAACGCCACTTGTTTTGATAAGCGTGTGAGCGCCTTATCCACTCTAGGGGGTGTTTCCCAACGCGCCCTAACCTCTGGCGGGAAAGGGTATAATGCCAATATTTTTTTAGAAATTAGCAGTTTTTTATCGGGGGAAACCCACGCTTCATCACACACTTCATTTAATTCATCTGATTCAGGAAAAACTACGGGTAGTTTTTTCACACCCCACATAATACCCTTTTTTGTGGTACTTGTAGTATCAGAAATGTTCAAAACCTCCTTCATTGCCGTGATCATGTAACGTGTGGCCCTACTGGAAAATACGTTTGTTTCCTCACCGTCGACACTGGAGTCAGTGTCCGTGTCAGTGTCTGTATCGACCTGTGGTAACGGGCGTTTTATAGCCCCTGACGGTGTTTGAGACGCCTGTACAGGTATTAACTGATTTGCCGGCTGTCTCATGTCGTCAACAGTCTTTTGTAAAGTGCCGACACTATCACGTAATTCTTTCCATAAGACCATCCAGTCAGGTGTCGACTCCCTAGGGGGTGACATCACTAACACAGGCAATTGCTCCGCCTCCACACCATTTTCCTCCTCATACATGTCGACACAGCATACCGACACACAGCACACACACAGGGAATGCTCTGATAGAGGACAGGACCCCACTAGCCCTTTGGGGAGACAGAGGGAGAGTTTTCCAGCACACACCAGAGCGCTATATATATACAGGGATAACCTAATATAAGTGTTTTTCCCTAATATAGCTGCTGTATATATTAATATGCCAATTTAGTGCCCCCCCTCTCTTGTTTTACCCTGTTTCTGTAGTGCAGGACTGCAGGGGAGAGTCAGGGAGCCTTCCTCCAACGGAGCTGTGAGGAAAAAATGGCGCCAGTGTGCTGAGGAGATAGGCTCCGCCCCCTTCTCGGCGGCCTTTCTCCCGCTTTTTAATGGAAAAATTGGCAGGGGTTAAATGCATCCATATAGCCCAGGAGCTATGTGTGATGTATTTTTTGCCAAAAAAAGTTTTTTTATTGCGTCTCAGGGCGCCCCCCCCAGCGCCCTGCACACTCAGTGACCGGAGTGTGAAGTGTGCTGAGAGCAATGGCGCACAGCTGCGGTGCTGTGCGCTACCTTATTGAAGACAGGACGTCTTCTGCCGCCGATTTTCCGGACCTCTTCACTCTTCTGGCTCTGTAAGGGGGCCGGCGGCGCGGCTCCGGGACCCATCCATGGCTGGGCCTGTGATCGTCCCTCTGGAGCTAATGTCCAGTAGCCTAAGAAGCCCAATCCACTCTGCACGCAGGTGAGTTCGCTTCTTCTCCCCTTAGTCCCTCGGTGCAGTGAGCCTGTTGCCAGCAGGTCTCACTGAAAATAAAAAACCTACTTTAAACTTTTACACTAAGCAGCTCAGGAGAGCCCCTTAGCCTGCACCCGTCTCGTTCGGGCACAAAAATCTAACTGAGGCTTGGAGGAGGGTCATAGGGGGAGGAGCCAGTGCACACCAGGTAGTCCTAAAGCTTTTTACTTTTGTGCCCAGTCTCCTGCGGAGCCGCTATTCCCCATGGTCCTTTCGGAGTCCCCAGCATCCACTAGGACGTTAGAGAAAACGAACGTGCAAAACTCGGCAGCTTAGTGAATGACCGTATCAGGATTCAAAAAGTTGCAGTAAAATGCACCCGATACCATTCGAGATCAAACACCCTTCAAAACGGCAAAAACACGAATATTAGTTAATAAACCCCAGGGCCTTTTCTAGGCAACTTGTCTCCGAGTGTGAACAGTTAAAAATGCGCCCCCACCCCAAAGACATTTTGAAATTAAAGAATTTGCGAGCAACTACGCCATGCAACTAGGGAGTGTGGTCTCACTGCAAGGGTGTGGCCTTACTGCAAGGGACGTGGCCATGTAGGAAAATACTACCTTATACCCCAGTTTTACAATCTGCACGCCCAGACATTGGCCTCCAGAGGAAAAAAAAACAACCTGATTTATGCCCCTTAAAGTATTTGTAATTTTTCCTCTTTATAGTAATGTCACTTACACATTATGCCAGATACCATAATGGCCATTTACACATTATGCCTGTTAAATCCTAATTTAACCATTTGTTATTCTTGTTGCAACTAAGTAAAAGATTGAATTAAAGTCAGATCTATAAAACAATTCATTATTTATTTAAAAGACTGCACCCATATACAGGCTGAGAGGCAACATCCTCTCAGCCCGGGTCAAAGACATCAACAGAGAAAACATGGCGATTCATTTAGTTTTATAATACATGGTTACAGCCAATTCTTATAATACTCACACTGATTTCATGCATCTAGGAGTACAATGTTATGTTCATATTAGGACAGGGTACCAGCTAGAAGCTGGTTAGCCTTATTTGATGCTAATTCCAATTCTATTACACACAATGAGTCTGCTAACCTCTGTTAAAGGTACAAGTATTGATAAGTGAACTAATGTCTGTATAAAGGTCATCTATCTAACAAATAGGATGGAGGGTTAGGGTATATTATATGATAGGTATATCTGTATACCTATGAAATATGCGAGTATATTGTATTACTAAAATAAATTATATTATGCACTTAGATATTTAACATGCCACACACAGTAATGCCCATTACACAATATGCCACACATCGTAATTCCTATTACACAATATGGCACACAAGTTAATGTCCATTATAAATTATGCCACACACAGTTATGCCCCTGACACCATTTTATGCCCTACACACAATAATGCCCCTTAAAAATGATGCCCCACGGTAAGGCTTCTCATTACTTTTAAATTACCTGCTCTTTGTCAGGGGTCTCATGCTCATTGTCACGGGTTTCATGCTCTGGTTTCCATTCTCGTTGCAGGGGTTTCATGTTCTGGGTTCCATGCACGTTGTCATGGGTTTCATTCTCTGGGCTTCATGCTGATTGCCAGGGGTTACATGCTCATTGGCAGGGGTTTCATGCTTGTTGCCAGGGGATTCGTGCTTGTTGTCAGGGGTTTCATGGCAGAAGATGCAGCTTTCTACATCTTCTGCTGCGGCACAAGCATTCCCGGCCATCTTCAGTTACCTGCAACAAAATATTGGTTGTAACTTTTGAACCATAACTGCTATTTTAAATTGGTTTGCAGCAATAAACTTTTAAGCAAATTCTGATGTTGTTTGACATGTTACACAACCCTCTTTCCAGTTGAAAAAACTGGATTCACAGGAGCCTGGGGGCGGGTTTAGGAGAGTGAAGCCTAATGCAGAGTCCCTGGATCTACACAGACACTGCCACTGTTTATATGTTCTTAGCTCCCCCATCTCCTCCTTCACGCACTATATAGTTGGCGCTTAATTATCAATTATTGTGGTAGAAGTGACACTGGTACATTGTCATTACAGTGATAATCCTGCACAGACACAAACATTACTATGACAGAGAGCAAATAGTAAATGAAAACCACTTGCAGGAGGCCACAAGGGGGCACTGGCTCAAGCACCAAGTAGGAAATTCACACCTGAAAGGACGTACACACCTAGAGATGTGTGCTGGGGTTCACTACGGCTGGCCGGCGGTCGGGCTCCCGGCGACCAGCATCCCGGCGCTGGGAGCCCGACCGCCGGCTTACCGACAGCTTGGCGAGCGCAAATGAGCCCCTTGCGGGCTCGCTGCGCTCGCCACGCTACGGGCACGGTGGCGCGCTACGCGCGCCACACTATTTTATTCTCCCTCTATGGGGGTCGTGGACCCCCACGAGGGAAAATAATTGTCGGTATGCCGGCTGTCGGGCTCCCGGCGCCAGTATACTGAGCGCCGGGAGCCCGACCGCCGGCAAACAGAAGACCACCCGTGTGCTGAGTGGAGGGGGGCCGCACACTTCACACAGCAGTGAAGTGAGAGACCTGACTAGATTGTGCCTGCATACAGGCCAATCTAGTACCGGTGATAGCGACGTGTTGGGCCGCGCATCGCTATCGCTATGGTCATACACACGGAGAGATACATGCTTAATTTCTATGCAATCTAGTCAGATTGCTTAGAAATTAAACACGAATCTCTCCGTATGTACCCCCGTTAACAGTACTAGATTGCTTAATATTCTGTAAAGAGCAGTGTATGTGCATGCTTGTGTGCTGGGGAGGGAGGGATGGTATGTGGGTTGGGAGAAAAACATGGATATGGGATATCAGATTGATAAGCCCAAAGTACAGATCATATCAAATCAGAGTCAGAATCAGAATTTACTGAACACATAACAGAGCAGCTTTGGAGCTGTTACAGTGCCCAGCTGCTGCAAGAAATCAGCTTGAATGCTTCAGGAGCTGGGGCATAGCCAACATGAGCACCACACCGAAGGAGGGTGGAGGTGTTTAATGCAAACTAGGGGTCATCCAATTCACCCCTGAACAGCCACTCACCTGTAAAGGGCAAGGCTTCCACACTCCATTTAGATTCCTCTACTATGGCATGCAGAAACCGCCATGGAAGAAGTACGGGAATTTATAATGGTATCACAGAGGAGTGGGCAGACTCTTGGATGTGCTGAATCAGCGTCACCATATCAGCCATGGACCTGTCCACAGTAAGGCCCTCTTGGAGGTCACCAGCCCAAGTATGTATGGCGTGGGTCACCCAACAACCTGCAATAACTGGTCTTTGGGAGGCCCCTGCTGCAACATAAATAGATTTCAAGGTTGTCTCTATTTTTCTGTCTGTGGGCTCCTTTAAGGCTGTAGCCCCTGGAACCGGCAGTACTGTCTTTTTTGATAGACGTGACACTGACATATCAACAGCAGGGGGAGTTTCCCAATCCTTGTGCCCCTCAAGGGCAAAAGGACAGGTGGCCACCCATTTCTTTGACACTTGGAATTTCTTGTCAGGAATTGCCCATGGTTCCCTGAAAAGTAATGATAAGTGAGTCTACACCCTGTTGTGCAGAGGAATCATCTAACTCAGCATTAGATTCTAGCTCCTCCCCTCTTCCACTTCTAGCACCTCCTCCTCGGATTCCGAGAGGATATCAGGTAACCCCATTTTTGGGGTAATGGATTTTGCAGATGGAAAACACGTCTGCTGTCTGTCCTATCTTTTGCCAGAGCAGCCATATACTTTTGTAACTACTGCCTTTCCTGTCTGGCAGTAGTTAATTCATTGGACATGTCAGCCATCATAGTTTTAATAGAGCTGAGCCAAGCAGACTCCTGTAAATCACCCCCTGAAGCCCCACTACCTTGTGAAGGCTGACTGCTTTGTTCACACATGAGAGAATCTGCAGGGGAGGGGGAAAACCTGGTGTGACAAATAGTGCACAGATCTTTTTTCACCATGCTGACAGAGGACATTTACAGTGTGGGAAATGGCGCCAGAATGCAGCTGGTCCCGCTCTGAGGAAGCTCCACCCCCTGTAAAGGCGCTGGAGCTATAGTTACATAGTTAATGAGGTTGCAAAGAGGCAAAATGCCCATCGGGTTCAACCTGTAATCTGTCTTAAACCGAGTTCATTATAATGTTCCAATTGAAATAATGATTTATGTTTAGTTAACAACTGAAAATCATGTTCCTCACAGATTAAAAATTTCAATATTTTAAATGTTATAACCTTGGATATCTTTTACAGTCAGAAATATATCCAATCCTTTTTTAAATGCATATATAGTGTCCACCATTACCACCTTCACTGTCAGGGAATTCCAGATCCTTATTGACCTAACAGTGAAGAACCCTTTCCTACGTAGCATATGGAATTTTCTCTCCTCAAGCCTCAACAAGTGACCTCACGTCTTATACAGAGTTCTTTTAATAAACAATTCCTCTGATAACGCTTTGTAATTTCCCTTTATATATTTGAAGATATTGATAATGTCTCCTCTTAGACTCCTCTTTTTTAGTGTATACAGTTTCAACCTAGCGGGCCTTTCCTCATACTCCAGTCCCTCTAGCTCTTTAATCAATTTAGTATCATGCCTTTGAATCCTCTCGAGTTCACTGATATCTTTTTTAGAATGTGGTGCCCAAAATTGATCACAATATTCCAGGTGCGGATGTACCAATGATTTGTACAGCGGCAGGATTACACTCTCGTCCCATGTCTCAACTCCCCTTTTTATGTACGCTAACACCTTACTTGCTTTCTTTGCTGCACTTTGACATTGTGTACGGTTGTTTAGCCTATTATCAATCAGTACCCCCAAATCTTTTTTTCAATACTATTACCACTAGATTTTCCCCATTTAATATGTAGGTTGCAAGTTTGCTTTTGGTCCCGAAGTGCATTACTTTGCATTTTACTATATTGAATCCTATTTTCCATTTAGACGCCCAGGTTTCAAGTTTAGATAAGTCGTTCTGTAGAGACTCCACATCTATTTCCAAATTAATTACCTTACACAATTTAGTATCATCTGCAAATATTGACACTGTGCTTTCCAGGCCTATTTCCAGGTCATTGATAAATATGTTGAACAGTAGTGGCCCAAGTACGGACCCTTGTGGTATTCCACTGACTACTGGTGCCCAGCTGGAGGACATCCCATTGACCCTGTTGTCCAGCCAGTTACTTATCCATGTACAAATAGTTTTTCCTAGGCCAAGCTCCTTTAATTTGATGATCAGTCTCCTGTGAGACACTGTATCGAAGGCTTTTGCAAAATCTAAGTCAAGGGACTGTAGCCCCTAGCTTTAACACATGAATCATTACTCCAGTTTATATCAGGATAATTAAAATCTCCCAACACTAGGATGTCTCCCAATCCCGCAGCCTTTTCAATTTGCCGCAAGAGTTGTTCTTCCTCATGTATGCTAATATCCGGCTGTTTGTAGCACGTACCTACGACTAGTTTTTTTTGCATCTATACCCCCACTTGAGATTTCAATCCATAGGGACTCCACTTTATCCCCAGTCCCCTCGTAAATAACCTCCTTTAAGTACAGTTTAAGAGATGGTTTAACATAAAGACACACACCTCCACCTCTTTTGTTAGGCCTGTCTCTTCTGACAAGAGAATACCCCTCCAAGTTTATCGTGAGAGTCGTTCCACCAGGTTTTCGTAATACCTATAATATCATACTGAGCCTTTGATGCTAACAATTCCAATTCCCCCATTTTACCTTCTAGGCTTCTTGCATTTCAAGCATGCATTTTAGCTTAGTGTTTCCCTTGTCCGTTTGTTTTTTTAAGGGTATCCTGTCATGGTTTACAAGTGCCTCCCTAGAGTTACTCCTACTGCCAGTTCTTCTCCTCACTCCCTCTCCTCCCCCATCATACTTACTATTCCTTTTGATCCACCCATTTAGTCCTTCTAAACCCTCCACCCCATCAGAGGCAAATGTCCCCAATGAGTGTAAAATGAGGTATAACCACCTATTTTCACCACCGCTGGCCAGTCTACGTAGGGGGAGTTATGGGATCACCCCAAGGGGAGTCCGTATGCCCACCCCGTGATCATGCCGCACATAGAACCAGGGTTCCCCGCAAGTGGGGTCCCCAGTTGTCACTCACCACTCTTTCGACCTTCAGGCTCTGTACTGGGGGCGGTGTGGCGTGCTGCGGGTGTGTGCATGCGAGCACAATGCCTGTGGTACACTGACCCTCAGGACCGTTGTCCTGTCAGCGGGATCCAACTCAGCACCTCCAGGAGGCAGGTGTCGGTACCTCCCCAGTGTCCCTCGGTGCAGGTAAGCTGTTGCCCAACAAATAACAAACATTAAAATAAACTGAAGAAAAACTCTCTGGAGCTCCGGAGTGTGCATCCTCTCCTGAGGGCACATTTTTTGTAAACTGAGCTGTGTGGGAGGTCATAGAGGGGAGGAGCCAGCACGCCCTGTTAAAGAAATTTAAAGTGCCCTGGCTCCTTTGGACCCCATCCATACCCCCTCGTACTAAGTTGTCCCCAGTATCCCTTATGGATGATAGAAAAATCACAATTTCTGTCTCAATAGCAATCCAACCTGAATTAGGCCCTCTATCTTTTATTTATTTATTACCAGTTACTTATATAGCACACACATATTCCGCAGCGCTTTACAGAGAATATTTGCCCATTCACATCAGTCCCTGCCCCAGTGGAGCTTACAATCTATATTCCCTATCACATGTACACACAGACACATTCACACTAGGGTCAATTTTTTTTGTTGGAAGCTAATTAACCTACCAGTATATTTTGGGATTGTGTGAGGAAACCCATGCAAGTACAGGGAGAATATACAAACTCCGCACAGTTAGGGCCATGGTGGGAATTGAACCCATGACCTTAGTACTGGGAGGCAGTAATGCTAACCAATACACCATCCGTACTGCCCATATTGACAACAATGAGCTGCTGCCTGCCTATTTCTTAAAATACAATTCAGGTTTTTGACTAATAACTGTGACTTCTTTCTAGTATATACAGGTTGAGTATCCCTTATCCAAAATGCTTGGGACCAGAGGTATTTTGGATATCGGATTTTTCCGTATTTTGGAATAATTGCATACCATAATGAGATATCATGGTGATGGGACCTAAGTCTAAGCACAGAATGCATTTATGTTTTATATACACCTTATACACACAGCCTGAAGGTCATTTTAGCCAATATTTTTTATAACTTTGTGCATTAAACAAAGTGTATCTACATTCACACAATTCGTTTATGTTTCATATACACCTTATACACACATCCTGAATGTCATTTAATACAATATTTTTAATAACTGTGTGTATTAAACAAAGTTTGTGTACATTGAGCCATCAAAAAACAAAAGTTTCACTATCTCACTCTCACTCCAAAAGTCCGTATTTCGGAATATTCCGTATTTCGGATATTTGGATATGGGATACTCAACCTGTAATATCTTGTGACAATGTGAAGCCTCTATTTCTGACCTTTATATATGTATTTAACTACTGCAACCTTTTGTTAATATGTTTACCTTCGCTGTATAGCTCTTCACTGTAACACTGCCTCATTTCCTTTTAAACTAAAATAATCTTTTCAGATGCTAACACTTTCAGTCCATCTGACGACACCGTTATGTTCAAAGCCATTTAGTACTTTTCAAATCCTTACTGTACATATCCACTCAGATTTTTTGTCCTTGGTTTACAATGGGCAGCTACTTTGAAAGCAGTGTGTGTTTGTTTCTTGTAGAAATAACATTATTTTGTAAGGCACACATGTTGCTAATAGCTTTTTTTTCAGTGTAATAAGCTCACAAGGACACACACAGGTTCTAACAATTCTTACAAAATGAACACTCATTGATGCAGACTTGTCAGTCTTAACGCTCTACAGTTAGTACCATAGAGAAAGGCAAGTAATATATTGGACTAGTAGAACAAGGTAAAAAACAGATAAGGTTGTACAATATCTTAACCAAATATGTAAAATTTGAGTGCTAATGATACACAATTAACTTTGTTAATTATCATGAGACAACTCAGCGGCGATGCTTTTGCACCCACTGAGTAGCTCCCTGCCATCGTTGCTCCTGCGCACTGGCAGGCTGCTACTCGTTGCATCCCAGGTTGCAGCGGCTGCGTGTGACATCACGTAGCCACCCGTGGCCCGCCCCTGCAGCGATCCGGACATGCCGTTGTCACACACTTAGGTCCTAAGTGCAGATAGGCGGCTCTATTCTGACTCAATAACCAGGCTGTAAGTGTAAGGCTCCTCAGACAGATCCTCTGTGTATGTCTTATGACAGATAAAACTCCTCGTTTGGTGAAAGGTTTGTCGTAGGCTGATACTTGGAATACAAATATGTCTTTGATGTCCCAGAGCAAGCCTAAACTGCGTTGTATGGGAGGAACATCAGAACCAAGATTAAGATCTTTCGAGTTGGTGGCATGATCATCAGAAGGAAATGCTCCCATTACTTTCTGGCTGTTGGAGATAATCTTGTGGAGCCTGAGGTTTGCTACAGAAAGCATTTCTTGTGTTCTGGTGACATCAATTGCCTCTTCACTTGTGGGTAGGGATTTAAGTCCGTCATCAACACATAAGTTCTTTTCAACAAAATGACGAGCGTCAGATCCATAGTCCTTCTCACCTTCCTGGGCTCTTCTCCTGAGTCCATAGATTGCTACAGCAGGAGAAGGGCTGTTGCCAAATACATGTACCTTCATTTGGTAATCAACAGTATTACTTCATTATTGACGTTTTTGTCTTTGTGCCACAGGAACCTCAGGTATTCCGATTGTCTTCCCTGACTATGAAGCAATGGAACATTTGCTGGATGTCAGCTACTACTGCCACAGGCCCTTGTCTAAAGCGAATTAGCACTCCTATGACGCTGTTTAGGTTTGGCCCAGTAAGGAGCAGATTGTTGAGGGAGACGCCATCATACTGAGCGCTGGAATCAAACACCACTCTAAATTGATTGGGTTTCCGTGGGTGATACACACCAAAGGATGGAAGGTACCAGCATTCTTCCCCTTCCTTTACTGGTGGTGCAGGTTCTGAGTGATCTCTGTCAAATATGTTTTGCATGAAATCCAGAAAATGTCTTTCCATCTCTGGTTTCTTCTTTAGAGTTCTTTTAAAGAGGAAAATCTAGCAACTGCTTGCTGTAGATTGTTTTGGTAGTTTCACTCTTGTAAAGCGGAAGGGTAAAGGTGCTACCCAGCTGTTGGACTCATCTTGAGTGAAATCTTTGTCCATTATCTTGAGAAATTCTTTATCTTCTCTCACAGATGCTAACTTGTCCTCACTTGTTGAATTGACAACTGTCGATCCGAGACTGTCGTCCCAACACAGGACCATGTTCACGTTATCTTGATGGCCATGCTACAAATTACTGCTGCCCAGCTTCTCTTTCACCCAGTAATGATGTGGGCATGGCTGAAAACAGGTGCTGCGACCATTAGGGAAAAGGTAGCAGGTGCACTATCTCACACTAGCTCAACCTGTAGTAACCAGAGGCACTTAGCATATTCCTGGCCAGGGCTATGAGCTTACCCACCGCATCAAGGTAGCCTCTCATTGGGTAAGTCCCTAACACAAACTATAGGGGTTCAGGTCCGGGGGGCAGGACACCCCAGAGCCACCCAGCCAGACAACCCCAGGGCATCGCAGGAGTGATAAAAAATATAGGGTTAAAGAGGTAGGAGCAGCTGCTGCTGCATGTGTGAATAATGTGAGGAGTAAAAGAAAATTATGTGAAGGTGTTACATATATATATATATAAAACAAACTATAAGTGACATGGAGTGATGAAATAGTGTTAAATTGCGATGCCCCAGGGACACCCAGCCACGGCAGGCACAGGGAGCCCCGCACCCCAGAGAATTCCCCCCATTATGGACTGCCATATTAAACAGAATGTAGGAGTCTTACCTCAGTGTGCTCATTCCAAATGTAAAGGCTAGAGTGTTGGACTATTTAAAATCAGAGGGGTGGGTGGGGCAGGGTGCTAAATTAGGGTGAAGGTGTCTCCTACCTTCAAAAATGTATGAATACATCAGTTACAGAGGGAAAAGGGCCCTAATTTGCACACCTTATTTAGGTAGTGAGGTGCTACTCTGCTTGAGACTTAGTAATGTATACAGAGGGAAAAGGTAGCAGGTGCACTATCTCACACTAGCCTAACCTGTAGTAACCAGAGGCACTTAGCATATTCCTGGCCAGGGCTATGAGCTTACCCACCGCATCAAGGTAGCCTCTCATTGGGTAAGTCCCTAACACTAACTATAGGGGTTCAGGTCCGGGGGGCAGGACACCCCAGAGCCACCCAGCCAGACAACCCCAGGGCATCGCAGGAGTGATAAAAAATATAGGGTTAAAGAGGTAGGAGCAGCTGCTGCTGCATGTATGAATAACGTGAGGAGTAAAAGAAAATTATATGAAGGTGTTACATATATATATATATATATATATAAAACAAACTATAAGTGACATGGAGTGATGAAATAGTGTTAAATTGCGATGCCCCAGGGACACCCAGCCACGGCAGGCACAGGGAGCCCCGCACCCCAGAGAATTCCCCCCATTATGGACTGCCATATTAAACAGAATGTAGGAGTCTTACCTCAGTGTGCTCATTCCAAATGTAAAGGCTAGAGTGTTGGAGTGTTTAATATGGCAGTCCATAATGGACTAAACACTATTTCATCACTCCATGTCACTTATAGTTTGTTTTATATATATATATGTAACACCTTCACATAATTTTCTTTTACTCCTCACATTATTCACACATGCAGCAGCAGCTGCTCCTACCTCTTTAACCCTATATTTTTTTATCACTCCTGCGATGCCCTGGGGTTGTCTGGCTGGGTGGCTCTGGGGTGTCCTGCCCCCCGGACCTGAACCCCTATAGTTAGTGTTAGGGACTTACCCAATGAGAGGCTACCTTGATGCGGTGGGTAAGCTCATAGCCCTGGCCAGGAATGCTAAGTGCCTCTGGTTACTACAGGTTGAGCTAGTGTGAGATAGTGCACCTGCTACCTTTTCCCTCTGTATACATTACTAAGTCTCAAGCAGAGTAGCACCTCACTACCTAAATAAGGTGTGCAAATTAGGTCCCTTTTCCCGCTGCGACCATTAGGCAAGATGTTTGTCTTAAATGAGGAAATCTTGGTAGGCGTCTTCATCTTGTCTATACAGACATTGCCTATGATAACCCAGCCTGGATCAAGACGTTGGGCAAATGGAGCATCATTTGGTCCGTTGATGTGTTGGTGTACTTTATGTACCCTGAGAATGTCTCTACCAAGCAGAAGTAAGATCTCTGCATTTTTGTCAAGAGTTGGTATTTCATTGGATATAGGCCTTAGGTGAGTGTGATGAAGAGCGGCCTCTGCTGGAGGAATCTCCTCTTTGTTGGATGGTATCTCATTACAATCAACAAGTGTGGGTAAGGATATCTCAAGATTTTCTTTGAGAGAAGCTACAACCAGTCCACTTGCTCTTCTTCCAGAGGCCTCTGAAATTCCACTACAGGTACCCAAGGTGTAAGGGTGAGCATCTACTTTTAAGTTTAACAGATCAAAGAGTTCTGGTCTTGTGAGTGATTAGTTGCTCTGGTCATCCAAGATGGTGTACACCCTTAGAGTCTCTTCTGGCTGTCCCTTGGGGTATACTTTGACTAGACATATCTTTGCACAAGACGTGTCGCGGAGATCTTCCCCACAGACTTTAGTGCATGAAGAAGATACAGTAGTAGGACTTGCTGTTTGATCTGCATTCTCCCCGCCATGCCTTGGTCCAGAAGGGAAATGTGCAGGTCATGTAGAATTGGTTTGAGATGGGTACAGTGCCTGCATGTGGTTCTCACAGCCGCACTCTATGTACTTAATAGCAGTTTTACAGTCCTTAGCAAAATGTTCAGCAGAAACACAATGTCTGAAACATACCCCAAATTTCTTTAGAAGTTCCTTGTGTTCCTGGAGTGGTTTCTTTCTGAAACCAATGCATTTCTTGAGGGATGTGGCTTCTTATGAATGGGACACATGCGGTTGGAGTTTTCGATCCAATCACCTTGGTTGCTCTTGACAGGGGCTGATGCTGGTGTGGGAAGGATTTCAGTCTTTTTCACTGATACTGGACCTCTGCGGTTCTTGTAGTTAGAGCGTGTAATGTCAAACTTGGGGGTAGGTGAACCAGGATGACTTGACTCACTGTAGGAGAAGCTTGGGTCATTCTTGGATTCCACAATGTTCTTAACAAACTCACAGAAGTAGGAAAAGGGGAGGAAAGGAGACTCAATTTTCCCTTTTGTATCTTGACCCAAGTGTAGTCCACCTTTCTTGAATACTATATGGCAGCTTGGAAACTATTGGGTTTACCCCATGAGCTGTGTTCAAGTAACTGAGGCCAGGTAAGTATCCATTTTGGCCAGCTGGAGTTCAAAGAGTAGGTCACTGAGCTCTTCTAATTGTCCTTGCCGGATATTTTTGGAAAATCCCACAGCCGTTTGAACAGAGCATTCTCTATGGCTTCAGGACTTCCAAAGCTTCGTTCTAACTTTTCCCAAGCAGCAATGAGGCCTGCCGCAGGATTATCAATGTGGACGGATCTGAGTCTTTTGACACTTTCTGTAGACTGTGGGCCCAGTCACGTGATCAGCAGATCTACTTCTTCAGCAGCAGTAATGCCAAGGCTTTTAGTTGCGGTTCTGAAGGCACATTTCCAACCTCTGTAGTTCTCAGGCTGGTCATCAAACCTAGTGAGGCTGGTTTTAGTAAGTTCACAGCAAACCATGTATCTTGCAAAGTCTGACATGTCTGTTTTCTCTGACTTTGGGCAAAGAATTGCTGGCTTAGTGCTGTTCATATTATTTGTGGTGTTCTGGGTAAGAGACATAGGGAGATAGGGGGGTGCATAGGTATTCAGCCTAAGAGCTGGTTTAAAGTCTATAGGTCTCGCTGCATGTGGAACTGTGTGGTTGCCAGGGATTTGGTGACTTACTGGCATATTGGTTTGTGATCAGGCATTTGTATATTGAGTTTGTTGAGGTGTTGGGCCTTGGTGCACTGTGGTGTGTGAAAATGGGTCAGGATGACCAAGTGGTTGTGCATTGTACTGACCTTGGATGTGGCATGTTGCATAGGGATCTGAGTCCTTTTGTTCTGGAAGGATGTCCTCTGGAAGGATGTCCGCACTGTCGGGAATGTTTGCAGCAATCAGGGGTTCATGGTTTTGACTTAGGACGTAGGCCCTCATTTCGAGTTGATGGCTCGCTAGCTGCTTTTTGCAGCTGTGCAAACGTATAGTTGCCGCCCACGGGGGAGTGTATTTTCGCTTAGCAAGTGTGCAGCCGAGCGGAATGTAAACGTTTTTTGCAGTTTCTGAGTAGGTCTGAACTTACTCAGCCCTTGCGATCACTTCAGCCTGTCCGGTCCCAGAATTGACGTCAGATGCCCGCCCTCCAAACGCCTGGACACGCCTGCGTTTTCCCTACCACTCCCAGAAAACGATCAGTTGACACCCATAGACGCCATCTTTCTGACAATCTCCTTGCGATCAGTTGTGCAAATGGATTCGTCGCTAGAAGCAATGCACAGCAATGATGCTGTTTGTAGCCGTACGATGCACGCGTGCATTGCAGTGCATACGCATGCGCAGTAGTAACCTGATCGCTGAGCTGCGAAAAGCGCCAGCGAGCGATCAACTTGGAATGACCCCCGTAGTCTCTTGTGCGCTTAAGAGGATCCTCCACATCCACTTCACTTAAACTGATGCTGTCCCTTTCACTGCCACTGATAGCTTGTTCCAAAACCTTTAACCGTACCATTGCTGTGGCATACTCACATTGTTTCTCTACAGTTTCCATTTTGGCCTTTTCACGTGCTGTTCTGGCTTCCATTTCGGTTTTTTCACGTGCTGCTCTAGCTTCCATTTCAGCAAAATCGGCTTGTATTTTAGTAGTTTCTGCTTCTGCACTTGCCTTTATAAGCTGTTCGCTGAGCATGGAATATTTTGAACTGCGTGACTTAGATGATCGTTTTGAACGCCTGGTGGACACAGAAATGTGTGATGTTTCCAATAATTGTGCAATTCTGGCCGCTGTCTTAGACTTAACTTCACGCAATAAAATATCTCGATCCAAATTAAGACTATAAAATCTTTGGAGTTCTTCTAAAGAATCCTGAGTATTGAATTTCTTCAAAATGCTTAAATATTCCCTACTTGAGACTTTATAAAGTTCATATACTGAACAAAGCTGTCCTAGGGCTCCCTGGTGACACATCACAAACAGGCTGAGAGATGGTGGACATATGACTTTGCAATTTTTGCCATAAGTTTAGGACAGTGGAAGAAAGCTCATGTTTACTACCTTCAAGATTCTCTTTTACCTTCCATGTAGGCTTAGCAGGGCGTTTAGACTGCAGGTTGAGATCCATAACTTCTCCTTGTTCTGATTGTAGACATTGTTCATCTTGAAGATGTAGAACAGGGTTTCCTTTAGCCATGATAGTACACAGGAAAATGGATCTGAATAAAGTTGGATTAAGTTTGTAGTTTGTTATGCTATGCTGTAATGAGCTGTGCTATAACTGCAAACACTGATTTCCCGTTACACTGCAGGCAAACTTGTTATGTATTTGTATCTGCAGAAGCTGCAACTGGCTTACTGGTAGTTTTTATCAACCATCTTTTCACTATTCTGACTCAATAATCAGACTGTAAGTGTAAGGCTCCTCAGACAGATCCTCTGTGTATGTCTAAAATGAACCAGTACTCACACCAAGAGACCTTGTCAGATAGTGTCAACTTGACTGAAGAGGCATGTATGAAGAATCCAGATGAGGGTTTATTTCATGCTGATATTCTTGTAGTTATGCACAAAACAGTAGGTGAAAAGCTGATGATTTACCAGAGCTGGTCAGAATCTAAAATGGCAGACACACACAAGGTGTTGGAGACAGAAGAAGGCAGGACTAATGACATCAGAACCTAGCTACAGGAAATCAGGAGGGACAAAGTTTAACAAGATGCAAAGCTTTGCAATGGTAACATGACAGCTTATGAAACACATATATCGTGGGATATGACAGGCTCTGTGTATTTCCCTCAGGGTGCAGAGGCCCTGATACCAGCTGGCATTGCAGAGTCCCTGTATACACCATGCGGTATTGCATACTGGCGCTGAGCAAGTAACAAGGAGATACCTGTATGGTGGATGTGAATCTGCTGTTGTGGTCTGGTTACTCTGGTGGTGCGGTGTCCAGCTAGTGCACTTCAGGCCCTCACTCTCGGATAACTGTTTTGCCAAAGATGCTTCCTCCGTGATTCTTTCTCTCACTGAGGAAGCGTCTTTGGCGAAACAGCTGTTTGAGAGTGGGTGCACGCGAGTGCACTAGCAGGACACCGCATGACTTCTAGGCCATTGTCAGGCATACCTGCTGTAAGGTCATCTCACCTCTTCCAATGATGAGAGAAATCAATCATAGAAAGCAGAAAAATAAAACAATGTGAAAAAACCTATAACAAAGTAACATAAGTTCTTCCATATCTAATTGCAAATATCTTGTCTAAATTTCTTGAGTTCCTGTACTTTATAACATATCATCATCATCATCATCATCATCATCATCATCATAATAACATTACATATCTGTGTTTGCAAACAAAAATATTTACCAATCTCGTAATACAAATTTCAACCTCTAGCCAGATATATATATATATATATATATAAAATTCATTCTAGGCAGAAAGAGGCAGAACCAGCACTTGCAGTTTTAGAAGCTGCAGGAGCTTTTATTCAAACGTAACGGTCCATTTCAAAAGTAATGGCGGTTAAAATGGACCATTACATTCAAGGAACGTTGAATGTCAGAGTTGTCATATTACAACTAATGCAGGTCTGGCCATTTGCAAGACATAAGGAAGGGGGGTTTGGTTGATGCACTGGTGTGGAAAATTGTGTCCGAGTATGATGCAATGGTAAATCCTACAGCATGTTTAATTATGGAAATGTATTTGTCCCTTTGGGTAGGTTAAATACCTCCTGTTGGTGGGAAGTAGATGATATATGTGACCAGAGCTGGTCCCCTAGAGCCAGTATAAAATTGGGAAGACAGATGGGATACTCAACCGGTAATATTTAAAACTTAACTTTTAATTATAATGCTAATAAAAATGAAAATACATTCAGAAACAAAGACTCCAACACACATTGACATATAGTTTAGACTTCTTGACTGAATTTCAGTCACCTACAATTCAACTGAATATGTAGAATATATTAACATATACTTGTTATGCACACCAGTGCCTGCAGGAAAGTACTGGTGTCAGGACTGTTATGCACTCCAGTGCCTGCAGGAATGTACTGGTGTTTGAACTGTTATGCAAAACAAATGGACTTACAGACAGACTGGGGAATATGACATAACGTACACAGAAGGTGATAGGGTAACAAAATACACACAAAGTGAACAGAGAAGCCCAGAGGCTAAGGAACTGGGTATCTCCCTTGTATTAGAACTGCTCAGATGGGAAAAGCAAGATGTTGTGTTTTAATACGTAGAGAACCCGAAATGCTGTTGCTAAGGGCAACAGCAAAACCCTAAAGGGTTACCAACGGGTGTGGCAGTAAACTCCTTGGTCAGAGATGGAATGATAGACACAAGGAGAGTCTCCACAATCCTAATTCTCACTTGCAGTGCACAGGTTCAGTTTACTGCCACTAAACTGACCCCTGACACCTAGCACAGTGAGACAGGATTAGACAGGCAAGTCTTAGAATACAGCCGCAAACTTGCTAAGTTCACAGAGT
This sequence comes from Pseudophryne corroboree, assembly GCF_028390025.1. Classification (NCBI taxonomy): domain Eukaryota; kingdom Metazoa; phylum Chordata; class Amphibia; order Anura; family Myobatrachidae; genus Pseudophryne; species Pseudophryne corroboree. The sequence goes on along the minus strand of NC_086444.1, from coordinate 935,255,737 downwards.
AGTAACAGAACCCCAGCAAGCTAAACGACTGACTCCAGTCTTACTGCTAGGTCTGGATTGGCAGAGTGTAATACCAAATCCCCAGGCCTATTTGCAGTAAGCAACAAACAAATACAAAGCTACACAGTACTGGCTAACTTTCAGAAACTGACTAACCAACAAAGATTCAGCAGCATCTGCTTACCCTGAGAAGAGGCCTTATAAAGCAGGTGCTGTCCACGCCCCACTCAGACCTCACAGACTGTGAGCACAAAAACCAGCACCGGATCCCCTGCCATGCACAGAGCCTATAACCACTGCACAGCAAAAGACCCGAACCGGAGTATCAGCTGCGCTCAGGTCACTCCGCTAGCACTTGTCTCCCGGTTGCCATGACGACGTGGCAGCACAGGGCAGGAGACCCTAACAGTACCCCCCCTCTGACGAGGGGTCAAAGAACCCCTACCACCGGGTTTATCGGGGAACTGCGAGAAGAAAGAGCGTATCAGTCTGGGGGCATGAAGATCACAACTGCGCACCCACGACCGCTCCTCCGGGCCATACCCCTTCCAGTGCACCAAAAATGACAGCCGACCCCGAACCACCTTGGAGTCAAGAATCCTTTCAACAACAAACTCCCTCTGGCCACGTATCAGAAGAGGGGAAGGTCTTCCACTGGAAGAAGGATTACTAATCGCCCGTTTTAAAAGGGAACAATGAAAGGTTTTATTGATACCCAAAGAACGGGGCAGATCTAACTGAAATGCCACCGGATTGATAACCCTGGTGATCTTATAAGGGCCGATGAACCGGGGGCCTAACTTATGAGATGGCTGTCTCAACTTCAAATTCTTGGTAGACAACCAGACGAAGTCTCCTAATTTGAAGCTGCAGGGTCTTTTCCGCTTATCAAAAACCCTTTTGGTCACTAATGACACAGACACAAGGGCTTTCTTCACTTTCCGCCAAATACCTCTAAGGACCGAAACCACAGAGGAACCACCAGGCGTGGAGTCCAGGGGGTCAAAAGAATTGGCCTTAGGATGATGCCCATACACACAAAGGAATGGAGAGATCCCTGTAGCAGAGTGAGCCGCGTTGTTATAGGCAAACTCCGCCATGGACAGATGAGCAACCCAGTCAGTCTGACACTTGGAGACATAACACCTGAGGAACTGCTCCAAGGACTGGTTCACCCTTTCAGTCTGCCCATTAGACTGCGGATGGTAGCCCGACGACAAGCTGACAGAAATCTGGAGATCGGAACAAAATGCCCTCCAGAATTTGGCCACAAACTGGGATCCGCGGTCAGAGACCACATCAAGTGGCAACCCGTGGAGACGCACAACATGCAGCATAAATAATTCAGACAGGCGTCTGGCTGATGGCAGCCCAACCAGTGGAACGAAGTGCGCCATCTTCGAAAACCTGTCAACGACAAACCAGATGGCTGTCATCCCCGAGGATTTGGGCAAGTCCACCACAAAATCCATTGAAATGTGGGTCCATGGCTTAGATGGGATAGAGAGTGGATGTAATGGGCCAACCGGAACCCCTCTAGGAGTCTTATTTCGGGCACAGATGTCACATGCCCGAACCCACTGATCCACATCCTTAGCCACCGAGGGCCACCACACCGCCCTAGATAGCAACTCCCGAGTTCTGGCAATACCCGGGTGACCTGCAGACTTCTTGGCATGGAATTCCAGGAACACTCGCTGTCTTAACCTAGGAGGCACAAACAAAAGACCTACCGGAAGGTCTGGAGGAGCCTGCTCCTGTGCTCTAAGGACTAATGATAAGAGGTCCTGGGTAATGCCCACTTTAATACATGATGGGGAAACAATGGGCAACGGCTCCTCGGTGGTCTCCTGGATTGGAGCAAAACTCCGCGAGAGCGCATCAGCCTTGATGTTTTTTGACCCAGGGCGATATGTTATCAAAAAATTAAAGCGAGCAAAAAACAAAGCCCATCGTGCCTGCCTGGCATTGAGACGCTTCGCTGACTCTAAATATGCCAGATTCTTATGGTCAGTGAGAATTGAGACCACAAACTTAGCCCCCTCAAGCCAGTGTCTCCACTCCTCAAGTGCATCCTTAATAGCCAACAATTCCCGGTTACCCACGTCATAATTCATCTCGGCAGGCGAAAATTTACGGGAAAAGTAAGCACAGGGATGAAGGCGATTATCAGACACTCCCATCTGAGAAAGCACTGCCCCAATACCCATCTCAGAGGCATCCACCTCCACCACAAAAGGACGCTCTGGATCTGGGTGTCGCAGCACCTTGGCCGAAACAAATGCCCTTTTGAGACGGGCAAAAGCCGCTTTAGCCTCACAAGACCAGTGAGCAACATCCGCCCCTTTCTTAGTGAGTGCCACCAAGGGCGCCACTATAGACGAAAATCCAGCGATAAATCGTCTATAAAAATTCGCAAAGCCCAGGAAACGCTGAAGCGCCTTCAAACTAGTGGGCTGCACCCAATCCAGGACTGCCTGTACCTTGGAACCCTCCATTTGGAAACCTTCTGGGGAGATAATATATCCTAGAAATGCGATTTGCTGAACTTCAAATTCGCACTTCTCCAGCTTCGCCCCAAGCCGGTGGTCTCTGAGTTTCTGGAGGACTAAGCGTACATGCTTCCGATGTTCCTCCAGGGAATGGGAGAAGATTAGGATGTCATCTAAGTATACAACTAAGAATCTATCCAAATATTCCCTGAACACATCATTCATGAAATCCTGGAAGACTGCCGGGGCATTACAGAGCCCAAAAGGCATCACCAAATATTCATAATGCCCTGAGTGGGTATTAAAGGCAGTCTTCCATTCATCCCCCTCTCTTATTCGGATTAGATTGTACGCACCGCGTAGGTCAATCTTAGAAAAAATGGTGGCAGTACGAAGCTGGTCAAACAAGACCGAAATGAGAGGCAGTGGGTATGAGTTTTTAATCGTGATACGGTTCAATTCCCTGAAGTCGATGCAGGGTCGCAACGAACCGTCCTTTTTACCCACGAAGAAGAACCCCGACCCAACTGGAGACTGTGAAGGTCTGATAAATCCCTTAGCCAAGTTCTCCTGAATGTACTCTGCCATAGCCTGAGTCTCAGGACGTGACAGGGAGTACAACCTGCTCTTGGGAAGCTTAGCATTTGGCAACAAATCAATGGCACAGTCATAGGGGCGATGGGGAGGTAGTACCTCTGCAACTTTTTTGGAGAACACGTCCGCAAAATCTGCATAACACCCTGGCAATCCTGGCAAACTTAGCTGCGAGAGCCTGACTGGAAGGCTCAAGCAACTCCTGAAACAATCAGTACCCCAACTAAGAATCTCCCCAGAGACCCAGTCAAATTGAGGATTGTGGGCCCTTAACCAGGGTAACCCCAACACCAATGGGGCAAAAGTACAGACAGTCACATAAAAGGACAATTTTTCAGAGTGTGTGGCTCCAATAAACAAAGAAATCTGGCTAGTGCAAGAGGTAATTTTACCTTGGGATAATGGTTCCCCGTTTAACCCACAAATCTCAATTTCCGATGCCAAGGGTACTAAGGGAACAGAGTGTTTCAGGGCGAATTGGCGGTCCATAAAAACCCCGTCGGCCCCACTGTCCACAAAGGCCTCAGTCTTGACAGTTTGACCGAGGATCTTCAAGGTCACCGGAATGATAAAAGTCTTCTTGGGAAATTCTGACTTCTGGCCTGACAGGATATTTCCCATCACCCTCAGGCCCTGAAGTTTTCCGGCTTTTCTGGGCATGATACTACCACATGACCTTTATTCCCACAGTACAAACACAACCCCTGCTGTCTCCTCCGCGTCTTCTCACGCGAGGAGAGGCGGGTAGCCCCAATCTGCATAGGCTCCTCTGAAAATTCCTCAGAGTCTGAGGTTCCCTTGGGAAGGAAGGAAATCTCAGTCTCCCTTTCAAGCCTACGCTCTCTCAGCCGTCTATCCACCCGGATGGATAACTGCATGAGCTGATCCAAGCTATCAGGCAAGGGATATTGTACCAGTTGGTCCTTTATCTGGTTAGAAAGACCTCTTCGGTACTGGTGTCTCAGGGCTGGGTCATTCCACTGGGTATCATGGGACAACCTCCGAAACTCCGTACAGTAAACCTCAACTGGCCTTCGCCCTTGCTTAAGGATCGAAATCTGAGCCTCGGCTGAGGCCGTCTTGTCAGGGTCATCATACAACATGCCCAGTGCCGTAAAAAAAGCATCAACACTTTTAAGCGACGGACAGTCAGGCTGCAACCCATATGCCCAGACCTGTGGGTCTCCTTGTAGCAAGGAAATCACTATGCCCACCCGCTGAATCTCCGACCCAGAAGACTGAGGCCTAAGCCGGAAGTATAGCTTGCAGCACTCCTTGAAACAAAAGAACTGCGAGCGATCTCCAGAAAAACGATCCGGGAGATTTACTTTCGGCTCCTTAACCCCTGCAGGTGCTGCTGCTGCGGGAGCTCCGCCAGCAGCCTGGGAGGTGTGCATTTTAATGGACAAATCATTAAATTGTCGAGTCAGGACCTGCACCTGATCGACCACCTGTTGCAACGTATTTTGAGGGGTATGCTCCATATTCCCACAAAATTTCAACAGGAGTATTAGGCTGCTGAATATGTTATGCACACCAGTGCCTGCAGGAAAGTACTGGTGTCAGGACTGTTATGCACTCCAGTGCCTGCAGGAATGTACTGGTGTTTGAACTGTTATGCAAAACAAATGGACTTACAGACAGACTGGGGAATATGACATAACGTACACAGAAGGTGATAGGGTAACAAAATACACACAAAGTGAACAGAGAAGCCCAGAGGCTAAGGAACTGGGTATCTCCCTTGTATTAGAACTGCTCAGATGGGAAAAGCAAGATGTTGTGTTTTAATACGTAGAGAACCCGAAATGCTGTTGCTAAGGGCAACAGCAAAACCCTAAAGGGTTACCAACGGGTGTGGCAGTAAACTCCTTGGTCAGAGATGGAATGATAGACACAAGGAGAGTCTCCACAATCCTAATTCTCACTTGCAGTGCACAGGTTCAGTTTACTGCCACTAAACTGACCCCTGACACCTAGCACAGTGAGACAGGATTAGACAGGCAAGTCTTAGAATACAGCCGCAAACTTGCTAAGTTCACAGAGTAGTAACAGAACCCCAGCAAGCTAAACGACTGACTCCAGTCTTACTGCTAGGTCTGGATTGGCAGAGTGTAATACCAAATCCCCAGGCCTATTTGCAGTAAGCAACAAACAAATACAAAGCTACACAGTACTGGCTAACTTTCAGAAACTGACTAACCAACAAAGATTCAGCAGCATCTGCTTACCCTGAGAAGAGGCCTTATAAAGCAGGTGCTGTCCACGCCCCACTCAGACCTCACAGACTGTGAGCACAAAAACCAGCACCGGATCCCCTGCCATGCACAGAGCCTATAACCACTGCACAGCAAAAGACCCGAACCGGAGTATCAGCTGCGCTCAGGTCACTCCGCTAGCACTTGTCTCCCGGTTGCCATGACGACGTGGCAGCACAGGGCAGGAGACCCTAACAATACTGGTATAATGACAGATCAGAAATTAGATCTGTGTCACACTTGCAATTTTTCATTCCAACCACATATACAAGGTATGGTACCAGAATTTTAAAATACACAGTTTGTCTGATTTGTAAATGTGACAATGGATACAATCTGCCTGTTAATTGGAAGGGAAGAGATGTAGATACTTAACTGAGAAAGAACAGCACATTTTCTTGAAAAGGAAACGAATGATGCAGTTTAAGCTGTTATTGTTACAATCGGTGGTGCCGAGAGTGTGTGTGGGGGGGGAGAGCAGGTACTCTTTACCAGGACCAGGGCATGTTGAAGGGGTCTGTGTGTGTGGGGGGTCCTGCTGGAGCCCCCCACCTCCCCCACCCATCTGTCGCACATCTGTTCATTGCAGCTTAAGAGATGACTGCTTCTGTGTGCTGACTGGGGAGAGAGGCACCTTGCGGAGCAGTCAGTCCTCTTTCCCTGTGTGATGTGTGTGGGGGGAGCGATCACACCTGCACCCTCGCCGCCCATTGTTGCTTTCATCAGCACCCCTGTGTGGACCATGCGCCCCACACATTGGCCCTCATTCCGAGTTGTTCGCTCGTTCTTTTTCATCGCATCGCAGTGAAAATCCGCTTAGTACGCATGCGCAAAGTTCGCACTGCGACTGCGCCAAGTAACTTTACTATGAAGAAAGTATTTTTACTCACGGCTTTTTCTTCGCTCCGGCGATCGTAATGTGATTGACAGGAAATGGGTGTTACTGGGCGGAAACACGGCGTTTCAGGGGCGTGTGGCTGAAAACGCTACCGTTTCCGGAAAAAACGCAGGAGTTGCCGGAGAAACGGTGGGAGTGCCTGGGCGAACGCTGGGTGTGTTTGTGACGTCAACCAGGAACGACAAGCACTGAACTGATCGCACAGGCAGAGTAAGTCTGGAGCTACTCTGAAACTGCTAAGTAGTTAGTAATCGCAATATTGCTAATACATCGGTCGCAATTTTAAGAAGCTAAGATTCACTCCCAGTAGGCGGCGGCTTAGCGTGTGTAACTCTGCTAAATTCGCCTTGCGACCGATCAACTCGGAATGAGGGCCATTATACGCTTATAACTGTTTTAGAAAAGGGGTGTGTGGCCACACCTCCCGCATTGGCCTTGCCTGTCTCATTACCGGGGCCCAACAGAGCTGTTGGTGCCCCTGGTTACAATGTAATAGTAACTTGCAATATATAAGACAAGATACTGCATATAGATGTACAATCCATGTAATAATGACTTGGTGATTAACTGTTTATGAAAAACTTGTTTTCTATATCACGAGTCACATAGATGGTATAAGAACATGCAAACATAGTCATAGATAGAAGTAAATAAATGTTTGAAAAAAACATTCAGTTAGAGTAAGGGTTGCTGGATTCTACTGTTAGCCATGTGCTACCTGGGCATTGGATGGTTAGTGAGGGGTCCAGCAATCCTCCGCATGGAAGAAAGTCTGTCAAGCTTCTGCTGTCGGCCAAGATTGTGCCTGTGAGAGTGCAGAAAGAAAGTGATAGTGGAGAATGTATTCCTAGTGATGCCAGATAGTGGTTATAAAGTGAAAGTGAAAGACTATATTATGTAGGGATCAATTCAGAGTACTAGTAAATCACACTTCAGTCTGTGAGAGTAAATCTCTCATCCTCCAGAGACCCTGTTATAGGCCAAACGTTCCATGATTGATAGAACTTTAACACATGTATAAATCGTAATTAGGGCCCTCATTCCGAGTTGTTCGCTCGCAAGGCGAATGTAGCAGAGTTACACACGCTAAGCCGCCGCCTACTGGGAGTGAATCTTAGCTTCTTAAAATTGCGACCGACGTACGCGCAATATTGCGATTACAAACGAGTTAGCAGTTTCAGAGTAGCTCCAGACTTACTCTGCCTGTGCGATCATTTCAGTGCTTGTCGTTCCTGGTTGACGTCACAAACACACCCAGCGTTCGCCCAGGCACTCCCACCGTTTCTCCGGCCACTCCTGCGTTTTTTCCGGAAACGGTAGCGTTTTCAGCCACACGCCCCTGAAACGCCGTGTTTCCGCCCAGTAACACCCATTTCCTGTCAATCACATTACGATCGCCGGAGCGAAGAAAAAGCCGTGAGTAAAAATACTTTCATCATAGTAAAGTTACTTGGCGCAGTCGCAGTGCGAACATTGCGCATGCGTACTAAGCGGATTTTCACTGCGATGCGATGAAAAATACCGAGCGAACAACTCGGAATGAGGGCCCAGGTTTGGTATCCATACGATAGAAATAGTGCAGTGTAGAAGTTAGAATCAGGAAAAAAAACCTCTGTGTACCCGCAACAGTGAGTGCAAGCATGTGCTCTGCAGTGAATACATCTGTGTATCTTAAAATCCTGGTACCATACCTTGTATATGCGGTTGGAATGGAAAATTGCACAAAGTGTAACACAGATCTAATTTCTGGTCTGTCATTATGCCAGTATATGTTAATATATTTTACATATTCAGTTAAATTGTAAGTGACTGAAATTCAGTCAAGACGTCTAAACTGTTTTTTTGTGTGCATTTTCCTTTTTATAAGTATTATAATTAAAAGCTAAATTTTAAATATTTTTGTATACATCATACAACAAGAGTGCACCCAGAAAAAGAGTCTGGTTTTTCCTCTGTCTTCCCCATTTCCAAGATATCACAGTATGGTGGCACCACCTACCATTACCTTAACATACTGCTATCCCATGACTTTTGGCACTTTAGTGTATATATTCTAGAGATGAGTGGGTCCGGTTCTCAAAATCCCGTTGTCGGATCTCGCGAGTTTTACCTTGGTCGTCAGTCCAATTGAATTTAATGGACTGACCGCTTATTGGCTAAGAGAGCCGTCTGTCGCGGGTGTAGTACGGGTGACCTGCGGTCTCCTGACCGCCGGTCACCTTACCGACGCCGGGATCCCGGCAGCATACCAACGCCGGGATCCCGGCGGGGAGGGGCGAGTGCAGCAAGCCCCTTGCGGGCTCGCTGCGCTCGCCACGCTGCGGGCTCGGTGGCGACCTGCGGTCGCCACGGGTTCTATTCCCACTCTATGGGTGTCGTGGACACCCACGAGTGGAAATAGTCCCTGTTGGTCGGCATGCCGACCATCGGTATAGTGAGCCGTCGGGCTACCACCCGTCTGTCGCGGCTCTCTGCCAATCAGCACGTTTCCACTGACTTCAAATGGGGGCAATATGGCAGCCCCCACCACACAGAGAACACCACCAGCCACAATGTCGACACCGCCAGCTATTCCCCCACTGCGGTCCTCCCCTTTGCAGACACCACCGACACCATTGGGGCACCCGTACTACCGACGCTGCCGGAACCCCTTCAGTGAGGACACCGTTGGCACCCCTGCACCGAGGATACCACTGGGACATCTGCTGACACTGCCAGCACCCCTGCAATGATGACACCGTTGGCACCCCTGTACTGAGGACACCATTGAGACACCCGCACTGCCAACCCAATCGGCACCCCTGCACTGAGTACACCACTAGGATAACTGCACTACCGACACTGCTGGCACCCCTGCAATGAGAACACTGTCGACACCCCTGCACTGAGTACACCACTAGGATAACCGCACTACCGACACTGCTGGCACCCCTGCAATGAGAACACTGTTAACACCCCTGCACTAAGGACACCACTGAGACACTTGCACTACTGACACCATTGGCACCCCTGCACTAAAGACACCACTGGGACACCAGCACTGCCAGCACCCTTGCAATGAGACACCGTCAGTACCCCTGGACTGAAAACACCACTGGGACATTCACACTGCCGACACCCTTGCACTGCTGACACTGCCGGCACCCCACATTAAGTACACTGCTGGCACCCCCGTATTGCTGACACAACCAATACCCCCTCACTGAGGACAACGCCGGCAGCCCACACTGCTGACACAACCGCATAAATACATTGAGTACACTGCCGGCACCCTCACACTGCCGACACCACTGGTACCCCTGCATTGATGACACCCTGCACTGCTGACAGGCCCGCACTGGGGACAAGGACACCCCCTGCCAAGTGAGTGCACTATTGTTGTATCCGAACTGCACTGTATCTCGCACTGTATGCGACGTGCACTGTATCTGACCTTGCACTGTAATCAGGGGCATAACTAGAATATTGAAGGCCCCAAAGCAAAGTCTTGAAAGCTCCTCCCCTGCCACTAGGGGAGTAGGAGAGAGAGTGAGGGGAGTGATAGAGAAATCAGGGGGGAAAGAGAGAAAAGGAGAGGGGTCAGGGAGAGAGAGAGAGAGAGAGAGAGAGAGAGAGAGAGAGAGAGAGAGAGAGAGAGGGTTTCATGATAATAGTGGGAATAAGAAAGGAGCAAGAGAGAGGGTGTCAGGGAGAAAATAAGATTTTAAACCTACCGGTAAATCTTTTTCTCCTAGTCCGTAGAGGATGCTGGGGACTCCGTAAGGACCATGGAGTATAGACGGGCTCTGCAGGAGACATGGGCACTATCAAGAACTTGAGAATGGGTGTGCACTGGCTCCTCCCTCTATGCCCCTCCTCCAGAACTCAGCTAGAGAAACTGTGCCCAGAGGAGACGGACAGTACGAGGAAGGATTTTGTTAACCTAAGGGCAAGATTCATACCAGTCCACACCATTCACACCGTATAACATGGAAAATACGAACCAGTTAACAGCATGAAACAAAACAGCATCAGCCCGAGACTGATCCAAACTGTAATATATCCCTTATGTAAGCAAAAACTATATACAAGCCTTGCAGAAATTTGTCCGCACTGGGACGGGCGCCCAGCATCCTCTACGGACTAGGAGAAAAAGATTTACCGGTAGGTTTAAAATCTTATTTTCTCTTACGTCCTAGAGGATGCTGGGGACTCAGTAAGGGCCATGGGGATTATACCAAAGCTCCAGACCGGGCAGGAGAGTGCGGATGACTCTGCAGCACCAATTGAGCAAACAGTAGTTCCTCATCAGCCAGGGTATCAAACTTGTAGAACTTTGCAAAAGTGTTTGACCCCGACCAAGTCGCCGCTCGGCAAAGCTGTAACGCTGAGACGCCTCGGGCAGCCGCCCAAGAAGAGCCCACCTTCCTAGTGGAATGGGCCTTAACTGAATTTGGTAACGGCAATCCAGCCGTAGAATGAGCCTGCTGAATCGTGTTACAGATCCAGCGAGCAATAGTCTGTTGGCTGCATACAGGACAAACAGTGCCTCTGTTTTCCTAACCCGAGCCGTCCTGGCTACATAAATTTTTAAGGCCCTGACTACATCAAGGGACTTGGAATCCTCCAAGACCCCTGTAGCCACAGGCACCACAATAGGTTGGTTCATATGAAACGATGACACCACCTTAGGCAAAAATTGAGGACGAGTCCGCAATTCTGCTCTATCCACATGGAAAATCAGATAGGGGCTTTTGTGAGACAAAGCCGCCAATTCAGACACCCGCCTTGCAGATGCCAAGGCCAACAACATGACCACCTTCCAAGTGAGAAATTTTAATTCCACCATTTGAAGAGGCTCAAACCAGTGAGATTTCAGGAACTGTAACACCACGTTAAGGTCCCATGGTGCCACTGGAGGCACAAAAGGAGGCTGGATGTGCAGCACTCCCTTTACAAAAGTCTGGACTTCTGGGAGAGAAGCCAATTCCTTCTGAAAGAAAATCGATAGGGCCGAAATCTGTACCTTAATGGAGCCTAATTTTAGGCCCATATCCACTCCTGTCTGCAGAAATTGGAAAAAACGGCCCAGATGGAAATCTTCCTCAGGAGCATTCTTGGCTTCACACCAAGATACATACTTTCTCCAGATATGGTGATAATGTTTCGCCGTCACCTCCTTCCTAGCCTTTATCAGAGTAGGGATGACTTCTTCTGGAATGCCTTTCCCAGCTAGGATTCGGTGTTCAACCGCCATGCCGTCAAACGTAACCGCGGTAAGTCTTGGAACACGCAGGGCCCCTGCTGCAACAGGTCCTCTCTGAGAGGAAGAGGCCATGGATCTTCTGTGAGCATCTCCTGAAGATCTGAATACCAGGCCCTTCGAGGCCAATCTGGAACAATGAGTATTATGAGTATGAGAATAGTCTGCACTCTTTTTCTTCTTATGATTCTCAATATTTTGGAGATGAGAGGAAGAGGAGGCAATACATAGACCGACTGAAACACCCATGGTGTCACCAGGGCGTCTACCGCTACTGCCTGAGGGTCCCTTGACCTGGCACAATACCTCCAAAGCTTCTTGTTGAGGCGTGACGCCATCATGTCTATTTGAGGAAGTCCCCAATGACTTGTTATCTCTGCAAAAACTTCTTGATGAAGTCCCCACTCTCCTGGATGGAGATCGTGTCTGCTGAGGAAGTCTGCTTCCCAGTTGTCTACTCCCGGAATTAAGACTGCTGTCAAAGCGCTTACATGATTTTCCGCCCAGCGAAGAATCCTGGTGGCTTCCGCCATCGCCACTTTGCTCCTTGTTCCACCTTGGCGGTTTACATGAGCCACGGCTGTGAAGTTGTCTGACTGAATCAGAACCGGTAGGTCGCGAAGAAGAGTCTCCGCTTGACGCAGGCTGTTGTATATGGCCCTCAATTCCAGTACGTTGATGTGCAGACAAGCCTCCTGGCTTGACCATAGTCCCTGGAAGTTTCTTCCTTGTGTGACTGCTCCCCATCCTCGGAGGCTCGCATCCGTGGTCACCAGAACCCAGTCCTGAATGCCGAACCTGCGACCCTCTAGAAGGTGAGCACTCTGCAGCCACCACAGGAGAGACACCCTGGCCCTGGGGGACAGGCTGATTTTTTGATGAATGTGCAGATGGGACCCAGACCACTTGTCCAGAAGGTCCCACTGAAAAGTCCTTGCATGAAACCTGCCGAAGGGAATTGGCTCGTAGGACGCCACCATTTTTCCCAGTACTCGAGTGCATTGATGTACCGAGACACTTTTCAGTTTCAACAGGTCTCTGACCATGTTCTGGAGTTCCTGGGCTTTCTCCATCGGGAGAAAAACCCTCCTTTGTTCCGTGTCAAGAATCATGCTCAAGAAAGTCAACCGGGTCGTTGGAACCAACTGCGACTTTGGTAGATTGACAATCCTGCCGTGTCGCTGCAGCACTCCTAGGGAGAGCGACACGCTTTGTATCAACTGTTCTCTCGTTCTTGCTTTTATCAGGAGATCGTCCAAGTACAGGATAATTGTGACTCCCTACCTGCGCAGGAGCACTATAATTTCCGCCATTACCTTGGTGAAAATCCTCGGGGCTGTGGAAAGCCCAAACGGCAACGTCTAAAACTGGTAATGACAGTCCTGTACAGCGAACCTCAGGTACGCCTGATGAGGAGGATATATGGGGACATGAAGGTATGCATCCTTTATGTCTAGTGAGACCATAAAATCCTCCCCTTCCAGGCTGGAGATAACCGCCCTGAGGGATTCCATCTTTAATTTGAACTTTTTCAAGTACAGGTTTAGGGATTTTAAATTTAGAATGGGTCTGACCGAGCCATCCGGTTTCGGGACCACAAATAGGGTTGAATAGTACCCCTTCCCCTGTTGAACTAGGGGAACCTCGACAAACACTTGTTGTTGACGCAGTTTTTGAATTGCCGCTAAAACTATCTCCCTTTCTGGGGAAGAAGCTGGTAAAGCCGATTTGAAAAACCGGCGAGGAGGCACGTCTTCGAATTCCAACTTGTAACCCTGGGATACAATTTCCATTGCCCAGGGATCCACCTCTGATTGAGCCCAGACGTGGCTGAAGAGTCGAAGACGTGCCCCCACTGGAGCGGACTCCCTCCGCGGAGCCCCAGCGTCATGCGGTGGATTTAGTAGAAGCAGAGGAAAGTGCCCCCCCCCCCTCTTTTTTGCCCTCTGTGACCGTGTTCAGCAGGGGAGAGTCCGGGGAGCTAGCTTCTCTGCATGTGCTGTGGAGAAAATGGCGCTGGTTAGTGCTGGAGGATCAAGCCCCACCCCCTCAGCGGCGGGCTTCGGTCCCGCTCAAATAATAAAAAAACTGGCGGGGGTTAATAATATACTGCTTCCGCAGTATATTTACATCTGCCAGTGTCCCTTGAGGCTATTAATTGCTGCACAGGGCGCCCCCCCCCCTGCGCCCTGCACCCTTACAGTGCCCACTTATGTGTGTGTGTGTGTGAGCAATGGCGCGCAGCGTTACCACTGTGTGTTACCTCACTGAAGAACTGAAGTCTTCTGCCGCCTTTGAAGTCTTCTTTCTTCTTCTACTCACCCGGCTTCTATCTTGCGGCTCTGTGAGGTGGACGGCGGCGCGGCTCCGGGACGAACGGCAAGGGTGAGACCTGCGTTCCGACCCTCTGGAGCTAATGGTGTCCAGTAGCCTAAGAAGCAGAGCCTATCACTTAAGTAGGTCTGCTTCTCTCCCCTCAGTCCCACGATGCAGAGAGCCTGCTGCCAGCAGTGCTCCCTGAAAATAAAAAACCTAACAAAATTCCTTTTACAGAGAAACTCAGGAGAGCTCCCCTGTAATGCACCCAGTCTCCTCTGGGCACAGGATCTAACTGAGGTCTGGAGGAGGGGCATAGAGGGAGGAGCCAGTGCACACCCATTCTAAAGTTCTTTATAGTGCCCATGTCTCCTGCGGAGCCCATCTATACCCCATGGTCCTTACGGAGTCCCCAGCATCCTCTAGGAAGTAAGAGAAAGAGAGAAAAAGGGATGAGAGGGGAAGAGAGAGAGAGAGGGTGTCAGAGGGAGACAGGGTGTCAGGGAGTTAGGGAGAGTGAAAAAGAGGGGGAGCAAGAGAGAGTGAGAGTGTCAGGGAGAGTAAGACAAAAACAGGACTGTCTCGCTAAAATTGGGACAGTTGGGAGGTATGCTATCAGGGAGGGATAGACGATGCCAGGTAGAGAGACAGTGTCAGGGAGAGAGAGAGAGAGGAGAGAGAGAGAGGGAAGAAGAGACAGTGCCAGGGAGAGAGAGTCAGGGAGGGACAGAGAGAGAGTCAGGGAGAGAGAGATAGGAGTAAGCAGGGTCAGGGGGAGAGAGAAATAGAGTGCCAGAGAGAAATAGTGTTAGAGAGAGAGGGAATAGGATATACATTACCTGCTACAGACGAGGTCTCTGATGGGGGTGGGGCTTCACAGCATTAGGCCCCACCATCTAAATCCCCGTGAATCGCGGCACTGCACTGCTCTGCTGCAGGTACTCTGCGAGGTAGGGCCTCCCCACCCCTGCCTCATCCTCCATGCGGCTGCAGGGGAGTGCTATCGGTGTTGGCCTTTCATCCCATAGGCGAGTGTGAAAGGGGAGCGATGGGCATCTGAGGCAGCCCGTGAATAGGTGCAGGGGGAGCTATTGGCCCTTAAAGCATCTCAGGCCCCATAGCAGCTGCACCCACGGTAGTTACGCCACTGACTGTAATCAACCCACACTGTATCCGACCTGCACTGTATCCGACCTGCACTGTATCCACCTCGCACTGTAACCTGCACTGTATCTGACCCATAATGTATCCAAACCCACACTAACCCACACTTTGGGGGTAATTCAGACCTGTGCGTTCGCATGTGCAGCCGAGCAGTACAAAAAACTTTGTGCAGTTTCTGAGTTGCTCAGGACTTACTCAGCTGCTGCGATCACTTCAGCCTGTCCGAGGCCAGAATTGACGTCAGACACCTGCCCTGCAAACGCCTGGACACACCTGCGTTTTTCCAAACACTCCCAGAAAACGGTCAGCTGCCACCCACAAACACCTTCTTCCTGTCAATCTCCTTGCGATCAGCTTTGCGAATGGAATCTTCATAAAACCCATCGCACGGCAACGTTCCGCTTTGTACCCGTGCGATGCGCCTGCGCATTGCGGTGCGTATGCATGCGCAGTTCTGACCTGATCGTAGCGCTGCAAAAAAACACTAGCGAGCGATCAGGTCTGAATTACCCCTTTATCCGACCTGCACTATATGTGGCCTGCACTATATACAACCCGCAATGTATTCCACCTACACTGTATCCGACCTGCCCTGTATCCTCCTGCACTGTATCTGACCCACACTGTAACCTGTACTGTATCCAACCTGCATTGTAACTGACCCGCTGTGTATCCAACCTGCAGTGTAACCCACACTGTATCCGAGAAGCGATGTATTCAACCAGCACTATGGGGGTCATTCCGACCCGTTCGCTCGCTGCGTTTTCACGCACAAGAGCGAACGGGTCCCTGCTGCGCATGAGCCGGCGCCTTTGTGCGCCTGCGGGACGGCCGTAGCAGGACAGTGATCGCCTCTGCCTGATTGACAGGCAGAGGTGATCGATGGGCGGGAGGGGGCGAAACGGTGGCGTTTGGCCGCTGTTTCGTAGGCGCAGTCCGGCCAACGCAGGTGTGGCCGGACCGAACGGGGGGCGGGCCGCAGCGGCTGCGTGACGTCATATGCAGCCACTGCGGGCCAGAGAGCGAGGAGTAGCTCCCGGCCAGCACGCTGAAGCTGCGCTGGCCGGGTGTTACTACTGAAGTGCAAAAGCGGCAATGCCTTTGCACTTCTGCGAGGGGGGCCGGACAGACATGCGGGGCGGACTAGCCCCGTGCTGGGCGTCCCCCCGCATGTCAGGAAAGTTGATCGTAGCTGTGCAAAATTTTGCACAGCTACGATCAACTCGGAATGACCCCCTATATCCAACCCACACTCCGACCTGCGCTGTATGTGACCTGAACTATATTCCGCAATGTATCTGACCTGCACTGTATCCGACATTGCAGGGTAGCAAATTGCACTATATGCGACCCGCACTGTAACCTACACTATATCCAACCCTCACTCCAACCTGCATTGTATCCAACCTGCACTGTATCTAACCCGCACTGTAACCTGCACTGTATCCAACCAGCACTGTATCTAACCCGCACTGTAACCTGCACTGTATCTAACCTGCACTGTATCTAACCCGCACTGTAACCTGCACTGTATCTAACCTGCACTGTATCTAACCCGCACTGTAACCTGCACTGTATCCAACCTGCACTGTATCTAACCCGCACTGTAACCTGAACTGTATCTAACCCGCACTGTAACCTGAACTGTATCTAACCCGCACTGTAACCTGCACTGTATCTAACCCGCACTGTAACCTGCACTGTATCCAACCTGCACTGTATCTAACCCGCACTGTAACCTGCACTGTATCCAACCTGCACTGTATCTAACCCGCACTGTAACCTGCACTGTATCCAACCTGCACTGTATCTAAACCGCACTGTAACCTGCACTGTATCCAACCTGCACTGTATCTAACCCTCACTGTAACCTGCACTGTATCTGACCCATACTGTATCCAACCCACACTGTAACCTGCACTCTATCTAACCCACACTGTAACCTGCACTGTATCCAACCTGCACTGTATCTAACCCACACTGTAACCTGCACTGTATCTGACCCATACTGTATCCAACCCGCAATGTATTCCACCTACACTGTAACCAACCTGCCCTGTATCTACCTGCACTGACCCACACTGTAACTTGTATTGTATCCGACCTGCACTTTTTTGGGGAAAAAATACAGATCCAAAACCAAAACACACAAGGACAGTGTTGGAAAAACAAAATACAGATCCAAAACATGAAGAGATACAGATCCAAAAGCCATGACGGGGGAAGGCAGACAGACACCCCTAATATATTCACACGTTTCATGCTTAGCTCTAAGTCCTTCATCTCGTCATGTAGGTACTTATTTATTATTTGTAATTCAGCCTTAGTCTCCAGTCCCTCATTTAGGGAGCAAGGCATTGTGAGCCTCTGCTTGTAGTTTTCTCCTCACTGGGTAACTGGTCTAACGCTTGTATTTTGTTTATATCCTCTGACACTTCCCAGCTTGCTTAGCCATGACTGTCAGTTGTATGTCTCCTTACATACATTGACGTCTGTCTCAGGGAGTGATTCAGACATGATCGCTGAGCTGTTAACTTTGCTGTCCTGCATTCCAGGGGGAGTGTAAATTCACCGTGCAAGTGTGCGATCCCATGTGTACGCCGAGCTGCAAAAATCCAGTGTGTGCAGTCTTTGCGCAGCCCAGGACTTAGTCCTACAGTGCGATCAGAAGAGGCAGATAGGGGCCGGAGCTGACGTCAGACACCCTCCCTGAAAACGCTTGGACACGCCTGTGTATTTCCGGACACTCCCAGTAAATGGTCAGTTACTACCCACAAATGGCCTCCTCCTGTCAATCACCTTGTGAACGCCTGTGCGATTGGAATTTTCGCACCATCCTGTCGCTGACCAGCAATGTCCGTTGTTGTCCAACGCGCGTGCGCAGTGCTGTGCATACACATGAGCAGTTATGACCTGATTGCCCGCTGTGCAAAAAAGCACAGCAGCAATCAGGTCTGAATCCCCCCCTCTGTCTCTTCTTTGCTCTGAAAATATTATCTGAGCCTAAATTCCAGCACTCTCTTATTTTTGTTTCAGTACAATAGATTTACACGGGCGTTCACAAGGTGATTGACAGGAAGAGGCTGTTTGTGGGTAGTGTCGACTAGAGATGAGCGGGTTCGGTTTCTTTGAATCCGAACCCGCACGAACTTCACTTTTTTTTTCACGGGTCCGAGCGACTCGGATCTTCCCGCCTTGCTCGGTTAACCCGAGCGCGCCCGAACGTCATCATGACGCTGTCGGATTCTCGCGAGACTCGGATTCTATATAAGGAGCCGCGCGTCGCCGCCATTTTCACACGTGCATTGAGATTGATAGGGAGAGGACGTGGCTGGCGTCCTCTCCATTTAGATTAGATTTAGAAGAGAGAGAGAGATTGCTGTGATACTGTAGATTAGAAGAGAGTGCAGAGTGCAGACAGAGTTTAGTGACTGACGACCACAGTGACCAGTGACCACCAGAGACAGTGCAGTTGTTTGTTTTATTTAATATATCCGTTCTCTGCCTGAAAAAAACGATACACAGTCACACAGTGACTCAGTCTGTGTGCACTGCTCAGCCCAGTGTGCTGCACATCAATGTATTGTATATAAAGCTTATAATTGTGGGGGAGACTGGGGAGCACTGCAGGTTGTTATAGCAGGAGCCAGGAGTACATGATAAATAATATTATATTAAAATTAAACAGTGCACACTTTTGCTGCAGGAGTGCCACTGCCAGTGTGACTAGTGGTGACCAGTGCCTGACCACCAGTATATTAGTAGTATTGTATACTATCTCTTTATCAACCAGTCTATATTAGCAGCAGACACAGTACAGTGCGGTAGTTCACGGCTGTGGCTACCTCTGTGTCGGCACTCGGCAGGCAGTCCGTCCAACCATAATTGTATTATATACCACCTAACCGTGTTTTTTTTTTCATTCTTTATACCGTCGTCATACTAGTTGTTACGAGTATACTACTATCTCTTTATCAACCAGTGTACAGTGCGGTAGTTCACGGCTGTGGCTACCTCTGTGTCGGCACTCGGCAGGCAGTCCGTCCAACCATAATTGTATTATAATATATACCACCTAACCGTGGTTTTTTTTTCATTCTTTATACCGTCGTCATACTAGTTGTTACGAGTATACTACTATCTCTTTATCAACCAGTGTACAGTGCGGTAGTTCACGGCTGTGGCTACCTCTGTGTCGGCACTCGGCAGGCAGTTCGTCCATCCATAATTGTATTATAATATATACCACCTAACCGTGGTTTTTTTTTCATTCTTTATACCGTCGTCATACTAGTTGTTACGAGTATACTACTATCTCTTTATCAACCAGTGTACAGTGCGGTAGTTCACGGCTGTGGCTACCTCTGTGTCGGCACTCGGCAGGCAGTCCGTCCATCCATAATTGTATTATATACCACCTAACCGTGGTTTTTTTATACCACCTAACCGTGGCAGTCCGTCCATAATTGTATACTAGTATCCAATCCATCCATCTCCATTGTTTACCTGAGGTGCCTTTTAGTTCTGCCTATAAAATATGGAGAACAAAAAAGTTGAGGTTCCAAAATTAGGGAAAGATCAAGATCCACTTCCACCTCGTGCTGAAGCTGCTGCCACTAGTCATGGCCGAGACGATGAAATGCCAGCAACGTCGTCTGCCAAGGCCGATGCCCAATGTCATAGTACAGAGCATGTCAAATCCAAAACACCAAATATCAGAAAAAAAAGGACTCCAAAACCTAAAATAAAATTGTCGGAGGAGAAGCGTAAACTTGCCAATATGCCATTTACCACACGGAGTGGCAAGGAACGGCTGAGGCCCTGGCCTATGTTCATGGCTAGTGGTTCAGCTTCACATGAGGATGGAAGCACTCAGCCTCTCGCTAGAAAACTGAAAAGACTCAAGCTGGCAAAAGCACCGCAAAGAACTGTGCGTTCTTTGAAATCCCAAATCCACAAGGAGAGTCCAATTGTGTCGTTTGCGATGCCTGACCTTCCCAACACTGGACGTGAAAAGCATGCGCCTTCCACTATTTGCATGCCCCCTGCAAGTGCTGGAAGGAGCACCCGCAGTCCAGTTCCTGATAGTCAGATTGAAGATGTCAGTGTTGAAGTACACCAGGATGAGGAGGATATGGGTGTTGCTGGCGCTGGGGAGGAAATTGACCAGGAGGATTCTGATGGTGAGGTGGTTTGTTTAAGTCAGGCACCCGGGGAGACACCTGTTGTCCGTGGGAGGAATATGGCCGTTGACATGCCAGGTGAAAATACCAAAAAAATCAGCTCTTCGGTGTGGAGGTATTTCACCAGAAATGCGGACAACAGGTGTCAAGCCGTGTGTTCCCTTTGTCAAGCTGTAATAAGTAGGGGTAAGGACGTTAACCACCTCGGAACATCCTCCCTTATACGTCACCTGCAGCGCATTCATAATAAGTCAGTGACAGTCCACTGACCAGTAAATCCCTTCCTCTTGTAACCAAGCTCACGCAAACCACCCCACCAACTCCCTCAGTGTCAATTTCCTCCTTCCCCAGGAATGCCAATAGTCCTGCAGGCCATGTCACTGGCAAGTCTGACGAGTCCTCTCCTGCCTGGGATTCCTCCGATGCATCCTTGCGTGTAACGCCTACTGCTGCTGGCGCTGCTGTTGTTGCCGCTGGGAGTCGATGGTCATCCCAGAGGGGAAGTCGTAAGCCCACTTGTACTACTTCCAGTAAGCAATTGACTGTTCAACAGTCCTTTGCGAGGAAGATGAAATATCACAGCAGTCATCCTACTGCAAAGCGGATAACTGAGTCCTTGACAACTATGTTGGTGTTAGACGTGCGTCCGGTATCCGCCGTTAGTTCACAGGGAACTAGACAATTTATTGAGGCAGTGTGCCCCCGTTACCAAATACCATCTAGGTTCCACTTCTCTAGGCAGGCGATACCGAGAATGTACACGGACGTCAGAAAAAGACTCACCAGTGTCCTAAAAAATGCAGTTGTACCCAATGTCCACTTAACCACGGACATGTGGACAAGTGGAGCAGGGCAGGGTCAGGACTATATGACTGTGACAGCCCACTGGGTAGATGTATGGACTCCCGCCACAAGAACAGCAGCGGCGGCACCAGTAGCAGCATCTCGCAAACGCCAACTCTTTCCTAGGCAGGCTACGCTTTGTATCACCGCTTTCCAGAATACGCACACAGCTGAAAACCTCTTACGGCAACTGAGGAAGATCATCGCGGAATGGCTTACCCCAATTGGACTCTCCTGTGGATTTGTGGCATCGGACAACGCCAGCAATATTGTGTGTGCATTAAATATGGGCAAATTCCAGCACGTCCCATGTTTTGCACATACCTTGAATTTGGTGGTGCAGAATTTTTTAAAAAACGACAGGGGCGTGCAAGAGATGCTGTCGGTGGCCAGAAAAATTGCGGGACACTTTCGGCGTACAGGCACCACGTACAGAAGACTGGAGCACCACCAAAAACTACTGAACCTGCCCTGCCATCATCTGAAGCAAGAAGTGGTAACGAGGTGGAATTCAACCCTCTATATGCTTCAGAGGTTGGAGGAGCAGCAAAAGGCCATTCAAGCCTATACAATTGAGCACGATATAGGAGATGGAATGCACCTGTCTCAAGTGCAGTGGAGAATGATTTCAACGTTGTGCAAGGTTCTGATGCCCTTTGAACTTGCCACACGTGAAGTCAGTTCAGACACTGCCAGCCTGAGTCAGGTCATTCCCCTCATCAGGCTTTTGCAGAAGAAGCTGGAGGCATTGAAGAAGGAGCTAACACGGAGCGATTCCGCTAGGCATGTGGGACTTGTGGATGCAGCCCTTAATTCGCTTAACAAGGATTCACGGGTGGTCAATCTGTTGAAATCAGAGCACTACATTTTGGCCACCGTGCTCGATCCTAGATTTAAAGCCTACCTTGGATCTCTCTTTCCGGCAGACACAGGTCTGCTGGGGTTGAAAGACCTGCTGGTGACAAAATTGTCAAGTCAAGCGGAACGCGACCTGTCAACATCTCCTCCTTCACATTCTCCCGCAACTGGGGGTGCGAGGAAAAGGCTCAGAATTCCGAGCCCACCCGCTGGCGGTGATGCAGGGCAGTCTGGAGCGACTGCTGATGCTGACATCTGGTCCGGACTGAAGGACCTGACAACGATTACGGACATGTCGTCTACTGTCACTGCATATGATTCTCTCAACATTGATAGAATGGTGGAGGATTATATGAGTGACCGCATCCAAGTAGGCACGTCACACAGTCCGTACTTATACTGGCAGGAAAAAGAGGCAATTTGGAGGCCCTTGCACAAACTGGCTTTATTCTACCTAAGTTGCCCTCCCACAAGTGTGTACTCCGAAAGAGTGTTTAGTGCCGCCGCTCACCTTGTCAGCAATCGGCGTACGAGGTTACATCCAGAAAATGTGGAGAAGATGATGTTCATTAAAATGAATTATAATCAATTCCTCCGCGGAGACATTGACCAGCAGCAATTGCCTCCACAAAGTACACAGGGAGCTGAGATGGTGGATTCCAGTGGGGACGAATTGATAATCTGTGAGGAGGGGGATGTACACGGTGATATATCGGAGGGTGAAGATGAGGTGGACATCTTGCCTCTGTAGAGCCAGTTTGTGCAAGGAGAGATTAATTGCTTCTTTTTTGGGGGGGGTCCAAACCAACCCGTCATATCAGTCACAGTCGTGTGGCAGACCCTGTCACTGAAATGATGGGTTGGTTAAAGTGTGCATGTCCTGTTTTGTTTATACAACATAAGGGTGGGTGGGAGGGCCCAAGGATAATTCCATCTTGCACCTCTTTTTTCTTTTCTTTTTCTTTGCATCATGTGCTGATTGGGGAGGGTTTTTTGGAAGGGACATCCTGCGTGACACTGCAGTGCCACTCCTAGATGGGCCCGGTGTTTGTGTCGGCCACTAGGGTCGCTAATCTTACTCACACAGCTACCTCATTGCGCCTCTTTTTTTCTTTGCGTCATGTGCTGTTTGGGGAGGGTTTTTTGGAAGGGACATCCTGCGTGACACTGCAGTGCCACTCCTAGATGTGCCCGGTGTTTGTGTCGGCCACTAGGGTCGCTAATCTTACTCACACAGCTACCTCATTGCGCCTCTTTTTTTCTTTGCGTCATGTGCTGTTTGGGGAGGGTTTTTTGGAAGGGACATCCTGCGTGACACTGCAGTGCCACTCCTAGATGTGCCCGGTGTTTGTGTCGGCCACTAGGGTCGCTAATCTTACTCACACAGTCAGCTACCTCATTGCGCCTCTTTTTTTCTTTGCGTCATGTGCTGTTTGGGGAGGGTTTTTTGGAAGGGCCATCCTGCGTGACACTGCAGTGCCACTCCTAGATGGGCCCGGTGTTTGTGTCGGCCACTAGGGTCGCTAATCTTACTCACACAGCTACCTCATTGCGCCTCTTTTTTTCTTTGCGTCATGTGCTGTTTGGGGAGGGTTTTTTGGAAGGGACATCCTGCGTGACACTGCAGTGCCACTCCTAGATGGGCCCGGTGTTTGTGTCGGCCACTAGGGTCGCTTATCTTACTCACACAGCGACCTCGGTGCAAATTTTAGGACTAAAAATAATATTGTGAGGTGTGAGGTATTCAGAATAGACTGAAAATGAGTGTAAATTATGGTTTTTGAGGTTAATAATACTTTGGGATCAAAATGACCCCCAAATTCTATGATTTAAGCTGTTTTTTAGTGTTTTTGGAAAAAAACACCCGAATCCAAAACACACCCGAATCCGACAAAAATAATTCGGTGAGGTTTTGCCAAAACGCGTTCGAACCCAAAACACGGCCGCGGAACCGAACCCAAAACCAAAACACAAAACCCGAAAAATTTCAGGCGCTCATCTCTAGTGTCGACAGACAGTCAATAGGTTGACACTAAATGGTCAACGCGCATTAGATCGACCCTAATGAAAAGGTCGACAGATACAAAAGGTTGACACAAAAAAGGCAAAAAGGTGCTGTTGTGATTATTGTTCTGGGGCAGTACGGATGGTGTAATGGGTAGCATTACTGCCTCACAGCACTGAGGTCATGGGTTCGATTCCCACCATGGCCCTAACTGTGCGGAGTTTGTATATTCTCCCCGTACTTGCGTGGGATTCCTCCTGGTACTCCGGTTTCCTCCCACAATCCCAAAAATATATACTGGTAGGTTAATTGGCTCCCAACAAAAAAATTAACCCTAGTGTGAATGTGTGCGCGTGTACATGTGGTAGGGAATATAGATTGTAAACTCCACTGGGGCAGGGACTGATGTGAATGGGCAAATATTCTCTGTACAGCGCTGCGGAATATGTGTGCGCTATATAAATAACTGGTAATAAATAAAATAAAAATAAATGTGTACTAACACTCCAAGAGCCCAGGACTGGTTATGCTTGTGATGGTGTGTGTGTGTGGTGGACAACAACACTTTCCCCCCTTGTTTTCTAACACTTTCTTTGCATTTACACAGAGACGCACAAATCACACTTATCTGCAGTGTCGGACTGGGGCATGAAGGGCCCTCCGGGGCATGCAGTAGTAGGGGGCATACTAATCACTAAAATTCTCATAATATAGGGCCTTATTCAGACCTGGCCACTGCTGCGTCCCACAATGCAGTTTGCCTATATTGGCAGACTGCGCATATGCAGTGGGCGCATTGCACCTGCACGGCCTCAAACACTGCAGCCACATCCCGGAAGGATGCAGCTGAAGTGTGATTGACAACGGCGGGCGTTCGCGGGGTGGTGACCTGGCGCTTGTGGGGGCGTGTCGGGCCAAATCCAACTGGGGGTATGTCGGGAGCATTTTCGGGGCGGCTGCGTGATGTCACATGCAGCTGCTCCGATTAAAAAAATGGCAGTGGACTGTCAGCACAGCCAGGCTGCGCTGCCAGGGGTCAACCTTAGTTTGATGCGCCCAGAATGTAACATAGTAACATAGTAACATAGTATCTGAGGTTGAAAAAAGACAATTGTCCATCGAGTTCAACCTATTTGTGGTGTCCTATGCATGATGATTTGACTAAAATTTCTGACTGATGCTGCTGTCAGCCATTGCATTTTATCCCTATTTATAGTAATTATAATAGGGATATCCATACCCCTGGATATCCTTATCCAATAGGAATTTATCTAACCCATTCTTAAAGGTGTTGACAGATTCCGCCATGTAATTGTGGACGCATCGTGAGGTGGCACCACACATACTGAGCGGCATTGCCCTGTGCTGGGCGACCCCCAACATTTGAGGAGGACACAGATCTTGCTATGTATGCAGCGATGCGTCCATCTCTGAATAAGGTCCATAATCTTTTAATTAGCAACCAAACTCCATCAGGCCTCTACACTGCACGGATACCTTGCCTGGTTGTAATCAATGAAAATGATCCTCAATCTGTTTTACAAAGAATATCAGAGACATAACAAAATGATGCATTTAAGAATGAGACAGGGGGGTAAATTTACTAAGATGGGAGTTCTATTTAAGATGGGATGTTGCCCATAGCAACCAATCAGATTCTACTTCTCATTTATTTAGCACCTACTAGAAGATAATACCTGGAATCTGATTGGTTGGCTGTGGGCAACATCCCATCTCAAATAGAACTCTCATCTTAGTAAATCTACCCCCATGGTGTTTCCAACATTTTAAATGTGACTGCTTTTTAATCGTACAATGATTGTGGCATTTTCTTTAATGTTCTTCATCATGTTGAAAATCTGCTCTGTAACCCACTTAGTGTAAGTATGTATATATACAAGAGTTCTTTGTGCTTGCACATGAGAACCAGAATAGACATCATATTTGTATGCATAAAGACTAGAGTCAAGGCAATGTCAGCTGTGTCCCATACATTACATATTTTCATTAGATGTATGTGACAAGGGATTGAGGTGATAACAGCATGAATGGCTCTGCGGCTCAATGCCTGAATTAAAATGGAAATGGTGTTCTAATGCTGTGTATGTGTAGAGACAAGCAGAGAGCAGGGGTTATTTATTAAAGTCTCCCAGCTGCACAGGAAGAAAATAAACACTCCTACATCCAAGGCTACTTCTAACAAACACGAAAACTACAATAAAAACAGCAAGATTGCTCCTCTGATGAATCCATAGCAGCTTCTGGACAGTCTTATAAAATGGACAGGCTAGTGTATATAGAAAATAGAAGTCTTTCCATGAGCAATTATCTACTTGTGTGCACTGGAAAGGGTTAAATGGCAGGACGCTTGACAATGATAACAGTCTGTCTGACTACACAGCACTGTACATAAAATGATACGGACAAGAGAATAATCAATAAGACGGAGAGTGAATCTCAGCTATCAAGCTGTAAGTGGACCTGTGTGCGGAACAGTACATTCTCACATAAAAATCCAATTTTCACATCCAGACAGATTTATTTTCCATGGATCACCCAAATAAATGTGTATATATATATATATATATACACACACACACACACACACACACACACACACACACACACACACACGTGCGCACACACACACGCATGCTCAGTTTACCAATAATTGAACTTTGTAAATGTTGGCATTGCATACAACTCTGAATCAGGCACAATCACAATGTCCCCCAGGTGCTGAAGGAAGAGTCGGCAGTTGCCTAGTAAGACACCACAAGTACAGTTTGATCATTGGCGGACAGGGCCCCCACACCAAAGAGACCTCCATAAAGTTTCTGTTTTCTGCATGAAAAGCTTTTAGCTTCACTTGCTGCCAATATATTTGCATAACAAAAGGCAAAGACAGAATCCACATAGATGACAGGGCAGGCCATCAGGTTTGTGTGCAACAACGAAACAGTCATGCATGTCAAAGTAATAACACAGCTGCAATACAACACTCTCAGAGTAAGTAAGGGGTAATAATGGAGATCTAGGGAAGGGTGGATGGGATGGGAGGATCCAAGTGGGAGCAGAATAATGCAAGTGGAACAAGAACCATACTTTAGGTTCCCTGATGCACGGAACAAACTGACAACAAACTTCAGCAGAAGGTAGGGTGATAAAACCCTTTAACTGATAATATAAGCATGGACTTGGAAACCTCAGAAGGACAGTGGTTGACTCTGACAGACAAGACTGGCATACTAATTGGACTTAACTGAATGCCAGATTGCCACTGAATATCATACATCCAACGTCAATAAGTAAAACAACTTAATAGCTAAAAAATACTGTAACATTTCTAAATCATCTATGTATGTGTGTGTGTGTGTGTGTGTGTGTGTGTTGCATTGTTTCCTTTGAGTCTGGTTATTTTAATCCTATTACTCTAAATTAATGTTAAATATTGCTACTTTTGAGAGGAAACTGTTAAATTGAGAAAGGCCACAGATTTCATTAAGTATAGAGCACTCAAGATGTTTTTCATTTTATTTTTTATTTTAGGAAATAGGCACTTACAAAACCTATTACCTATTGCACTTACAAAACCCATTTGCCTTTTTATAAACTCAGTAAATAATCCACACCTACAGTAACTGTATCCTATACTGTATAATTAATTCTGTAAGTATTCCACAGCGATTTTAACAAGTAAACAGTGTAAATAAGAAAGTAAAGTTCGCCTTTTACAACATATCCAATTGTTTAAACAGAATCTTTACATTTCATACTGTACGTTACAAATACCAAAAACCAGAAGGAAATGATTACAAAGTAACTGGGCTAGTCGCAGACTTGGACCCAGGACGTATCCACTATGACAAGGCAAAAAGTACCCTAATAATGAAGCAGATTATTCTTTCAAAGTCACATATGTTTTGTTTTCTTCTTTTTCAGGAAAATGAATTTGAATTCAAAACTTTGCGATTTGTAATTTGTTGCCAAGGGAACTGAGTCTTTTACCTTTTTAACATTCATGAAACACAGTTAATTAGTAGCTTATACACCGCACAACATAAATACACCTGATTATTAAGAAAAACTACTTTGAGTGAAAAACTCCTGATGCTAATACGAAGCCTGTGTGAGAACTAGAGAAGCACGTGTTTTCAATAATACAAAAGCCTCTATTTGGCATGTTAATTTATTTTTGTGATGTTGAGTGTATGTGGTGCTTTTGTTTTACTCTTTTTTTTTTTTTTGGCAATTACATTGTGTAGTCCAGTATTCCGAGCAGTGGACACAGCATAAAAGCAGGAGTTATTGTGCTTAGGAGCGACAATATGTGTGTGAGTAACTGGGGAGTACATCTGCCCCAGGCCAGCTCAAAGAACAATTTTCACTCATAGCGTAGTGCAAGTGCATCTGTGGACAACACGTTATTGAGAGTAGCTTAGCCTAAGGATAGAGTTATCCCCTGACCCTGTGAGAAGTTGGTGGATACTGAAAGACAAACACAATCTATTGCTTCCTTATTTCACCTGTTCCACCATATTAGATATCCTTTAATAAATGATCTCAGCTCAAGGTACTTCAGGAGTACACGAGAACCATACAACACATGCATGCTGCATTGAAAAAAAAAAAAAAAAAAAAAAAATGAAAGTGCATATGCCGCCATTTTGGAGGGATTATATATATATATATATATATATATATAAAGCATGCAGACGTGGCACTCGCGGTGATGAAAATAATACTTCACAACTCACATGTAGTGAACAGCAACGTTTCAGTGGTCTGCGCCACTGTCGTCAGGCTATATATATATATTTTGCACATGCAATTTATATAATTGTTATCAAGTATATCAAATATCACAAGCTGTCACCTCATTCAGCCCAAGTAGCCTATTGGTCATAACTAACAAGCATGGCATTTGTTAATAACTTTATTTTATGAGATATACTTATTTCATAAAGAATATGGTCACTAGTCTTTTCCCTGTTATCTTGGATAATGAGAGGCGCACATTCAGTTGTATTACGAACAATTGGGCTCGCTATTAAATAGTGCAAATCAACAGTAAACATCAATAATTTAGAAAAGGAGAGAAGAGGCACTGGTATTAGCAGGAGAGAGGTTACGTAAGTCAGTATTTGACTCTATCACATTTAGACTTTATTTCTCTAACGTCCTAGTGGATGCTGGGGACTCCGTAAGGACCATGGGGAATAGACGGGCTCCGCAGGAGACTGGGCACTCTAAGAAAGATTTAGTACTACTGGTGTGCACTGGCTCCTCCCACTATGCCCCTCCTCCAGACCTCAGTTAGAATCTGTGCCCGGCCAGAGCTGGGTGCTTTTAGTGGGCTCTCCTGAGCTTGCTAATAAGAAAGTATTTTAGTTAGGTTTTTTATTTTCAGAGAGCTTCTGCTGGCAACAGACTCTCTGCTACGAGGGACTGAGGGGAGAGAAGCAAACCTACTAACTGCGGCTAGGTTGCGCTTCTTAGGCTACTGGACACCATTAGCTCCAGAGGGTTCGAACACAGGATCTTAACCTTGGTCGTCCGTTCCCGGAGCCGCGCCGCCATCCCCCTCGCAGAGCCAGAAGACAGAAGCCGGCAGAAGCAAGAAGACATCGAAATCAGCGGCAGAAGACTCCTGTCTTCACATGAGGTAGCGCACAGCACTGCAGCTGTGCGCCATTGCTCCCACACTAACCAACACACTCCGGTCACTGTAGGGTGCAGGGCGCAGGGAGGGGCGCCCTGGGCAGCAATTAAGTACCTCCTGGCAAAAGCAGCATATATACAGTTGGACACTGTTATATGCATGAGCCCCCGCCATTAATTTTACACAAAATCGCGGGAGAAGCCCGCCACTGAGGGGGCGGGGCCTTCTTCCTCAGCACTCACCAGCGCCATTTTCTCTCCACAGCTCCGCTGAGAGGAAGCTCCCCAGGCTCTCCCCTGCACGATAGAGAGGGTGAAAAAGAGAGGGGGGCACATAAATTTGGCGTAAAAACAATATATACAGCAGCTACTGGGTTAACACTAAGTTACTGTGTGATTCCTGGGTCATATAGCGCTGGGGTGTGTGCTGGCATACTCTCTCTCTGTCTCTCCAAAGGGCCTTGTGGGGGAACTGTCTTCAAATAGAGCATCCCCTGTGTGTGTGGTGTGTCGGTACGTGTGTGTCGACATGTCTGAGGTAAAAGGCTCCCCTAAGGAGGAGATAGAGCAAATATGTGTGTGAGAGGGTGTCTCCGTCGACAACGCCGACACCTGTTTGGATATGTGTAAGTGCTGAGGTGAATTTATTGCACAAAAGATCAGACAGGAAATCTACCCATGTCTGTCCCTGTGTCACAGAGACCTTCAGAGTCTCACAATGTTCACTATCCAAAATAATAAACACTGATATCGACACGGAGTTTGACTCCAGTGTCGACTACGATAATGCAAAGTTACAGCCAAGATGGCTGAAAGGTATTCAATATATGATTATTGTAATAAAAGATGATTTGCATATCACTGATGATTCATTTGTCCCTGACACAAGGGTACACATGTTAAGGGGAAGAAAGCTGAGGTAAATTTCCCTCCTCTCATGAGGAAAAAGAGCGTGAATCTCCAGACAAGAGACTGCAGCTTCCCACAAAAAATTCTCAGGCAGTATCCTTTCCCCACTAGGGCCAGGATGTGTTGGGAATCTTCCCCTAGGGTGTCCTGTTTGCACAGAAGGTAGCACTAGCTATTCTCAGGGATCCTGCAGATAGCGTGCACATTCTAGTATACTACTCAGACCGGCGATTGTGTCGGCATGGGTTTATAGCGCTGTGGCAGCGTGGACAGGTACCTTATCAGCAGAGATTGAGACCCTAGTATGCATATATATATATATATATATATGTATATATAGAGAATCCAATCCTCTGTGTGGTCCGGCACTCACCGCTCCCGACAGGGTACTTGCTCCGGTGCTCTCCTTAGAGGTTGTTGCTACCTCAATATATGCAGAGAAGAAAGGCGGCTCTCGGAGACTGGCAAATTTGGTGAAACAAAACCAATCAGTGTTTAATCATGTCTACGTTTCGGGGGACGTACCCCCTTCCTCAGGACAAACCAAACACAAGTGCAAACAGTGTGAAAATAACATTATATACCTTACCTTGCTTCTAGATATGGGGAAGAAATTTCGAAGGGCTTTGGTCAAGGCAGGAGACTTGCCTTCACATCAATATCCTGGAACTAAGGGCCATATACAACACCCTAAGTCAAGCGGAGACCCTGCTTCGCGACCAACCGGTTCTGATCCAGTCAGACCGCAGTGGCTCATGTAAACCGCCAAGGCGGCACAAGGAGCAGGGTGGCGATGGTAGAAGCCACCAGAATTCTTCGCTGGGCGGAGAATCACGTAAGCGCACTGTCAGCAGTGTTCATTCCGGGAGTGGACAACTGGGAAGCAGACTTCCTCAGCAGGCACGACCTCCACCCGGGAGAGTGGGGACTTCATCAGGAAGTCTTCACGCAGATTGCAAATCGATGGGAACTGCCACAGGTGGACATGATGGCGTCCCGCCTCAAAAAAAAAAAAGCTAAAAAGGTATTGCTCCAGGTCAAGGGACCCTCAGGCGATAGCTGTGGACGCACTAGTAACACCGTGGGTGTTCCAGTCGGTCTATGTGTTTCCTCCTCTTCCTTTCATACCATAGGTGCTGAGAATTGTAAGAAAAGAGGAGTAAGAACAATACTCATTGTTCCGGATTGGCCAAGAAGGACTTGGTACCCGGAACTGCAAGAAATGCTCACAGAGGACCCATGGCCTCTGCCTCTCAGACAGGACCTGTTGCAACAAGGGCCCTTTCTGTTTCAATACTTACCGCGGCTGCGTTTGACGGCATAGCGGTTGAACGCCGGATCCTAGCGGAAAAAGGCATTCCGGATGAAGTTATTCCTACGCTGATAAAGGCTAGGAAGGACGTGACAGCAAAGCATTATCACCGTATATGGCGAAAATATGTTGCTTGGTGTGAGGCCAGGAAGGCCCCTACAGAGGAATTCCAGCTGGGTCGATTCCTGCACTTCCTACAGTCAGGAGTGACTATGGGCCTAAAATTAGGGTCCATAAAGGTCCAGATTTCGGCCCTATCCATTTTCTTTCAAAAAGAACTGGCTTCACTGCCTGAGGTTCAGACGTTTGTTAAGGGAGTGCTGCATATTCAGCCCCTTTTGTGCCACCGGTGGCACCTTGGGATCTTAACGTGGTGTTGGATTTCCTGAAATCCCACTGGTTTGAGCCACTTAAGACTGTGGAGCTAAAGTATCTCACGTGGAAAGTGGTCATGCTGTTGGCCTTAGCTTCGGCTATGGCGTGTGTCAGAATTGGCGGCTTTGTCATGTAAAAGCCCCTATCTGGTTTTCCATATGGACAGGGCAGAATTGCGGACTCGTCCGCAATTTCTGCCAAAGGTGGTGTCATCTTTTCATTTGAACCAACCTATTGTGGTGCCTGCGGCTACTTGTGACTTGGAGGATTCCAAGCTGTTTGACGTAGTCCGGGCTTTGAAGATTTAGGTAACCAGAACGGCTGGAGTCAGGAAGACTGACTCGTTGTTTATCCTGTATGCATCCAACAAGCTGGGTGCTCCTGCTTCAAAGCAAACTATTGCTCGCTGGATCTGTAACACAATTCAGCAGGCTCATTCTGCATCCAAAATCAGTGAAAGCCCATTCCACAAGGAAGGTGGGCTCTTCTTGGGCGGCTGCCCGAGGGGTGTCGGCATTACAGCTTTGCCGAGCTGCTACTTGGTCAGGTTCAAACAGCTTTGCAAAATTCTACAAGTTTGATACCCTGGCTGAGGAGGACCTTGTGTTTGCCCATTCGGTGCTGCAGAGTCATCCGCACTCTCCCGCCCGTTTGGGAGCTTTGGTATAATCCCCATGGTCCTTACGGAGTCCCCAGCATCCACTAGGACGTTAGAGAAAATAAGATTTTACTCACCGGTAAATCTATTTCTCGTAATCCGTAGTGGATGCTGGACGCCCGTCCCAAGTGCGGACTTTCTGCAATACGTGTATATAGTTATTGCTTGATAAAGGGTTATGTTATGTAACTTATGTTGGCATCCTTTGGTTGATGCTCTGTTGTTTGTTCATACTGTTAACTGGGTAAGTTTATCACAAGTTATACGGTGTGATTGGTGTGGCTGGTATGAGTCTTACCCTGGGTTCCAAAATCCTTTCCTTGTAATGTCAGCTCTTCCGGGCACAGTTTCCTTAACTGAGGTCTGGAGGAGGGGCATAGAGGGAGGAGCCAGTGCACACCAGTAGTACTAAATCTTTCTTAGAGTGCCCAGTCTCCTGCGGAGCCCATCTATTCCCCATGGTCCTTACGGAGTCCCCAGCATCCACTACGGACTACGAGAAATAGATTTACCGGTGAGTAAAATCTTATTTTTACTGTCTACAGTACAATAATGTATATTTCTATAATCACAAGCAACCACTGAGAAACAAGAGCCATCTTGCTTTTTAGAACACAGTAGCTGTATTGCTTTGGTCAGAAAGCACCAGGCAGACATTCAGCAGGAAAATAATGTACTTTCATCGCTCTGTCCAGGTGGACATCCCCAGGGGCAATCTTTAGAATCTGCCTCTGGATAGCATTGATTTTTATTGAATATTTAAGGTAAGTTCTAATGCGTAAGTTAGAATAAGGCAATGGAGCAAAGGAAGCTTTGTTTTAAGCCAGCCCTGTAATTTAGTCAAAAGTGAGTTAACTAGGTGGAGTACGTGGTTATGTATAAACACATTAATTGCTTATGTTTTACTGAGCTCTGGAATATACAACCTTTAAGTTACAGTAAGGGGCAATTAATTCAGCTGGGATGGCCACTTAAGTATTAAAAAGCTGTTGAGGGCTTCACACTAAATATTTCGTAGTTACTGTACAATACATATCAATAAAATTGTAATTGTACTTATTGTAAGTACTATTTATTTATTTTTCCCACAAATTATTTTTTTAGTTAAAATAATAAAAAAGTGAAACATTTTGCTTTAATGTCTTCCAGTAAAAATGGCCTAACTGTATAGTCAATCTAACACACTAAGGGCTTAAACCCAAGCAGTAGAGGCCAAGATAATCTCACCGAGGACTAATCATTGATTGCAAACTGTAAAACATCAGGGTAACATTTTGTGATAGGTGTGAAAAAAGCAGAGATGAGCGGGTTCAGATTTACTCGGTTATTTACGGCAGAATTATCGCCCTTTCTTATTTTCTGGATTTTTCTTATTGGATAACCAAAATACGTGACGTCCGATAGCCAATAAGGAGATTCGGGTAAATCCGAGTAAAACCGAACCCGCTTATCTCTAGAAAAAAGTGATACAGTTGGAGAAAGTAACAGAGTCTGAGACTTTTTCAGAAATACAGTCAGGTAAGTGCAAAAACTTCTTACATTTAGCAAAACATACTGAAAAGGAACATAACACCAGAAAGCTCTGGCCTAAAAATTGTTTCATTGGGAAGGTACTGTAAGGGAAATAATTACTATAGGGAATAGCAAGGTTGTTAGTAGGGATTAGTAATTAAAGCGCCATCCCTAGCTAATGCATGCATGCTGCCATCAGTCTTACTAATCACATAACAGTGAGGCAGCGCTATAATAGGCAGCTGGGTGCCCCTGCAGTTACTTACTGACCTTTAGCTACTGGCAACTCTCTTCCTGGAGATTTGGGGGTTGTTCGGAGTTGAGAATAAATCACAATGTGGGCGGATTGCGTAAATTTGAGTGTAATGCGCTTGTGCCAAACAAAGAAATGGACAACCGCACATGCACCAAAATCTGATTTAAGCACACAAA
Organism: Pseudophryne corroboree; assembly: GCF_028390025.1. Lineage (NCBI taxonomy): Eukaryota > Metazoa > Chordata > Amphibia > Anura > Myobatrachidae > Pseudophryne > Pseudophryne corroboree. The sequence continues at coordinate 935,221,025 of NC_086444.1, read as the reverse complement.
GGGATTACAGATGGATTGCGCTATCCATGAAATAGGGGGTTCTAGGCAGTGACCATATAATAGTAGTGATCTGATCCATCTCTTAAGAGTGCAACTGGTGTGTCATGCGAGTGTCATGGGCATGTCACGTGAGTGTCTAGGTGCTTTTCATGTGAGTGTCCTGCAAGTGTTATGGGTGTGTCATGCAAGTGTCATGGGCATGTTAGCCAACTTTGGTGCTCATTCGCCGAGTGTAGGCGGAGATGGTACACCTGTATAAGACGGATCGTAAGCATCCAGTGTGGGGTTGATCTTAGTTACGATACTAATGATGACAGCTGTGGATGTAAAAATAGTGGGCGGGTTCTCACATTAGTATAATGTAATAAGCAGCCATCCATGACCAGATGGAAAAGTGGCCCCAATTTCATCCAACTCAGAATCCACATCCTCATCTAATTTTGGATATTAAAAGGGGCAAACTAGATGGTCCAAATGGTTCTTATCTGCCGTCAAGTTCTATGTTTCTCTGTTTCTATCTGTCAATGCCTCGGGCTTCTGTTAGTAGTCGCACCAACCACCCATGCTAAAATAGGCCTTGAGCCAAAGTAATGCCAGGCAAACAAAGTGCCTTCACCCAAGCGGTGGTACACACCAGACTCTCATGAAAAGCAAATTAAACATCTGTCTCTACTTACCTATATCTTAATGGGCCTGGCCTAATTGCATTGCTTGCCACACGTGGAATTTGCATTGACCATGAGCAGCCTTTGATGACTCTAAGCAGCGTACTTTGAGCATGTATTAGTAACATAATTGCAGAACTGTATTTGAACAAAATGGAGGAATCAACCCCAGTTCATATAACAGCAGCGCGTTTCGCTAGTAAGGAAATGCTATAGGAGAACTATCTGCTCACTGTGCATGCTCAGTGCCAATAAGAGGGACATTCTAGAGCTGAAGACGGAATGCAATCTATACATTCACCACAATGATACATGCCTTATTATGGACCATATTGCTATGAAATATTTTAATTCCCAAAATCTAAAATTACAACACAAATGGCGACTATACACAAATAAGACCTGAAACAGTCACAAATACAGTATATACAGGTCTTGCTCTCACAGAAAGTAATTTGTTTCCAGACTGTAGGATGCCAGCCTCTTATTGCATATGGCCTCAACTAGTAACCGAGGACCTTATTCAACATCATTTGTTAAATTAGCAAAACTGCAACTGCTTGTAATCACATGCTGCCTGGCTGCGAAGGCAGTCGGGCCGCCAACATTTTCATTGTTGCAGCAGCTGTGTGTGACATCACACAGCCACCCCAAATCCGCCCCCATTTCCGGCTCCACTCCCCTGCCACCCTCGCAACTCTGCCTTTCCACCCCCTTCGTCTGTCAATCAGGCAGAGGCGTTCGCATCAATGCAATGGCAACGCATTGCTAGGCCAGCTCACGCGCAGATTGAGCACTGTGCGTGCGCACTCCCCATTAAATCGTCAGTATACAATCGCATGTCAGCTGCGACACATACTGAATAAGGCCCCAAGACCAAAAGAAACTTCATCTCTCTCTGCCATGAGAACCTTTACACATTTATTTGGAATGTATAAGGTGATTTACACTTTGAAATGCAAATGTCTTTCTTTCTATACAGGAAAGAGTTAATGCTGTGCAAATATCACATTTAATACCTATCTACCTTTCAATTTTTGGCTCAGTAACCAAGTGCTATCTTTCAACTAACAAAGTGGCTATGAAAGTAGATATATAAAAGTACACAGCAGAGCCAAAAGCTGCACTTAAAACACCTAGCGTGACCCTCTATGTGGGATTATAATTTATGGTAAATGCATTTCCATTTGTCACAACCAAAGACTCGGCTTCAATCACAAAATACCACAGCTGGCTCACTTTGGTTCTTTAATGATCATTTTTACTGGGAATGACAGGATAAAAAGTAGCCCTCAGAATCAGCAGAACGCTCTACAGATGTTGTATAAATTTAGTTGCATTATGGCTCCCTGCTTAAACATGCCCTAAATAATACAGGTTACATTCTCATTAAATAAACTTCTCTTTGCTTCAGTGTCTCTAGGCAAAGGAATGTAGTGGAGAAATGGGATTTATCACGCTGTTTTCACATTAGGATGCGGTGTTCTATCTTCACTGGATTTTACAATGTGTTTGAAGTCAGCCTGGTGCAGTGAAGAGTTAGTTTCAGCAGCACAATAAGTGCATCTAACAATAACAAATCCTGTTACTCTGGCTGTGAAGAAATCATATTTGTTTTTTTCCCTGATAATAGTTGAGTCCGGCTGTGCTATGCTCGGTGCACACACCACATCTACACTGGAAAAAAAGTCTCTTTACCATCTGGATCATGGATGGCACCAAATGAATTCAGTATGTCACATAAAAAGAGACACAAGCTCTTTAGTAATCATGGATGGAATGCTATGCATATTAATAGTCCTCTACTTGAATTATTAATATTATTATTAACATTTATTTATATAGCAGCAGGAGACTCCACAGCTCTATTCAATAAGGAACAATAAGAAACAAGACTAGGTATTAACAAACAAAGAGATAATAGTACCCCCTGCTCGCAAGTTTATAATCTATAGTATATTAATATTAAATCATGAGTGAAATAAATATATATTATGAGGTTGTTTTTATGAGGGGAAAAAAAGTAATTAGATGGCATAAAAATGAAAGTAATTATTTAAAGCAGGATTTATTGCTAACAAATATTTCACAGAAGATTAAGGGGGAGATATATCAAGCTTTGGAGAGAAAAAGTGGAGCAGTTGCCCAATGAGCTTTTGTCATACTGTATATCTAGTGCAGTCTAGGGGTGGGGAACCCGTGGGCCAGCTGTTGTTGAACTACACATCCCAGCATGCCCTGCAAAAGTTTTAGCATGACCAAATAGGTAAACTGTAGCAGGGCATGCTGGTATGTGTAGTTTAACAACGGCTGGAGGGCCAAAGGTTCCCCATCCCTATGTTAGAGGGTTGAAATGAATAAATTAGCAGTTTTTTGGGCCCACAGTGAGAATGTAAAGGGACTCATGGCTGAAAATCCAATTACAGGCACCACCTTACAGCGAGATTGGAAATAAATACAATATTTTAATTTAAGAATGATAAAATGTATCATACAGATGTGTCCTCATACACTATGGCTTCAGTCAAATCAAGTACCCCTATCGGCTAGCCAGGTCCTGGGCGTCTTGGCTACGCCCATCTTTCTCGCTCAAAAAAGGTGCATCTTATTCACATAAATAAAAAAAGTGGGAGCGACAAAAGTGTTTTATTAGATTCCACTGAGCACTTTGATGTGCGACATTTGTATATCTGTGTACCACTGACTTTGAATCTGTGTAAAAAGGCTTAGATGTAGCTTTTCCTCGCACAAAGTTCCATTATGTTTTATCTGTGACTTTGTACTGTATAAAACCAATTCCCGTGCAGCTAATGTATGGTGTATAGATGATAGGTGTATGAGCACACAAATATAAGTTATATACAAGTAATATGTAAATAATCATTTTTATTGAATGTGATCACGCAATCAGAAGCAGAGCAGGAGAAGAAGGACCTGTTGTCAGATGTAGGCAATATATGGAATAATGTCCTCCATACTGCACACACACTTGCCTACTCTCCCAATGCAGGGCTGCCTGTGCAGTCTATTTTTTCTTGTGATGCCGATCCCGCGGAACCGCGCATCGGCATCACAAGCTGTGTACACACGGTGCAATATGCACTAACTTTTCTTACGATTTTGACTATATATTCAAAATTGTAAGGAGAGTTAAGTGCATATTGCACCGTGTGTACACACCTTAAGCAAGATACTGATTTAGGGCCCCCTCCCTCAATCAATAGCACTATATTTTCATTCCTGATTTATGCCTCTTATATTGTTGTTTTTCCTCATTATATTCTATTAAGGTATATTACTTCCCCCTTCACTGATTGCACCATGTCCCCTCACCTCTAACTTCCATTATTACACAACTCAGTTACTGCATTTTAGATCAGTACTCCCCTCACTGAATACCCCATTATTACACTCACTGACCGCATTGTATATGAGTGATCGAGGCTTACAACACTGCAGGACTGGAGACACAGGCATGTGCTGGTGCCGGAATCCAACAGCTGCTGGGAGTGTTCAGCCAGCCAAGTGCTCCAAAATTTTTGCCCGAGTTCGCTCTCGCTGGAAATGCCCTCCATATAGCCTTATCGGCAGGCCCCCCTGAGACCCACGGGGCCCTTGGTTGCCTTATGGTAAATCCTCCTCTGGTATGGGAGACTCCCAATGACTATTCTCCTGCATACCACCCTCTTCCCTAGTGAAGTAGGCAAGGGTGAGTGTTGATGATGTAATTGGCATAAATCAGGTCATAGTGGCCCGCCCCATACTGAGTCAAACCACGAATCATAGCACTGCAGTATCAGCATCACAGCCTCTGCCCTTTCCTCCTGGACCTCTCCTCCAAGATCTCCTGGAGGGGATTTCCAAAATGTCAGCATATATGACTGTACATTATATAGACATTAGTGAGTAACTATTATAGCATACAATTTTCCTTACAAGCACTGGTGTCCCCAAATCAAAGACTATTACAGTCGGGCCGAGGTTACTAGACATTTAGGGGGGCATTTAGCAGTGATAAGAGCGGAGAAGTGAGCCAGTGGAGAAGTTGCTCATGGCAACCAATCAGCACTGAAGTAACATCTATAATTTGCATACTATAAAATGATACAGAGCTGCTGATTGGTTGATGGGGCAATTTCTCCACTGGCTCACTTCTCCACTCTTATCACTGCTTAGTAAATGTCCCCCTTAAGGACCTCATACAGAGATAAAAGCAGATCGCTGCATATGCATCCAGATCTGCAGGCAAGGCCGCCCAGCATGTGGGAGGCCGCCTAACGATGAGTCTGCAATAAGATTGCGGATGCATTGGAACTTAGATTGACTCCTGGCCGCACAGCCTGACTGCACAGCCAGTACGCCATATTTTTATTTGAACAGCTGCATGTGGCATCACACAGCCGCCCCAAAAATGGTCCTGGTCCCCCCTCACCAACACTGCATCACCGCCCTGGAAACACCCACCGTACACATGCTGCGGCAGCCAGCGGTGATTGACAGCTGAACTGGGTGAGCATGCTAGTTCATAACGTCAGTCCCTGACGGATCGCCCAGTGTATGTGCTCAACACACTGCCCGATCCGTCCATAGATGTATCTGCCGATCAATTGATCAGCAGATATATCAGTGTGTACCCACCTTTACATGGAAGTATAAAACTAAGATATGTGATTTGACTATTATATAAGGAATATCATTTTATTAGAATTTTTGAAATATATTATTATCATCATCATCATTATTAGTATTATGATGACAGAGGACACTCTGTATATTGTTTGGTCCTTTGGCCTCAGGGATCTCTGTTGCCTTTGCATCTGCACTCTTTTGGACTCATGGGCTTCTGATTGGACAATGGATTTTATATATATATATATTGATCTATGTCTACCCATGGGTTGCTTTATTTCATTCACGTTACAAATGCTAGTTTCTTCCTCCATCACCGCATCACTGGGGGTACATAGAAGTCTGGAGTAGCCAATTACCTGTATGACTTCCACGGTATTGGACCAGCAGGATCTTCCCATTGCCCAGCTTTGCTGTTTTCCCTGCCATTTTCATGGAGTCTGGGGTCCCTACAGCGTGTGATAAATCAGAGGGTCCCTGTACTTGCCTCTCATATTTGGCCATTTGGATTACCACGGTGGGTTGCTGTTGCCATTTGCCACAGGAGAAAGTGAAGCTTTGGGATGCTAGATTTTGAGTTTTGTTGCAGTAAGGTCACGCTCAGGCAGTGGCAATCTCTACTGAGCTGTTCAATTTTGCGTTTAGCATTATGCCCATGGGTAGAGTGTTTTGCCATAAGCTTCGATACATGACTGCTGGTGTCCGGCAGACTCTCCACTTTATTAGGCTGTGTGTGGGATGCATTTCTTACTGATTTCAATGCGGATTGTTTTGTTCATCTTCCCCCTTATCTAACGTGCAGCTGCAGCTGTTTCCCAATGCAGCGGGAGCATTCTTGTCTGACCAAAAAATTTCTGTTGGAGTGTTCCCCATTGTAGTTGCACTGGAAATATGAAGTGAGCGCCTGCATAAGCAGAGCATTATACTCTGGCACTCTAGTGTGGCATAATATGAACTGGGAGCAGCACTGTAATGTGACAAAATATGAACTGGGGGCACTGTATATCATAATGTGAATTGGGCGTACTGTATTGTATAAAGTGTACTGGCAGCCCTACTATGTAATATAATGTGAACTAGGGCACTACTATGGGGCTTAAATTGAACTAGGGCACTACTATGGGGCATAACACTAAGGCACTACTATGGTTCAGAAAATGAACTAAGGCATTATTATAGGGCATAAAATGAACAACTGCTGTGGACAGGTGTCTTTCTAGAAGATTTGGGACAGGGAACCCTTCAAAATGTTATCAGGCCCACAAAGTTCTGGCTATGCCACTGCTCAGTGGGAAGCCTACTTGGCTCACAAGCAAGCAGTAAAGCTGTGAACTAGATTTTACTTTAATTTGTTTGGAGCATGTATTCATCAAAGGGAAATCTTGGGCAGTTGTTTTGCAGTGGCTCACGGGCATTTTGTTCTATCTTGCCTCTCCGCGGTCAGCGCAACTATACTAGGAGCTTTTTACTTAGTTTAGCTATTAAAGGTTGAGCACAGCTAGCGTCGGCCCCCAATAATCACAGACATCCCATTAACTTTCCCTCACTTGTTCAAGTAGTTGAGTCCTGTTCATTTTAACTTGCCTTTGCAATGGTCTTTCATGGGGCCTTTCGCATCAATGAGCTTGTTGCCCCTTCCAAGTGTGTAATTTCCCTTTGCTGAAGTCTCACGTCTTAGTAACCAAATAGGTTTTCTGCAGAATATGATGCCCAAGACTGACCTTCCTCTGCTGACTCCTGGACTTTCCCGGGGAAAGCTGTCTTGGGACTGTTTGTTGTGTAGACCTCTGGATGAGAACAAATGGCTGATGCATCTTGATGGTTCCCCAGTTACAGTTTAATTGGGTCTTCCAGCATTGTATTCTGTTAATTGGGTTGTCCCCTAGAGATTATGTTATCCACTTATTTACGAATTGGGGTCGAAACCGCTGCTGCTTCCCTCTGACTTTCAACTTTTGAGATTCAAGTGCTGGGATGCTGGAAGTCCAATGTTTACAAATGTTATATTCGTTAATTTCTATTTTTCTAAATTATTATTATTTTTTTCCACTTAGGAGTGATACACCGCTCAGCACCAATCCCATCAAAATCCCATCGAGGTGGGACCTTGAGGGATTTTGCCATGTTTTGCTCTGATCTATGGAGCCTTATAGGTTGTTGTACTCTGGGCAGGTTTTCCAGGTTTTTACCAAATGCCAAGTTATCCCCCCTACTATCTTTCCTTCTGCTTGTTCGCTGTCTTTCTGCATCTATTAACTTTTTGTTTTGTTCTTGCAGGAGGCCCCTTGGATGTTTGAGTCTTTGGTTTATGGGGCACTCTTTTGTTTACTGGACTTCTACTGTAGGTCCCATTCAGGCCGCTCTACTTCCTTGTTTGCCGCAAATCACACTATACGCTGGTTGGGACAGCAGGGTATGTGTTGGGAGACACCCCTGCCTTGTCTACATAGGGTGTTGTTTGGTCCATTGGGGGTCCTGGAAGTACATCTGGATGGGAACTCGCTAGTCTCTGGACTTGCGGTTCGTGATTGCCCATAATTTGGAGAGCACTGCTTGGATGTGGCCTTTGTGTTCTCTGTTGTATTCCTCCATCCTTTCTCATAGGCATTGGTGTGGTGACCATAGTGGTGTTGTAATGGAAAATAATCAAGGAGAAAGATTGATTCCTTGGTCTCTTGTAGAGTTTTGGCTTTAGGTGGTTCGGTGGTACTGCATCCGCTTATCCATGATGTTGATACCCTGCTGCTTCAGGCAAATGGCCTCCACCTTAGTGATGAGGACCAGTCTGTTTTTTTGGAGGGTGTTTTTTAGGGTTTTAGATGAGCTTAAGTTATGGTGGGGGACTCAACTCCTGTTGGCACCTAGCGGGTCAGGAAAGAACAGTCACCTAGGGGCCAGTGAGCTTGTTAATAGGTGCGCTTCCTTGCAATACACCGTTTAGGCCGATTTCCCTACAGGGGTCAGTGCCTTGGTATTCTAACTGGGCTGTTATTGTATTGGTGGGGAGTTGGTGACCTGTGTACTTGCCTTGGAATTGGGCAACTGGCCCTGCAAGTATTTTTGTTGTAATCTAATAGTAGGCATTGGCCCTGTCAGCTGCCAGTCCCTTTCTGTCGCCACCATATATAGTTTATTCTTGATATTTTAAATAAAAGTTCAACCAATTTTTAACACCAGGGGGCATATGTAATAGGGTCTGAGTTTGGTGGAGGTGCAGCATACCAGCCGATCACAGACATTTTTTTTTAAAGTGGCAATCATTTACATCATAGTTTTGCCTTGTAAATGATTGCCACTTTAAAAAAAGTCAGCAGTCAGCCCCTATTATTACATATGACCCCACATCTGTTCTGTTTCTTCATTTTATTTTAGATAAGTTAAGTTAAGTTTAACTGCATTGGTATTGCTTGATCTGTCATTGGCTGCTGAGATGTTTACTATTATTATGACTTTTGTAATGTATATAGCACCAACATATTACGCAATGTTGTACACTGTAACGATCATATATATCATATAAATTAATAATATACAATGAAACAGATAGTAAAGATGACCTTGCCCAAATTATCTTCTAGTCCTAAACACACTACTGTAAATAAGCGTTATTTTGGTAACTTATTTGAGTAAGTATAATGTATTACTCCTTGTAAGGGGCATGGCTCACAAATAGGTGGTTTTGTGGGGAAGACATGCACTGTGTGGCCTGGTTTGTGCACCTAGATAAATAATTTTGGGGCACATTTATTAAGTCTGGTGAAGTGATAAAGTGGAAGGTGATAACGCACCAGCCAGTCAGCTCCTAACTTCCATGTTACAGGCTGGGTTTGGAAAATGACAGTTAGGAGCTGACTGGCTGGTGCGTTATATTATCACCTTCACTTTATCACTTCACCAGGCTTAATAAATCTGCCCATTTGTTCCTTAAGTGGATATATCTTATTTTAGAAAAACAAACAAATCAAAAAATATGTAAGTTAAGCAGACCAGTTTTTCTGTTGTCCATAGCCCAGTATTTACTGTCACACAGCTGACAGATATACAGTAGTTACTAAGAACGGATGCTCCTTATGACTGATTGCCGGCAGTTGATAAAAGCTTTATGGTGCAAGGAGACTGCTTATTGAAGTGCAACATTCAGGATTATGAAGAAGAATACAGACATTTATTCTGTCATAATGTCTCCTACCAATATGGGAACATGTCCATCATCACCCCTCTTACTACCTTTATTTCCAGATAGAGGTCAGCTTGGCTAAGACCTTTCACTTTGCCACTTTTCACATTTAATAAAGTATTGTAGTGTGATTTTTGTTCTGCCAAGGAGAGAAAGCTAAAAGCACATGAATGGATCAATCTGTTCTTCTCAGCTGCTTCCATGCCATTTCCACTGTTATGTTAGTGACAGATAGCCATAAGGAGAAGAGGAGAGAATGGAGTATGTCCAAGAAAGGGAAGCAATGAATACAAGATGGATAAAGCAGTCACAAATCTTTTAACCACTTACAATCCAATCTTGTTGTCTTTGTCAATAACTCTGTTGGGTTTGTCACCAGAGAATATGCTTCATAGAAGATACTTCAGATACTTAGAAGTGCAATTATTGTGTTAGGCTCTCAGCACACAGGCAGCAAGATAACATGGTGAAGAGCATTGTATTGTGAATGACTGACTCTTTTCCTCTCTGTTTCTGTGAGGCTAAGCAACGTGTCTGTCTACCACACTGTATGCCAGTAGTTCTTGCAACTTGTGAGCTACTGTGTTCAGCCGCTGAATACAGTCACAGTACTGGGAGTTACCTGATGTAGTGGAAATCATCCACCACCTGTACATACTGTAGCTGAAAGTACACTTCTGCATTTGTTAAGTTTTATGATCAAATGTAGCTTTTTTATGTTATCTAAGTGTAACAATTTAGTCAAGTGTGTCTGTGTGTTCTGGACAACTCTGTGCTTCATTGCTGAATAGTTTTAGTAGCAACAACAACGTAATGTAAAAGCAGCTACTCTGGAACCATGGGAACTCTTACCGACATGCTGCCATCTTCTGCTATGGGCTGGACGCATTGAGAATATGCTTTGTCCTTCATTAGACTGAGGATGTACCCATCTGAGCGACCGGATACTTGGATAGCTCCTCCCAACAGACGCAATGGAGATCATTTATAATATAGCTGACAGGCCAGTCTTCTGGTATAATTTTGAAGGGACCTTCAGTGAGATGCATTAAGCCTTGTCTTGCTGCCATTTTAAATATTGCATTAGATAAATGACAGAAGTTGATTGGTTACTTTGGGCAAAGTCTCTATTTTATCACTCTCCAAGTCTTGAAACATCTCCCCCCTTGTGAGAGAAACACATTTTTAGGTATACTTTAAACAATGTAATAAACATTTTATAACACACAATTTTCACATGTAATAAAGCCACGAGTAAGGCAGCCAGGGTGGGTAGGGATTATATGATGGTCTTGTAGGCTTGAGTGATATCAATTGGGAGCTCTAAACCAGTAATATTGTTAGAAAAGACAGGCTAGTAGTAACGATTATTAGTAGATCCATAATGCTCATAAACAAGGTGGTTTAGAAATTTATATGAAAGTTCACAATATCAGATGAAATAAATGTTGCTGCTTTCTGAATTAGACATGTGAAATATCCCATATGGCTGCTCACCTGTATAAAGATGACTCTAGCACAGAGGTGTTGTAGAATGGATAGTCTAAAGCTGTCTGGGTGATTGCACTCCATGTTGAGTAGTGCAGTAATCACATTCCTGTGGTGAATAGATGGATCTCAGCATGCAGTAGCAAGAGAGAGTTTATGCTTCCAATGAGGAATGTATATTAATCCAGAAATTGGTAGCATGTTTTCAGGTTTACATTATCTGAAGAGATGGTGGTATTGTTAACAGAGAGGGAGAGATCTTTGACATATAAACCTTGAGAAACTGTGGGGACATCTGGAAAGAGATTACAGACGGACAGTGAAAAATATGAGCGGGGGGAAATAGTGACAGATCAATGGTGGACAGGTAGAGTTGGCTATAATCAGCATAAAGATGGAACTGCAGACAGAAGTAGCAGAAGTTGTAGAATGGCAAGGACAGAGCCTTGAAGTACCCCAACTAAAAGCAGAGGAGGTGGAAAGAATGAGGTGGTGTAAAAGGGGCAAGTCTGCCCCACATGCCAGATCCAGCCCCGCCTCGCAAACATGTGAAAGGATCGTACAGTGGCAATGTTTAGGGTAGCCTAGCTGCGAAGGCAGATGGCTTCCTGCCATATTTCGGGTCGCAGCAGCTGTGTGTGATGTCATGAAAATGGTTCAGACGCACCTGTGTTGCCCAGACTGCCCTCCCAACACCGAGTCAATGCCCCTTTAATGCCGCTGCAACGCCCCCTCCCGCCCGGCGAATGCCTCTGCCTGTCAATCAGACATAGGTGTTCACACAGGTGAGATGCTTTCACATCTCACTGTGTGCGCACGCGCAGTGCAGCTGCTGCGCATGCGCACATTAACAGGGCTTCAACATACGACAGAGTTCCATGCTGAATTAGGCCCTGTGTCCAGTTATCTGGTCATGTTTATAGATACCTAGCTAACATGATCATGCAAAAACCAATTGCTTTAAGCTTAACTGAGGTTGGGAAATGGTAAATTAACTCATGGTAAGGGGTCTAACAAAATAATTTGATAAAATCAAGAAAGTGAGATCATCAAGACTAGTGTTTTCCAACTGCAGTCCTCAGGGACTTCTTACAGTAAATGTTTTCTCGATCTTCAAATTGGTACACAGGTTTTTTTTTATTAGTGGCTGACAAATTTTAAAAGATCCACAGGTGCTGCTAATTATTTCCCTTGTGAGACTGAGGAGATCTGTAAAATATGCACTATCAGGGGTCCCTGAGTTAGGAAACACTGACCAAGAATGTTCTGTGTCAAGTAGGTGTGAATAGTAGACTGGGCAGGTCATAGAGAGCTTCTTTTGTTCATCAGGCTCCAATAGCATAATCCTCCATTGCAGCGCACCTCATAGGTCTCTAGGCCTTAGCTCCCAAACTTTGAATCCTTTGATGCGGGATCTGCTGTGCCGTATGCACGGCCATGGATGGAAAAGGGGTAGGGCTTCAAGAGACAGGGTGGGGCCTCTACAGAAGGGTGCAGGTCCTTATTACACAACCCCCATGTTCATCATTTTGGGGGCATGCCTAGCTGGGCAGTACCTGCCTCACTCCCCGCACTGCATCTAATTCGGTGATCACTGGCTGCTTTGCAGAACAGAGCAGTGGTGATCACTGGCTCTCCCGACCTGTCCCCCCCCCCCTGCCCGTGGGACAGCAGGACAGTGTTCGAATTGCGGGACTGTCCCGCTGGCACCGGGACAGTTGGGAGGTATGCTCTAGGCAGTAAGGTTTGTTGACATAGTGGCCTGCAACGGTGTGGTTCAACAGATCTACATTAAAAAGGTCTACTGTCAATATGTTGACCCCATATGGTCAACGGGGTCAAAAGTTTAACAGAAAAAAGGTAGACAGTAGAAAAGGTCAATAGAGTCAAAATGTTGACAAGAAAAATGTAGACAGTACAAAATGTCAATAGGGTCAAAAAGTTGACGTGGAAATGGTCGACACAAAAGAGGTTGACACAATTTTCTTTCCACTTTTTTTAATTAGAAAATACCCCATTAGGGTACTGTATCCCCTTGTGTGGCGAACAAAGCTTGCCATGCTTTGGGTAAGGTACTTCACTCGGGTTACTATTTCCAATTGTAGTCCACGTGGATGGTGAAGGATGAAAAAGTTGAAAAAAAAAACAACTTGGGTCGAACACTGTCATGTTGACCTTTTGAAACTGTCAACCGTTTGTACTGTTTTCCTTTTAAATGGAAACCTTTTGACCATGTCAACCATTTGTACATCAACCATTTGGGGTCGACTTATTGACTGTCAATCTTTTTACTGTCAACCTATCAACCGGATACCACCTGCAAAACTGCAAATAAACATTTAAAGGTTTTGTTTCATTGATAGATAAAAGGTGTGCTTAGCTACCAATAATACCGACAACTATTCCAAATGACAGCTCCCATCATTAGGTCCTGCTAACTACTAATATAGGATAATGAGAAAGAAAAACGTGTTTCTGTTTTATAGAATCAATATCTTACATCAGACTGGATTTCGATATCCTCATTGTTTATTTCCTTTGGGAATTAAAGGTATATTTCATCTTGGAAATGGTCTACTATTAAACACTCATTCTGGGCTCAGCTGCAGATTAAATATTTTCACAAGTATTTTATAGCTCAATTACATTACTTTGGCAGCAAAAATCAGGCATGCTGTGCAGCTATTTAATGTCCTATCTTACTTTAAAAGGCAACATAACTAAGGGGAAAAAAATCCACCTCACATTTACTGATAGCCTGGGGTCTTATGAGCAAACATCTGGTGCTATTAATTTTTGGCTCTGCTTTATTAATACAAATATATTGAAGGAATATACATGCTAAGCAGTATGTTTTTTTTGTTTTTAGCTCTGGCACTTATAATGCACATCTGTTTGAATGTGTTTTTTAATATCTTGTAGAGAATTAAACTGGTTTATTTATTAAAACTTGTGAGATTACCACAATTTTCATTTCTGAATAAAAAACTGGATCACTCTCAATGAGGAGCTCCAGTCTTTGAGCTCAGGTGTCATTGTCATGAGGAAACGGCCTGACTTCAAACAGACAATTTCCTTTGAAGTATATGACAGCGATTGCTCTAAAGAAAGGGATGAAAATATCTTCCAGTAAGTGAGACTCACTGACATCTTTGAGATTTGACGTCTGTTACTGGCATTTGGTTGCTTTTCTCTGAGCTTTTCTTCCTATGGATTCCCTAAAGGCTTTGCTGGCATGCTGCATTACATGGCTTGTATTGCTCAGCCTGTAGAATGTGCAAATCCAATAAACAGAGTCACACCGCTGTGTGCAAAACAAAAGTAGCTGTTTTATGCTCTCATTAACATTTACATTTCGCATGCCCAGAATCCTTTGTGTTTACGGTGCTTTGCACTGTTTGAGATTCAGGTGACTGGAACAAGATGTAGAAAGCTGCATGAGCTGTTTGAGCAAGCTCTGGGGCGTTTTTAATCTGCATTGTGCTGCTGTTCTGACAGAGTTTGTGATGAAAATCGCTCAAGTTTTCTGGGTACAATTCTTCCATACTGCCACTAGATGCCAGTGTTGGCATGCAGCAGGCCGGTTCTGTAAATTAAATCTGAAAATAAAGGGAATCTGAGGGGAGAGGGGCGGTAATGTGGCTGAAAAACATATTTTCAATTACTTCCAAATAAAAATGCTTTTGCACATTTCTTCTGTGGTTAAATGAAACCCATCAAAGCCCATTAAAAGAATCAGTGAAGACTGTGGAAGCGTACGCCTTTCTCTTTTAGCTTTGTCCAAACCCGGCCCTGCTATGGGGATTTAGACAGGTGTGCAGCTGCATTAGAAAACATCTTTCCTCTGTTATCTGTGTCTCTCCGGCACAGAATGCAGGTGTTGGAATTGATTATATTTTAATCTTATTTCTCTAAGGAGGTGGATGAAAATACAAAAATAAATAAATAAATAACTGCAGGACCACAGTGTTGGCTATGACTTTTCTTGCTTCTTTCTTTTCATGTTTCAATCTGCCTCTTCATGGCCCTCATTCCGAGTTGTTCGCTCGGTGTTTTTCATCGCATCGCAGTGAAAATCCGCTTAGTACGCATGCGCAATGTTCGCACTGCGACTGCGCCAAGTAACTTTACTATGAAGAAAGTATTTTTACTCACGGCTTTTTCTTCGCTCCGGCGATCGTAATGTGATTGACAGGAAATGGGTGTTACTGGGCGGATACACGGCGTTTCAGGGGCGTGTGGCTGAAAACGCTACCGTTTCCGGAAAAAACGCAGGAGTGGCCGGGGAAACGGTGGGAGTGCCTGGGCGAACGCTGGGTGTGTTTGTGACGTCAACCAGGAACGACAAGCACTGAAATGATCGCACAGGCAGAGTAAGTCTGGAGCTACTCTGAAACTGCTAACTCGTTTGTAATCGCAATATTGCGCGTACGTCGGTCGCAATTTTAAGAAGCTAAGATTCACTCCCAGTAGGCGGCGGCTTAGCGTGTGTAACTCTGCTACATTCGCCTTGCGAGCGAACAACTCGGAATGAGGGCCCATGTCTTTTGCTGTAGTACTGTCCATTGAGCATGAGAAAAATCAGTAAATAGGCCTTCTGCAAATGATTATGTAATCACACCTAGGTATTCACCTCTTTATATATATATATATATATATATATATATATATATATAGAGTATATACTCGAGTGCAAGCCGACTTTTTCAGCACTTTTTTTTGTGCTGAAAAAGCCCCTTCGGCTTATACTCGAGTGAGTATTTAGGAGAGACACGGAGGTCACAGCGCACGGCTCTCCTGTGTCCCTCCTGCATCTCCGGCGGCAGCGGCATGTGTGTGTTAAAGGAAGTGCATGAACCGGCACTTCCTTTAACACACACACGCTGCTGCCGCCGGAGACGCAGGAGGGACACAGGAGAGGCTCGCGCTGTGCCCTCCGTGTCCCTCCTTCAGAAGACAGCGCGGGAGTGACGGAGGGTAAGTAACTGGCACTGTGGTGCATATCTGGCAGCATGGGGGCATATCTGGCACATCTGGCACTGTGGGGCATATCTGGAAGCATGTGGGCATATCTGGCACATCTGGCACTGTGGGGCATATCTGGAAGCATGAGGGCATATCTGGCACTGGGGCATATCTGGAAGCATTAGGGCATATCTGGCACATCTGGCACTGTGGCACATATCTGGAAGCATGAGGGCATATCTGGCACTGTGGGGCATATATGGCACATCTGGCATTGTGGGGCATATCTGGCAGCATGAGGACATATCTGGCACATCTGGCACTGTGGGGGCATATCTGGCAGTATGAGGGCATATCTGGCACTGTGAGGGCATATCTGGCACTGTGGGGGTATATCTGGCAGTATGAGGGCTGTGTACGGCTAGAGCTGCATTTCCCACCCTAGGCTTATACTCGAGTCAATACGTTTTCCCAGGTTTTTGTGGTAAAATTAGGGTCGACTTATACTCGAGTATATACGGTATATATACTTGAAAATGTTGTGTGACCACAACGAAACGCGTTGGTGTGAGCTGCTTCCCTGCAATACTCCCTGGACCTAAAAACACTTGGAGATAAAGGACCTGAACCAAGCCCCCATACTGAATCTCATGGACCTTTGCTGGAGGTAAACCATCTCAACTGAGGAACTTATTATTTCCACTGCACCAAGGAACTGCAATACTGCGGAATGCAGAGCCGCTTAATAATCCTTGATCATCTGTGGTAACTATTGCTAACAAAAGACTATCCTATTGGTACAATTGGATACAGAAGGGGACTTTCTACATAGGAACAGGTCCTAATATATTCTCCATTATTTCAGCTAAATGTGTCTGGGAGTTATGCCATACACCCTTTTCTAGGGTATACTATTATCATATATTTTATTTTATATATATATATATATATATATATATATATATATATTATTTTTTTCTCATTTATTTGTTCAATTCCATGGATGTTTTAGTGAATTTTATATGAATTAAAATACGATTGTATATTGATTTGCTCATCTCATTTATGACCGTATAGCGCTAGAAATTCTATTGCTGCTGTTTCTATGAGGTCTGACCAACCTCTCTTTCTTTAGCTGCTGTGTTGAACCTCCCCAATTTAGCGCCTTGAGGAAATCACCTTAGGGTGTTTTTTCCCCAGTACTTTATACTTGCCTGCGTTTGAAAAGTATCTTATTCTGCCCAAGTGGCGTTTCTGTCTCCACCTATGGGCGTAGCTATTGTCACTCAGGGAGGTGTATCCTGTACTGACAGGTGAAAACTACAGTAAAAAGCGCAGTACTGGGTACACACTGACATCACAACTGCATTACACGGCAGAGCTACACACCGACATAACATTACATTTAGTGATGAGCGGGTTCGGATCCTCGGGATCCGAACCCGCCCGAACTTCACCTTTTTTTTCACGGGTCCGAGCAACTCGGATCCTCCCGCCTTGCTCGGTTAACCCGAGCACGCCCGAATGTCATCATCCCGTGTCGGATTCTCGCGAGATTCGTATTCTATATAAGGGGCCGCGCGTCACCGCCATTTTTCACTCGTGCATTGGAGATGATCGTGAGAGGATGTGGGTGGCGTCCTCTCAGTTTCTATGTTCAGTGGGCTGCAAATTGTGCTGCAAATATCTGTGCTCAGTGTGCTGCAAATATCTGTGCTCAGTGTGCTGCAAGTGCAAATATCTACGTTCTCTGCCTGAAAAACGCACCATATCTGACTGTGCTCAGTGTGCTGCAAATATCTGTGCTCAGTGTGCTGATTGCTTTATTGTGGGGACTGGGGACCAGCAGTATTATATAGTAGGAGGACAGTGCAGAGTTTTGCTGACCAGTGACCAGTGACCACCAGTATTATACGTTCTCTGCCTGAAAAACGCTCCATATCTGTGCTTCATTGTAGTATATAGTAGGAGGACAGTGCAGAATTTTGCTGACCACCAGTCTAACTATATATATAGCAGTATGGTACAGTAGTCCACTGCTCTACCTACCTCTGTGTCGTCAAGTATACTATCCATCCATACCTGTGGTGCATTTCAGTTTTGCACAGTCTGCTGACCACCAGTATATAATATATAGCAGTACGGTACAGAAGGCCACTGCTCTACCTACCTCTGTGTCGTCAAGTATACTATCCATCCATACCTGTGGTGCATTTCAGTTTTGCACAGTTTGCTGACAACCAGTATATACTATATAGCAGTACGGTACAGAAGGCCACTGCTCTACCTACCTCTGTGTCGTCAAGTATACTATCCATCCATACCTGTGGTGCATTTCAGTTTTGCACAGTTTGCTGTCCACCAGTATATACTATATAGCAGTACGGTACAGTAGGCCACTGCTCTACCTACCTCTGTGTCGTCAAGTATACTATCCATCCATACCTGTGGTGCATTTCAGTTTTGCACAGTTTGCTGTCCACCAGTATATAATATATAGCAGTACAGTACAGTAGGCCACTGCTGTACCTACCTCTGTGTCGTCAAGTATACTATCCATCCATACCTGTGGTGCATTTCAGTTTTGCACAGTTTGCTGCCCACCAGTATATAATATATAGCAGTACGGTACAGTAGGCCACTGCTCTACCTACCTCTGTGTCGTGAAGTATACTATCCATCCATACCTGTGGTGCATTTCAGTTTTGCACAGTTTGCTGACCACCAGTATATAATATATAGCAGTACGGTACAGAAGGCCACTGCTCTACCTACCTCTGTGTCGTCAAGTATACTATCCATCCATACCTGTGGTGCATTTCAGTTGTGCGCAGTATATATAGTAGTAGGCCATTGCTATTGATATATTACTGGCATATAATTCCACACATTAAAAAATGGAGAACAAAAATGTGGAGGGTAAAATAGGGAAAGATCAAGATCCACTTTCACCTCATGCTGAAGCTGCTGCCACTAGTCATGGACGAGACGATGAAATGCCATCAACGTCGTCTGCCAAGGCCGATACCCAATGTCACAGTAGAGAGCATGCAAAATCCAAAAAAATAAAGCTCAGTAAAATGATCCAAAAATCTAAATCAAAATCGTCTGAGGAGAAGCGTAAACTTGCCAATGTGCCATTTACGACACAGAGTGGCAAGGAACTGCTGAGGCCCTGGCCTATGTTCAAGGCTAGTGGTTCAGCTTCACCTGAGGATGGAAGCACTCATCCTCCTGCTAGAAAACTTAAGAGTTAAGATGGCAAAAGCACAGCAAAGAACTGTGTGTTCTTCAAAATCACAAATCCTCAAGGAGAGTCCAATTGTGTCGGTTGCGATGCCTGACCTTCCCAACACTGGACGGGAAGAGGTTGCGCCTTCCACCATTTGCACGCCCCCTGCAAGTGCTGGAAGGAGCACCCGCAGTCCAGTTCCTGATAGTCAAATTGAAGATGTCACTGTTGAAGTACACCAGGATGAGGACATGGGTGTTGCTGGCGCTGGGGAGGAAATTGACAAGGAGGATTCTGATGGTGAGGTGGTTTGTTTAAGTCAGGCACCCGGGGAGACACCTGTTGTCCGTGGGACGAATATGGCCATTGACATGCCTGGTCAAAATACAAAAAAAATCACCTCTGTGTGGAATTATTTCAACAGAAATGCAGACAACAGGTGTCAAGCCATGTGTTGCCTTTGTCAAGCTGTAATAAGTAGGGGTAAGGACGTTAACACTGCAGTGCCACTCCTAGATGGGCCAGGTGTTTGTGTCGGCCAATTGGGTCGCTTCGCTTAGCCATCCAGCGACCTTGGTGCACCTCTTTTTTTCTTTGCATCATGTGCTGTTTGGGGACTATTTTTTAAATCTGCCATCCTGTCTGACACTGCAGTGCCACTCCTAGATGGGCCAGGTGTTTATGTCGGCCACTTGGGTCGCTTAGCTTAGTCACACAGCTACCTCATTGCGCCTCTTTTTTTCTTTGCATCATGTGCTGTTTGGGCACTATTTTTTTGAAGTGCCATTCTGCCTGACACTGCAGTGCCACTCCTAGATGGGCCAGGTGTTTGTGTCGGCCACTTGGGTCGCTTCGCTTAGTCACACAGCTACCTCATTGCGCCTCTTTTTTCTTTGCATCATGTGCTGTTTGGGGACTATTTTTTTGAAGTGCCATCCAGTCTGACACTGCAGTGCCACTCCTAGATGGGCCAGGTGTTTATGTCGGCCACTTGGGTCGCTTAGCTTAGTCACACAGCTACCTCATTGCGCCTCTTTTTTTCTTTGCATCATGTGCTGTTTGGGCACTATTTTTTTGATGTGCCATCCTGCCTGACACTGCAGTGCCACTCCTAGATGGGCCAGGTGTTTGTGTCGGCCACTTGTGTCGCTTAGCTTAGCCATCCAGCGACCTTGGTGCACCTCTTTTTTTCTTTGCATCATGTGCTGTTTGGGGACTATTTTTTTGAAGTGCCATCCTGTCTGACACTGCAGTGCCACTCCTAGATGGGCCAGGTGTTTGTGTCGGCCAATTGGGTCGCTTCGCTTAGCCATCCAGCGACCTTGGTGCACCTCTTTTTTTCTTTGCATCATGTGCTGTTTGGGGACTATTTTTTAAATCTGCCATCCTGTCTGACACTGCAGTGCCACTCCTAGATGGGCCAGGTGTTTATGTCGGCCACTTGGGTCGCTTAGCTTAGTCACACAGCTACCTCATTGCGCCTCTTTTTTTCTTTGCATCATGTGCTGTTTGGGCACTATTTTTTTGATGTGCCATCCTGCCTGACACTGCAGTGCCACTCCTAGATGGGCCAGGTGTTTGTGTTGGCCACTTGTGTCGCTTAGCTTAGCCATCCAGCGACCTTGGTGCACCTCTCTTTTTCTTTGCATCATGTGCTGTTTGGGGACTATTTTTTTGAAGTGTCATCCTGTCTGACACTGCAGTGCCACTCCTAGATGGGCCAGGTGTTTGTGTCGGCCACTTGGGTCGCTTAGCTTAGTCACACAGCTGCCTCATTGCGCCTCTTTTTTCTTTGCATCATGTGCTGTTTGGGGACTATTTTTTTGAAGTGCCATCCAGTCTGACACTGCAGTGCCACTCCTGGATGGGCCAGGTGTTTATGTCGGCCACTTGGGTCGCTTAGCTTAGTCACACAGCTACCTCATTGCGCCTCTTTTTTTCTTTGCATCATGTGCTGTTTGGGCACTATTTTTTTGAAGTGCCATCCTGCCTGACACTGCAGTGCAACTCCTATATGGGCCAGGTGTTTGTGTCGGCCACTTGTGTCGCTTAGCTTAGCCATCCAGCGACCTTGGTGCACCTCTTTTTTTCTTTGCATCATGTGCTGTTTGGGGACTATTTTTTTGAAGTGCCATCCTGTCTGACACTGCAGTGCCACTCCTAGATGGGCCAGGTGTTTGTGTCGGCCAATTGGGTCGCTTCGCTTAGCCATCCAGCGACCTTGGTGTACCTCTTTTTTTCTTTGCATCATGTGCTGTTTGGGGACTATTTTTTAAATCTGCCATCCTGTCTGACCCTGCAGTGCCACTCCTAGATGGGCCAGGTGTTTATGTCGGCCACTTGGGTCGCTTAGCTTAGTCACACAGCTACCTCATTGCGCCTCTTTTTTTCTTTGCATCATGTGCTGTTTGGGCACTATTTTTTTGATGTGCCATCCTGCCTGACACTGCAGTGCCACTCCTAGATGGGCCAGGTGTTTGTGTTGGCCACTTGTGTCGCTTAGCTTAGCCATCCAGCGACCTTGGTGCACCTCTTTTTTTTCTTTGCATCATGTGCTGTTTGGGGACTATTTTTTTGAAGTGCCATCCTGTCTGACACTGCAGTGCCACTCCTAGATGGGCCAGGTGTTTGTGTCGGCCACTTGGGTCGCTTAGCTTAGTCACACAGCTACCTCATTGCGCCTCTTTTTTTCTTTGCATCATGTGCTGTTTGGGGACTATTTTTTTGAAGTGCCATCCTTTCTGACACTGCAGTGCCACTCCTAGATGGGCCAGGTGTTTGTGTTGGCCAATTGGGTCGCTTCGCTTAGCCATCCAGCGACCTTGGTGCACCTCTTTTTTTCTTTGCATCATGTGCTGTTTGGGGACTATTTTTTAAATCTGCCATCCTGTCTGACACTGCAGTGCCACTCCTAGATGGGCCAGGTGTTTATTTCGGCCACTTGGGTCACTTAGCTTAGTCACACAGCTACCTCATTGCGCCTCTTTTTTTCTTTGCATCATGTGCTGTTTGGGCACTATTTTTTTGATGTGCCATCCTGCCTGACACTGCAGTGCCACTCCTAGATGGGCAAGGTGTTTGTGTCGGCCACTTGGGTCGCTTAGCTTAGCCATCCAGTGACCTTGGTGCATCTCTTTTTTTCTTTGCATCATGTGCTGTTTGGGGACTATTTTTTTGAAGTGCCATCCTGTCTGACACTGCAGTGCCACTCCTAGATGGGCCAGGTGTTTGTGTCGGCCACTTGGGTCGCTTAGCTTAGTCACACAGCTACCTCATTGCGCCTCTTTTTTTCTTTGCATCATGTGCTGTTTGGGGACTATTTTTTTGAAGTGCCATCCTGTCTGACACTGCAGTGCCACTCCTAGATGGGCCAGGTGTTTATGTCGGCCACTTGGGTCGCTTAGCTTAGTCACACAGCTACCTCATTGCGCCTCTTTTTTTCTTTGCATCATGTGCTGTTTGGGGACTATTTTTTTGAAGTGCCATCCTGTCTGACACTGCAGTGCCACTCCTAGATGGGCCAGGTGTTTGTGTCGGCCACTTGTGTCGCTTAGCTTAGTCATCCAGCGACCTCGGTGCAAATTTTAGGACTAAAAATAATATTGTAAGGTGTGAGGTGTTCAGAATAGACGGAAAATGAGTGGAAATTATTGTTATTGAGGTTAATAATACTATGGGATCAAAATGACCCCCAAATTCTATGATTTAAGCTGTTTTTTAGGTTTTTTTGTAAAAAAACACCCGAATCCAAAACACACCCGAATCCGACAAAAATTTTTCAGGGAGGTTTTGACAAAACGCATCCGAATCCAAAACACGGCCTCGGAACCGAATCCAAAACCAAAACACAAAACCCCAAAACTTTCCAGTGCACATCACTAATTACATTACACGGCAGAACATCACAGCTGCATTACACGGCAGGGCTATACACTGACATCACACCTACTGTACATTACACGGCAGGGCAACACACAGGGCTGTTTCTAGACAATTTGGCTCCCAGTGCAAACATTAAAAAAATGCATGCCCCCTCATAGACATTCAAAAATGTGCCCCCCCTCCCCCCTTACAGGAAAAGACTACTTTACACCCCAGTTTTTGACCCTGCAACAACAGACCTCAGCTACCACAGGAAAAAAAAACATTTCACCATATTAAGCCCCACACAGTAATGCCCCTAGCACCATATTATGCCATACACCGCAATGCCCGTGATACAGTATGCCCTACAATAAAGCTTCTAAGTACTGTAACACTGTAGGGGTGCAAGGTGCCTTTTCCTGGGGAATATGGCAGCACGCAGCAGCTGAGGAACAACACAAGTCCAGTTTCTGGTACAACTGACCCCGGCCAGTTTTATTGAAACAGAAAATAAAACAAACCCCAAAATAAAAATACCTTGCCTGTCCGGCACTAACTAAACATAAGATGTTCCTAACTGTCACTAAACAAAACATAGAGTTCTTCAGTACATACTGTATAGCTTACTTGCATCAGAAAGCGTGTCTCTCACACACAGATCCTGCAGCCTTCCCAGGCAGTCTGCCCATACTAATCAGGTTAGAAGCACTATATCACTCTTACACAGCTGAAACCCTGATTAGCCCTCTGTGAGGCCAAAGACCCGAACTGGGCCCAATGTCTAGAACTCGCCTTATCTCTCTCTCAGAGCCTTTACCCAGCTTTTACAGCAAACTGAAAAGGTTCAGACAAAACAAAAAGCATTTTTCCTAGAAGTTAACATTTTCTAAAACATGTAAGACAAGAACCTGGGACAAATATACCTGCCCTCAAACACTATCCCAGTGTTCTTGTCACATATCCCCCTCCCCTGTTTCGACCTAGGGGCCGGAACACTTGTAGCCCCCAAACAGAAGATGCGAGACAATGCATCTGCGTTGGCCAATTGTGTTCCCGGTCTATGTTCGACAGTAAACTTAAAGTCCTGCAACGCTAGAAACCATCTAGTTACACGAGCATTCTTGCCTCTATTTACATACATACATTTTAAAGGGGCATGGTCTGTCACTAGTCTGAATTGTCTACCCAAGAGGTAATATCTCAAGGTATCTAGTGCCCACTTAATGGCCAAAGCCTCCTTTTCCACAATGGCATACCTTTTTTCATGCTCATTGAGTTTCCTACTCAAATAAATGATAGGGTGTTCGTCCCCATCTCTGGTTTGGGACAGCACAGCACCTATCCCTACCTCTGAGGCATCTGTCTGTACCACAAATTCTTTTGAAAAATCTGGTGTTATCAACACCGGTTGTGAACACAAAGCCACTTTTAACGCTTGGAACGCCTTTTCTGCATCAGGGTTCCATTTCACCACATTTGACTGCTTCCCTTTGGTAAGGTCTGACAACGGCACCGCTGTGGTCGCAAAATTAGGAATAAACCGTCTATAGTACCCAGTAATTCCCAAAAAAACCCTTACCTGTTTTTTATTCACTGGACGAGGCCAGTTTTGAATAGCATCAACTTTATTCAATTGGGGCCTAATCAGACCTCTGCCTATGGTGAAGCCCAAGTATTTGACCTCCTCCATTGCGAGGCAGCACTTCTTTGGGTTAGCAGTTAACCCTGCCTCTCTGATTGAGTCCAGTACTGCTTGTACTTTAACCAAATGTGACCCCCAGTCTGTACTGTGAATTACCACATCATCCAAATAGGCAGCTGCATATTTTCTATGGGGCCTCAAAATTTTATCCATCGCCCGTTGAAAGGTTGCTGGAGCCCCATGCAACCCAAAGGGTAACATCTTATACTGGTACAGCCCCTCCGGAACCGAAAAGGCTGTTTTTTCTTTGGCGCTATCAGATAAAGGTATTTGCCAGTAACCTTTGGTCAGGTCCAATGTGGTGAGAAACCTGGCTGTTCCCAGCCTTTCTACAAGCTCATCCACACGGGGCATGGGGTATGCGTCAAACTTGGACACCTCATTTAACTTACGAAAGTCATTACAGAAGCGTATGCTACCGTCGGGCTTCGGGATGAGCACTATGGGACTGGACCACTCACTGTTAGACTCCTCTATGACTCCAAGTTCTAACATGGTTTTAACTTCCTTAGAAATAGCTTCTCGCTGAGCTTCAGGAATCCTATATGGCTTTAAATGAACCCTGACCCCTGGTTCTGTGACAATGTCATGTTTTATTATGGTCGTTCGGCCAGGCAGCTCTGAAAATACCTCCCTATTTTGGATGAGAAATTCTTTAACCTGATTGTTCTGATCAGCTGATAATGTCTCTGACACCTTCACTGCGGGAAGCAACCGGGGTGAAGACACCGAAGGGCAAGGCTCCGCTGACAGAGACAACCTATCTTTCCAGGGTTTGATTAAGTTAACATGGTAGATCTGTTCGGGTTTTCTCTTTCCCGGCTGGTATACTTTGTAATTAACCTCATTCACTTTTTCCCTAATCTCAAATGGACCCTGCCATTTAGCTAGGAATTTGCTTTCCACAGTGGGTACCAAAACAAGAACTCTATCTCCAGGAGCAAATTCCCGTATCTTGGCACTCCGGTTATAGACCCTCTGTTGAGCACTTTGGGCCTGTTCCATGTGCTCTCTGACAACAGGTACCATGGCTGCAATCCTATCCTGCATTTGTGTTACATGCTCAATAACGCTTCTATAAGGAGTGGGCTGTCCTTCCCACGTCTCTTTGGCAACATCCAACAGCCCTCTGGGGTGTCTACCATACAACAAATCAAATGGAGAAAACCCCGTAGAGGACTGAGGAACTTCTCTGATGGCCATTAACAAGTAGGGCAACAAACAATCCCAGTTTTTCCCATCTCTCTCAACAACCTTTTTTAACATACTTTTTAATGTTTTATTAAACCTTTCCACCAACCCGTCAGTTTGGGGATGGTAGATGGACGTCCTGAGGTGAGTGACCTTAAATAACTTGCACAATTCTTTCATGATCCTTGACATAAATGGAGTACCTTGGTCAGTCAAAATTTCTTTTGGTATTCCCACTCTACTAAATACCTGCACCAGCTCCCTAGCTATCGCCTTGGTTGTGATAGTGCGTAAAGGGACAGCCTCAGGATATCGAGTGGCATAGTCCATAATTACCAGGATATACTGATGGCCCCGAGCAGACTTTAACAAGGGCCCCACGAGATCCATGGCTATTCTGTCAAACGGGACCTCTATAATAGGCATGGGAACTAGTGGGCTCCTGAAATGGGGTCTAGGGGCATGATACTGGCATTCAGGACAGGAAGAACAATATTCAGACACTTCTTTATAAACCCCTGGCCAAAAGAACCTTTGTAAAACTCTTTCAGTGGTTTTTTCTGCCCCTAAATGTCCTGCGGTAACGTGACTATGAGCTAAATCTAGTACCGTTCTCCGATAAGGCTGGGGAACTACCAGCTGTTCCACCACATCCTCACCCCTTTTGACAATGTGGTACAAGAGCTCATTACAGATGGCCATGTGGGGATACGTAACCCTGTCACCTGGTACCACAGGTTCCCCATTAACAATCTTAACATTCTCTCTAGCCTTTATTAAGGTAGGATCCTTTAACTGTTCAGACGCAAACAGATCCTTCTTTACCTCCAGGTCAGGCACGCTTTCAGTTCTAACTACTATGTCTCTGTTCCCGGCAAGAGGGTCCTCACTGGACTCCCCATCTGTCACTTCCCCAGCCAAACTAGCAAAAGGCAAAGGGACAGAAAGTTCCGAAGACCCACGTACATCCATAAAATCACCGGTATTATCAACTGGCTTTTTACTTCTCACATCTGTTGATAACCGTGATTCCCACAGTTTCCAAAAATGAGGAAAATCCCTCCCTATTATGGCCTCATGCACCAAGGTAGGGACCAGTCCCACTTTAACCATTGCTGACCCACAACAAGTTTCTATATTCACCTCAGCAGTGGCATAATATTGGGTATCCCCATGTATGCAAGTTACCCCAATAGGTATTTGCTGGACCTTTAAGGGGTTCACTAACCCAGCTTTCACGAGGGTAACTAAACTTCCTGAATCTAGCAAGGCCTCTACCCGGTTACCTTCTAAGAACACATCACACATTTGTTTTTCCAGCTCAGGTGAAGGTACCACAGTACAGGCTAACCTAGCAAAGAAAGACATTCTGCGACATTCAAAGGCAGCATCACATTGCATGGGTTCTTGCGTGACTGGGCAATTGGCAATAACATGACCTGGCATACCACACCTAAAACATTTAACCACACGATTATCAACCCATTTGGGCAGCATAGACCGTTCTAGCCCCATTGGCCTGTTTCCAGGGCCAGTGTTTACAGTCTCTCCAGCCTTGCGTTCTCTTAACCGCCCAGCAACATTTTCCCACGGAACAGTCTTACCAGTCTTTACTGAAGGGCGCTGTCGAGGATCTATGGGTTGCTGGGTGGTCATCAGTAGTTCCTCTGCTGCCAAATACCTCTCTACCATGTCCACTAATTGGTCAGCAGTACCCAGGTTTCCATGGCTCACCCACTTGCGCAGGACCATGGGCAAAGATCTCAAGTAGCGGTCCATGACGACTCTTTCCACCATCTGGGGACCAGTTAATGTCTCTGGCTGCAGCCATTTTTTTGTTAGCTGAATAAGGTCGTGCATCTGGGAGCGCGGAGGCTTCTCCATGGCGTACAGCCAACGGTGCACCCGTTGCGCTCGTACTGACAGCGTGACTCCCAGGCGGGTCAGGATCTCAGTCTTTAGTTTATCATAGTCCCGAGCCTCAGCAGGGCTTAAATCAAAGTAAGCTTTTTGGGGCTCACCTGACAGGAAAGGTGCCAGCAGACTGGCCCACTGTGCTTTCGGCCAGTTCTCACGCTCGGCAGTCCTTTCAAACGTGGTCAGATAGGCCTCCACATCATCAGCCTCTGTCATTTTCTGCAGGAAGTGACTGGCTCGTATAGAACTAGAGCTGGTTGGAGCACTGACGGCCACATCTCCAACCCGAGCTGCAAGTCTCTGCACCACTTCTGCTAAGGCCTCTCTATCCTGACGCTGTAGTCTCCAATTTTCCTCCATTGCCACCTGCTGCTGTCGGTTGGCCTCCTGCTGAGCCGCTGTAGCTTGCAGCAAGGCTTTAAGCAGATCCTCCATGTCAACAGATTTTTCAGGCGGCTTTGCAGCTGCTTTCACCCAGGACATATATCAAACCCTCAGGGGTGAGTCTCAGTAACTTCACACTGGGCTGTATCTGCATAAACCACCGTTTTCTGCAGGCCTCACAAAGCTGCTGCTTTCACTTATGCGCAGAACGGCCTGCTCGCATTCTCCACCAAGTTGTAACACTGTAGGGGTGCAAGGTGCCTTTTCCTGGGGAATATGGCAGCACGCAGCAGCTGAGGAACAACACAAGTCCAGTTTCTGGTACAACTGACCCCGGCCAGTTTTATTGAAACAGAAAATAAAACAAACCCCAAAATAAAAATACCTTGCCTGTCCGGCACTAACTAAACATAAGATGTTCCTAACTGTCACTAAACAAAACACAGAGTTCTTCAGTACATACTGTATAGCTTACTTGCATCAGAAAGCGTGTCTCTCACACACAGATCCTGCAGCCTTCCCAGGCAGTCTGCCCATACTAATCAGGTTAGAAGCACTATATCACTCTTACACAGCTGAAACCCTGATTAGCCCTCTGTGAGGCCAAAGACCCGAACTGGGCCCAATGTCTAGAACTCGCCTTATCTCTCTCTCAGAGCCTTTACCCAGCTTTTACAGCAAACTGAAAAGGTTCAGACAAAACAAAAAGCATTTTTCCTAGAAGTTAACATTTTCTAAAACATGTAAGACAAGAACCTGGGACAAATATACCTGCCCTCAAACACTATCCCAGTGTTCTTGTCACAGTACTTTTAAATGACCTGCTCGTTGCCAGGGGTTTCATGCACTGGGTGTCATGCTCATTGCCAAGGGTTTCACACGCTGGGTGTCATGCTCGTTGCCAGGAGTTTTATGTACTGGGTGTCATGCTGGTTTCCAGGGGTCTCATGCGCTGGGTGTTATGCTCCTTGCCAGGGGTTTCATGCTCTGGGATCGAGCGGAGGACTAGGGAAGAGGGAGGAGGGGGTGCAGAAAGGAGACACAAAGTGTTGCGGCGGGCACCCCGTGCAAATAAAAGGCACTGGCTACACACCGCTATAACACCTACATTACATTACATGGTATGGCTACACACTGACTTCACAGCTACATTACATGGCAGGGTTACACACTGACATCACTCCCACATTACACGGCAGAACTACACACTGACATCACAGCCACATCACACGGCAGGGCTACACACTGATATTACACCTACATTACATGGCAGGGCTACATGCTGACATCACAGCTACATTACACGGCAGGGGTACACACTGACATCACACAGCAAGGCTACACACCGACATCCAGGGCCGTACTGCCCATCTGGCATATTGATATATATGTATATGAGAGGAGGAATAGCCAGTCAGCACTGCAGCAGGGTATAATGATAACGGAATTAAAACCTCCCCATGTATCTGCCTCCCCCTTTCCCCCATAGCAGTGCTATAAGCCGCTGATCTGGTTTACCTCCCTCCATGCCTCTGCCTCCCCCCTCATCCAGCTCTTACCTCTTTGTTGTGTCCCTTCCATGCTGTCAGTGTTGGGTGGCTGGGGCAGATCCCGCAGCTGCTTTTCCCTCCGAGCTCTGTGGGCTAGATGCGTCGTAACTTGGAGAGGGAAAAATGGAGAGAGAAAAAGTACCAGCCAACTAGCCCCTAACTGCCATGTTACAGGCTGTGTTTGAAAAAATGGCATCACTATCTAGCCCAGTCTGCTGGCATCACAGTAGCCTCAGACAGGAAGTGAAAGTAAACATACTTCCTGTCTAAACTGAGTAAGTAGAGCACGGAAGTTAGTGTGTGGCTGCCTCAGTCCAAGATCGCTTCTCCCTGTCGTATCCAGGCTTGCAGAACTGTGGGGAATCTGTGGTTTAGTTTAGGCTTTGCAGGGCAGCGGGAGACTTCACAGTGAATCGGGAGTCTTCCACAGGATGTCTGAGGGTTGGCAATTATGCAGTAGTTCAATCAGCTTTATAAAAATATTGCAGTGAGAGTTGTGTTACTGACAAATTTTAAAGGGTTTCAGTCCTGAGGAAGAGGTAGTCATATTGCTAGGATTGTCGAGGCCTCACACGACTCTATGAGTTGGCAGTAGTTTATATTTAAATAAAAGTAATGTAATTTGTCTACCTCAGCAGTTGCTAAACCCACAGGAGGAAGGGTTGATTCTATTTCGGAGTGGGAGAAGGGACCTTCTGACGTATCTAGGGGAGGAGACACATCACAAGGGGAAGGAGCTACGGGCGAACAGGGTACCCGAAAAGTACCCTTGCGGGCTCGCTTCGCTCGTCACGCTTCGCTCGTCACGCTTCGCTCGCCACGCTTCGGGCTCGGTGGCTCGCTTCGCTCGCCACCTGATTACTAAAGGTAATAGTTGGTGGCGTGGATAGTAGAGGAACTATCCCGCTGGCCTTGCTCCTCCCCCTTGTGTTGTGACTCCTCCCCCAGACGGAAAAGGTCCCTTAGCCCACTTGATTCTAGCATCTACCCAGGAGGAAGGGTAGTGAGCACTCAGGAAGAAGTCTCTCCCGTACAGGGCTGCCACCAGCTGTGAACCAATTGGAATTCGCGGACCGGCAGCCAATCAAGAGTGGCTGCATCGGCCACTCCTGATTGGCTGCTGGTCCATAAGCTCCAATTGGCTCACGGCCGGCGCTGGATTTGATATGCTGCAGGGCCCGGCCGGAGCTGTCTCTCGTCTGTGACTGCCTGCCGCTGCTTCAGCTATTATCTAGCTGGTGGTGCTGGTGCTAATTAACACAACTGCCATCCAAGCCCTCTTCGCTGTCTGGGCCCGGGACAGCAGAGCCCACAGACCCCCCTTGATGGCGGGCCTGCTCCCGTATACGCTGGTTACTGCTGGCGTAGCTATGTAATCTGCAGGAGTTGCTTTTATGGGTTTCTGGGTTTGGATGGCAATGCTTTTAGCAGAAACAATAGAAAGTGACATGAGAACTTGCAGCTGTTTTGACATTAGGACCAGCCCTAACATTTATTTAAGCATTTTCCTATTTATCTAGACATATAAAGTGTGCTGTGGAAGCATAGACCAATGCTGGGCTTCCCCAACGCCAAGGACACATAGAAATCAATTTGTTATGTGGGGAGAAAAATGCTCTGCTGCTTCCATGTAAACAGGAAACCTTCTGTGCTTTCTACACTTGATGGATCTCATTTAAATGTAGTCATGCTGAAAGCTGTAATGTCATTTCTGCATGTGGGTGTATAGTTGGGCATAATCCATGCAAGAATGGATGCTTTGTCCTAAATACGGGAGTATTCACTGTAAAATAGTCATATAATGCCGCTAAACAGCATTTGCACTCCTGGTAAATAGATTTGCACTTCCTTAAATGGTCTATAATATGTTGTGAACAAGCCATCTGATATTTGATTTACAGTATACTATTTTCCTGTAGATAAAGAATTGCTTTTTTTGTTAATGCCATGACAATTGAGTAAGATTGGTCGACAAACTGGCTTATTCATCATTAGGGGCTTGATGGTTAGGTATCCAACTCGCCACAAGATTTGGCAGTGGATAAATAATTACCAGAGCAATTCAGTATCTCGCCAATGCGGAAACAGCTTCTCCAAAAAGCAGAGGTAGCAGTGGTACTTACCGGTGCCTGTCACTCGGATACAACCAAAGGTCGTGCAGTGCTCGGATCCCTCTCTGCAGCACGGGACCTTTTCCCATATGAAGGAGCAATCTAAAGATGGCGTTTGTTCTCACAAGTTTGCTGAAAATTAGGCTGCCCTATAGCATACCTCCCAACATTTGGAGGCTTCAAGTCTGGACTCCAGGAGCAACAAAGCCGCGTGGTGCCGAAAAGGGGTTGCAGTCTATTGAAAAGGGAGCATGGCTTTGCGTGAATGACGCGCCTCCAGTTTTCATCACAGTGGGGGCATGCCCTCTGTGAGCTGCTGGCCATGCCCCAAGACTCTCTGGCTCACTGGAATAGACGTCACCGCTGCTCTCCTCTGAACTGAGCAGAGCAGCGAGTGATAGGGAAACTCCCAACTGACCCCCACCCACCCCCCGCAGGAGGGACAACGGGACAGACCCATAAAAACTGGACTGTCACGCGAAAATTGGGACAGTTCGGAGGTATGCCTATGGGATCCCGACTGAAAGTCGACAGTAACTAGGTCAACAATGTCTAGGTCGACCACTATTGGTCGACAGTAACTAGGTCGACAGGGTGTCTAGGTCGACAGGGTCGTTAGGTCGACAAGTTCTAGGTCGACAGGTCAAAAGGTCGACATGAGCTTTTCACAATTTTTTTCTTTTTTTGAACCTTTTCATACTTAACGATCCACGTGGACTACGATTGGAACGGTAATCTGTGCCGAGCGAAGCATGTCGAGCAAAGCGAGCCATGCGAGGGGACGCGGTGCACTAATTGGGTTTCCCGGTCACTCTACGAAGAAAACGACACCAAAATAACATTAAAAACTCATGTCGACCTTTTGACCTGTCGACCTAGAACATGTCGACCTAATTACCCTATCGACCTAGACACCCTGTCGACCTAGTTACTGTCGACCAATAGTGGTCGACCTAGACATTGTCGACCTAGTTACTGTCGACTTTCAATACCACACCCATGCCATAGGGCCCTTAATAATGAGCATGTTTAATGGGCCCATTAGTGATAATAGCTAGGCCCCTTCATAATATCCAACAGAGAACATTTATGAAACCTGTTGCATTGAAATCAATGAATTACAACAGACTTTTTTCCTGAATAGCCTAGTAAATGAAAGCAAAGTATCAGATTACATGTGATCACAGAGCCCTTTGTGCACAGTAACCTGTGCAGTCTTTTCCATAATGTGGTGAAACCCGGATAAAGTCCTGTAATTTTGAGTGGGAACAGGTAATACATGTGGATGAGAGACGCAGATCTTGTGTAGAGCGGAGAGGTCTGGTAGGGAGATATTTTGAGGTGAGTGAGGAGATGTATGTTGGCGCAGTTTGGTTAATAGCCTTGTATGTAAGTAAAAATATTTTATATTTAACACTGTAGAATACCAGTAACCAATGGAGGGACTGACAGAGCAGATCAGCAGACGAAGGACTTCTAGCGAGGAAGATTAGCCTCACAGCTACATTTAAAATGGATTGTAGTGGTGAGAGCCTATGTTTGGGAAGACCAGTAAGGAGACTATTACAATAATCAATGCGGAAGATGATGAGTGCATGGATTAGAGTTTTTGCAGTGTCTTATGTAAGATAAGGACGTATTTTGGATATGTTTTTAAGTGCATGGAACATGATTTGGAGACAGATTGAATGTGTGGAACAAAGGACAGTTCAGAGTCAAGGATGACACCTAGGCAACGAGCTTGTGGGGTAGGGTGGATAGTCGCATTGTCAACAGTTTGTTAGGTTCCTGGTGCTCAGAACAAGGGAGATGTTATGAAGTGAGTTCAGAGCACCAGGACGTAATGCTGGGAAAGGGGAATGGAAAGGGAATAGCCCCTGGCGCCCTATCTCCGTTGTCTCGCCCGTGCTGTCAGTACACTCTTGCGAGACTATGGTTGCTTGAGCCCATGGCAGCCGCGTTTGAAGGGCGGATTACGTCTGCCCAACTTCGATGCCCCCTCAGGTCTTAATGAGAGACAAAGAGTGTACCGAGACAGGGTGATAACAAGGGGCCCTCTTACTGATACAACCAAAAGCCAGGGGCTACTAACTAGCCTAAAACTAAATGTATGTGCGGTTTGCCGCCAAAGGAAAAGAACAACAAAGGAAATGCTGACCACACGCCCACACAATACTTTTGTGTACCGGCGGTGACAGCATAAGCAGAACCCTCTGCAAAACACCAGTGACAGAAATAATAATGGAATACAGCGGCCTAGGCCGACGGACGCGGCAGAGCCGCTACTCACGGAACCGGTACGAATACTGGCAAACGGACAGGAACTCCCAATGCTGCTGACACAGACTCTAAGAACTGGAGGACAGGCAGAATCCCAAACGAAAGACCGGTGGACACCAAGAAGCCAGAAACTTGACCAGGCATAGGCAAAGGCACTGGACCTCAGGACAGGAACGCCTCACGGCAGGACACGGGATCAGACATAGGAATCGACACAGGAATCGACACAGGAAGCTCAGGAACTAGCAGGAACCAAGCTCAGAACTCAAGCAGACTGGATACCCAGAAATATCACCAGCGTCTGTGAATTGCAGTCAGCCAGCATATAACAGAGAGGCCTAATTAATAATCTCATGCAGCTGCCCTGTTCCATGACTCCAAACTGACAAGATGCAATTAGCAGCCAGGTGAGGCTGAACACATGGGAACAAGCTGCAATTACACAGACTCACCAGCGGCAGCAGACAAGAGTATTCTAAAACAGAGCAACAGGAAATCTTGGCATGCAAGACAACTTTATAAACATAAAATAGGAATGAACCACTACCTGTGGTTCATAACAGTATCCCCTCCTTAAGGGTGAGCTCCGAGCACCCCATGACACCCACGGGGAACATGAACAGAAGTATAACATAAAATACATAACCAAAATGCAAAAATGGAAATGAGCCACAGCCGTGGCTCATAACATTACCCCCCACCTTGAGGAGGGGTCAAAGGACCCCAAAATACAGACTATCCAAAACAAGGGATACACAAAAAAAAAAACCTGACACACTGGTCTAACAGACATGAAAACAGAAACAAGCTGCAACCACAGCTTGTAACAGTGCCCTCCCCCTGACGGTGGCCACTGGACACAAGATAAGGAAATTTTTTTTTTTTTTTAATATCAAGGCAAGAGTCAAAAATTATTTATTTTTCTTCTTCTTCTTTTTACAAAGCTCTTTAGGTCTGACCAAGGTAATTCCCCAAACATTGTCTGAACTGATGGTACCACCCAGCAAGGCTGTGTTCAAATCAGAACACAGGTTTCTTACCCTTGGGAGCTGAACTTTCTGGCAAAGTACTATTATTAGAAGAAGAAGTCAGAAAAGCACATCCTGCAGTCAAAACAACGGGCTGGGACTCTTGTGCTGAGTTTACAGTATTTGGTGGACTCTCAGCAGACAAGACGGGTGACTTAGAGGAACCTGAACCAATTTCTTTGGAACCATATCTTTTAATAATTGCATCACTGAATGCTGGGGGATCCTGAAGAATGGGATCTTCAGCTTTCATTAGGCTGGTCGCCCACTCAAAAGGCTCTCCTCTAAAAGAATAAATCAGATAAAGCACAAGGTTCTCTGAAGTGATGCCCAGAAATGGTCTAGACAACATAATAATGTAATAGTGTTTGTAAAGTGCCAGAAATTGGGCTAAGTCCCCATCAAAGATTATAGATGTTGAGATATCAGAGTCAGGATCTGTTTCCTTCCCATCTGACTGACTGGAGTGCTTTGCTAGGACCTGGTCACTATTGACCTTACTCGAGGCTGAGACTCTCTGAACCACACCCGGGGCAGTGACTTTCTGAACCCCACCCGGGGCAGTGACTTTCTGAACCCCACCCGGGGCAGTGACTTTCTGAACCCCACCCGGGGCAGTGACTTCCGGGAACCCCTCTGGGGCAGTGGCCTCCGGGAACCCCGCTGGGGCAGTGGCCTCCGGGAACCCCGCTGGGGTCAGCACCTCGGATTCTTTTACTGGGACCG
This sequence comes from Pseudophryne corroboree, assembly GCF_028390025.1. Lineage (NCBI taxonomy): Eukaryota > Metazoa > Chordata > Amphibia > Anura > Myobatrachidae > Pseudophryne > Pseudophryne corroboree. The sequence continues at coordinate 935,185,116 of NC_086444.1, read as the reverse complement.
AGCCGTCGGCCTCCCCCACTGGGACCGAGCCATCGGCCTCCCTCTCTGAGTCGATAATTATCGAAACTTCTCCCGGGACTATGACTTCCGGGACTTTTGCTGAAGCAATAACCTTCAGCACCTCCACTAATGCTACGCCTCTTAAGTTCTTTCCTGGGGAAGCGACCTCTAGACCCTTCTTAGAGGTTGCGTCTCTCGAGACCCCACTTGGGGATATTACTTCAAAGATCCCTTCTGGGGTTTTGCTTCTCGAGTTCCCTTCTAGAACTATGGTTTCAGATACCCTTTCTGGGGTTGCGCTCTTCAAGTCCCTACCTGGAGTAACAGCTTCTGAGACCCCTTCTGGTATGGAAACCTGAGCTAAAATATTTGATGTCCCTCTATAAGCTAGAGCATCGGGTACCGCTCCAGCACTCTGGGCATCGGGTACCGCTCCAGCACTCTGGGCATCGGGTACCGCTCCAGCACTCTGGGCATCAGGTACCGCTCCAAGATCCTGAGCATTGGGCACCTCTCCAGGACCCTGGGCAACGGGCACCACTCCAGGAACCTGGGCAACGGGCACCACTCCAGGAACCTGGGCAACGGGCACCACTCCAGGAACCTGGGCAACGGGCACCACTCCAGGAACCTGGGCAACGGGCACCACTCCAGGAACCTGGGCAATGGGCACCACTCCAGGACCCTGGGCATCGGGCACCACTCCAGGACCCTGGGCATCGGGCACCACTCCAGGGGCTTGCAACTCTGCTTCAACAGGAACCTCAAGAGAGGAGAGAAACATTCTCTTTTGATTCCTAAATCTATAATGGGGCTCCCTTGCCCAAGGACCCCAATTATAGGACAGAGAGCTTTTTAGTGTGGGTTGTGTGACAAGTACCTCTGCCACAGTAGAGACAGGAGTAGGTCTTGTATCCTGACTCAACTTGGCCAGAGGGCAAGACTCTTCACCACACTTTGGCTTGCGCAACTCACAGGTCTGCAGATAGTGGCCTAAACCCTTACAATATAGGCATAAGTTTAAGTTTCTGCGACGCAGACGCTCCTCTTCTGAGAGCCTGGGCCGCAGAAAACTTTTAAACCTTTTCTCTTCAATTAAACCAGAGGATTCTCTTGTCACCATACTGTGAACAAGAGTCTCTTTAGAGATAGATGTACTCTCAACGACTTCTGGCAAGATGAGCAAGATTTTAGTCAGAAGGTTTTGCAGTTGCTTTAGGGATTGCTGCAAAACTTCTAGTCGCTCTGGTCTCAAAGCACTGAAAACAGAGTTCAGGGCTGCGAGAGATGCCTGCAGGGCTTGCATAGTAGACATAGGAGGATTTAAAACTAGACAAGACAAGGCAGGACTAGACAAGGCAGGACTAGACAAGGCAGGACTAGACAAGGCAGGACTAGACAAGGCAGGACTAAATTTTTGCTAAACAAAACAAGACTTTTTTTTTTAAACACCGGACTGGATTCTAACACCGGACTGGATTCTAGCACCGGACTGGATTCTAAACACTGAATTCTAGACAGGACTGGATTCTAAACACCGGATTGGATTCTGCACACTGAATTCTAGACAAGACTGGATTCTAAACACCGGATTGGATTCTGCACACTGAATTCTAGACAGGACTGGTTTCTAGACTAGACACTGGACTGGGCCAAAAAAGAAAAAAAAGTTTTATTTCTTTTTTGTGGTATGGCTGGTGATAATGTTAGGTTCCTGGTGCTCAGAACAAGGGAGATGTTATGAAGTGAGTCCAGAGCACCAGGACGTAATGCTGGGAAAGGGGAATGGAAAGGGAATAGCCCCTGGCACCCTATCTCCGTTGTCTCGCCCGTGCTGTCAGTACACTCTTGCGAGACTATGGTTGCTTGAGCCCATGGCAGCCGCATTTGAAGGGCGGATTACGTCTGCCCAACTTCGATGCCCCCTCAGGTCTTAATGAGAGACAAAGAGTGTACCGAGACAGGGTGATAACAAGGGGCCCTCTTACTGAAACAACCAAAAGCCAGGGGCTACTAACTAGCCTAAAACTAAATGTATGTGCGGTTTGCCGCCAAAGGAAAAGAACAACAAAGGAAATGCTGACCACACGCCCACACAATACTTTTGTGTACCGGCGGTGACAGCATAAGCAGAACCCTCTGCAAAACACCAGTGACAGAAATAATAATGGAATACAGCGGCCTAGGCCGACGGACGCGGCAGAGCCGCTACTCACGGAACCGGTACGAATACTGGCAAACGGACAGGAACTCCCAATGCTGCTGACACAGACTCTAAGAACTGGAGGACAGGCAGAATCCCAAACAAAAGACCGGTGGACACCAAGAAGCCAGAAACTTGACCAGGCATAGGCAAAGGCACTGGACCTCAGGACAGGAACGCCTCACGGCAGGACATGGGATCAGACATAGGAATCGACACAGGGACTGACACAGGAATCGACACAGGAAGCTCAGGAACTAGCAGGAACCAAGCTCAGAACTCAAGCAGACTGGATACCCAGAAATATCACCAGCGTCTGTGAATTGCAGTCAGCCAGCATATAACAGAGAGGCCTAATTAATAATCTCATGCAGCTGCCCTGTTCCATGACTCCAAACTGACAAGATGCAATTAGTAGCCAGGTGAGGCTGAACACATGGGAACAAGCTGCAATTACACAGACTCACCAGCGGCAGCAGACAAGAGTATTCTAAAACAGAGGAACAGGAAATCTTGGCATGCAAGACAACTTTATAAACATAAAATAGGAATGAACCACTACCTGTGGTTCATAACAGTATCCCCTCCTTAAGGGTGAGCTCCGAGCACCCCATGACACCCACGGGAAACATGAACAGAAGTATAACATAAAATACATAACAAAAATGTAAAAATGGAAATGAGCCACAGCCGTGGCTCATAACACAGTTATGGAAATATCAGGTTGGCAACTACTCTTGGCTGGTGGGAAAATAATTAATTCTGTTTTGGAAATGTTGAGTTTGAGGTGGTGAGATGACATCCAAGATGAAATGGCAGACAGGCATCCAGTGACACGAACCAATACAGATGGTGATAAATCTGGGGAGGATAGGTAGATTTGAGTATCAACAGCGTACAAATGATACTCAAATCCGAAGGAGCTGATTAGTTTACCAAGAGATGAGGTATAGATTGAGAACAGCAGAGGACCCAAGACTGAGCCTTGTGGTACTCTAACTGATAGAGGCAGAGAAGAAGAGGTAGAATCAGAGAAGTGAACGCTGAAAGAGCGATTAGATAGGTAGTATAAGAACCAATAGAATTCAAAAGGAGGGAATTTCTGTACACTCTATCAATTGGCGCAAGGGGAATACTGCCTGATAGAAACTGTTGACTCAACTGGATATCACCCCTTAATCCAAAATAAATTGTACACATCTAAAACAAGAATAGAGTCAATAGCTTCTTTTGGCGCATGGAAAAAAAACATGAGAGATGAGGAAGTAATTGTACTTTCCTAATTACAATAGTATGGTATTGTTATTCAGCGTACCCCCACTCACGCTGATATAGAGTAGGTTACACACATCAAGGTATCTTTTATTCTCCCGTATCAAACTCAAGGTATAAAGGTAATCCGGGGTATCACACCCCAACTCACACAGCAATGAATATCAGGACACCTATCAAGGTTTCTTTAAATCGTCCTTCTCAGAACAGTTCATAGAAGTGCATCCTCAATGTGTAATAGCCTTACAAACATAAAATCAAAAGAAATATCCAATGTGTGGTAAATTCTATTAACTTATATTACATATATGATTTATGATGATAAATCACTCCCGTGCCTAAATTGCACCCTTGTTCATTCCACCGGGTGAAGTATCCTTATAGTTCCATGTGCAACATCGACATGTGAGCCCTTCACCGAAATATGTTTAAGGTATGTGTACCCCTCACTCACACAATGAATATGGGGAAGACTCATATAACAGTATCTTTATGTGGAGAAATGTGCCTAGCGGGCGTACCCCAACTCACACATGGGTATGAAAGCTGGATCTCATCAAGGTATCTTTATCTAGTCATTCCTCCACAACCAGTATCGAGTCACAAAAATCTCTATAGTACTTTAAAGTGGAAACACTTGACCTCCAAATTCAAAGTGAAAAAGGGGTTCAGAAGGGTCTTTTCTTCCTCCAAAATCATGCAAATCCCAAACGTGAAAACAAAATGTTCCACAAAATTGTATTTAAAACAAGCCAATTAACAATTCATAAAAATTCATCTAAAAAGCATGCAAATAGTTATAAGCATAAATCCATCAAGTAATTCCGTTGGAAGAATGGCTACTCACACAATGGTCTGTCAACGCGTTTCGGTCTCTTGGACCTTTTTCAAGACATGAATTGTTTTATTGGCTTGTTTTAAATAAAATTTTGTGGAACATTTCGAATGGTGCAATGGTGCAATTTAGGCACGGGAGTGATTTATCATCATAAATCATATATGTAATATAAGTTAATAGAATTTACCACACATTGGATATTTCTTTTGATTTCATGTTTATGAGGCTATTGCACATTGAGGATGCACTTCCATGAACTGTTCTGAGAAGGACGATTTAAAGAAACCTTGATAGGAGTCCTGATATTCATTGCTGTGTGAGTTGGGGTACGATACCCAGGATTACCTTTATACCTTGAGTTTGATATGGGAGAATAAAAGATACCTTGATGTGTGTAACCTACTCTATATCAGGGTGAGTGGGGGTACGCTGAATAATAATACCATACTATTGTAATTAGGAAAGTATGAGAACCAAGTAAGTGCTGTGTTCTGAAGACCTAGGGATTGTAGTGTTTGTATGAGAAGAGAGTGGTCAACAGTGTCAAAAGCAGCAGAGAGATCTAAAAGAATAAGACGTGTGTAATGGCCTTTCGATCTAGGAGTGACCAGATCATTCACTACTTTGGTCAGTGCAGTCTCTGTGTAGTGTTGGGCACGAAAGCCTGACTGAAGTGGGTCCAATAAGTTGTGGGAGTTAAGAAAGTGTGTAGGCTAGTCTCTCAAGTAGCTTAGAGGGACATGGTAGCTGAGAAATGGGACGGTAGTTAGAGAGTGTGTTTGGGTCACAGTTGTATTTTTTTAAAGTAATCACTGCATGTTTAAACAGAGAAGGAAAGATACCAGTAGAGGGAGAGAGATTACAGATTTTAGTTAAGGTTGGGAGACAAAGTTTTACTGACTTGAGAGGGTATAGGATCAAGAGGAGAGGTAGTGGAGTAGGAGGATGAAAAGAGTGTTGACAATTTATCTTCACTTGTGGGATCAAATGAAGAGAAAGTGCCAGAGGGTTCAGGTAGGGAATTGAGCAGGTGATTCCGTGTGACGTGTTACCTTCCTCGACCTCTGCCCCTGCTCCCTCCATGTTGGACGGCTGGGAAAGCCTTGTGCATACATCCCATAATAACATAAGCCACCGGAGGTCGAGCAAGGTAACACTGCTATTTTGGGGCACTGCATCCACACTTCGTCCTTGCTTAAAAGTGGACATTGTCATATCCATGGACACAGGAGGAATATAAAGTTGTGATTACCGATGTTAAAAGTTCAGCACCATAATGCTGCTAATCTTCATTCATTACCTGTTCAGAATACCAGAGGTGAGCCTGATCCATTCTGGCACCACTGATATAACGTCCAATTGCTGCTTTAATTTAGGCACTGCATAGCCATTAGGAAAAATCGGCTAACAGTGGAAAAAATCCTTTATTACTCTTTGCTGAGCAACCTATATATATTTTTTCTCAAATAGGAGAAAAAGAGATTGAATATCTTTTATGATGTTGTATTATTATTGTTTTATAATGCTGTTTTTATAATATATGTGATATTGTCACAAATTATTAATAAATAATTGAAGCGCTCCCTAGATAATTTGTATTGCCTGATTTTCTAGTCTACAACCTTTTGATATCACAGTATATTCAAGTTGGGAGCTGCTAGTTATATTTTATAATATTGTTTCTATAGGTTGGTGGTTTTCAAGCACTAGGGAATTTTGTGTGCATTAATGAAAATGCTGAACAATATTGGCCCAAGAACAGACCCTTGTGGCACACCACTTAGCACTTTGGTCCAATTTGAAAATGATCCATTAACCACAACGCGCTGCTCCCTATTATCTAACCAATTTCTGACCCACATGCATATTGTGCTCCCTAGCCCTATTTCTTGTAGCTTATAGATAAGTCGCTTGTGTGGTACAGTGTCGAAAGCTTTGGCAAAGTCTAAAAAGATTACATCCACCTCCTTACCCTGATCAAGGTTCGCACTAACTGTTTTGTAAAAGCCAAGTAAGTTGGTTTGACATGATCTGTCCTTTACAAATCCATGTTGGTTCCTATTAATGACCTTATTGGCTTCAAGGAACTTCTGAATACTATCCCTTAGTATACCTTCCAATCAGTGGCGGAATGGTGGGAGGCAGTGGAGTCGGCTGCCGCTGGGCTCCTGACCACAAGGGGGCACATCTCCACTGTCTCCCGCTGCCTGAGGATCGCTTGCTGCTATTTCAGACGGAGGAGCTGTGTCAGTGACACGGAAGCTGCCTCCTGTATTTACAGAGAGCTGGCACTGGCTGCAGCTAGGGGGAGCTCCAGAGCGCAGCTCCTCCCGGTCCCTTCCAGTTAAGCAAGCTAGCCGAGGGAAGCTCTCTGCTCCTCCGTCAGCCTGATGATAGCAAAAGGTAGGCACTGTGTGTGGGGTGGGGGAGAGATGTAGTTGGGGGTGTTGGGGGGTGCTGGGGGGGCTTTAATAAATGTTGGAAGCACTGTGTTTTGTGTGTGCTTGTTTTTAAGTGAGGTGTGTGTGTGTGTTTTTAAGGAAAGTTGTGCGTTCAAGTAAAAGAGGCATGTGTGTGTGTGTGTGTGTGTGTGAGTGATATGTGTGTGTGTGTAAGTGAGTGGCATGTGTGTGAGAGGCATGTGTGTGTAAGTGAGAGGCATGTGTGTGTATGTAAGTGAGAGGCATGTGTGTGTGAGAGGCATGTGTATGTAAGTGAGAGGCATGTGTGTGTGTAAGTGAGAGGCATGTGTGTGAGGTGTGTGTGTGTGTGTGTGTGTGTGTAAGTGAGAGGTATGTGTGTGAAAGGCAAGGATTAAAGAAGGCATTTCAGCATTTCTACAGGTCTATATACAGAGCACACAACTGGTCTGGGTACACGCTACCTTATAAATATATGGAGGGGTGTCCGTTCTGAATGTGTAAGTGAAAGGCATGTGTGTGTGTGTTTTGTGTGTGTGTAAGTGAAAGGCATGTGTGTGTGTGTAAGTGAAAGGCATGTGTGGGTGTTTAAGTGAAAGCGGCGTGTGTGTGTGTGTGTTTTTAAGTGAAGGAGGCATGTGTGTTTGTGTGTGTGTGTGTGAAAGCGGCGTGTGTGTGTTTTTAAGTGAAGGAGGAGTGTGTGTGTATGTGTGTGAAAGCGGCGTGTGTGTTTTTAAGAGAAGTAGGCATGTGTGTGTGTGTGTTTGTGAAAGAGGCATGTGTGTTTTTAAGTGAAAGCAGCATGTGTGTTTAAGTGAATGAGGCGTTTGTGTTTTTTTTATATATAGCTAGTGTTCACGCTAGGTGTCTTTCACAGGGCGCTACGCCCTGCCCTTTTTTTTGTTCCCTGCCGTCCCGCCGTTTGCTGCCTGCCGGACCCCGCCACACCGCCGGACCCAGCCGTGCGCCGCCGGACCCGGTAAGCACATGAGAGTCTCCCGCGGCCCGCCCGTCCGTAGCTGTCAGCTGCCGCTGTCTCAGCCTTGCGCTTACACAGTGACTGACAGCAGCTCCCCTCCTCTGCGAGCAGACTATAGGTCTGCTCATGATCTGGTGTGACAGGAGGGCTGGGTTTGCCTCTCCCGCCGAGGCAAACCCAGCCCTCCTGTGTATGAATGTTTAAAAAGGACTCGGAGACGGCAGGGAGGATCAACAGGTCGCCATCTTTAATGCAGCTTCGCAAGTGTGGCGGTGATCAGCGCTCCCCCTCTCTGTCCTGGGCTAAATTAACCTTGTAAGTACCTTGCAGCTGTAAACTTCAATCTCAGTGCTCTCTACCTGGTGCAATGTGTCTCAGTGCTCTCTACCTGGTGCAATGTGCCTCAGTGCTCTCTACCTGGTTCAATGTGTCTCAGTGCTCTCTACCTGGTGCAATGTGTCTCAGTGCTCTCTACGTGGTGCAGTGTGCCTCAGTGCTCTCTACCTGGTTCAATGTGTCTCAGTGCTCTCTACCTGGTGCAGGTTGTCTCAGTGCTCTCTACCTGGTGCAGCGTGTCTCAGTGCTCTCTACCTGGTGCAGCGTGTCTCAGTGCTCTCTACCTGGTGCAGCGTACCTCAGTGCTCTCTACCTGGTGCAGCGTGCCTCAGTGCTCTCTACCTGGTGCAGCATGCCTCAGTGCTCTCTACCTGGTGCAGTGTGCCTCAGTGCTCTCTACCTGGTGCAGTGTGCCTCAGTGCTCTCTACCTGGTGCAGTGTGCCTCAGTGCTCTCTACCTGGTGCATTGTGTCTCAGTGCTCTCTACCTGGTGCAGTGTGCCTCAGTGCTCTCTACCTGGTGCAGTGTGTCTCAGTGCTCTGCATGGTGCAATGTGTATAACGTGCTCTATCTGGCGCAATATGTATAACGTACTCTACCTGTCACAGTGTGTATAGGAGGTTCTACCTGGTGCAATGTGTATTAGGTGCACTACTGTGTGATGTAATGTAAATTGCCATTATTATGTGGCCACGCCCCTTCCCCACAAAACAACGCCCATGTTTTGGCCTATAGGAGTGGGAGCACCAAGCATTATAGTATGTACCTAAGTTTGCCCATCTAACTTAAAAATGTGCCCTCCCCGTGATCAGCATCCTGCCATAAAAAAATCCTAGAGTGAACACTAATTATATTGGCACACTGCTGCGCCAAAGCATCTCCATCGAGACCTGCTGGCGTGTGAGGGAGCACTGTAGGTGTACTATAATGGTATGCTGGTGTCTATTTTATTGTAATGACTGACTTGGAGTGCGTCCACTTTCTATGTGTATCTATATTACTATTGGGAAAGGTACCTGAGCACGCTGCTTCTGTTCACCCTGAGTGCAGGATAGCTACATATGGTATGTGTGTGTATATGTACGGGGGCACCAACATTTATCATGCCTCCGGCCGACTGGGACGAACTTACGCCACTGCTTCCAATACTTTCCCCACTATAGATGTAAGACTAACTGGTCTATAATTACCCGGTTCAGCTTTACTTCCCTTTTTGAATATCGGCACTACTTCCACTATACGCCAGTCTTTGGGAACCATATCTGATATAACTGAATCTTTGAAGATCAAAAATAGCGGTCTTGCTAGTTCAGAGTGAAGCTCCATGAGAACCCTTGGGTGAATTCCAACGGGACCAGGTGACTTATTAATCTTCAACTTTTTTAATCGGTCACAGACTACCTCCTCACTTAAATAAGCACTTAGCAGTGGGACATTGTTTTTGTTGAGATTGTGTGTTAGTCCCTGTATTTGGGCCTCTTTTGTAAATACTGTTGAAAAAAACTCATTTAGTTTGTCTGCTATGTCATTATCATTTTTGATTAAGACTCCCAACTTGTCTTTTAAAGGGCCTATACTCTCCTTCTTTAATCTCTTGCTGTTGATGTACTTAAAATGTTTGGGGGGATTTGCTTTGCTTTCCTTTGCTACTAGTTTTTCATTTTCTACTTTAGCCGCTCTTATTTATTTTTTTTTAGATTTTGTTACAATCCTTATAGTACTGAAGTGACTCCGCATTCCCGTCATATTTGTATTTTTTTGAATGCTCGCCTTTTATTGCCCATTAGCATCTTTATCTTTTTGTTAAACCACATTGGATTGGGATTTTTATTTCTTTTTTTGCTACTCGTGGAAATACATTTTTAACTAGCAGTGATTTTAATACATCCCATTTCTCCATAGTATTTTTTTCTTAAAACAAAATATCCCATTCAGTGTACCTTAAGGCTACCCTCATCATGTCAAAGTTGGCTTTGCTAAAGTTTAGAGTCCTAGTTGAACCAGTATAGGACTGCTTATGAAAACTGATATTGAATGTGACCATATTGTGGTCGCTGTTTCCCATAGGTTCCCCTACTATCATATTTGATATCAGTCCCCCATTGTTAGTTAATACCAGATCTAAGATTGCATTGTACCTAGTTGGTTCCTCTATTAATTGAACTAAGAAGTTATCATTTAGTGTGTTTAAAAACATATTACCCCTTGCAGTATCACATGAATCGTTTTTCCAATTTATCTTGGATAGTTAAGATCTCCCATCACTACTATGTCTCCTACTCCTCTTTTAATTTGCTTAAGTAACAATTCCTCATCAGACACCTTAATACCAGGTGGCCTGTAGCATAACCGCAGTACTAACTTTTTTATTCCTTTACCCCCGCATGCAATTTCTACCCATAACGTTTCAACAGTATTTTCAGTCCCCTCTTGAATATCTTCCCGTATATCGGGTTTTAAAACCGGCTTTATGTAAAGACATACCCCTCCACCCTGTTTATTTAATCTGTCCCTCCTGAACAATGTATAACCCTCTAGATTGACTGTCCAATCATGAGATTCGTCCCACCAAGTTTCAGTAATGCCTATAATATCATACTGTTTACTTGCTGCAAGAATTTCTAGTTCCACCTTTTTACCTGTAAAGCTTCTAGCGTTTACATACATACAATTAAGATAAGTATTTCCCCTTGTGCTAGGGACATCATACTCTTTATGCAGCAACGATGACCCATAATCGTCGTTAGTGTTTTGTTAATACCTTTTTTAAAACCCATGTTAATACCCTTGTCGGCTGCTCTTTCCCTCCCCCCTACTCCTCCCCCATTTCGTTCACTGAAGCCATCCCCACTATTCTCACTGCATGACCCGTAGTTGTTAGCTAAACCCACCCCCCAGGAACCTAGTTTAAAATCTCCTCCAGCCTTCTAATCATCCTTCCCCCCCAGAACTGCTGCCCCCTCCTCATTCAGGTGCAATCCATCGCAACAAAAATTATGGCGCCTGACTGAGAAGTCCGCCCAGTGTTCCAGGAAATACCTACAATCAAAATCCCAACAGTCAAAGGGGGTAATTCAGAGTTGATCGCAGCAGCAAATTTGTTAGCAGTTGGGCAAAACCATGTGCACTGCTGGTGGGGGCAGATATAACATGTGCAGAGAGAGTTAGATTTGAGTGTGGTGTGTTCAAACTGAAATCTAAATTGCAGTGTAAAAATAAAGCAGCCAGTATTTACCCTCCACGGAAACAAAATAACCCACCCAAATCTAACGCTCTCTGCAAAAGTTATATCTGCCCCACCTGCAGTGCACATGGTTTTGCCCAACTGCTAACAAATTAGCTGCTGTGATCAACTCTGAATTACCCCCAAAATCCTGACAACAGTTGCGCTTGGCACACTATTATGTTCCCTCTTCAGGTCCACTGGGATGGTAAAGTATGAACAAGTCGGTTTCAATCAAAAAAAAAAACATGAAAATCTCATGTCGACTTTTTGACCGGTCGACATTTTAAATGTCGCTATTTTGACCTTGCAGGTATTTAAAATGTTGGTATTTCGACCTTGTTGGGATTTTGACCGTCGGTCAATGGTTGTCAGGATTTTGACCGTCAGGATTTTGATTGTAGGTAAATTGACGGCATCCCCTCAGAGGGGCTCTGTACAGCAGTGTTAAAAGCATGTATATCCATTATATAAATTTTCACTAGTAAGTATATCTCATCAAACTTTTTTTATTAATGTGTCTGGATCTTCCTGATCCTCCCCATCCAAACAGACAAATGTGTCTGCTTTGTCAACAGCTTTAGCACCAGCTAGGCTGAGTAGGGTATATGCATGTATCTTTTCTGATTTGTCTGAGAGCCCGACACAACAGTATATCTGTCTTCCCTTCTTGTCATTGCACACCGCACACAGCATTGTGGGACTGGCACAGACGCTAGGGGTCATAATTGACCTCTAGTGTCTATGCTGTGCGATCTGAGGAGAGGAGCGGCACCGGCGGAGGTCTGCAGCGGTCGGGAATCAGGAGCGGGGATAGTAAGTATTCAAATGGGGGCGTAACTGACCACGCCCCATAAGAAGCCACGCCCCTATTTTTTTGGGACAGGGCGCCACAAGGGCTAGAACCAGCCCTGGTTTGATGCAGTATCTTGGCAAACTACACAGGTGCCCAAATTACAGACAGATCTGGTTGCTCAGGCTTGTACTAAATGTCTGGATTCTGAACTCTGTATGTTAGATCAGGGCCGGATTAATAATGGGGCTGATGTAGCTGCAGCTCCAGGCCCCCCCCCCCCCCCAGAAAAACAGGCCCAAAGCAAATGCATACTGCTGTGCTGCTGTAAACGGGAACAAAAAAATCCTGCTACAACAGCCTGTCAGTGATGCTGCAGTCTGGTCAGTGGGCACAGCTAGAGATCCACCCTGCCCGCACCTCCATTTACTGGCGGGCGATGCTGTGCACTGCAAGTATCCAGCAGCACTAGGACCCAGCAGCACTATTTTGCTGCTGCTGGCACCGCCACTGTGTAGAGATGTGTCTTGAGGGGATGAGTGGGACGGGGTCACCAGGGTCTGCCTTAATATTATAACGGTTGTATTACACAGCTTACGCAGCTGATATGGCACCATCATGAGAAGGGTGCCTGGACCACGCCCACAGCCTATCTGGAAGGTCAGGATGCATCCTCAACTATGGCGGTTTCCGCGGTGCTCGGCGCTTCCATCCAGATGCGGATTCCTGCATTATTGGAGTCACCATCAGTCAGGTAATACACAGAATTTATTCTATAGCCAGAGCTCTGCATTATGCAGTGAATGTTCCTCCTGCAATTCCCCTTCCTCCCTCCTAACCAGACTAATCCCTTCTCATCCCCCTGTCACTAGGCTAACCCCTCCTCACCCTGTCACCAGGCTAACCACCCCCCCTCACCAAACTAATCCCCTTCCTTTCCCTGTCACCAGGCTAACCCCCCTCCACCAAACTAATCCCAACTGTCACCAGGAAGCACCCCCCTCCCACTGTCATCAGGCTAACCTACCCTCCAGACTAATCACTCCTCCTCCCCCTGTTACCAGGCTACCCCCCCACCATGCTAATCCCTCCATAATCCCCCTTTACCAGCCTAATCCCTCTGTCACAAGGCTAACCTGCCCCCCCCCCCCCCCTCACCAAACTAATACCCCTGTCACCAGGCTAATCCCCCTCCTCCCCATCACCAGGCTAAACCCCCTCACCAAATTAATCCCCTTCCTTCCCGTTCAAGGCTAACCCCCCCTCCTCACTAGTCTAATCCCCCATCCTCGCCCTGTCACCAGGCTAACCCCTCTCCAGACAAATCACCCCTCCCCCTATCACCAGGCTAAACCCCCCTCACCAGACTAAACCCCGTCCACCAGGCTAACCCCCCTCACTAGGCTAATCCCCGCTCCTACCCCTGTCACCAGGCCGATCCCCTCCCCCGTCACCAGACTGTTCTTCCCCTTCTTCCTCCCATCTTCCATTGTTCTTCCCCATATCTCCCTCCTGTCTTCCTCCCATCTAACCCGTTCTTCATCCCATCTTCCCCTGTTCTTCCACCTGTCTCCCCTCCCTTCTTCCTCCCATCTTCCCCTGTTCTTCCTCCTATCTCCCTCCCTTCTCCCTGCCATCTTCCCTTCTCCCTCCCATCTCCTACTGTTCTACCCCCCGTCCCGTCTCCCTCACGTCTTCCTCCCATCTAGCCCCTATTCTCCTCCCTGTATCTCTCCCTTCTTCCTCAAACCTAGCCCCTATTCTCCCTCCTGTCTCTCGCCCGTCGTCCTCCCAACTAGACCCCATTCATCCTCCTGTCTTCCTCACATCTTCCACTGTTCTTATGCTCTTTTTCTCCCCTCTTAATAAAATAATTATTGTATATAATAATTTAAACATTGAGATTTTTCTGTTTCACACACATACATACACACACAAATAAATATATGTATGCAGAACTGTCCACACCCCCATAACCATAGCCACGCCCCCACAAGTTGGTCACACCCCTTGCGGCGGCGCACAATAGGCCCTTCATAAATTTCAGCTCCAGGCCTATGAGGACCTTAATCTGGCACTGTGTTAGATATGGTTTACAGCCCATAATACTGGAATTATTTCAACTACTTAAAACATTGCACCATTTCATTACATCATCTGCTTAGTGACTTTGTACCATGTCAGTAAAATTACTGACTTGTGCTGCTCTCTAGTCTTTGCTGTTGATGGCGGTGGGGATGCTGCAAAGATCGCTCAGGGCTCTTTTGTTTAAATTTAGATGTGAAAAGCAATCAGGTCTGAAAAAAATTCTCCAGAAAGAGCATAGGGATTATAGTAAAAGCCTGTACTTTTATTTGATATGTTTTAGACTGGCCCTCTCATGGGCATTACAAGCTATTAATGAGAGAGCTGTTTGTGCTCTGAGCTTGGTCTGTTGCCGGTCACCCAGGATGTAATCACGCTCAGACATTTTTCCAAGCACTTCAGTGTCGGCGCTTGTGTCAAACAGCATAGTGAAGCACATCAGAGAGACCCTTGCATTGAGAATGCAACTTCAGTAAAATGAGAGAGGAGAAAAGCCAGCTCATTACACCAAGTAAACACAAAAATCAACCAATATAATGATAATGTTCTGCAATTATTACTGCAGTTTAAAACCTAAAAAGGAAGGTGTCTATTTCTAATCCCAAGGGAAATAAACATGTTGCAATAAGCAACTAATCAGTCATTGATCACACTTAGAAAGTCAGGAGATCTAGAACTCATGATGCGTGCGATAATCCATTAGTCTCAACAATAATTGCTGCTGTAGCTCAGAGACATAGAGTCTTATCCTTGCAGGCAAAATATTATATTGTATTAGACAGAGAAGTAACTGGGTAACTGGGTAATTCTACATTTAAAATGAATCCATCAACGGATAGACCCACTGCAGTAAGTATGTGACATAGTAGTGCCAATATTCTCTCTCTCTCTCTCTCTCTCTCTCTCTCTGTGTGTAAGAACAGTAGTGGCTGGCACTTATGTGAATTTCAAAGCATATAACCTAGGTGCCCTTAGATAGAAAGTAGAAATACCTATGTAGCAGCTGCAGCACTCACAGAACTTGGTATATTAAATATTCATAAAGACGCTCAGCGTCATCCACAGGGCGCCCAGCATCCTCTACGGACAACGAGAAAAGGATTTACCGGCAGGTAATTAAAATCCTATTTTCTCTTACGTCCTAGAGGATGCTGGGGTCCACATTAGTACCGTGGGGATGTACCAAAGCTCCCATTACGGGAGGGAGAGCGCGGAGGCTCCTGCAGAACCGATTGACCAAACTTTAGGTCCTTAGAGGCCAAAGTATTGAACTTGTAGAACTTAGCAAACGTGTTCGACCCTCACCAAGTTGCTGCTTGGCAAAGTTGTAAAGCCGAGACGCCTCGGCCAGTCGCCCAGGAAGAACCCACTTCACAAGTAGAGTGGGCCTTAACAGATTTTGGACATGGCAAGCCTGCCGTAGAATAAGCATGCTGGATAGTACACCTGATCCAGTGAGAAATCGTCTGCTTAGAAGCAGGCCACCCAACCTTATGGGAATCATAAAGGACAAACAGAGCGTCCGACTTTCTGTGACGAGAAGTTCTCTTCACATAAATCTTCAAAGCCCTCACAACATCCAAGGACTTTGTGAGGTAATTGAGGTGTCAGTAGCCACTGGCACCACAATAGGTTGGATAATATGAAAAGCCGACACAACCTTCGGAAGAAATTGCTGATGTGTCCTGAGCTCAGCTCTATCTTCATGGAAAATCAAGTATGGGCTCTTGCAGGACAAAGCCCCCAATTCTGACACACGTCTAGCAGATGCTAATGCCAACAATGTGACCGCCTTCCAAGTAAGAAACTTGACATCAACCTCCTGTAAAGGCTCAAACCAATCCGACTGCAGGAACTGTAGAACCACATTAAGATTCCAAGGTGCCATAGGAGGCACAAAGGGAGGCTAGATGTGCAAAACACCTTTCAAGAAAGTCTGAACCTCAGGGAGGGCAGCCAATTGTTTCTGGAAGAAAATGGACAAGGCTGAAAACTGGACTTTTATGGAGCCCAAATGCAGGCCCACATCCACACCTGCTTGCAGAAAGAGGAGAAACCGTCCTAATTGAAACTACACTGTAGGAAACTTCTTTAGACGTTACTCCCTTCATAGCCTTGTTGGGAATGCCCTTCCGAGCTAAGATCTGGTGCCCAACCTCTATGCCATCAAACATAGCCTTGGTAAGTCTTGATAAGCGAACGGCCCATGTTGCAGAAGGTCCTCGCGAAGAGGAAGAGGCCTTGGATCTTCCAGCAGTAACTCCAGAAAATCCGCGTACCAAGCCCGTCTTGGCCAGTCCGGAGCAATGAGGATCGCTGGAACTCTTGTTCTCTTTATTAGTTTGAGAATCCTTGGAATGAGTGGAAGTGGAGGGAACACATGTACTGATTTGAACAACCACTGCCTGTGGGTCTCTCGACCTGGAACAGTACCTCCGAAGCTTCTTGTTGAGGTGGGAGGCCATCATGTCTAATTGAGGTACGTCCCAAAGACCTGTCACCTCAGCGAACACCTCCGGGTGTAGGCCCCACTCTCCTGGATGGAGATCGTGTCTGCTGAGGAAGTCCGCTTCCCAGTTGTCCACTCCCGGAATGAAGATTGCTGACAGTGCCACCGTGTGCTTTTCTGCCCAGAGGATGATCCTTGTTACCTCTGACATTGCCGCTCTGCTCTTCGTTCCGCCTTGTCAGTTTATGTAAGCCACCATCGTTACATTGTCTGACTGAACCTGAATGGTTTGTTGTACATTGTCAATGCCATTGTACATGGCCCTTAGTTCCAGAATGTTTATCGGAAGGATTCCAGACTCGACCACCTTCCTTGGAAGTTTTCCCCTTGGGTAACTGCTCCCCAACCTCGGAGACTTGCATCCATGGTTAAAAGAATCCAATTCTGACTCCCGAACCTGCGGCCCTCCAGCAGGTGAGAAGTTTGCAGCCACCAGAGGAGCGAGATTCTGGCTTTCGGCGACTGACGTATCCTCTGGTGCATGTCAATATGAGATCCCGACCACTTGTCCAGGAGATCCAGTTGGAAGGGTCGTGCATGAAATCTTCCGTACTGTAGTGCCTCGTAAGAGGCTACCATCTTCCCCAGAAGGCGAATGCACTGATGAACCGACCACCGGGCTGGCTTCAGGACATCCCGGACCATTGTTTGAATCACCAATGCTTTCTCTTCCGATAGAAACACGCTCTGTACTTCCGTGTCGAGGATCATCCCCTGGAAGGACAGTCTACTTGTCGGCTCCAAATGAGACTTTCGAAGATTCAGGATCCATCCATGATCCTGTAGTAGTTGAGAGAGAGCAATGCTCTGTAACAACCTTTCCATGGAAGATGCTTTTATCAGCAGATCGTCCAGATAAGGAATTATGTTCACACCCTGCATGTGGAGGAGTAGCATCATTTCCGCCATGACCTTGGTGAACACCCTCGGTGCTGTGGAGAGGCCAAACAGCAGCGCCTGGAACTGATAGTGACAGTCCAGCAGCCCAAATCTTAGATAAGCCTGGTGAGGTGGCCAGATCGGAATGTGAAGGTACGCATCCTTGATATCTAGGGATACCAGAAATTCCCCCTCCTCCAGACTTGAGATCACCGCTCTCAGAGATTCCATCTTGAATTCCCTCAAATAAAGGTTCAATTACTTTAGATTCAATATTGGCCTGACCGAACCATCCGGTTTCTGTACCACAAACAGGTTTGAGTAATAACCTTTGTTTGTTAAGTGAGGTGGAATTGGAACAATGACATTGGACCTTAGCAATTTTTTAATGGCTTCCTGTAGGATAGCACTTTCTGTCAGCGAAGCTGGCAAGCCCGATTTGAAGAATCTGTGAGGTGGGAGTTCTTGAAACTCCAGTCTGTACCCCTGGGTGACAATATCCTGTACTCAGGGATCCAGGCATGAGGACGTCCAGACATGACCGAAATTTCTTAGTCTTGCTCCCACCTGCCCGATCACCAGGCTAGGAGGTCCACCATCATGCCGAGGATTTTGAGGAAGCAGAAACAGCTTTCTGTTACTGGGAACCTGTTGGTGCAGGTTTCTTGGATTTCCCCCGACCTCCTCTAAAGAAAGTGGAAGGGGCTTTGAATCTTTTAACTTTTGCGGTCTGAAAGGACTGCATTGTAGACGTAGAATAAGATTACCTAGTTGTAGGTGGTGCAGAGGGAAGAAAAGTGGACTTACCCGCAGTTGCCCAGGAGATCCACGCATCTAACACTTCCCCAAACAGAGCCTGACCTGTGAAGGATAGATTCTCCACACTTTTCTTGGATTCAGCATCCGCAATTCATTGGCACATTCAGAGCCCCCTGCGTGCCGAGACAGCCATGGAAGAAGCCCTCGCATTCAGATGTCCAAGGTCCTTCATGGCCTCCACCATGAAACTTGCAGAATCCTGTATGTGATGTAAAAACAATTCAATGTCAATTCAATTCTTTCCATAGAAACTAATTCCTCTAGTAAGGTGCCTGACCACTTTACTATGGACTTAGAAAGAATTCCATGCACAAGCAATAGTGGGTCTTAATGCTACGCCATTAGCTGTGTATAAAGATTTGAGTGTAGTCTCAATCTTACGATCAGCCGGCTCTTTTAGCGCGATTGAACCAGGGACAGGTAAAACCTTTTTAGACAATCTAGATACAGAAGCGTCTACTACAGGCGGGTTTTCCCCAATTTTTCCTGTCCTCCTCAGGTAAAGGAAAAGCAATGAGAACCCTCTGGAATTTGGAATTTTTTCTCCGGGTTTTCCCAGGATTTCTAAAATAATGCGTTTAATTCCTTAGATGCAGGGAATGTAAAGGAGGCTTTCTTATTGTCAGTAAAAGAAGCCTCCTCTACCTGCTCAGGAACCTTATCAGTAATGTGTAAAATATCCCTAATAGCCTCAATCATCAGTTGCACCCCCTTAGCAAGGGATGCCTCCCCCCCAGTATATCACCATCACCGTCCCCTGAATCAGTCGGTATCCATGTCGACTTGCATTATCTGGGCAAGAGCACACTTTTTAGGGTACATTCCAGGGGCAGTGGGAGCTGAATACAACAAAACCTCTACAAATTGTCTTAAAACCTGTGTTTCAGTCTCATTATGAGCTATCCTAGATGAAATCTGGGATATCATTTTCCGGATAGAAGCCACCCATGGGGGTTCGGATTCAGAAGCCTTGGACAGAACATTACATTCCTGAGTACATGGAATAGACTCTTCAGGAGAAGATACACACTCTGCAGCAAAAGACACAGAGGGGGTCATTCTGACCTGATCGCACGCTGCAGTTTATCGCAGCAGTGCGATCGGGTCAGAACTGCGCATGCGCCAGTGCCGCAGTGCGCCGGCGCATGCCAGACGGCTGAAGGCCATCGCTGTGCTACGATCGCCTCTGCCTGATTGACAGGCAGAGGTGGTCACTGGGCGGGTGCGGAACGGTGGTGTTTGGCCGCCGTTTCGTGGGCACGGTCCGGCCAAACAGGCGTGGCTGGACCGTGCGGGGGGCGGGACGCAGCCGATGTGTGACGTCACATGCAGCCACTGCGGGCCGGGGAGTGAAGAGTAGCTCCCGCTAAAGCTGCGCTGGCCGGGAGCTACTCCAAAAGTGCAAAAGCATCGCGGGGCGGGATAGCCCTGTGCTGGGTGTCACCCCCAGAGTCTCTGGACATAGTAATGTGAGATATATAAACACACACACACACAGGAAAATGCAGACACAGTTTTCCCACAGAGTACCTTCAGAGAGACACAGAGTACAAGGAGCCAGCACACACAGCGCCCCAGTAGGCAGTTATTATGATAATTGCCTGGTGCTGACTGAATAACCCAAATAGATCAGACAGTGAAAACTAACACTCTGCCCCCCTTGTCTAATACACCCTGGTACTGCAGAGGATATCTGGAGTGAAGAGGAGGGCAGCACTCCCTGTCAGCGTCTCTGTGGTGCGATCTGCAGGGAGAAAATAGCGCTGGTGAGTGCTGGATCTGCTCTGAGGAAGAATCCCTGCCCCCTGTAATGGCGCATCTTCCCGCTGATGAGATTATACTGGCCTGAGGTAACTGTGGTTGCTAACAGTGGGATTAGCACGTTAGCCTCTGAACACCAGTGTAGGGTTTGTGCGCTGGCTCAGGGCGTCCCTCACAGCGCCACCTCATAGCGCTGAGCCCTCCGGAGCGCAGTTTCACAGGGCTGTGCCCCAACCCTTATGCCGCCATTTCACGCCGGTGACCCGCTTACTGAGGCACCGGCGTCATACTCACCACTCCGTCTACTGGCTCTGTTAGGGGGTGGCGGTCGTGCTGTGGGAGTGAGCGACCGCCTCATTGGCTTGCGATTATCACCCTCAGGAGCTCGGTGTCCTGTCAGTGGAGATAGGAGCCATTAACCTCTAGGGGTGGATCCCACTCGTCCCCCCCTGCTAAGTCCCACAAAGCAGGGAGGCTGTTGCCAGCAGCCTCCCTGTACCTAACTCTACTTAGAAAAACTATAAAACCAGTGAAACTCCTAGGAGCTTCCCTAGCTGTGACCGGCTCCACCGGGCAAATTTTGTAAACTGAGTCTGGTAGGAGGGGCATAGAGGGAGGAGCCAGCCCACACTATTAAACTCTTAAAGTGCTCATGGCTCCCAAGGGACCCGTCTATACCTCATGGTACTAATGTGAACCCAAGCATTCTCTAGGACGTAAGAGAAATATATATATATATATGGGTTTTTTGTTTGTGTTTGTATATATATATATATAAGTTGTAACACTGTAGGGGTGCAAGGTGCCTTTTCCTGGGGAATATGGCAGCCCGCAGCAGCTGAGGAACAACACAAGTCCAGTTTCTGGTACAACTGACCCCGGCCAGTTTTATTGAAACAGAAAATAAAACAAACCCCAAAATAAAAATACCTTGCCTGTCCGGCACTAACTAAACATAAGATGTTCCTAACTGTCACTAAACAAAACACAGAGTTCTTCAGTACATACTGTATAGCTTACTTGCATCAGAAAGCGTGTCTCTCACACACAGATCCTGCAGCCTTCCCAGGCAGTCTGCCCATACTAATCAGGTTAGAAGCACTATATCACTCTTACACAGCTGAAACCCTGATTAGCCCTCTGTGAGGCCAAAGACCCGAACTGGGCCCAATGTCTAGAACTCGCCTTATCTCTCTCTCAGAGCCTTTTCCCAGCTTTTACAGCAAACTGAAAAGGTTCAGACAAAACAAAAAGCATTTTTCCTAGAAGTTAACATTTTCTAAAACATGTAAGACAAGAACCTGGGACAAATATACCTGCCCTCAAACACTATCCCAGTGTTCTTGTCACATATCCCCCTCCCCTGTTTCGACCTAGGGGCCGGAACACTTGTAGCCCCCAAACAGAAGATGCGAGACAATGCATCTGCGTTGGCCAGTTGTGTTCCCGGTCTATGTTCGACAGTAAACTTAAAGTCCTGCAACGCTAGAAACCATCTAGTTACACGAGCATTCTTGCCTCTATTTACATACATCCATTTTAAAGGGGCATGGTCTGTCACTAGTCTGAATTGTCTACCCAAGAGGTAATATCTCAAGGTATCTAGTGCCCACTTAATGGCCAAAGCCTCCTTTTCCACAATGGCATACCTTTTTTCATGCTCATTGAGTTTCCTACTCAAATAAATGATAGGGTGTTCGTCCCCATCTCTGGTTTGGGACAGCACAGCACCTATCCCTACCTCTGAGGCATCTGTCTGTACCACAAATTCTTTTGAAAAATCTGGTGTTATCAACACCGGTTGTGAACACAAAGCCACTTTTAATGCTTGGAACGCCTTTTCTGCATCAGGGTTCCATTTCACCACATTTGACTGCTTCCCTTTGGTAAGGTCTGACAACGGCACCGCTGTGGTCGCAAAATTAGGAATAAACCGTCTATAGTACCCAGTAATTCCCAAAAAAGCCCTTACCTGTTTTTTATTCACTGGACGAGGCCAGTTTTGAATAGCATCAACTTTATTCAATTGGGGCCTAATCAGACCTCTGCCTATGGTGAAGCCCAAGTATTTGACCTCCTCCATTGCGAGGCAGCACTTCTTTGGGTTAGCAGTTAACCCTGCCTCTCTGATTGAGTCCAGTACTGCTTGTACTTTAACCAAATGGGACCCCCAGTCTGTACTGTGAATTACCACATCATCCAAATAGGCAGCTGCATATTTTCTATGGGGCCTCAAAATTTTATCCATCGCCCGTTGAAAGGTTGCTTGAGCCCCATGCAACCCAAAGGGTAACATCTTATACTGGTACAGCCCCTCCGGAACCGAAAAGGCTGTTTTTTCTTTGGCGCTATCAGATAAAGGTATTTGCCAGTAACCTTTGGTCAGGTCCAATGTGGTGAGAAACCTGGCTGTTCCCAGCCTTTCTACAAGCTCATCCACACGGGGCATGGGGTATGCGTCAAACTTGGACACCTCATTTAACTTACGAAAGTCATTACAGAAGCGTATGCTACCGTCGGGCTTCGGGATGAGCACTATGGGACTGGACCACTCACTGTTAGACTCCTCTATGACTCCCAGTTCTAACATGGTTTTAACTTCCTTAGAAATAGCTTCTCGCTGAGCTTCAGGAATCCTATATGGCTTTAAATGAACCCTGACCCCTGGTTCTGTGACAATGTCATGTTTTATTATGGTCGTTCGGCCAGGCAGCTCTGAAAATACCTCCCTATTTTGGATGAGAAATTCTTTAACCTGATTGTTCTGATCAGCTGATAATGTCTCTGACACCTTCACTGCGGGAAGCAACCGGGGTGAAGACACCGAAGGGCAAGGCTCCGCTGACAGAGACAACCTATCTTTCCAGGGTTTGATTAAGTTAACATGGTAGATCTGTTCGGGTTTTCTCTTTCCCGGCTGGTATACTTTGTAATTAACCTCATTCACTTTTTCCCTAATCTCAAATGGACCCTGCCATTTAGCTAGGAATTTGCTTTCCACAGTGGGTACCAAAACAAGAACTCTATCTCCAGGAGCAAATTCCCGTATCTTGGCACTCCGGTTATAGACCCTCTGTTGAGCACTTTGGGCCTGTTCCATGTGCTCTCTGACAACAGGTACCACGGCTGCAATCCTATCCTGCATTTGTGTTACATGCTCAATAACGCTTCTATAAGGAGTGGGCTGTCCTTCCCACGTCTCTTTGGCAATATCCAACAGCCCTCTGGGGTGTCTACCATACAACAAATCAAATGGAGAAAACCCCGTAGAGGACTGAGGGACTTCTCTGATGGCCATTAACAAGTAGGGCAACAAACAATCCCAGTTTTTCCCATCTCTCTCAACAACCTTTTTTAACATACTTTTTAATGTTTTATTAAACCTTTCCACCAACCCGTCAGTTTGGGGATGGTAGATGGACGTCCTGAGGTGAGTGACCTTAAATAACTTGCACAATTCTTTCATGATCCTTGACATAAATGGAGTACCTTGGTCAGTCAAAATTTCTTTTGGTATTCCCACTCTACTAAATACCTGCACCAGCTCCCTAGCTATCGCCTTGGTTGTGATAGTGCGTAAAGGGACAGCCTCAGGATATCGAGTGGCATAGTCCATAATTACCAGGATATACTGATGGCCCCGAGCAGACTTTAACAAGGGCCCCACGAGATCCATGGCTATTCTGTCAAACGGGACCTCTATAATAGGCATGGGAACTAGTGGGCTCCTGAAATGGGGTCTAGGGGCATGATACTGGCATTCAGGACAGGAAGAACAATATTCAGACACTTCTTTATAAACCCCTGGCCAAAAGAACCTTTGTAAAACTCTTTCAGTGGTTTTTTCTGCCCCTAAATGTCCTGCGGTAACGTGACTATGAGCTAAATCTAGTACCGTTCTCCGATAAGGCTGGGGAACTACCAGCTGTTCCACCACATCCTCACCCCTTTTGACAATGTGGTACAAGAGCTCATTACAGATGGCCATGTGGGGATACGTAACCCTGTCACCTGGTACCACAGGTTCCCCATTAACAATCTTAACATTCTCTCTAGCCTTTATTAAGGTAGGATCCTTTAACTGTTCAGACGCAAACAGATCCTTCTTTACCTCCAGGTCAGGCACGCTTTCAGTTCTAACTACTATGTCTCTGTTCCCGGCAAGAGGGTCCTCACTGGACTCCCCATCTGTCACTTCCCCAGCCAAACTAGCAAAAGGCAAAGGGACAGAAAGTCCCGAAGACCCACGTACATCCATAAAATCACCGGTATTATCAACTGGTTTTTTACTTCTCACATCTGTTGATAACCGTGATTCCCACAGTTTCCAAAAATGAGGAAAATCCCTCCCTATTATGGCCTCATGCACCAAGGTAGGGACCAGTCCCACTTTAACCCTTGCTGACCCACAACAAGTTTCTATATTCACCTCAGCAGTGGCATAATATTGGGTATCCCCGTGTATGCAAGTTACCCCAATAGGTATTTGCTGGACCTTTAAGGGGTTCACTAACCCAGCTTTCACGAGGGTAACTAAACTTCCTGAATCTAGCAAGGCCTCTACCCGGTTACCTTCTAAGAACACATCACACATTTGTTTTTCCAGCTCAGGTGAAGGTACCACAGTACAGGCTAACCTAGCAAAGAGAGACATTCTGCGACATTCAAAGGCAGCATCACATTGCATGGGTTCTTGCGTGACTAGGCAATTGGCAATAACATGACCTGGCATACCACACCTAAAACATTTAACCACACGATTATCAACCCATTTGGGCAGCATAGACCGTTCTAGCCCCATTGGCCTGTTTCCAGGGCCAGTGTTTACAGTCTCTCCAGCCTTGCGTTCTCTTAACCGCCCAGCAACGTTTTCCCACGGAACAGTCTTACCAGTCTTTACTGAAGGGCGCTGTCGAGGACCTATGGGTTGCTGGGTGGTCATCAGTAGTTCCTCTGCTGCCAAATACCTCTCTACCATGTCCACTAATTGGTCAGCAGTACCCGGGTTTCCATGGCTCACCCACTTGCGCAGGACCATGGGCAAAGATCTCAAGTAGCGGTCCATGACGACTCTTTCCACCATCTGGGGACCAGTTAATGTCTCTGGCTGTAGCCATTTTTTTGTTAGCTGAATAAGGTCGTGCATCTGGGAGCGCGGAGGCTTCTCCATGGCGTACAGCCAACGGTGCACCCGTTGTGCTCGTACTGACAGCGTGACTCCCAGGCGGGTCAGGATCTCAGTCTTTAGTTTATCATAGTCCCGAGCCTCAGCAGGGCTTAAATCAAAGTAAGCTTTTTGGGGCTCACCTGACAGGAAAGGTGCCAGCAGACTGGCCCACTGTGCTTTCGGCCAGTTCTCACGCTCGGCAGTCCTTTCAAACGTGGTCAGATAGGCCTCCACATCATCAGCCTCTGTCATTTTCTGCAGGAAGTGACTGGCTCGTATAGAACTAGAGCTGGTTGGAGCACTGACGGCCACATCTCCAACCCGAGCTGCAAGTCTCTGCACCACTTCTGTTAAGGCCTCTCTATCCTGACGCTGTTGCCTGTAAAGTTCATCAACAACTGCCTGCTGTTGTCTCTTATTTTCCTCCATTGCCACCTGCTGTAGTCTCCAATTTTCCTCCATTGCCACCTGCTGCTGTCGGTTGGCCTCCTGCTGAGCCGCTGTAGCTTGCAGCAAGGCTTTAAGCAGATCCTCCATGTCAACAGATTTTTCAGGCGGCTTTGCAGCTGCTTTCACCCAGGACATATATCAAACCCTCAGGGGTGAGTCTCAGTAACTTCACACTGGGCTGTATCTGCATAAACCACCGTTTTCTGCAGGCCTCACAAAGCTGCTGCTTTCACTTATGCGCAGAACGGCCTGCTCGCATTCTCCACCAAGTTGTAACACTGTAGGGGTGCAAGGTGCCTTTTCCTGGGGAATATGGCAGCCCGCAGCAGCTGAGGAACAACACAAGTCCAGTTTCTGGTACAACTGACCCCGGCCAGTTTTATTGAAACAGAAAATAAAACAAACCCCAAAATAAAAATACCTTGTCTGTCCGGCACTAACTAAACATAAGATGTTCCTAACTGTCACTAAACAAAACACAGAGTTCTTCAGTACATACTGTATAGCTTACTTGCATCAGAAAGCGTGTCTCTCACACACAGATCCTGCAGCCTTCCCAGGCAGTCTGCCCATACTAATCAGGTTAGAAGCACTATATCACTCTTACACAGCTGAAACCCTGATTAGCCCTCTGTGAGGCCAAAGACCCGAACTGGGCCCAATGTCTAGAACTCGCCTTATCTCTCTCTCAGAGCCTTTTCCCAGCTTTTACAGCAAACTGAAAAGGTTCAGACAAAACAAAAAGCATTTTTCCTAGAAGTTAACATTTTCTAAAACATGTAAGACAAGAACCTGGGACAAATATACCTGCCCTCAAACACTATCCCAGTGTTCTTGTCACATTATATATATATATATATATATATATATATATATGTAGTCAAAAAGGCATTGTCACCCTTAGATTTTTAAAAGTGCAAAAATTGTATTGTAAAAACATCAAGGCGTGAACAGTGATTTATCTTTAAAAGCCAGTGTCACCCAAGTGTGGGACAGAGCTTCGTCCGTCCTGCCCACTCCGGTCACCGGGCGGAACTTCAGGTGTATCTAGGAGATGATGTTGCATGGGGTCCGTGTCCTGGTTGCCATAGCAACCCCAGCTGCTTTCCACAAAGACAAAGATAAAACTCTGCCAAGACAAAGATAAAAAGTGCATAGAATAGGAAGACCCTGTGTATCACAGGGATGTAATTAATGTTGATCATGTGTAATAACTGAGCGTGTACTATTATCTAGGAACAAACAAAATAAATATGTTGCATGCAAACATCAGTTGCATGTGTATGGTAAACTAGCTGAAATATTGAATAAAGAAAAGATGAAACTAATATGTTGCGGTGCATAATGCAGATGCGTCCACTGTGGAGTGTGATAGATACATATATATATATATATATATATATATATATAATTTATTTATTACACTATATGGACAAAACTATTTAGCCGTACACTCTAATGATTGAATTCAGGTGTTTCAATCAGACCCATTGCCACAGGTGTACAAAGTCAAGCACCTAGCCATGCAGTCTTCATTTGGAAACATTTGTTATACAAAATGGGTCGTTCTGAAGAGCTCAGTAATTTCAAGCATGATACTGTGATAGGATGCCACCTTTGCAATAAGACGGCTCATGAAATTTCATCCCTGCTGGATAGTCCACGGTCAATTGTAAGTGATATTATTATAAAGTGGACACGTTTAGGAAGAACAGCAACTCAGCCACAAAGCGAAAGACCACGTAAAATCACAGAGTAGGGTCAACGACTGCTAAGGCGCATGGTGTGTAAAAGTTGGCAACACTCTGCTGATTCCATAGCTGAAGAGTTCCAAACTTCCACTGGCATTAATGTAAGCACAAAAACTGTGCGATGGAAGCTTAATGGAATGGGTTTCCATGGCCGATCAGTGGCATGCAAGCCTTGCATCACCAAGGTGGTCGTTCAGAGTTGATCGCTAGCTGCATTAGTTCGCAGCGTAGCGATCAGGCTAAAAAATGGCTGTTCTGCACATGCGTATGCTGCGCAATGCGCACGTGCGTTGTACGGGTACAATGAACGATGTAGTTTTGCACAGGGTCTAGCGAAGCATTTCCGTCGCACTGGTGGCCGCAGAGTGATTGACATGATGGGGGCGTTTCTGGGTGTCAACTGACCGTTTTCTGGGAGTGTTTGAAAAAACGCAGGCGTGCCAGGAAAAACGCAGGCGTGGCTGGGTGAACGCTGGGCGGGTTTGTGATGTCAAAACAGGAACTGAACAGTCTGAAGTGATCGCAAACGCTGAGTAGGTTTTGAGCTACTCTGAAACTGCACAAAAAAACTTTGTAGCCGCTCTGCGATCCATTCGCTCGCACTTCTGCTAAGCTAAAATACAGTCCCAGTGGGCGACGGCATAGCGTTTGCATGGCTGCTAAAAACTGCTAGCGAGCGATCAACTCAGAATGACCACCCAAGTCCAAAGCCAAGCGTCAAATGAAGAGGTGTAAAGCATACAGACACTGGACTGTGGAGTGACGAATCACACTTCTCTGTTTGGCAGTCAGATGGCCGAGTCTGGGTTTGGTGGTGAACATTACCTGTACGCATTTTGCCAAATGTGAAGTTTGGTGGAGGAGGGATAATGGTATGGGGCTGTTTTACAGGGTTTGGCCTAAGCCCCTTATCTCCAGTGAAGGGCAATCTTAATGCCTCAGCATACCAAGACCTTTTGGACAATGCTATACTTCCAACTTTCTGGCAACAGTTTGGAGAAGGCTCTTTTCTTTTCCAACATGACTGTGCCCCAGTGCACAAAGCATGGACTATAAAGACATAGGGGTCTATTCATGTATCAGAGAAAAGCCCTGTTTTGCGTTAAACAGGGCTTTTCTTTGATTCCTGCTATTCATTAAACAGGTTACCATGGAGAAGCCCTTGACTACTTTTGTATGGTGAGTGAAATTAATGTAGGAATGGAAAGCTCTGCTTTCCACTTCTCCATGAAGTTCAGGTTCACCATCACAGGATGGCGCAGCCTGAACTTTGGTGCAGAAACGTCAGGGAAGCTCAATGCTCGACACCTATGATGGATCTGCCTACCTGACCTCCCAGCAGCCACTACAACCTGACGGTTGCACAAGCGCAAATGGGACGCTCCGGCTTCAACGAGGTGAGCACTAGACAAAACTGCATTGCTGGACCCCTGGATTCTACAGCGCACCGTCTTAAGAGGTGAGTATGCATGAATTGCTACTTTTGCTATATATTGCAACATACTGATGCAATGTATAGGAATAAGTAACAATTCAGTTTACTTTTTCTACATGAATAGACCCCATGGTTTGATGAGTTCTGTGTGGAAAAACTTGACTGGCCGCACAGAACCCTAACCTCATCCCCATCGAGCACTTTTGGGATGAACTGGAATGGAGATTGGCCTACTTGTCCTACTTGTCCAACATCAATTCCTGACCTCATAAATGCTCTACAGAATGAATATGCACAAATTCCCACAAAAACACACCAAAATCATGTGGAAGAGTGGAAGCTGTTATAGCTGCAAAAGGGGGACCAACTCTATATTAAAGTATATACTGAATACAATGTCATTACAGTCCCTGTTGGTGCTCAGGCATCCAAATACTTTTGTCCATATAGTGTATTAGTGTATATGTATATATATATATATATATATATATATATATATATTTTTTTATTTTATTGTTTTTTATTTATTTATTTATATATAGTTATAGTTATTGAAATAGAAAGCCACCAACATCCATTTAAATGCAAAGCAGGATTTTATAAAGCTATTGTGCAAAAAGTGCATATTCCACACAAAGTGTAAAAAAAGCAACTGAAGCAGGAGGCTGATAAATATAGCGCCAAACAACATGTTATAACAGCATAAACAGAGTAATTATCCAGAGCATGCATTATACCTGCAATAGCTGATACATCAGTCATCCTGCAACAAACATCACATCTCCTCCTTTCAGAGGAGTCAAATTATACATGTTAATACATGTTACCTTATACTGCACAGGACTATTCTCTACAGTGCATTACTGTTATTAATCTGGTACATTATCATGCATGCATGTACTAGCCGTATTTATTACATACAGTACATTTATCAAGTGGCCCAAATCATGCACTTTCTAATGGTCAAGCCTCTGTGGCAGCTGATTACACATCCCTAAACATGGCCACCTACTACTAGTCCAGTGACGTGCAGTGAGGTGAGGCCAGAGGCGTAACTAGGGTTTTTGGCGCCCAGGGCAAGATGAAGAATGGCGCTCCCCCACACAAAGTCAATATGAAGGGGCGTGGCCATTGAAAAGGGGGCATGCCAACATGACACTCCACCTGTTTCTCATCACTCTGGGAACATTCCTTTCCATTGCATATGCACCTTACTTATATGGTGCTTTCTCACAATGTGGAACCTCTGAAGAAATGTATCCTCATTGGGAAGACGGCATTTTCAGTCGGTATTCATTATTCATGTACCGTAGGTCCATCGTCCAGAAGATGCCTGTTTGTGTAGGAATATTAACAAGGTCATCATACATAGCATTTCAACCAGACTTGTGCCCCTTGTGTCACTTCCTGTCCCCTGCGTACTGTATCTCAGCCACACCATCTCCCCCCTGCATCTCTCAGATACACCATCATCTCCCCCCTGCATCTCTCAGCACATCATCACCTCCCCAACACATCGTCTCTCAGCACATCATCTTCTCCCCCGTGTCGTCTCTCTCAGCACACCATTATCTCCCCTGCGTCATCTCACCCTTAATTATATGTCTCTCTGTACCCCTCCACCCCTTCATTCATTGCCTCCTTGTATCCCCCCTTCATTCCATGCTGCTGTGCCCTCCCCCCACTTTATTCTATGCCTCTCCGTGTGTCTACCTGTGTGTGTCTCTTACCCCTGACCTTCAGTCGGGAACCATTGAGGCCAGGCAGCAGGCTGAAGCTCAGGGAGCATGACGCTGGTGTCGCCATAACACTGTTGGCAGCAGCCCTAGTGGGAGGCTGGGAGCTGCCGCTGCAGTAATGCAGTCGATCACCATGGGCCTTGCTCTGCGGCGCAATTGTAATGGGTGGGCGGCTGCAACGCAATAGTGGTGACCAGGTGTGGTATGGGTGCGATGCCCTGCCCGGCGGTTCCCCCCTCTGCTGGGCCTGCCACGACGCCTAGGGCATGTGCGCTGCTCACCCCGCCCTATATACGCCACTGATGTTGACCCTGCATAGCTTTTCAGGATAGCCCTTTTCAGCACAGATGGGAGCGTTTGCAGTTAGTTCCCGTAATTTGAGAAGTAAAAAAACCCCAGCCAGGTGCAGCAGCTCACATAAATTAATGATACAGGCTCTTTGTTGTGTTTATGAATATCTTAATTGATAAAAAGAAAAAGCAAATCCTACAGCCAGGCCAGGGATCTAGGGTTCTGAGCACCCCTGGCAAAGTAAGGGACAGGTGGCGGCCCCCCACCCCCCACCATATATTTGTAATAATTACACTCTGTAAAACAATACAGTACAGGCTACTGAATTTAAAACAGACTTATTGTAGGCCTGCAGACAGATATATTAGTCCTTCAATATAACAGAAACCTCACACAGACCCCTGCCACCACACACAGCTCTCCCCACTGACGTAGATCCCCCAAACAGCTCTCTCCCCTTCCCACATAGACCCACTCACACACACACAGCTCTGCTTCTCCCCACTCTCTGAGATCCCCCCAGCTTTCCCCCCTCACTCAGACCTGCAAAGGGGCCTATTTATTAGAATAATTTTTACTAAACAAATGTGAAAATGGGAGTTTTCACGCCCTTTTCACATTATTTTAGTATCACCTAAATGTAAAACTGCGCCAAACCCTTAATTTACTTTTTTTTTTAGTAACCCAGATCGCATTCCCCATACGTATATTGGGAAATGCAATCTGGCCAAATTGACAAAAAAAAAATTGTGAAAAAAACCCGCAATGAGCCCTGTAATAGGTCTCAATTGCGATATGCAGCCTCCTGCACTGATTTCTCTGCCCCCCGGCAGAGATCACTGTGCAGGGACCGAGAACTGGGGCACTGTGATCATCTCTGCGTGTCAACATAGACAACAGGCTGATCACTCAAATGCAAGCTGCCAAAAGTCCCGATCTCCTGCTCGCCGCTTCCCAGCTAATGCTCCCCACTGCGGGCTCCTGTCAATCACCCCTCCCACCACTTCTGCCCTGCCTCCCGCTTCTGCTCTAGCCCCCCTGCACCCAGTTTTTTAAAAGAGTAAATAAAAACGAGTTTTATGGTAAGAACTTACCTTTGTTAAAACTCTTTCTGCGAGGTACACTGGGCTCCACAAGGATAGACATAGGGGTGTAGAGTAGGATCTTGATCCGAAGCACCAACAGGCTCAAAAGCTTTGACCTTCTTCCCAAGATGCATAGCGCCGCCTCCAATATCACCCCGCCTCCGTGCACAGGAGCTCAGTTTTGTTAACCAGCCCAATGCAGTAGCAAGAATAAGAGACGACAACTTCCAGTTGCCACAAACACCACACTCTCCCAACAGGAGAAGTGCCAGCGGCTAATGCCATACCAACCCAAAGAAGCCTTGTGGAGCCCAGTGTACCTCGCAGAAAGAGTTTTAACAAAGGTAAGTTCTTACCTTAAAACTAGTTTTCTGCTGCGGGGTACACCGGGCTCCACATGGATAGACATAGGGGATGTCCTAAAGCAGTTCCTTATGGGAGGGGACGCACTGTAGCGGGCACAAGAACCCTGCGTCCAAAGGAAGCATCCAGGGAAGCAGCAGTATCGAAGGCATAGAACCTTATTAATGTGTTCACAGAGGACCACGTAGCCGCCTTGCACAATTGTTCAAGGGTCGCACCACGTTGGGCCACCCAAGAAGGTCCAACAGACCGAGTAGAATGGGCCTTAATGTGATCAGGAGCAGAGAGACCAGCCTTCACATAAGCATGTGCAATCACCATTCTAATCCATCTGGCCAGAGTTTGCTTGTGAGCAGGCCGCCCTGTTTGTGAAACCCAAACACAACAAAAAAGAGAATCAGATTTCCTAATAGGAGCAATTCTCTTCACATAGATACGGAGAGCCCGTACCACATCCAAAGACCGCTCTTTGGGAGACAGATCAGGAGAAACAAGTGCCGGAACTACAATCTCCTGATTAAGGTGGAATGAAGAAACCACCTTAGGTAGATAGCCGGGACGAGTCCTAAGAACTGCCCGGTCAAGGTGAAATATCAGATATGGGGAACTACAGGACAAGGCACCCAAATCCGACACTCTTCTAGCTGAAGCAATAGCCAGCAGAAACACCACCTTAAGGGAAAGCCACTTAAGGTCAGCTGAACCAAGAGGTTCAAACGGAGACACTTGTAATGCCTCCAAAACCACCGACAAGTCCCAAGGAGCCACAGGCGGGACA
This sequence comes from Pseudophryne corroboree, assembly GCF_028390025.1. Classification (NCBI taxonomy): domain Eukaryota; kingdom Metazoa; phylum Chordata; class Amphibia; order Anura; family Myobatrachidae; genus Pseudophryne; species Pseudophryne corroboree. Next base: position 935,151,940 of record NC_086444.1, on the reverse strand, counting down.
TAGGGAGGTTGGATACGCAACACGCCCTGAGTAAAGGTATGCACATCAGGTAAGGTCGCAATATTTCTCTGAAACCACACCGACAAGGCAGATATTTGAACCTTGAGGGAGGCCAGACGCAGGCCTAAGTCCAGGCCCTGCTGAAGAAAAGCCAACAACTTGGCTATACTAAACTTGGAAGCGTAATAATCGTTAGATGCGCACCAAACAAAGTAAGAATGCCAGACCCTATAGTAAATCCGAGCAGAAGCCGGTTTCCGGGCCCGTAACATAGTTTGAATGACCGCCTCAGAAAACCCTTTAGCCCTTAAGACGGAAGCTTCAAGAGCCACGCCGTCAAAGACAGCCGGGCTAGGTCCTGGTATACACAGGGGCTCTGAATGAGGTGGTCTGGGCGTTGTGGAAGTAAAATTGGACGCTCTGCTGATAGGCCTTGCAGGTCTGAGAACCAGTGCTGTCTGGGCCATGCTGGAGCTATGAGAAGCAGAATTCCTTTTTCTTGCTTGAACTTCCGAATTACCCTGGGCAGGAGTGACACCGGAGGGAACACGTACGGCAGCCGAAAACCTCCACGGTACCGCCAGTGCATCCACGAATGCTGCTTGAGGATCCCTTGTCCTTGCTCCGAAGACCGGAACCTTGTGATTGTGTCGAGACGCCATTAGATCTACTTCTGGAGCATGTGCCGCTATCAACCTGTTACTGTTTATGATAGGCTGCTACTGGCTTACAGGGATTTTCTGGGATGACACTCCGCCTGGCAAGGTCTGCCAAAACGCACATGGCATGAACCCTGCTCGCCCTGCCCTAAAGTCTGCCCCGATAGAAGAAGAAGAAGCAGCAGCAGCATTCTCCGATGCTCCAGGGTGTAGTACAGCTGCCAGTAGGTGGCGGCGGTGCACAGCATCAGTGACGTCACCACTTTGTAGCTTCAAGTTACACATAGCTGCGGCCTCTGAGTGGCCGGCACGTGGCACTCTCCTGATTGGCTGTGCGCTCCTGGGCTGTCAGTCAGGCAGCGCACGGCAGAGATACAATGTAGCGCATAGGCGCTCCATTGTATCCAATGGTCGGAACTTTGCGGTCAGCGGTGAGGTTACTCGCGGTCAACCGCTGACCGCAAAGTTCCCATCATTGGATACAATGGAGCGCCTATGTGAATTGATAAAGTCAAATATTTACCTTTTAACACAAGCTATTTACTAATACCGTGAAGCCGTAATGGCCGCTAAACCACGTGCACGTGCTACGCACTTTGTACGCTATTTGCGTACAAAGACATCGCACGTGGTACGCAAGTTACGTACACACGCTGCGCTGGGTGTACGGAATACACACAGAGAGCGCACACACAGTCAATAACCTTTAAACCTTGAACACAGAGTATGCTTATACTGTAAACCTTAGTATTGAGATACTGTAATGATATAACACTGGTTAACCTTAGTATTTAAGCAAGCTGTTCGAGCGATTGAGATGCTCAGAAACCCTTAGTAATAAATGGTGAAACACACAACACTTAGTGAGGTTCCAACACCTTTATAGATGATATTTTGTACGTAAAAAGGGGAAAACATTTACAGCTTATACACTACAGACCTAACATTAATAACTAAACAGAATAACTAAACAGAAATATAAACAATAGCGAACGATCGCAAACACAAATACATAGAATGAGAATGAATGGCATACATTAAACGGGTAACAAAGTGGCTACAGAGAACATACCATACGGGGGAACACTCGCTAGCGCAACCGGATCCAGTCCTCCAATTATCCGACTGATAAATGTTGATGAGAGAGAGTACTGGCCGGTCAGGGGACAGTGGCCTTTATATACACAACATACAGTACGATACAATGGTCCCTACAATCTCATTGTTCATTGGACACAGGAATGTGTCTCCACATTATAACAAAAGGTCATAGGTGGATTTGAACAGGTGGGCTGTGACTATTTCAAACTGCTCAGGTGGGAGGTATCCACAGGATTCCCGCCGCATGGATAATGAACTGCAAATACAGTAAATGTCCATAAACTTCTGATAGACATAACTATACGCAGGAGCGATTAATCTCTTCCTAACCAACACCGGAATGTTTCTAGTAAAATACTCTTCCGTTAGATACTAGACACCACCGTTCAACCTTTGCCTGACCCTTCATATCATGCAAAGAGGAATTCCCATGTCCATGAACTATTTACACTAATCATACTCGCAGACATTATTAAGGGGAATATTATCTACAAAACGCACTATATTAGTTAACTATGCTATAAACGAGTCGCCAGCTACAAGCTCACAAACTCTACCGTAAATACGCATATCACGCGCGTACCCGCCGGGGCGAGTTTACGCAATTTGCGGACATGTGCACGTACGGCAGACTGAGTGCACGAGCAGCGGGCATGTGCATTGGGGTTAGTACAAGGCATTGTGAACTATGATATTTTTCGACTTTGACAGTCCACCCTTTGGCAGTCACCAATAACTGCCACTTCCTAAACAATTCAAACAGAAAAATATATATATGTCATCATGGAATAACTTATTATGATTGGGTAGAGGGAGGAGAGGAGAAGGTGAGAAAGATATGACCTAGTGAGATAGTAAAAGCATGTGTGTATGAGTTCCATGTCTGAGGGGTCATGTATCATCGTGCCGTACGTGTTCTAAATCAAGCTTCGAGGTATTGCGAAGTATACATTGAATCCTTCTTATCCCGTATCAAGGGTCTGTGGATGGGCTGTCAAACTCTACCGAGCTCTTTTCGGCTTTTGGTTACAACAAATGGGGTGCACATTAGTTGATGATACATGAAAGGGAAGAATATGTGAGTGCTAATATGTGAAAATCACCTGTCGACTATGTGGGGTACTACCTGGAGGTTGTAGAGATGAAGATAAGAAACATGCGTTATAAATGCAGTCATATGTTTATGTATGTGTTCGCCGATTGAGGTCTTGTCTGATGTCTTGTCCGGATTGTCGTATCTTTACTGTAGCTTTAAGGTTTATTGGCAAACAAAAAGCTTCTTCAAGTGTCCATAAAAAGAATTACAGTCTCTAAAGGCTCGTTAGGTGTCTGTGACACAGTTCATCAGTGGTCTTGTATAAAAGGTCATCAAATTCTTCTTCCAGGCGGATCTCTTGGTACCTCGGAGAAAATCAAAGGAGAAACGGGTGAAAGAAACGGACCGTGGAATCACATTTTATCACAACATTGTCTCGATTGACGGGTCATAAATTAAATTAGTTGTTGTTACAATGCCCTCACTCCTCAGACTCATCAATTTGGTACTACGCTTGCAACGCATTAAAATCCGAAGACATCTGAATATCAGACCAATCATTATGACAACTCCTAGGATACATAGGAGGAACTTCCGTACAGTAACAATAACATTTTGAGCCCATTCTCCTAAACCTGAGAACCAATTTCGTGGGTTCAACCATGATACCCAGCCGGTTAGTTCATTACCCACAGAGGCAAGGGTTAGGTTGTGCCTCCTTCGGAACTCCCACTTCAATTGCAAGATATCGTCCATCTTTTGATCTATGACCTCTATTGGGTCCTCAGTGCTGTTTGTGATATATGTACATTTCACACCATACTGAGTTGCTAGGGTGACACAATACCCTCCTGTCACTGCTGTGAGGTAATTTAGAACCATCCTGTGCTGTACCAGTTCCGTTTTGTAAGCTTGCAATTCTCTCCCGGTATACCTGATGATGTCATCATACATCTCGGTGATATTATCTAACAGGTTCGCTAGCGCAGTTATATACCTATAATTTATAACTCCTCTGGCGGTACGGGTGATATCTAACGCGAGTAGGAATTGAATCCCGGTGGATTCGTGGATCAAATCAGAGGCTGCATGCTCTGTCCTATCTACAAGGTGTCTCTTTACAATGTGTTCGTAATGAGTGTGAGTGTAAGGAGCTTGGGCACTGCGGTGAATGTCTTTCATTTTGTTATGGGTAATGGTCATTATTTCTGGCAACACTTTTCCAACGTAACACAATCCCTCTGAGTTTGGGGCAAGCCACTTATACGCCTTTCTCCCACATATGAAATATGAATCATCGGGGAGAACATATGGGATAGAAAATGACATAACCATATTACAAACCTTCCATGGGAACAGTCCTATCCCTAACTCTTTCATTTGTCTAGTACACATATCAGGCTGTATGCCATGTGCACAGTATCCTGGTGATACTTCTCCAACTCGCATGGGCCTACTTCCTAGGGTGTACCTATATTGAAAATATCTTCCACTGTTGGCTATTTGGCGTATAAGCTCTGAATCTATGGGCATTCTGTCGGCTCTATGTGAGAATGTCATGGTTTGGTTGTTCCATGACACTTCCCAATTTCCCGGCTTTCGGGGATTGGAAATGTTAAAACATATTAGGGACCTATCTACGTGGTATTGGTGGAGCTTTAAACTAGGAGGACTAGAAATATTAAATCTCTTGTCCACCGGTCTCCCACCCTTTAACTCAAGTACCTCATCTACCGTTAAAGGATATGGCACTAGTCCTGACTTTCTATGACCTTGAGGTACTTGTGAGCACACCCAACAGTCTGTCTGATTTAACACTTTACCCACCAATGAGTGATAGTCACTCAATGGATGCCGGTCCATGTTGATATTAAAACGGGACTGACATTCCTTGATGCAACCGTCCTCAACTATGTTGTCACAATTCCTACAGATACAATTCTCTTCAGCTAACAATCCTTCACAATGTCTATTAATAGCATGGCTACCAGATCGTTTTCTGATACTCGCCTTTGCTCGGTGATTGTGTTGCTCTTGGAATTCTACGCCTCCATCCTGATCATCAGATCCCATTCCAGATCCCTCTTTGGCCTCTCTGGTACTCTCACCGAAACAGACTGCTCTGGTCAACAACAGGGTCAACAGGAAAATCCGGAACACAGTCTCTTGGGGTAAGTCCATCTTAGAGGAGGAAAAGGAGAAGAGTAAGAAGTGGGAAGAAGAATAGGAGGGAGAAGGGAACTGGAGAAAATAACAAAAGGGAAAAAGAAATCTGGCTCGACAACTGCCTCCGATCTTATTGTTTTCAGCGCTCAGGTGCCGTCTCAACCTTCCCGGAACAGACACTCTAGTGATACAATTTCCTCTACCGTCTGTTCTTTGTCACGGGACCTCTCTGGATCAACGACCTTCTAACAGTGAGACGAATGGACCCAAGTATCTCTCTCGGCAACCTTTAACGCTGTCGTGCTGGTCAATAAGACTTGATATGGTCCTTCCCATCTGTCAATAAGACAACCTGAGCGTAGAAAGTTTCGAATCATTACATAATCCCCAGGTTCAATGTCATGACAATTACTGTCTGGCAGATCAGGAATCACTAGCTTTAGGTTGTCATTTTGATTCCTTAACTGCTTACTCATCTTAACCAGATACTTTACAGTTACTTCGTTGTTACATTTCAAATCATCCTGGGGGTCAATCATTACATGGGGTTGTCGACCAAACAGAATCTCAAAGGGAGACAGATTAAGAGGGGACCTGGGAGTGGTTCTGATGCTATACAATACAAGTGGCAAAGCTTCCGGCCACAACAATCCTGTTTCAGCCATCACTTTGCTCAACTTGTTCTTAATAGTGCTGTTTACTATTTCCACTTTCGCACTCGCCTGGGGGCGATACGGAGTATGCATCTTACTATTAATTCCCATTAATTTACACATTACCTGAAAGACTTCACCTGTAAAATGGGTACCCCTATCGCTATCAATTATTCTAGGGATACCGTACCTGCACACAAATTCCTGCACAATTTTCTTTGCAGTAAACACAGCGGTATTTGTGGCAGCGGGGAATGCTTCTACCCAATTTGAAAATCCATCAATACAAACCAATACATACTTTAAATTTCTACAGGGTGGTAATTGTATGAAATCAATTTGTATTACCTGGAAAGGACCATCTGTAGGAGGGATATGGGATGGCTCTGTTGGTATTGCTTTTCCGATATTCTTCCTCAAACAGGTGAGACATGTCATCGCTCTTTTACCCGCATGGGAAGAAAATCCTGGCGCGCACCAATAGGCTCTTACCAACTTACACATTCCTTCTTTGCCTAGATGAGTCAGCCCATGTGCCGCTTCCGCTAGACTTGGAAGGTATGCTCTGGGTGCCACTGGCTTACCCTGTCCATCTGTCCAGAGTCCTGAGGACTCCTGGCCATATCCTTTTGACCTCCAAACTGCCTTTTCTTTTGGTGAACACAAATTTTGCATTTCATATAATTTCTGTGTGTTTACAGTATTAAATACCATCAGTTGTGTGGTGTCTGTCTGTATGGGGGTACTGGCTGCTGATTTAGCAGCTTCGTCTGCTTGGCTTTTACCAAGTGACACTGGGTCTTGGCTGTATGTGTGGGCTTTACACTTGATAACAGCCACTCTGTCAGGTTCTTGTATTGCTGCTAAAAGTCTTTTGATGTGGGTTGCATGTGCCACGGCTGTGCCAGCTGCCGTCATGAAATTTCTGAGGCGCCATAGGGCCCCGAAATCATGAACTACTCCAAAGGCGTACCTAGAATCCGTGTAGATATTGGCTGATTTACCTTTAGCCAATTCACACGCTCTGGTTAGGGCGACCAGTTCAGCAACTTGTGCTGAGTGAGGTGGGCCCAGGGGTTCCGCTTCTATGGTACCTTTGTCATCTACGACTGCGTATCCAGTACACAAGTCTCCCGAGTCCGTCTGTCTGTGACAACTACCGTCAGTGTAGAAAGTAAAATCTACACCTTCTAGTGGATTGTCACTGATGTCAGGCCTTGCCGTGAAATTTTGGGTCAAATATTCCATACAATCATGTGAGTCAGTGTCTGTACTAAATCCTCCTTCGCCATCATTCTCATCCCCCACCCTTTGTGCCTGTCCAGGCACACCTGGGAGATACGTTGCCGGATTTAGTGCACTGCATCTCTTTATGGTGATGTTTCCAGGGGCCATTAGTGCCAATTCCCACCTTGTAAACCGTGCGGATGAGACGTGTCTGGTTTGGGCAGAATTTAATAAGGCTGACACTGCATGAGGTGTATGAATTGTGAGGTTGTGTCCTAGCACTACATCTTCGCTTTTACTCACTAGCAATGCTATCGATGCAACACTTCGCAAGCATGTGGGGAGGGATCGCGCTACCGTGTCTAGCTGAGCGCTGTAGTAGGCTACCGGCCTGCTGGCATCACCATGTTTCTGGGTTAAGACCCCTGCCGCACATCCAGCATTTTCTGTACCGTACAGTTCAAAGGGTTTCCCATAATCTGGCATACCTAATGCTGGTGCCTGCGTTAGGCACTGCTTGAGTCTCTCAAATGCCAGTTCGGACTCATCTGTGTGCGAAATCCGATCTGGTTTGTTTGATGAGACCATCTCCTGCAAAGGTAGGGCCAGTATGGAAAATCCTGGGATCCAGTTACGACAGTACCCACACATTCCTAGGAACGTGCAAATCTGTTGCTGAGTCTGTGGCAGGGTCATGTCATGAATTGCCTGTACTCTATCAGTGGTGAGGTGTCTCAGTCCTTGTGTCAAACAATGCCCCAAATATTTTACCTTGGTTTGGCATAATTGCAACTTGTCCTTTGAAACCTTGTGTCCTGTATCAGAAAGATGAAACAGAAGCTGTTTCGTGTCTCTCAAGGACGATTCGAGTGAATCAGAACACAGCAGTAAGTTGTCTACATACTGTATTAATATTGATCCGCTCTCAGGTTGAAAGGATTGTAAACATTCATGCAAAGCCTGCGAGAAAATACTTGGGCTGTCAATGAAACCTTGTGGTAAACGAGTCCAGGTGTACTGTACTCCTCTATATGTAAATGCAAACAAATATTGGCTGTCAGGGTGCAGAGGTACCGAGAAGAAGGCGGAGCAGAGGTCAATTACACTGAAAAATTTTGCAGTGGGAGGGATTTGCATAAGGATGACAGCTGGATTTGGCACTACGGGGAATTGGCTCTCAACTATTTTGTTGATCCCCCTTAGATCCTGCACTAGCCTGTAACCCCTCCCCCCACTCTTTTTAACAGGGAAGATGGGACTATTGGCAGTGCTGGACGTTCTTACCAGAATGCCCTGTTGTAGCAAGCGCTCTATTACTGGGTAAACTCCTAACTCCACCTCTGGCTTCAGAGGATACTGTGGGATTTTTGGAGCTATCCTTCCATCTTTTACTTGAACTACTACAGGAGCTACATTTGCCATCAATCCAGTGTCTTGTCCATCCTTGGTCCAAAGTGATTCCGGTATCTGGGAAATCATTTCCTCTACCTTGGACGGACATCTATCTGTAACAGCAGTATGCGTCATTAACCTTTGTGGGGTGTCTAACATATCCTGCACTTCCTGAGCGTGATTCTCAGGTATATCTAAGAATACACCTTCAGGAGTACAATATATGACACATCCCATCTTGCACAGTAAATCTCTACCAAGTAGATTAGTCGGAGCCGATGCAGCCAGCAGAAAGGAATGCTTAGTCTGTAAAGGCCCTATCGTAATCTCTGCTGGTTTGCTTAACGGGTAGTATTGTACTACTCCCGTTACTCCCATGGCTGGAATTGTCTTACCAGTGGTCTTCATACCCACTGTTGAATTTAACACTGACTTGGCCACCCCCGTATCTACAAGGAAAGGTAGAGATCTACCAGCTACATCAATTGTGACCTCAGGTTCAGTTCCAAGGCTCGCAATTAATTTCACTGGCTGCAGACTACAGGTGTGGCCACACCCCTATTGTAAATTGAGACGTTCCCGCAGCACATTGGTTGCTACAATATGTGAGGGGGGTAACTGGGAATTTTCAGAGATCTGCCAGTCTCTTTTTGGTGGGTACCTCCTAGTTTCCCCTGCGTGTGGCTCATCACCCCTCCTCTGCGGTCCCTGCTCCCATCTACGTGTGCCATACTGTGTGTCATGCTCTGGTATAGGGGGTCGATATACATTATGTGAGTTTCTATTGGTGCAATTACGTGCAAAATGTCCTTCCCTGTAACAATTGTAACATTTTACCATATACGGCTTACCGCCAGGGGTCTGAGATTTAAACTGAGGCGGCCTTGTTGTAAGGGCTTGGATACTTATGGCCATCAGCTTATCACCCTGTGACTCCCTGCGTCTTGTGATGTTCCTGTCGTGCCCAACAGCAGTCTCTCTTAAGGCGGCCACCGACATACCTCTCCAGTTAGGTTGAGTGGTTTGTACCCTATTTCTTAATACTTCCTTTAAACCGTCCATCAATACGGACACTGCTACCTCTCTATGATGTACATTTGCCTCAATGTCCATGATCCCAGTATATCTAGCCATTTCCTCCAGTGCCCGGTGGAAATAATCAGAAGCAGTTTCCCCTTCCATTTGCTTAATGGAGAAAATTTTGTTCCATTTTACAACGGCTGGGAAATATACTCCTAACTGCAGATTGATCTGTTTAACATTTTCCTGATTGTACTCGTCAGTGAGGGCTACCTCTGCATCCAATTTACAATCCGTGATGAATTTCACAGGGTCAATACTAGAGGGCAGACATGCCCGCAGTAGTGTCCGCCAATCTTTGTTGTTAGGTTCAGTGGAGTTACCTAGATCCTTAATGAACCTTTGACATGCAGCTAGATCTTTTCTGGGATCGGGAAATTCAGACAAAATTGTTCTTAATTCTGCCCGGGACCAGGGACAATGCATTGCAATATTCCTGATGGGTGTGACTCCATTTGCGTCGGTCTTCCCATTGGGGACCGCTATCACTCTAACAGGATTAAGATCAATTACCTCACTCTGGGTTGATTCTACAGTGTGTGGTGTAACAGTTTCAGCATATTGTACAGTGCCGTACTTACCTGTAGACACAACCTCACCTGTCCCTGCACTATGGGCCTTTGTTACCGCTCTTACTGGTTGGGCCGTGCCCACTGGAGTATCGTTTATGGTGGCCGCTAGAGAGAGAGCTGAAATCGTAGTGGGCTCATCTTCCTGGTCGCATTCCTGAGGGAAGTTTAAAACGGGATACAACTTGCACGGGTTAGCATTAGCATCAACATTAATATTCATTTTACTCTTATCACTAATACATTTGTTAAGTGCACTCTTTTCGTACACCCGTATGCCATTCTCTGCAGCCACTTTTTCCCCTACTATATACGGTGGTGGTGCCGTTGCTATCAGAGTTCTGCCAGGGTTTGAATTTGCTTTTTGAGCTAATTCCTGTTGTATTTCACTCTCCTGTTGCCATAACTGTAAACAATCATAATGTCTAATCCTCTGTTTTGCAGATTTTATTAAACATATACTCTTTCTTAGATTTTGCAATACCTCAGGATTCAAACTGCCCACCCTGGGGAACTGTTCTCCATCATCCTCAGTCATTCGTTCCCATTCTTTGCATAATACCTGTGTGTGTGATCCGTATTTCTCACACATTATATACCGTGCTGACCCTTTGGGCCAACAACTACCAACGTGAACCCTTGTTGGTTGTCCCTTACTTGAGCAACTGGCCCCCATTGTTTGCAGATATTGCTGTCTCAGCGAATTCTTACAAAACAAACCAAGTTCCCAGAGATAAGGCGACCTGTGAAAGTTCAACGAGTGCCTTCACTCACTCACGCCCCTATTGGCCAATACGAATTCCAGCAATGTGCCCACCACTGGTCGTACCCAATCTCGGGATCTTTTTGTAACCTCTATTTACTGGGGCGTGTGGGAGTATGCTACCCTCCCCAGTAAATATTAGTTGTTAGAGATTTCCTGAGTGAACAGCGAAACTCCCTTAAAATAACAAAAACCTACACAAATCACGTTAAAATGTACAAATAGCGTCTATGATCCCACAGCAAATTTTAGTGGGTATCAAGGTGAACTAACTAATGTACACAGTAGCGTGCGGTCCAGTCGCACTGAGTATAAGTACCTATTACTTATTCGCCGTGCGACCAATGGAATCGGTTGTTTAGGCTGCGAAACCTTCAGCCGGAGCGTTACACTGAACGGGCCTATATGGGTACTACGCTAACCCCCGGGGCTGCGCTTTCTTAACCTTCGCAGTCCTCTTTATCTGCGGATACTACTTGCTCCTTTACCTTATACAATGTTAACGTGAGCAAGCCAATCCCACGCCACCAAGTGTCCACTCACCTGATGTGGTCTCCGACGGGATCCCGATTTCTGGGTTCACAAAAAGAATACCTTTATTTGCACACTCACTCCTGTTCATTCATATGCACTCTGATTTTCTGTACAGAAATTACTTTCATTCAGGCAGACAGTTCAATCCCCGGGTTTTGCAATAGAAAAAGGTTCTTTTTAAACTAAAACTTTTGGAAACTGAACAAACTTGTGCTATCATCGCGTGGCTACTATACCGCCTCACTAAAACAATGTTATCGTGTGATTTGAATTTAGTGGGTGTATCCGCACACTGCGTTGCGTAAACACGCCACGTGTGTAGGCCTTTGCGTTTGCGTACGTAATCTCGCACGTTGCCCGAGACACGTATGCAAAAGGCCAGATATGCTCACAGTGACGCAAATAACACGCTTCTATAAATGTAAACGATGTTCAACTATAATCGCTTACCGAACACCACACAGTATCTGCTATGCTGTGTGCGTGTCCTTTACAATTATTCCCTTAAATATTATTCTTTATAATATCAACTAAATAGCACCAAATTTCCTCAGCACGTGTCTAACAATCAATTCTAATGGCAACAAGAGAGTGACTATGCGAGAATACACAAATGAAAATGCAGGTGTATGTGCGTGTGTTGCATGCGCAATTGGCGCCAAACAGAAAATTTCAACAGATTTAAAAGACAATAGCTTAATGTTCTTACCTTCCAGTTCTGGGTCCCACCAGCATCCCTACAAACCAAGCAAAGCAGATGCAGACGCTTATCCGATCAGCACTACTGTATCCCCAACCACAAACACGGATACAGGGGATACTACCTTTCCGCCCTTTGCTGATCGATAAAGTCTGCCTGTTTTCGCTTGACTGCGGATATGAGGTGGACCGGACGAGCTCCCAATTGATAAAGTCAAATATTTACCTTTTAACACAAGCTATTTACTAATACCGTGAAGCCGTAATGGCCGCTAAACCACGTGCACGTGCTACGCACTTTGTACGCTATTTGCGTACAAAGACCTCGCACGTGGTACGCAAGTTACGTGCACACGCTGCGCTGGGTGTACGGAATACACACAGTGAGCGCACACACAGTCAATAACCTTTAAACCTTGAACACAGAGTATGCTTATACTGTAAACCTTAGTATTGAGATACTGTAATGATATAACACTGGTTAACCTTGGTATTTAAGCAAGCTGTTCGAGCGATTGAGATGCTTAGAAACCCTTAGTAATAAATGGTGAAACAAACAACACTTAGTGAGGTTCCAACACCTTTATAGATGATATTTTGTACGTAAAAAGGGAAAAACAGTTACAGCTTATACACTACAGACCTAACATTAATAACTAAACAGAATAACTAAACAGAAATATAAACAATAGCGAACGATCGCAAACACAAATACATAGAATAAGAATGAATGGCATACATTAAACGGGTAACAAAGTGGCCACCGAGAACATACCATACGGGGGAACACTCGCTAGCGCAACCGGATCCAGTCCTCCAATTATCCAACTGATAAATGTTGATGAGAGAGAGTACTGGCCGGTCAGGGGACAGTGGCCTTTATATACACAACATACAGTACGATACAATGGTCCCTACAATCTCATTGTTCATTGGACACAGGAATGTGTCTCCGCATTATAACAAAAGGTCATAGGTGGATTTGAACAGGTGGGCTGTGACTATTTCAAACTGCTTAGGTGGGAGGTATCCACAGGATTCCCGCCGCATGGATAATGAACTGCAAATTGTTAGGCGCCGTGGTCCGCGATGTCCTCACGGCCCGGCGCCTAGCAACTAGGGACGCCAGGCGTGCGAGCCGCCGGGTCCCTAGCAATGCTGGGACGCCGTGCGCGCTTAGCCGCCGGCTCCCTAGCAACAATGAGCCGCCTGGACCCTAGCAACGGGGACGCCAGGGTCAATCTAATCAAGTTAAAACACTCACACATTTGTCTTCTGCTCGTGCAGCAAGCCAGCTGCACGGCATGTTTGTTAATCAGGCTCCGAACATCTTATTGGAGGACTCCCTGCTAAATACCTGCTCAGTGCTTCACACAGATGCCGGTAATAGCTTCCTGCATGCTGCTTTGGTTGCTGAACGTCTGTTCCAGTCCTGCTGTGTTTGGTCATTCCTGTCCTCTGAGTTCCAGAATCTAGGAGTTGTCATCTCGTCCCAGTTACCAGAGAACATTGTGGTTTCGTGAGTTGCGGCTCTGCCGTGTGCTGCGGCTCAGCCCGCTCTAGTTTTGCTATTTGTTTCGGAGCATTTGCGGAGGTTTCCGCTCCCACAAGTCCTCTCTGGAACTCGGCGGTGTCGGGTAGGAGAGTGGACAAGTGGATATTTTGGTTGTCCTTTTCCCTGGCGGTTTTTCCCGCACATATAATAGTTTTAGGTTAGCTTAGCCCCTGGCCTTGTTGCTTAGTTAGAGGGCCCCTTGTTATCACCCTGTCTCGGATTTCTCTTTGTCTCCCATTAAGACCTGAGGGGGCATCGGAGTTGGGCAGACGTAATCCGCCCTTCAAACGCGGCTGCCATGGGCTTAAGCAACCATAGTCTCGCAAGAGATTTCTGACAGCACGGGCGAGACAATGGAGTTAGGGCGCCAGGGGCTATTTCCGTTCCCGCTCCCTTTCCCAGCATTACGTTTCAGTACTCAGGTCCTTGCTATAAGATCTCCTCAGACCAGAGTGCTGGAATCATAACATTATTACCGGCCCTACCAAAACTTAAAATTAAACGGGGTTTAATTTTTTCTCATTCAGTTTTTGTTAGAGTTTTTTGGCCTCATGAATCCGACAGGTTTAGTGCCAAATCCCGGCCAGCTCTTAGTCAACCAGATTCAAGAACTTACTCAGATGGTTCAGGATCTTTCTCTTCGGGTGAGGTCGCAGGAAGATCTTTTGCGAGCCTCCCCGAAGGTAGTCCCTGAACCAAAGATGCATTTGCCCGACTGTTTTTCAGGTGACAGAAAATATTTTTTTAATTTTAAGGAAGCCTGTAAGCTTTATTTTCGTTTAAGACCTACATCCTCTGGTACTGAATCTCAGCGGGTTGGGATTATTATTTCTTTACTCCAGGGGGATCCTCAGACTTGGGCATTTGGTTTAAAAGCTGAGGATCCTGCGTTGTTATCTGTAGACGCCTTTTTTAAGTCATTAGGGCTTCTGTATGATGACCCAGATAGAGAGGCGTCCGCTGAGAGTCATCTGCGCGCTCTCAAACAAGGTAGAAATCCTGCGGAGGTTTATTGCACCGAGTTTCGCCGTTGGTCGAACGACTGTGGCTGGAATGACCCGGCCCTGCGCAGTCAGTTTCGCCTCGGCTTGTCAGAATTTATTAAAGATAGTCTCCTCCAGTACCCCGCTCCTGACACTCTAGATAAACTCATGGAGCTTGCTATAAAAATTGATCGTCGTCTCCGAGAGCGGAGGACTGAAAGAGGAACAACTGTAAGGTCTAGTCCTTGTGTATATACCATCCCAGAGGACGTCGAGGAGCCCATGCAGATGGGTCTCTCCCGGCTGTCTCCTGAGGAAAGAACCAGAAGACAAAAGTCCGGTCTTTGTTTGTACTGTGGGGATAAGGGACATTTTGCTCGTAACTGCCCGAACAAGTCGGGAAACGCTCTGACCAGGTGAATGGTGAGGGGGTTCACTTAGGTCTACAGCTTATCTCCTCTAATAACTCTCTTTTAGTCCCTGTTAAAGTTTCCTTTGGCAGCCTCAGTTCTTTGGTGTCGGCTTTTGTCGACAGTGGAGCTGCAGGAAACTTTATGGATTTAACTTGGGCTAAGGCCTTAGGCATTCCGCATTTACCGTTAGATAGAAGTATCACCATGCACGGCTTAGATGGGGGTCCGCTCTCCAATGGGGTAATTACTCACCGTACACCTCCAGTAGTACTTACAGTAGGAGCCTTACATTCCGAAAATATTGAATTCTACCTTACACATTGTCCGGCAGTTCCTGTTGTTTTGGGTCACCCTTGGCTTGCCTTTCATAATCCCACCATTGATTGGCGGTCCAGGGAGATTTCCCAATGGGGTACTTTTGGTGCTAAAGAATGTATTTCGTATCCAGTCAGAGTTGTAGCAGTCGTCCCAGAGCTCATTCCGGTGGAATACCAGGAGTTCGCCGATGTCTTCTCCAAAGGCAATGCGGACATTCTGCCTCCCCATCGGCCCTTTGATTGTGCAATTGAGCTAGTTCCAGGTGCCACTTTGCCTAAGGGGAGATTATATGCCTTGTCCGGGCCAGAAACCACGGCTATGAATAATTATATTTAGGAAAGCCTTAAGAAGGGATTTATTAGACCATCAAAATCTCCTTTAAGTGCTGGTTTTTTCTTTGTGGAGAAAAAAAGATGGCTCACTTAGACCATGCATAGATTTTAGGGCCCTGAATAAAATCTCAGTTAAAAACACTTATCCTTTGCCGTTGATTTCTGTGCTTTTTGATCAGTTACGTTCCGCCGTGATTTTTTCGAAAATTGACCTAAGAGGAGCTTACAACCTCATCCGAATTAAATCTGGGGATGAGTGGAAGACGGCTTTCAGCACTCAGTCGGGTCACTATGAATACCTGGTGATGCCGTTCGGCCTGTCTAATGCTCCAGCAGTTTTCCAAGACCTCATTAACGATGTTCTCCGTGACTTCCTAGGGAAATTCGTGGTCGTTTATTTAGACGACATCTTGATTTATTCTGAATCAATGGAACAACATGTTAAACAGGTGCGTCAGGTTCTTCAAAAGTTACGTGAGAATCATTTATATGCCAAGCTGGAGAAGTGTGATTTTCACATCACAGAAGTATCTTTTTTAGGGTACATAATTTCTCCTCAGGGATTTTCCATGGAACCAAAAAAGCTCCAGGCCATCCTTAATTGGGCACAACCCACAAATTTAAAAGCAATTCAGCGCTTTTTAGGGTTTGCGAGTTATTATAGGCGGGTCATTCATTCTTTTTCTGACCTGGTTGCTCCCATAGTAGCTCTGACAAAAAAAGGAGCGGATCCTTCCAATTGGTCGCATGAAGCTGAGTTGTCCTTCCGGGCCTTGAAACAAGCCTTTGTCTCGGCCCCAGTCCTCAGACATCCTAATCCGGAATTGCCCTTTATTGTGGAGGTTGATGCCTCAGAGGTTGGAGTGGGGGCTGTCCTTTCTCAGGAAGATCCGGAGTCTCTGGAGTTACATCCTTGTGCCTTTATGTCCAGGAAATTCTCCTCTGCTGAATCCAACTATGACGTTGGTAATCGGGAGTTACTGGCAGTAAAATGGGCTTTCGAGGAGTGGAGGCATTGGCTGGAGGGGGCTAGACATACTATTTCGGTTTTGACTGACCATAAGAACCTGCAATATATTGAATCAGCTAAACGGCTAAATGCCCGGCAGGCACATTGGGCATTATTTTTTACTCGTTTCAGGTTTATAATCACTTTCAGGCCTGGTTCCAAGAATACTAAAGCTGATGCCCTGTCACGTAGCTTTCTTCCGGTTCACAATAACAATCCGGTCGTTACCTCCATAGTTCCATCTTCGGTCATCCGGGCAGGCCTCACACAGGATTTATTTACCCAGTTAAACCAGCTTCAACACCAAGCTCCTAGACTTACTCCTGCTGGTCGTCTTTTTGTCCCTGAATTTTTGAGAGCCACTGTTTTTACTGAGTTTCATGACAACAAAGTCTCAGGGCATCCGGGAATCACTAAGACATTGGAGTTAGTCTCTCGCTCAGTGTGGTGGCCTAGTCTTTCTAAAGACGTTAAGGAATTCGTTCATTCCTGTCAGGTTTGTGCACAGCATAAGGTTCCTCGTTCGTTGCCGATCGGGCAACTCATGCTTTTAACTGTTCCTCTCAGGCCATGGTCCCATATTTCCATGGATTTCGTGGTTGACCTTCCCCTTTCAGCCGGATTCCGAGTAATTTGGGTGGTAGTGGACCGTTTTAGTAAAATGGCTCATTTTGTTGCTCTTCCCCGATTGCCTTCTGCTCAAGGGTTGGCAGTTTTGTTCCTCCGCCATGTGTTCAGGCTTCATGGTTTGCCCACTGATATTGTTTCTGATCGGGGTCCACAATTCATCGCACAATTCTGGAAATGTTTTTGTGCCTCTTTGAAGATGAAACGTTCGTTAACATCTGGTTACCACCCACAGTCTAACGGGCAGACCGAACGAGTCAACCAGTCATTAAAACAATATTTACGTTTGTATTCAGCCAAACTCCAGAATGATTGGTCCGAGTTTCTCCCTTTGGCTGAATTTGCTTACAATAACTCTTGTCATTCCTCCACCAAAGAGTCTCCATTCTTTTCAGTTTTTGGTTTTCACCCCAGAGCCAATTCTTTTTTCATCATTCTCCAGTCTCCTCGTTGACCTTAACCTCCCATCTCAGAGCAATTTGGAGAAAAGTGCACCTTGCTCTCAGAAAAGCGGCCTTCCGAGAGAAGAAATTTTCTGACAGGCTCCGACGTCCTTGCACTTTTAAGGTGGGAGATAAGGTGTGGTTGTCAACTCGCAATATCAGGCATCGACAATCCTCGGCTAGACTGGGACCCAAATTTATTGGACCGTTTCTTATTATTAAGAAGGTCAACCCAGTTGCCTTTCGGCTACGTTTGCCAAGGTCTCTCAGAATTGGAAATACTTTTCACTGTTCCCTGTTGAAACGATATGTTTCTTCCAGTAGGTTTCCTCGGAGAATCTCTCAGGGTAGATCTCCAGTGGATGTGCAGGGACAACAGGAGTTCTTGGTAGAGAAAGTTCTTGATTCTAGAATATCCCGGGGCCGGCTTTATTTTTTGGTTCATTGGAGAGGCTATGGTCCGGAGGAAAGGTCTTGGGTCCTGGACTCAAGAAAGCATTTTTTCAGGAATTTCCTCAGAAACCTGGCTCTAGGGGTTCGTTGACCCCTCCTCAAGGGGGGGGGGGTACTGTTAGGCGCCGTGGTCCGCGATGTCCTCACGGCCCGGCCCATAGCAACTAGGGACGCCAGGCGTGCAAGCCGCCGGGTCCCTAGCAACACTGGGACGCCGTGCGCGCTTAGCCGCTGGCTCCCTAGCAACACTGAGCCGCCTGGACCCTAGCAACGGGGACGCCACGGGCGGACCGCGCTCCCCGTTGCAGGGTCAATCTAATCAAGTTAAAACACTCACACATTTGTCTTCTGCTCGTGCAGCAAGCCAGCTGCACTGCATGTTTGTTAATCAGGCTCCGAACATCTTATTGGAGGACTCCCTGCTAAATACCTGCTCAGTGCTTCACACAGACGCCGGTAATAGCTTCCTGCATGCTGCTTTGGTTGCTGAACGTCTGTTCCAGTCCTGCTGTGTCCGGTCATTCCTGTCCTCTGAGTTCCAGAATCTAGGAGTTGTCATCTCGTCCCAGTTACCAGAGAACATTGTGGTTTCGTGAGTTGCGGCTCTGCCGTGTGCTGCGGCTCAGCCCGCTCTAGTTTTGCTATTTGTTTCGGAGCATTTGCGGAGGTTTCCGCTCCCACAAGTCCTCTCCGGAACTCGGCGGTGTCGGGTAGGAGAGTGGACAAGTGGATATTTTGGTTGTCCTTTTCCCTGGCGGTTTTTCCGCACATATAATAGTTTTAGGTTAGCTTAGCCCCTGGCCTTGTTGCTTAGTTAGAGGGCCCCTTGTTATCACCCTGTCTCGGATTTCTCTTTGTCTCCCATTAAGACCTGAGGGGGCATCGGAGTTGGGCAGACGTAATCCGCCCTTCAAACGCGGCTGCCATGGGCTCAAGCAACCATAGTCTCGCAAGAGATTTCTGACAGCACGGGCAAGACAACGGAGTTAGGGCGCCAGGGGCTATTTCCGTTCCCGCTCCCTTTCCCAGCATTACGTTTCAGTACTCAGGTCCTTGCTATAAGATCTCCTCAGACCAGAGTGCTGGAATCATAACACAAATACAGTAAATGTCCATACACTTCTAATAGACATAACTATACGCAGGAGCGATTAATCTCTTCCTAACCAACACCGGAATGTTTCTAGTAAAATACTCTTCCGTTAGATACTAGACACCACCGTTCAACCTTTGCCTGACCCTTCATATCATGCAAAGAAGAATTCCCATGTCCATGAACTATTTACACTAATCATACTCGCAGACATTATTAAGGGGAATATTATCTACAAAACGCACTATATTAGTTAACTATGCTATAAACGAGTCGCCAGCTACAAGCTCACAAACTCTACCGTAAATATGCATATCACGCGCGTACCCGCCGGGGCGAGTTTACGCAATTTGCGGACATGTGCACGTACGGCAGACTGAGTGCACGAGCAGCGGGCATGTGCATTGGGTTAGTACAAGGCATTGTGAACTATGATATTTTTCGACTTTGACAGAATGTAGGTGTAGGTGTGCCTGTATGTAATAAAGTTTTACTTTCAAGGTGTGTGAGTTCTGTTTTTATTTTGGTATTTTTTTTGTAGTAGTACTACAGGTACCAGCGGACCCGTTTTTCCACCGCATACTGGTACTTGTGGTTCTACAAGTACCAGCTTGCGGAGGAGGCTTGCTGGGACTTGTAGTACTGCTACAAAAAACAATATTCTTATTTTTACACATGGCTATCAGCCCCCATCCGCATCCCTTAGATGTGGGGGACAGCCTCGGGCTTCACCCCTGGCCCTTGGGTGGCTGAAGGGGGGGACCCCTTGATTTAAGGGGTCCCCACTCCTCCAGGGTACCCCGGCCAGGGGTGACTAGTTAGTGATTTAATGCCGGGGCCGCAGGGACCGATATAAAAGTGTCCCCTGGCTGTGGCATTATCTCTCTGACTAGTGGAGCCCGGTGCTGGTTCAAAAAATACGGGGGACCCCTACGTTTTTTGTCCCCCGTATTTTTTGCACCAGGACCGGACGCAGAGCCCAGTGCTGGTTGTTCAAATATGGGGGAACCCCTGTCATTTTGTTTCCCATATTTTTACAACCAGGACCGGCTCAAAGAGCCCAAGGCTGGTTTTGCTTAAGAGCGGGGACCCCACGCATTTTTTTTTATTTTTAACACTTTCCCACCCCTTCCTACTGATAAACATGCACTGATCTCACAGATCCGTGCATGACTATCAGAACACGGTAAAAAAAAGCAGGTCTATTTTAAAACTGCTTTTTTTTACCAATTGTGTTTTTTCACGGCAGTGTTTGGCTATTGCCGGCAGTGTTTGTGATCTAGAATTTTTAGTAAATTACCGAGTTGTATGAAATAACAGGCGTATTTGACCAATGGTGTATTCATTCGTATTTTTTTTCTTTGACTTCCCAAAAAATACGAATGCCCTCATCACTGCCGAGATTTTAGTTTAGTAAATTCCCGAGATGACACTTTGAAGAAAAAACAGCAAATCGGTCAAAATCGGGAGCTTAGTAAATATACCCCTCCTTGTTTTTCACCCTACAAAAATTCCAGTGGAAAGATACCGAAAAGGAATTTTTCGCTGTCTCTCTCAGGAAAATATTCCAACAGAACCTCCACCGAAAGAAATTACGGTGCTCTAAGGACTGATAGGAGTCCGAAGTTGGGTACATCGCGATCCACTATTAACAGTGTATCGTTGTACTGGCCAGCGTGGGCGAGAGTTGGTGAAGGCGCTCTGAGAACCTTCACCGTCTGCTTGCTTTGTGTATTTGGTGTTTGTGGTAAAAGGTTTGTGAGCCAAGTGCTCAAGTGAGAGACGTTCAGCAGCCAGGGTTCAGGCTTGAGAGCTACGGCCCAAGGGGTCAGCTTGGTTTATAATGTGTGGGAAATATGGTCCACATGCGGAGGCTTATTGCGATGAATGGGTACGTATGACTGCTGAAGATAGGGCATTATTCCCTAGGGTGGGTAGCTTTGAATCAGAGGTACTGCAGAATGTAAAGATTGGAATATGTCTTATCAAATCTAGGAAACAAAGGATCAGACATAACGACTGTTTAAATATATGGCAACAAGAGGGGGAGGTGCAAAGGGAACTGGCTCACACAGCCAGTTCCAAACCTGACAGGAATGTGAGTAAGAGAACACCATTACTGACACATGTCGAAGGGGAGAAATTGGCTGCAATCAATGGTACATCGGAAAATGATAGGAACATTCATGTAAATGGTATTAACTCTAACCCATGTATATTGTACCCTGTCTTAAGTTCTCTCCAAGGTCATAGGTCAGAGGAAAATGATGGATCCAGGCAGTCGCCTTACAGGAAAATCAGGTGGGCCCGGCCCAACCAACAAGAGCAGTGACGGTGTCTCCCACTGAAAGGACTGGTGAGATCACAGCCATTGGTAAGTGTGAGACTGTTCATTACACAGAGACAATAACACCTCACAGTGAGCAGATCAAGAATGGAATGGTTGGGTTACATCCTTTCTTGGAAATAGCAACTCCCAATGGGAGAACCGATAGGGAGTAACTCTCACCAGGAATAATGCAATGTATTGCCCGTGGACCAGATCGGAACGGCGGTCAATCATTTCAGAATTCCCAGATCCCCGGAGACGTTTAGCCAGGTGTCAGAAGTATATCAAATGATCTGGCTAATGCCCATGAACCTGCAAACAAAGATTGGCGGGCACTTTTGAAAGCGTGCCTACCCCCTAATATTGACACCCAAAAATTTATCACAGATTGTAAAATAGAGTCAGACAATCCTCTGACTGACAAACACAATCAGGAGAACGTGGAACGAATTAATTTACAACTAGGATTGTATTTCCCTACTGTTGTTAAGTGGAGCAAAATTTTCTCCATAAAACAGAGAGAAAATTAAATGACATCTGAATATTTCCATAGGGCCTTACAAATAATGGCTAGATACACTGGGGTATCAGATATAATGGACGATGCGAATTACAGTGAGGTGGCTGTCTCTGTGCTAATGGACGGGCTCAATAAGGCATTGAGGGTCAGGGTGCAGACTTCTTTGCCTAATTGGAGAGGGGTCACAGTAGATAATCTCAGAGAGTGCACTATTGAACATCACAAGAATATCTCCAGACGCAGAGAACAACAGGAGGAGAGGCTGAGGACTGTAAGTATACAGGCTCTTACAGGGAAGTCCCATCAGCCTAAACCACAGACCCCTGATGGTAAGAAACGGTCAATAATATGTTTCTATCGCAGGAAGGATGGAATTTTGCCAGAGATTGTAGGAATAGTAGGACACATAGTCAATATAGACTCCCTAGACCAAAACACGAGCCACATTATTAAACACATAGACGGGACCAAGGGACATATAGTAAGGATTAAAAAGCCATATAGAAAACACAAATTTGGCTAATGGAAAGAACAAAATAAATGCAACATTACCCTTTGGCAAAACTTGCTGAGGTTAAGATGGGGCCTCTATGATGCTAAACCTGTACTTCTTTTCCTAGCAGCAGTGGCCCCTGATTAACTTAACAGGAACTTTGTTAGATATGGTATACATATAGTGTGCTCCCGCTCAGGAAATACAAAGTATGTTAGACACCCATGAAGACTAATGTTGCATTTCACTGTTCTAGATTCATGTCCATCACAGATAGAGGAAATTGTCTCGCAAAAATACCGGGTTCCCTATGAATTTAGGATGGACAATAGCGATACAACAAACACAGATTTTAAAGGGGAATAAACCAAGTAGGGAATCAATTCCCCGTAGTACCCAATCCAGTTGTCATTTTTATAAAATCCTCTTTTACCTCTGCAAACTTATCTGTTACCAACCTCTATGTGATTTTTGTTCACAATGTGTCCTTTTCACCTCTTTCGTTTACCTACAGGAGGGTACAATACATGGACCTGAATACAGTTCATACACCACATGCCTTATCGTAGATTCAGAGTGCTGCGCGAATCCAGTATATCTCACCAGCGCGATGGCACCAGTATTACTGCAGTGTGCCTTGTCATGCACAAAGGGTGGAGAATGGGAATACTGGTGAAGGGAAATGTGTACGGACACTGATATGCATGATGGTGTGACAGCCTGTTGGTGAACGCAAACCTGACATGTTGGATACAATCACATGCTTCAGTTCCTCCAATCCACTGCCTGGAAATCTGCATAATTGCCCAGCCAATACCTGCATTGCTGCAGGTATAAGTATCCTGTGCCTGGGCTAGCAAATCGTCAGTGCTTTGTTTGTCATATCTTGTTCCAGTCTCTCTCCTGTGGTTGTTTCTCCAGGTTCCAGCTCCTGCCTCCAGCATCCACTAAAGAGACCCGTACCTGCCTACCATCCTGCGGTGCAGCCTGACTCTGCAGTCCTCCGTGGCTGATCCAGTTTCCAGCTTCCAGCTATTGCATCTGCTTCCAGCAGTATCCACTACCACCGGTAATCATCCTTCAACTCCTCTATTTCCACGCTCCCTAGCATCTTACTATATTCACTCCGTGTTTCATCACCTGGCTGGTTCCATCCAGCATTCATTCAGTGACTTTATCATCTGGCTGATCCCATTCCACATCCACTCCGTGTCTTACCACCTGGCTGGTTCTATCCAGCAATTACAACAGCTGATTTAAGTTACCAACTTCATCTGTTCTATCTACTGGCATGTTCCTCGGATATCTTCACTACTACAGCCAGGCCTGGTAAGGTTATTCCATCTAAGGACTTTAACAGCTGTTCTTAACCTACCAGTGTCCTGTGAAACCATTTCATGGTCAGAGTGCTCCAGGAATTTATTATTTATCATTGCCATTATTAACCTTGAATGCTGTCTGTTTACACAGAGTCTGTTAATAAACTTTTATTTTGACTTTTACCTGGTTGTCATGGTCACACCTTCGGGTTTCATTTAAACACTTACATGTCCAGGGGTCTGATTAAACCTCCCCGGTTTAAGTTCCTCTCAGCCCCTACAACTGAGGCTTTCTCCTGTCAGCCAAAACCCTCAGTTGTGACAGTAAGCACTGACCATATGAATCCAGCCGGAGACCAGGATCAAGCGGCCAGGCCGATGCAAGAACATCAGGAGGCTGCACAAGGCCACATCATCCGCTGTCTCCAGGATCTCTCTACGCGGCTGGATGGGATTCAAACGACCCTCCGTAGACCTGGCACGTCCGGTGCGTCCACTACAGTGACACCAGCTGCTGTAACCCCACCCACCTTACCTATTTCTAGTCCACATCTTCATCTTCCAACGCCAGCAAAATTTGACGGATCTCCAAGGTTCTGCAGGGGATTTCTCAACCAATGTGAAATCCACTTTGAGCTTCAACCTGGCAATTTCTTCAGTGACCGTATCAAAATTGCCTATATCATCTCCCTTCTCAGTGGCTCAGCCCGTGACTGGGCATCACCTTTATGGGAGAAGTCTGATCCCCTGCTGTCCTCCTATACTGACTTTGTAGCTACATTCAGGCGCATCTTCGACGAGCCAGGCTGGGTAACCTCTGCTTCATCTGAGATTCTCCGTTTACGCCAGGGAACACGTACTGTGGGACAGTATCTCATACAGTTCAAAATCCTGGCATCCGAACTGGCATGGAACGATGAGGCCCTGTTTGCTGCATTCTGGCATGGCTTATCAGAACGCATCAAGGACGAGTTAGCTACCAGAAACTTGCCCTCTAAGTTGGATGAGCTAATTTCTCTTTGCACGAAGGTTGATCTACGTTTCAGAGAGAGAGCAACCGAGCGAGGAAGATCATCCACTCCTAAATCTTCTGCTCCTCCTCCTCGTCAACCATCTCCATCCAAGGATGAGCCCATGCAAATTGGACGTTCCCATCTATCTCCTGCTGAGCGCCGAAGACGTCTCTCTGAGTCTCTCTGTCTCTACTGTGCAGCTCCGTCTCACACTATCAATGCCTGTCCCAAACGTCCGGGAAACTCCAAATCCTAGCTCGCCAAGGAGAGGGCCGGCTAGGAGTAATGATCTCCTCTCCATCTCCTCATGATTGTAATCTCCCAGTCTCGCTCCAAATTGCTCAACGTTACAGGAACGTCATTGCCCTCCTTGATTCCGGAGCAGCTGGGAATTTCATAACCGAAGCTTATGTTAAACGGTGGTCCCTACCCACCGAGAGACTTCCTTCGTCCATCTCCTTAACTGCCGTGGATGGCAGCAAGATTTTTGACGCAGTTATTTCTCTAAGGACTCTACCAGTTCGTCTGAGAGTGGGAGTTCTTCATGCAGAATTTATTTCCTTCCTAGTGATTCCAAGAGCCACACATCCAGTGGTTTTGGGCCTTCCATGGCTCCGTCTCCACAATCCGTCAATTGACTGGACGACTACGCAGATACTAGCATGGGGTCCCTCCTGTGCTGAGACCTGTTTGTCCAAAGTGCTTCCTGTTTGTTCTTCTCTCCCCAGGTCGTCTGATGTTCCACCTCCTCCATATCAAGACTACACGGACGTGTTCAGTAAAGCTTCTGCTGATATCCTTCCTCCTCATAGAGAATGGGACTGCCCAATTGATCTCATTCCAGGGAAGGTTCCACCTCGAGGCCGAACTTACCCGTTGTCTCTGCCTGAGACGCACTCCATGGAGGAGTACATCAAAGAGAACCTGGCGAAAAGCTTTATTCGACCTTCCTCTTCTCCAGCCGGCGCAGGCTTCTTCTTCGTTAAGAAGAAAGACGGTGGTCTGCGACCATGCATCGACTACAGAGGTCTGAATGACATTACCATCAAGAATCGATATCCTTTACCCTTGATTACAGAGCTCTTCGATAGAGTCAGCGGAGCAACCATCTTTACTAAGTTGGATTTGAGGGGTGCCTACAATCTCATCCGGATCCGTGAGGGTGACGAGTGGAAGACCGCCTTTAACACCCGTGATGGACATTATGAGTACCTCATCATGCCCTTCGGATTGAGTAACGCTCCAGCTGTCTTCCAGCATTTCGTGAATGAGAACTTCAGAGACATCTTATACCGCCATGTTGTGGTATATCTAGACGATATCCTCATCTTTGCCAATAATCTAGAGGAACATCGTTACTGGGTAAAGGAGGTTCTGTCCCGTCTCAGAGTCAATCATCTCTATTGCAAATTGGAGAAATGTGTTTTTGAAGTTAAATCCATTCCGTTTCTAGGTTACATTGTGTCCGGTTCCGGACTAGAGATGGATCCTGAGAAACTACAAGCAATCCAGAATTGGCCGATACCCTTAACCCTCAAAGGGGTCCAGAGGTTCTTAGGGTTCGCCAATTATCACAGAAAGTTTATACAAGACTTTTCCACCATTGTGGCGCCTATCACTGCATTAACCAAGAAGGGTGCTAACCCGTCCAAGTGGTCTGAAGAAGCTACGCAAGCTTTTCATCTTTTAAAGCAACGTTTCATCTCTGCACCAGTTCTGAAACAGCCCGACATCAACTCTCCTTTCATCTTAGAGGTGGATGCCTCCTCCATTGGAGTAGGAGCGGTGTTATTCCAGAGGGCTAAAGATGGCCATCTACATCCTTGCAGTTTCTTCTCCCGGAAGTTCTCCCCAGCTGAGCGCAACTATGCCATTGGCGACCAGGAGTTGCTAGCCATCAAGCTCGCCCTAGAGGAGTGGAGATATCTGTTGGAGGGAGCTTCTCATTCAATCACTATACTTACCGACCACAAAAATCTTCTATATCTGAAAGGCGCACAATGTCTTAACCCTCGTCAGGCCAGATGGGCATTTTTCTTTTCCAGGTTCGACTTTAAACTCCAGTTCTGTCCGGGCTCTCAGAATCGCAAGGCTGATGCCCTTTCCCACTCTTGGGAGCAAGAAAACGAGTCAGAGTCTTCAGACAAGCATCCTATTATTAATCCGTTGGCATTCTCCACGGTAGGGATGGACTCTACGCCCCCACCAGGGAAAAGTTTTGTGAAGCCGGTGTTGAGGAAGAAGCTCATGCATTGGGCCCATGCTTCCCGTTTTGCCGGACATACAGGCATTCAGAAAACCCTCAAGTTTATCTCTAGGGACTACTGGTGGCCAACTCTGAAGAAGGACATCAAGGAGTTTATTGCCTCTTGCCCAAAGTGTGCCCAACACAAAGTCCCCCGCCAGTCTCCTGCGGGGCAACTGGTTCCATTATCTGTTCCCAGTCGACCGTGGACCCATTTGTCGATGGACTTTGTCTCAGATCTGCCTATATGCAACAAGTTTAATACCATCTGGGTGGTAGTTGACCGGTTCACCAAGATGGCACATTTCATACCCCTCACCGGTCTTCCGTCAGCTTCCAAGTTGGCTCAAGTGTTTATCCAAGAGATCTTCCGACTTCACGGTCTTTCTGAAGAGATCATCTCTGATCGTGGAGTACAATTCATAGCCAAATTCTGGCGAAGTTTGTGTCAAGCTCTCCAAGTCAAGTTAAAGTTTTCTACAGCTTACCATCCTCAGACCAATGGTCAAACCGAGAGGGTGAATCAGGACTTGGAGGCCTTCCTCCGCATTTATGTGTCTTCCTCCCAAGATGACTGGGTTCAACTCCTTCCTTGGGCCGAGTTTAGTCACAACAATCAATACCATTCCTCATCTTCTTCAACACCATTCTTCATCAACTACGGATTCCACCCTAAAGTTCCAGAATTCCAACCGCTTCCAGCAACTTCTGTTCCAGCAGTGGATGTCACCTTGCATCAGTTCTCAAATAACTGGAAGAATGTCCGCGCGGCCCTGCTTAAAGCCTCATTCAGGTACAAGAAGTTTGCCGATAGGAAGCGTAGAGCGGTTCCTGCTCTCAAGGTGGGTGATCGTGTATGGTTGTCCACGAAGAATTTGAGGTTGAGAGTTCCCAGCATGAAATTTGCACCTCGTTTCATCGGTCCTTTTAAAATTGAACAGGTCATCAATCCCATTACTTACAGGCTTCAGTTACCTCCCTTCTTGAAAATACCCAGGACATTCCATGTTTCCCTGTTGAAACTGCTGATCCTGAATCGGTTTCATTCTGCACTTCCTCCAGCTCCTAAAGTTCAGACTCAACGGGGAGTCGAGTATGAGGTGGCCAAGATTCTGGACTCACGTTTCCGTTACGGTCAGTTGCAATATCTTATTGACTGGAAGGGCTATGGTCCTGAAGAACGCTCTTGGACCAATGCGTCAGATGTCCATGCTCCTGCCTTGGTCCGGAATTTCCACTCAAAGTTTCCTCTAAAGCCTAAGAAGTGTCCTGGGGCCACTCCTAAAGGGGGGGGGGGTGCTGTCACGATCCGGGTATCTGGACGCCACTACTTGCCTTTCAGATGTCTCCTGAGGCTGGCTCAGCGTTCCAAGGCCGGATCTCATCTGTGTCCACATGCTGCATATCCCTCCTGTCATGCTGAGATGTTGTCACAGCGGTGCCATGTTTAAATCCTGCATGGCGTCTCCCGTTCTCCGCGGCCTCCGCCGCCGCTCCTGTGTTATAAGTGCAGGTTGTCAGTGTGGTGTTCCATGCCTGCCGCGGCCTCCGCTGTCATCCACGAGTCTCAGCATACATTATCAGCCTGGCGTCTCCTGTCCTCTGCGTCCGGCGCCGCCATTACAGTTATGTTTCCACATGGATCCCCAAACCAGGTTTCCCTCCAAGTTCTAACATGGGCGCAGCCATGTTGGATTCAATCACATGCTTCAGTTCCTCCAATCCACTGCCTGGAAATCTGCATAATTGCCCTGCCAATACCTGCATTGCTGCAGGTATAAGTATCCTGTGCCTGGGCTAGCAAATCGTCAGTGCTTTGTTTGTTCATCTGTTCTATCTACTGGCATGTTCCTCGGATATCTTCACTACTACAGCCAGGCCTGGTAAGGTTATTCCATCTAAGGACTTTAACAGCTGTTCTTAACCTACCAGTGTCCTGTGAAACCATTTCATGGTCAGAGTGCTCCAGGAATTTATTATTTATCATTGCCATTATTAACCTTGAATGCTGTCTGTTTACACGGAGTCTGTTAATAAACTTTTATTTTGACTTTTACCTGGTTGTCATGGTCACACCTTCGGGTTTCATTTAAACACTTACATGTCCAGGGGTCTGATTAAACCTCCCCGGTTTAAGTTCCTCTCAGCCCCTACAACTGAGGCTTTCTCCTGTCAGCCAAAACCCTCAGTTGTGACAGAAGGTATATGGTCAGGAGTCCTCAGGACTTTGGACAGATGGACACGGTAAGCCAGTGGCCTCCAGTGCATATCTCCCAAGCCTAGCTGAGGCAGCACACGGTCTGACTCATCTGGGTAAGGAAGGTATGTACAAATTGGTAAGAGCCTACTGGAGTGCACCAGGGTTCTCTTCTCATGCAGGTAAGAAAGCAATGACATGTCTTACTTGCTTGAGGAAGAATATTGGTAAGACAATACCAACGGAGCCATCCCATATCCCTCCTACAGACGGACCTTTCCAGGTAATACAAATCGACTTCATACAGTTACCACCCTGTAGGAATTTGAAATATGTGTTAGTATGTACTGATGTCTTTTCAAACTGGGTAGAAGCATTCCCCACTGCCACAAATACTGCCATGTTCACTGCAAAGAAAATCATGCAGGAATTTGTGTGCAGATATGGTATCCCTAGTATGATTGAAAGTGATAGGAATACCCATTTTACAGGTGAAGTCTTTCAGGTCATGTGCAAACTGATGGGTATTATTAATAGTAAGCTGCATACTCCATACCGGCCACAGGAAAGTGCGAAGGTGGAGAGAATTAACAGCACTATTAAAAACAAGCTGAGCAAAGTGATGGCTGAAACTGGAATGTTGTGTCCAGAGGCTTTGCCACTAGTGGTGTACAGCATCAGAACCACTCCCAGGTCACCGCTTAACTTATCACCCTTCGAAGTTCTTTTTGGGTGACAACCCCATGCAATGATAGACCCCCAGGATGATTTGAAGTGCAATAACAAAATAACTGTGCAATATTTGGTTAGGATGAGCCAGCAACTGAGAAACCAGCAAAGGAATCTAAAGCTGGTGATTCCTGACCTACCGAACAGTAATTGTCATGACATTGAACCTGGGGATTATGTGATGATTCGAAATTTTTTACGCTCAGGTTGTCTCATAGACATGTGGGAAGGACCGTATCAAGTTTTGTTGACCAGCACGACAGCACTAAAGGTCGCCGAGAGAGAGACTTGGGTCCACTCGTCCCACTGCAAGAAGGTTGCTGACCCAGAGAAAACTCGTGACAAAGAGAAAGGTGAAGAGGACCTCGAATCACTAGAGAATCTGTTCTGGGAAAGATAAAAAGCAGGACTGTTGAAAGGCACCTGAGCAAGGAGAACAACAAAAGCAAGGATTCGTTGTCGTACCATTTTTCTTCCCCCCCCCCCCACTGCATTATTTTTTCTTTTTCTCTCTTCCTATTTTTATTCCGTAGCAAAATGGATCCACACCGAGAGACTGTGTTCCGGCTTTTTCTTGTGACTCTGTTTTTGATCAGGACAATCTGTTTTTGTGAGGGCCCCAGAGACATTGAGCAGGGATCTGGAATGGGTTCTGATGGAGAGTACGGATTCGTAGGACCCCAGGA
This sequence comes from Pseudophryne corroboree, assembly GCF_028390025.1. NCBI lineage: Eukaryota > Metazoa > Chordata > Amphibia > Anura > Myobatrachidae > Pseudophryne > Pseudophryne corroboree. Next base: position 935,121,304 of record NC_086444.1, on the reverse strand, counting down.
GTGGCGTATCACTCTAGTAAAGGCTTGTATCAGTAAGAGTTCTGGTAGTCACGGAGCTCGGAGGCAATGTGAAGGGTTATTGTCTGATGAATATTGTATATGTGGAAATTGCGAAAATATAGTCGAAGATGGGTGCATCCAGAGATGTCAGTCAAACAGTAATATTGACATTGGCCGACATCCTTTGAGTGATTATCACTCATTAGTGGGTACGGTTTTAAACCAAACAGAATGCTGGGTGTGCTCACAAGTACCTCAAGGACAGAGTAAGTCGGGATTAGTGTCATATCCTTTAACGATAAATGAGGTACTCGAATTACAGGGTGGGAGACCGGTGGACAAGAAATTTAATATATCTAGGTCCCCTAGCTTGAAGCTCCACCAGTATCACGTAGATAGGTCACTATTGTGTTTTAATGTGTCCAATTTCCAAAAACCAGGAAATTGGGAAGTGACATGGAATAACCAGACAATGACCTTTTCACACAGAGCTGATAAGATACCTATCGACTCCGAACTTGTACGTAATATAGGCACAAGTGGGAAGTACTTTTGGTATAGGTATACACGAGGGATCAAAGCCATGTGGGCTGGAAAAGTATTGCAGGGGTATTGTGCCCACATCATCTAGCCCGATACTTGTACTAAGAAAATGAGAGAACTAGGGACCGGTTTCTTTATCAGAAAAATATGTGATATGGTTTTGTTACATTTTGTCCCTTATGTTCTCCCAGACGATGCCTACTTCATATGTAGAAGAAAAGCGTACAAGTGGCTTACTCCGAGCTCTGAAGGGATGTGTTATATTGGCAGAGTACTACCAGAGGTTATGACCATGGCACACGATAAAATGAAAGACATTCACCACAACGCTCAGACTCCTTATACTCATACCCATTATGAACACATCATCAAGAGACACCTCATAGATAGGGCAGAGCACGCAGCCTCTGATTTGATCCATGAATCCACCGGTATTCAAATTCTTCTTGCGCTAGCGAACTTGATAGATAATATCACCGAGATGTATGATGACTCCTTCAGGTATACAGGCAGGGAGTTGCAAGCCTACACGAAGGAACTGGTCCAGCACACGATGGTCCTGAATTATGTCACGGCTGTGACAGGTGGGTACTGTGTTACTTTGGCAACTCAATATGGTGTGAAGTGCTGTACGTATATTACGAATAGCACTGACGACCCCACGGAGATCATCTATCAAAATATGGACGAGATCTTGCAGTTAAAGTGGGAGTTCAGAAGTAAACATAACCATACCTTGATGGCTGTGGGTAATGAACTGACTGGCTGAGCCTCATGGTTGAACCCTCTCAAATGGTTTTCTGGATTAGGAGAGTGGGCGCAGAATGTAATTGCGAGTGTGGCAAAGTTTCTCCTTTGTATCCCAGGTGTCGTCATACTTATTTGTTTGATATTCAGATGTGTTCGAATTTTGACGCGGCGCAAACACAGCACAAATTTGATTAGTCTAAGGAGCAAGGGCGTTGTCACAGCAGCAGATTTGATTTATGACCCATCTGTAGAAACAGTGTTATGATAAGGATTGCAAATGAATTTCATGGCCTGTTTCTTTCACCATTTCTTTCTGTTTCCCCCTCATCCAACCGGAAAAGACGTCAACCATACCCAAATTTATGTGAATTTATATTTTTATGTGTCTTACCTTCATCTCTGCAATCTTCATTTAATGGCGCACATAGTCGATAAATGGTAACTACATATAGTAGCACACACATATGTTTCCCCTCCATGTATCATCAGATAAAGGTGCTCCCCATTTGTTGGTATAAGAAGCCGGAAAGGTGAGGGCTAATGGACTTTGCCTAGAAAGAGCTTGGTAGTGTTTGTTTGCCCATTTACAGACCCTTAATACGGGATGAGAAGGAGTTAATGTATACTTCGCAATACCTCAAAGCTTACTTAGAACATATACGGCACAATGATACATGCCCCTCAGACATTAATTCATACATACATGCTTTTTCCTATCCCACTAGGCTATACATTTCCCACCTACAGATCTTCCCCGGATATTTGAACTTTTGTATATAATGTACATGTAATATTTTCAGTTTTATTAGTAACATGTGGCAGTTTTTGTTGACTGCCAAAGGGTGGACTGTCGAAGTCGAAAATATTATGGTCACACGCATCACATACAAACTCCACACAAGTCGCCTCCGTGTGCGTGCTTGTTCTGCCATGCGTGCGCATACTCGCACGTTGCGTATATTGGCTCACGAGGTCCTGCGTATTAGAGCGTGGTATAAGTAAATACAGAAATGGAAATGCCACAAAGACATATCTCATATTTAATCCACATAGCACATAATTTACACATAGTCTACATGCACAACAGCGAGTTACATTTACTTCAAAGGTATAAAAACAGAGGGATTCGACTTTACAGGATATGAGGGGGCAGAATTAGGTTAGGAGGTGGTGTTTGGTATCCAGCTGTACAGTATTTTAAGAGCAATATTCCGGTAGCAGTTTGCAGAAGGTAGTACGCTCCTGCGCATGGATATGCGCAGGAACAGAATATTAATATTACACTGTATTTACTGTACTCTTGATATTCGGCGGGAACCCAGTGGAGAACATCTGCCAGTGCACCTGGACCAGGCATCGCCCACCTATTCAAACTGACCTATGACCCCTCCTGTACTGTAAATGACAAGCCCTTTGACCTATGGGTGAAGAGAATACAGTTTCTATTGTTTCATGATTTAGACTAATGTATAAAAGCCAAGCCTCCTGGCCAGTCAGGGACATTCTCTGAAGGTCATCTATCCAGATTGACTGAGGACCGGGACCGGGTGGCGCTGGCGAACAAACGTATGTATTCATTGATTGTAGCCTATTCTCTTATGTGATTGTATTACTGTTGTAACGCCCTTTTGACTAAATAGTTGTTGCTGGGTTGGACCTCAATATTGCATATACAATTGGTGTCGCATTCCTTTCCTGTTAGGGGTTATAAAGTGTATTCCGCCGCACGTGTAGCTACTTTGTGCTTACAGCGTGCCGGCGTGCTTACACAATGTGTACACATTTGTTAGGGGTTTTGCACACACGCTTAGCGGTCGCAGCGGCCTGAACAGTTGTACATTTAAAGTATTGCTTTTCTTCCTGAAAGTTAATCAGACTTAACAGGGCATAACTACAGTGGGCATTACTGTTGAAGCGGCACAACTGCAGTGGGCATTATGTATATAAGCAGTACAACTACAGTGGCCATAGTGTGTGTAAGGGGCACAACTACTGTTGGCATTATGTGAATAAGCGGCACAACTACAGTGGACATTGTGTAAGCGGTACAACTACTATGGGCATGTAAGTGTCACAACTATTGATTGTGTGCATACACTGACTGACTGGGGGGGATTGTTTGAGGAAGGAGGGCCCCAAATCTGTGCCTTGCTTAGGGACCCATGAGGTCTAAATCCGCCCGTGCCTGAATCGCATCACCGCACTTTTGTACGGTCAGTGCGATTCATGAAAGAACGGAAAGATCCGTTTTCCGCTTCTCCATGGAGGTCAGATCCGACATCTCAGGATGGCGTAATCTGAATTTCGGTGCGGAAACTGCAGTGAAGTTCAATGCTTCCCTCCTTTCTGCCGCGCACCTGGCACTAGCTCTGCCCCTGACCTCCCAGCATCACCTGGAGCCTGTTAGGAGCTCGGTGGTGCATGTGCAGACGGGACCCTCCGGCTTCGCAGAGGGGACTGCAGGAGAAGACATTGCAGCTAAATCCCAGGATACCGGATCGCATCGCCGGAAAGGTAAGTATACATGAGTTGCTACTTACCAAAGTTTTATATCACATCGAATTGATGCAATGTATAGTGATAAATAACAATTTATTTTTCATTTTGTACATGAATAGACCCCCCTGGTCATTCATGCAGTGGTTGCTGGAGGTAGAGGGCTGTGCTGATGGGATACACTGGTTGCAGGGACGGAGAAGGGGCTGTGGGGACAGAATACAGCAACTGCAGCGGGAAGAGGCTGCGAGGGATGGGGCACTGGCTGAAGGGGAGAAAGGGCTGCAGGACGGCTGCTGGAGATATGGGGGCTAAGGGCATGGCTGGATATGGGGGAAGAGTGCTGCGGGAATGGGACACAGTGACTGTGGGAAGAGAGGGCTGCAGGGATGGATGCAGGAGGTCCACAGTAGAGGCTGTCTGCAGCAGGGACGTGCAGTGAGCTAAATGGCTCAGGAGGCACTGGCTGGCACCAGAGCCAGATTTACACACAATATATCAGCCAAAGCGTACATCTGGGCATTATACACAGTTGCAGCAGTATGAACTCCTGGAAATTTGGTGAGTTTTAATCAGAGATGTGCAGAAAAGATGCACAGGTGAGGCACTGCTTCACCTGCCACAGAGTTTTTACTCCAGAGTTTTGGTTATAAAAATGATTAGAATAATACAAAGAAGATATTTCTAACGTATTCTTTGTATTTTTCATATACTTTATACAGTCAAAACTCTGGCTCAAACAATAGTATGACAGGAAAGGCTCTGCCTCACCCCACTGCACGTCAATGGTCTGCAGGAGCTGGCACTGTGGAGAGGTTGTGGGGGAGTGGGCACTGTGGAAAGTTACACTGATTAAGGGGCGCTGCATTGGGAAAAATATCACTTTCCAAAAAGCTGTCTCTGCAAAAGGAGCAGTTTTTCGTAAGTGTATAAAGGCAGTGGCGCACCCAGGGGGGGTTTCCGAGCACCCAGAAACCCCCCTCCACCTAAAAAAAAAAAAAATTTTTTTTTTTTTTTTTTTTGCTGCATGAGTATTATTAATGGCTGTCTAGCGTCCTCTGCAGCCTGCTGTCTTCCTGGTGGCACTTGTAAGTGCTTAATAAAAGTTTACTTTATTTTAATGATAGTACATATATATCCATGTGCATACATATATACACATGTATATACGTACATACATATAAACACACACATATATGATGTATATACACATGTGTATATATACGTACTGTGTATATATATATATATTTATATATATATGTATGCATGTTTAATATGCTATGTATATGTATGTATATAAATATATATATATATAGGTGTATATGTGGTATATATATATATATACATACACACACACACACACACACACACACACACACACACACACACACACAGACATACTAGTTTTACGGACCCAGCATATGCTGGGTCACCTCAGTCCCCAACCCCGTGATTGGCTACACCCAGTTCAGGAAACCCCCCCATGCAAATCCTGCGTTTGCCACTGAAAGGCCCTCATTCCGAGTTGTTCGCTCGCTAGCTGCTTTTAGCAGCTTTGCACATGCTAAGCCGCCGCCTACTGGGAGTGAATCTTAGCTTTGCAGAATTGCGAACGAAAGATTCGCATAATTGCAAATAGAAATTTCTTTGCAGTTTCTGAGTAGCTCGGGACTTACTCTGCCACTGCGATCAGTTCAGTCAGTTTCGTTCCTGGTTTGACGTCACAAACACACCCAGTATTCGCCCAGCCACTCCCGCGTTTTTCCCAGAAACGGCAGCGTTTTTTCGCACACGCCCAAAAACACCCACTTCCTGTCAATCACAGTACGATCACCAGAATGATGAAAAATCCTCGTTATGCCGTGAGTAAAATACCTAACTTTTGAGTAAAATAACTTAGCGCATGCGCTCTGCGAACCTTGCGCATGCGCAGTAAGCGACTAATCGCAATATAGCGAAAATTGGCAACGAGCAAACAACTTGGAATGACCACCAGAGTTAATGATAACTTGCAATTCAAAATACAGTGGGCAGGATTGATTTCCGCTTTCAGTCACAAAGATTTTCGGCATACTCTGTGGATTCTCGCCATAGCTTAAGAAAGTAAGTATAATCCCATGGATGTACCGAAAAACAAACACAGATTTGTATCAAGCCATCTATGAGGATGAGCATGTTGCAGTATTATTAGAAGCAGAAATACCCTTTCCAAATTCGGATAAAATAAAATAATCAAGGTTTTATTTCATTGTGTTTTAAAGTGGACATACGCATTAAAGTGTTGAATGTGGAGTGTGCTACTGCACATGCTCCATGTTGTTCCTCCAAGGAGGCTTCATTCTCTGTACCAAGATGGCCACTGACCTTGCCATCTTATCACTGTGTAATAACGCCACAGTGGAAAATAGCTGTGTACCTCTTAGCTCCAGGAGATACCTGCTATTATCCTTGATATACTCACTGGCTGATGAACTGTATGATACCCCATTCTGCTCAAGCACTGCTACATCCTAATCAGGGTATATCAGTGGTGTAACCAGAAATTTTTCTCCCCCAAGGCAAAACATTCTCTGGCGCCCCCCTTCCCCTCCATAATTGCCACTAGCAAAGGGATGAATCTGCACACGCTCAATAAAGGGTGTGTGACCTTGATGAAATGGGCGTGGCTTTGTGTAAAGGGGTGTGGCATTGCAGGAAAAGACTACCTTATACCCCAGTTTTGCAACCTGCACGCCCACACGTTGGCCACCACAGGAAAAAAAGTAATCCTGATTCATGCCCCTTACATTATTTGTCATTTTTCCTCCTTATAGTAATGCCCAGTATACATTATGCCACATACTGCAATGGCCCTTAGACATTATGCCACACACAATAATGCCCATGACACAATATGCCGCACACTGTAATGCCCCAGACACATTATGCCACACACTGTAATGCCTGTGACACATTATGCTACACACTGCAATGCCCCTGATACATTATAGCACATACAATGCCTGTGACACATTATGACACACACCGCAATGTCTGTGATACATTATGCCACACACTGCAATGTCCAAAATACATTATGCCACACACTGCAATGCCCGTTATACATTATGTCACACACTGCAATGCCCCTGAGACATTATACCACAATGCCCATGATTAGTATACCACACACCGTAATGCTTGTGATACATTATGCCACACACTGCAATGCCCATTACACATTAAGCCCTACAGTAACGCTTCTAATTACTTTTAAATTACCTGCTCATTGCCAAGGGTTTCATGCTCTTGGTTCCATGCACGTTGCCAGGGGTTTTCATGCTCAGGGTGTCATGCTCGTTGCCAGGGGTTTTATGCACTAGATGTTATGCTTGTTGTCAGAGGTATCATGTGCTGGGTTTCAAGCTTGTTGCCAGGGGGTAATATTCGTTGCCAGGGGTTTCATGCACTGGGTGTCATGCTTGTTGCAGGGGGTAATGCTTGTTGCCAGGGATTTCATGAGCTGGGTGTTGTGCTTGTTAACAGGGTGTAATGCTTGTTGCTAGGGCTGTGCTCCCAGTGCCACATATGCCCTCAGTGCCAGATATTCCCCCACAGTGCCAGATAAAAATATGCCCGAATAGTGTCAGAAACACATATGCGCCTAGTGCCAAATATGCCCCCCCAGTGCAAGACACACATATGCCCCATATGCCCCCCCAGTGCCAGCTACACATACCCTCCCTGCCAAATATGCCCCCCCAGTGCCAGGTACACATATACCCCCAGTGCCAAATATGCCCCCCCCCCAGTGCCAGTTAAACATGTACCCCCAGTGCCAAATATGCCCCCCAGTGCCAGTTACACACCCTCCCCGGGCTCCCTCGCTGCTATGAGTTTTGGGAAGGTACCGGAGGGCACAGCGCGTGCCTTTCCTGGCTGTGTCCGTCCTGTGTGTGTCTTGTCTCCAACGGCATGTCTGTCAAATGAAGTGCCGGTTCGTGAGCCAATCAGAGCAGCTGCCAATCCACGAGCTCTGATTGGCTCACGAACCGGCACTTACTTTAACAGACATGCCACCGCCGGAGACTCAGGAGGGACACAAAGGAGAGGTGCGCTCTGTGCCCTCCAGCTCCTTCCCAAAACTCACAGCAGCAATCAGTGGCGGCAGCGCCCGGCAGCCCTGCGCCTCCAGCCACCGCAGTGGCTGCGGGGGCAGTAGTTACGCCACTGGGGTATATTACAGTAAGTATGCCTGTACCTCATCTGTCTTTCCACTCCACTGGTTAGGCAACTGGGCTGTTTGTAGTTTAGAGGCATCCACTGGTTTATACAGTAACTCTTCCACATAAACCTGTACACACGTATTTCCACTATGAAGAACATACATGGAATTGAGCTAAGCAAACAATCTAGCTCTAAACTGGTATATTAATTTTTCTACTATGGTTCAAACTCCCGAGCTGCAGTGCTCCCCTGAAGGAGAAGGTTATTTTCTGTACTCTTTTTCTATATGTCAGTGTAATGGGAGAACATAACTGGTTTTGGGGAGGTCATATCGTATACCATTCTCAGTCCCCATGTTTTCGTTTTCCTACTGAGGAAAGACTTTTGCATATTCCAGTGTGTCCTGACTACACAGCAGATCCAGACTTGCTCTACCAATCATTACTCTTCAAAACCCCGTTCTTTGTACTCTATTCATGGTAATAAAATTAGTAATACTACAGCATTCCTATGGATAGCACCTGTGGGAATACATATTGGTGCTTTGCATAAAGAACTCATAACCTTTTATGTGAAACCTGCAGCTGTGCATTCCATCACCCTAGGACTAGAGTCAGTGCCGTCACTAGGCATTTTAGCGCTGTGTGCAAGAAATGTCATTGGCACCCCCCATCCCCTATGCAAGATAGGGTCTAAATATATAGTGGTGTGGCTTCATGGGGAAGGGGTGTGACCACAAAATAATACCAATTCATACTACGGTGCACAGTAGCCTCCATTATTCAAATTACGCCGCACAGTAGCGCCACTACACCAGGTAGAGCTCCCTTTTACACATTACGGTAGCCAGTACCCCTTTTTACACATTACTGCAGACAGCGTTCCCTTTTTACACATTACGGCAGACAGCGCCTCCTTTTTACACATTATGGCAGACAGCGCCTCCTTTTTACACATTACGGCAGATAGCATGCCCTTTTTCCACATTACGGCAGACAACGTCCCCCTTTTTACACATTACTGCAGCCAGTCCCCCTTTTTACACATTGTGGCAGACAGAATAGATAGAGAGACAGACAGACAGACAGACAGACGGATACTTACCATCTCTCCCCGCTGGCTCAGGTTCCTCGGTGCAGGCCTCATGCAGCAGATCCCGGGCAGGGGAGAAGAAGGAGGAGGGAGGGGGACTGGAGCCGCAGCAGCATAGTGTAATTGGTGGTGGCACCACTGTAGCGGTCCCTCTCCTTCCGCATTGGCTGGCCGCCGCCGCTGTGAATGCTGGGATGAGGGAAGCGCATCCCAGCATTCACAGCAGCATCTGGCAGCCAATGTAGAAGGAAAGAGGGACAGCTGCAGTGGCGTCACTACCAATTACATAGCGCTGCGGCGGCTCCAGTCCCCCTCCCTCCTCCTCCTTCCCTGATTCTGGCGCTGCTGCTCTCCTCTTCTCCTCCAGCATGGCGCACACAGCACAGGCGGCTTGTAATGAGTCAATTTGACTCATTACAAGCCGCTGGCCGTTTCGCCCTCAGGGCGACTGCGCTGTGTGCCAGGCACACCTGGCACACACGTAGTTACGGCTCTGGGTGTGGCAGAGCCTTTCCTGTCATACTAACGTATACAACAGAGTTTTGGCTATGGGCCTAATTCAGTCCTGATCACAACAGCAAACCTTTTCTCTAATGGGCAAAACCATGTGCAGTTCTGATGGGGAAGATATAACATGTGCAGAGAGAGTTAGATTTGTGTTCAAACTAAAACCTAAATGACAGTGTAAAAATAAAGCAGCCAGTATTTACCCTGCACAGAAACAAAATAACCCACCCAAATCTAACTCTCTCTGCACATGTTATATCTTCCCCACCTGCAGTGCACATAATTTTGTCCATTAGAGAAAGGTTTTACTGTTGCAATCGGGTCTGAATTAGACCCTATGTAAAGTTGAGATGAGCGGGTTCGGATTTACGCGGATTAAGTTCGGTTTTCCGTATTCTTCTTATTGGCTATCCATAACACGTGACATCCATGAGCCAATAAGATGCCGTTTTGAGAACCGAGTAAATCCGAGTAAAACCGAACCTGCTCATCTCTAATATAAAGTATATGAAAAATACAAAGAATATATTAAAAATATCTTCTTAGTATTGTTCTAATAATTTTTATAGTCAAACCTATGGAGTGAAAAGTCTATGGCAGAGCTACAGCATCTTTTCCCTACATCTTTGATCAAAATTCACCAAATTTCCTGCCGTATATACTGTTGCACCTTTGTATAATGCCCACATGCACCCTTTGGCTCATATATTGTGTGTAAATCTAGCTCTGGTACTAGCCAGTGCCTCCTGAGCCATTTACCTCACCATATATCCCTGACTATGAATACATTTCCCTGGTGGGTCCTTCATGCCCCAGTCCAACATTGGATGGGGAAGTTATTTGTAGATGGCATTAGCAGGGAGTTGCTGTATATGGATAATGACACAAATTACATTTTGGGGTCTATTCATGAAGCAGTGAAAAGAGTGGAGAAGGTACCCATGGCAACCAATCAGCTGCTCTGTATAAATTTATAGTATGCAAGTTCTAAATGTTACTTCAATGCTGATTGGTTGCCATGGGCACCTTCTCCACTGACTCACTTCTCTCTTTTCACTGCTTCATGAATAGATCCCTCTTGGAGAGAAATAAAGTGGACATAGATAAAGTGCCAGCCAAACAGCTCCTAACTGCCATGTTACAGGCTATAGGGTGAATGTATCATCTGTCGTTATAGTGGTATCAGCACACATTATGTGCACTATACCGCTTCTCCCCCATGTATGATGGCAGCGGTGTGTGCTAGCCGCCCCTGTCCATATCGGTGCTGCTGTCTATAAGATAGCAGGCCAATATATGAGGGCAATGCAGGAAAGATCAGCATCGCTGATATCGACAGCAGGATGGTGTTGATGCCCCATCTCCACAGTAGGGACATAGCTGTCCCTGGCTGTAGTGAGATCCCGTGCATGCATAGTGGAGCCGGCCAGGCAGGGAGACACAGCACATCAGCACAATGCTGGTGGGTTGTGTGCTCAGGAGTTTTCATCCCCCACTTTGTACATCTTGTCAGTGTCCCTTCCTGCTTCACCTCGGTAACGATCCGTGCCACTATAATACATTTACCTGTTTGTTTTAAAAAAATGACAGGAGGTGATTTGTTGGTACCAGTGGTGGATTTACTTGTGGGCTACAGAACTGCAGGTAAAATCCGCTACCCAGCTCTGTGTCAGTGCAGCCAGATGCTGTCTGTGACTGCACTGGCTTCACTGTGACCACATGGTAGTCCCATTGGGAGGTTTTTCCTCCCTCCAGGACTGCCAGACCAGGCTGCGATAAGCAGAGAGCTGTCTTCATATAGGAAGCCACTCCCTGTCTTTCGCGCAACCCAATCTGGCTTCTTTGGGCTACAGTCCATAGAAGCCAGGGATTTGCGCATGCGCAGTCACACCTCAGCATCTGCCAGATCCATTGCGCAAGTGCTGGGACCCATGGACCTGGCTGTCTTCTCTGCTCTCTGGGCACGGGGGTAATGGCAGGCCCACCTACCAAACATAAGTAGGAGCTGCCACTGGTTGGTACTTTATCTCCGTCCACTTTATCTCTCTACAAGGCTTAGCACATAGACCCCTAAGTCCTGTAGGATAAGATATCCTATATAATAAAAGGCTAAAGCTGTTCCTCACCTCTGTTATGTGCGCCGGTTGCCACTAGAGGCTACCACATTGACCAAATGACTCACAGCTAGAAGTGAAAGTAGTTCTGAAGGGAGATGTTACAGCTGATCTGAATGTTTCACACTTGCTACATATGGAGAGAGGGGGCTAGGGAGAGAAAGAATGGATATTGGGGCAGATAGGGTCTGGGGGAGAAAGAGAGGTTGAGAGGGTTGGGGCAGATAGGGTAAGGGCAGAGGGGGGAAGGGGCAGATAGGGACTGGGGAGAGAGGGGTTGGGGTAGATAGGGACTGGGAGGAGAATGTAGTGGTAGGGGCAAATTGGGACATTGGAGAGTGATGCAGATTATTTTAAAATAGTGAACTCTGTGATGTTTCTGCCGGCCACTGGATGGCGCCCGATGGAGCTCCGTTCGGTACACGGGCACATGCTATGTACAAGGGCCCTCATTCCGAGTTGTTCGCTCGGTATTTTTCATCGCATCGCAATGAAAATCCGCTTAGTACGCATGCGCAATGTTCGCACTGCGACTGCGCCAAGTAACTTTGCTATGTAGAAAGTAATTTTACTCACTGCTTTTTCATCGCTCCGGCGATCGTAATGTGATTGACAGGAAATGGGTGTTACTGGGCGGAAACACAGCGTTTCAGGGGCGTGTGGCTGAAAACGCTACCGTTTCCGGAAAAAACGCAGGAGTGGCCGGAGAAACGGTGGGAGTGCCTGGGCGAACGCTGGGTGTGTTTGTGACGTCAAACAGGAACGACAAGCACTGAACTGATCGCACAGGCAGAGTAAGTCTGAAGCTACTCTGAAACTGCTAAGTAGTTAGTAATCGCAATATTGCGCATACATCGGTCGCAATTTTAAGAAGCTAAGATTCACTCCCAGTAGGCGGCGGCTTAGCGTGTGTAACTCTGCTAAATTCGCCTTGCGACCGATCAACTCGGAATGAGGGCCAATGTACCAGCCACCATATACTGTCCCTATATACACTGCACCCCATACCCCTCCATTTAGTGCCCCTTATATACAGGGCACCCCCCTCCTCCATGTACTGCTCCCACGATATACCAAATACTCTGCACCCCCTCCTCCTAATACTATGCTGCAACCCCTGTCATCCTGGGATTTGGCAACAAGTAGCAGCAGTAACCAGGAAATAGATACAGGAAACACCACCTGCAGTGCACAGAGAGGAGGCACTGGGGACATGTGTGGCCATTTACCGACAGGGGTAGAAGGTGATTCAGTCCGGCAAGAAGGGGTAAAACCCAGTGCGGTGACGAGGAGGAGGGGGCGTTGGGGCAGGGGTTGCAGATGACGCAGGGGAGGAGGAGGCTGATAACTGGCACTGCTGCTTTACATATACTATTGGCTGGTGGAGGGTCAGGGTCCTATGCTCACCCCTCCCATACCCTGCTCAGACATTGTCGAAGTCAAAAATATTACATAGAGAGAACATACAGACTCCACACATTATAAGTCACTATGCTGCTGCCTGTACAGATATATGTTTAAGGCAGGGGTGGGGAACCTTTGGCCCTCCAGCTGTTGTTGAACTACACATACCAACATGCTCTGGTACAGTTTTGTTATTTGGCCATGCTAAAACTCGTGCAGGGCATGCTGGGATGTGTAGTTCAACAACAGCTGGAGGGCCAAAGGTTCCCCATCTCTGGTTTAAGGTATTGCTTTTTCTTCCTGAAACTTAAACAGACTTAACAATAGGGGGCTCTGTCCGGTTCGTCGCATACTCTCAGACTTGCAGGCCATAACAGACTTTAGTCCATCAGCAAAGGGTGGAGACGCATGTTAAATAACCGTGCATTGTGCTAAAGCCAGTTTGTGCTGTTAGATCACATCTGTTCTGTCTAGTCTAGAGAGGTGCTGATGTAACCCGAAGGACACAGAAAAAAAGTGGTTTAAAATCTGTGTGTACATTTTTGGCGCGAAAAGCGTACACAAAGCGTACAGATTTGCATACTCTCTCACATATTGTTGCCATAGGTTAACAGTCATTATAGATCTGTGTGAAATCAGATACATTTGTTTGCTATATATATATATATATATATTTGAAATAGTGTATTAAGGGTGTAATTGTAAAACACGAAACGCAGTTCTGGCCTAGTCGTTTAGGTTTATACGGAACAAGTGTGGGTTGTGTTAGTGAGCGATAGTAGTTTTATTACTCACATTTATCGAAATAGTGTGGTTTATTAAAATTGCGGACGCACATTTGTACATGTGGTATGGAACGTGAGGACAGCGTACAAAAGCGTGCACGTTGGTGCAGGGTCGCACACGTGGCGTAGAGGCACGCACGGTCGCGTGTTTATGCAAGGTTTCATAAAGTTGCGGGAGCAAGATAAAACCACATGATAGCTGTTCAATTTAAAGCAGGATTACATTTAATACAATAGCACATAACTATCCGATTTCAAAAGCAGATTATTATAACACTTTGTTTAAACTGTACTGCCTCTGGGTTAAAACCAATCAAAGGGAGTGATATTTTCTGTACAGAAAAGAAAAACATTGGCCCTCATTCCGAGTTGTTCGCTCGCAAGCTGCTTTTAGCAGCATTGCACACGCTAAGCCGCCGCCTACTGGGAGTGAATCTTAGCTTAGCAAAATTGCGAAAGAAAGATTCTCAAAATTGCGAATAGAAATTTCTTTGCAGTTTCTGAGTAGCTCGATACTTACTCTGCCACTGCGATCAGTTCAGTTAGTTTCGTTCCTGCTTTGACGTCACAAACACACCCAGCGTTCGCCCAGACACTCCCCCGTTTCTCCAGCCACTCCCGCGATTTTCCCAGAAACGGCAGTGTTTTTTCACACTCTCCCATAAAACGGACAGTTTCCGCCCAGAAACACCCACTTTCTGTCAATCACATTACGATCACCAGAACGAAGAAAAAAACTCGTAATGCCGTGAGTAAAATACCAAACTTCTTAGCAAATTTACTTGGCGCAGTCGCAGTGCAAACATTGCGCATGCGCAATTAGCAGAAAATAGCTGCGATGCGAAGAAAATTACAGAGCGAACAACTCGGAATGAGGGCCATTGTGTATTTGAGTGAGTGAAAGTAGGAGTGGATGTATTGAACCTGGAAATCGGTATACCGTGGGGACACTGAGTTAGTAGAGGCTTGGTGGCGTAAGGTCCGCTACCTTACGTGAATACATAAATAGAGAAATACGCAAGTCGTGAGGAGACTTACACAGGAGCGTGATAGAAAATTGTGAATTGAGATAGAATTGTGAATTGAAGTAAAGGTTTTTTGTTACGCTCCGGCTGAGGAGCACAGCTTGTGAATTCGACTCCCGCAATCGTAGGACATATAGATAACAACTATCTATAGGCCGTGCGATTGAACCGCACATCCGTGTGTTCTACACAGCACAACGTGATACTATTGTGTCATATGCGCTGTGGAAAAGCATACGCAGACGTGATTGTGTTAACAAGGGTTTTTTCGCGGATTACGACGGGAAATCTCCCTGGTGGAAGTCCATTGGAAAGGGTGAGCAGTAGTTATTGAAGTTTTCTATTTTTCACCCTACAAAAATTCCAGTGGAAAATTTTTCACTGCCTCTCTCAGGAAAATATTCCTACAGAACTTCCACCGAAATAAATTACGGTGCTGTAAGGTCTGATAGGAGCCCGAAGTTGGGTACATCGTAATCCACTATCGACAGTGTATCGTAGTACTGGCCAGCGTGGGCGAGAGTGGATGAAGGCGTTCGGAGAACTTTCACCGTCTGCTTGCATTGTGTAGTTTGGTGTTTGGGGTGAGAAGCCCGCAATGGGAGCCAGGTACTCAAGTGAGAGACGTTCAGCAGCCAGGGTTCAGGCTGAAGAGATGCGACCAAAGGGGTCAGCAAGGTTTCTAATGTGTGGGAAATATGGTCCACACGCGGAGGCTTTTTGCAATGAATGGGTACGTATGACTGCTGATTATAGGGCATCATTCCCTAGGGTTGGTGAGTTTGATCCTGAGGTATTGCAGATAGAATGTCTAACCAAAGTCATATAAGACAAGAACGGAAATATAAGAACTGTTTGAACTTGTAGCAACAATAAACAAGTAGGAAAAAAAAGAGAATGCAAGTACACCGCCATATGTAGATGTGGAAGCAGTTACGGCCAGCATACTAACTATAGAAAATAATAAAAATAAAAATATGAAAAATATGAATGTAACCTATATATGTACTAATGAATGTTGAAGTTTTATTTAGGAGGAGAAGGCGACCTGACTGGTTTCAGCCATTTCTCATGCACTCAGAGGAGTATCCAACCGGTAAAAGAGGAGCAGTAGCCTGCAGGGGAAGTGGCTGAGATCAGTGGAACTGGTAAGTATGGAGTCATTCATGTACATATATGGTATAACCCAAAAATAAAATTAAAATCAAGAAAGTAACGTCAGAAATGGAGAATAATCCTGTCCGCACATTAGTATTTGCCAGTAGGAAAGCGGACAGAAATAGGGTAACCACCGGGTATTTCTTTTAGTTACCATATAAAAAGTATTCATTCCTAGTAATGCCTCTAGCCAAGATGAGCTCGGAAATGTTTGTTGGACAATGTACAGACCCTTAATACGGGATGATAAGGATTGAATGAATACTTTGTATGACCTGGAAGCTTGTTGATTTTTTTTGTCTTTTGCAGTACTAGAAAATTCTCTGTCTGGATAAGATCACTGGTAAACACTAATTCGGCAAGTGGGAGGAACGAAAGAAGTGCAACATTACCCTTTGGCAAAACCTGCTGAAGTTATGATTGAGCCTCTACAATGCTAAACCCTTTCCTTTCCTTCTTTTCCTAGCAGCAGTGGGCCCTGACTACCTTAATCGACAGAGATTTTGTTAAATGTGAAATACATATATTGTACTCAGGAAGTACAAAGTATGTTAGATACCCTCAAAGACTAATGTTGCATTCCACTGTTCTAGATTCAAGTCCATCGAAGGTAGAGGAAATGATCTCACAAATACCGGGTTCCCTTTGAACTTAGGATGGACAGGACACTGGATTGATGGCTGAGGTAGTCCCAGTAGTGACACAGCATGCACAAGCTTAAAAGGGGGGTAGACCAAGTAGTTAATCAATTCCCCGTAGTGCCCAATCCAGTTGTCATTTTAATAAAATCCACTCCACCTCTACAAACTCTTCTGTCACCAACCTCTATTCTGTTTCTCCACAGTTTCCTCTTCATCTTTTGCGTTCACACAGGGTGGTACAATACATGGACCCGATTACAGTTCAAACACTACATGCTTAATTGGTCCTTCAGAGTTCTGCCCGAACCCAGTATATCTCACCAGCACGATGACACCAGTATTACTGCAGTGTGCCTTATCATGCACAAAGGGTGAAGGAAGGATGAGAATACTGGTGAAGGGAAATTTTTGTATAGACACTGATATGCCCATTGGTGAACGCAGACCTGATATTTTCTTCTTCTTTCCCTCCTCTAGAGATGTTTTTTTTTTTTTTGAGTTATGCTGATGGTACCCTACATTGCAAACACACAACAGTTAAATTAAGATACAAATTTGTGTTCCCTACAGGAAAAGGAGGTCTGGAAGTCGAAGGGGTATGGTTAGGAGTCCCCAGGAGTCTGGAGAGATGGACAAGGTAAGCCAGTGGCCCCCAGGACGTATCTCCCAAGCCTAGCTGAGGCAGCATATGGTCTGACTCACCTAAGGTAAGGAAGGTATGTGCAAATTGGTAAGAGCTTACTGGCGTGTACCAGGGTTCTCTTCTCAGGCAAGCAGGAAAGCAATGACATGTCTTACGTGCATGATAAAGAACATTTGGTAAGGTAGTACTAACAGAGCCATCCCATATCCCTCCTGCAGACTGACTTTTTCAGGTAATACAAATCGACTTCGTACAGTTAACACCCTTTAGGAATTATTGTTATGTATTGGTGTGCACTGATGTTTTCTCAAACTGAGTAGAGGCATTTCCTGCCGCCACGGATGCTGCTGTGTTTACCGCAAAGAAAATTGGGCAGAAATTTGTGTGTAGATATGGTACACCTAGGAGTAGGAGCAAAGCTTGAAATTGTACTATTGTGATCATAGATACTGCCACTAGTATTATGTAGCATCAGAACCACTCCCAGATCTTCACTTAACAAATCACCCTCTTCGAAATTTGTTTTTGTTTTTGTTTTGGTATTTGTGTCTTTTTTGTTGTTTTTGGAAGACAACCTGATGTCATGATTGATCCACACAATGATCAGAAATACACCAATGAGGTGACAGTACAGTACCTTATCGAGATGAGCCAGCATTTGAGAACTTGACAAAAGTACTTGAAACTGTTGATTCCTGGTATGCCAAATACTAACTGACTTGATTGTGATCCAAGAGACTGTGTGATTGTTCTTATGCTCAGGTTGCCTAATAGACAGGTGGGGAGGACCATACCAAGTTTTTTTGACAGCACTATCCCAGTGAAAGTAGCCGAGAGAGAGACTTGGGACCACGATTCCCATTGCAAGAAAGTTGGTAGTCCGGAAGGAACTCGTAAATGGAGTGAGATTGCAAAAGTATCACCAGAGAATCTGTTCCATAAAGACTGAGAGGCGGCACTGTTGAACACTACCTGAGCATGTTAAAAGATTACAGAAAGACCAGTCGTTGTAATTGATTTGCTATGGACAAGATTTGTTTTGTTCTATTTTTTTTTATTTTTTCCCACTGACAAACATTTTTTTTCAGGACATTCTATTTTTGCGAGGTTTTTCAAGAGGGGTCGAGTGTGGGACTGGAACTGGTTCTGGAGGAAGGAGTGATTTCTTTATAGGATCCCAGGATTAGCCTATCAGTTTGTTAAAGCCAGAGAAAAATCAAAGGTCTAGTAGTTACGGAGTTCGGAGGTAACGTGATAGGCTATTGTCTGAGGAATACTGTATTTTGTAGTAATTGTGACCCCATAATTGAAGATGAGTGCACCTAGAGATGTCAGTCTAGCAATAAGGCAGCATTTCACAGACATCCAATGAGTGATTACCACTCACTAGTGGGTAAGGTCTTAAACCAAACGGAATGTTGGATGTGCTCACAGGTACCTCTAAGACGAAATGATGCAGGGTTAGTGCCATATTTTTTTTTTAGAGTTAGCTGAGGTACTTGAATTACATGGAAGGGGACCGATGGACAAGGAATATAATATAACTAGACCCCCTAGTCTTAAGATCTACCAGTACCATATATAAATCCTTGGTATGTTTAAATCTCACCAATTTCAGGAAATCAGGAAATTGGGAGGTAATCAGGAACAATTAGACAGTGGCTATTCACACATAGCCGATAAAGAGCTCATTAATATATGTGGAAGAAAGGTTTATGAGTGGCTCTCCCCGAACTCCGAAGGTTTATGTTATCTAGGAAGGACACTACTTATAACCCTTGTTCAATGATGAAACAGACCTAGCATACGTTCCAAAAATGAAAACAATGCTCAGAAAATGATAGGAATATATATATATCATGAAAATTTTATATGTCACTTTCACAATTTGTTTGTGTTTTCTCTCTCTACCCAGCAGAACCTCAATCGAATCTGAACATCAGTGTACAAAGATGTAGGTACATGTATGTGTGAAATGTTCATTCAAATTAGACATCATAGGCCATAGCACTGTCCCAGCATACTCTAAAGGTTGAATATTGTCCCACACCCAACCAGTGGTCCCGTGACCGCCGAGTGCATATAGAGGATGTCTCGTCCTCCTCCCTGTCTTCCCCAAATATAGTCAAATGTCTGATTTGCGAAATGAATACATACTTGTGTCTAGGTCACCGATTATTTGAAACATTTTTCTTATGATAATAATTTATGGCAGTTATTGTTTACTGCCAAAGGGTGGACTGTCGAAGTCAAAAATATTACATAGAGAGAACATACAGACACACATTATGAGTCGCTATGCTTGCGAATACGCACAGCGCACACAGCAATATATGGTAACATACGCATTTACACAGACATGCCAAAAAGATATATTCAACACATATTTCATACAGCACATAAAATTAAACATATCAAGCACCAGACATCATAAGGTTTTAAATTATAGAATGGAGTAACTTCATGTATGCGTATTATTGGAGCGGAGCAAGATGGACATGTTGTTCTTGGTGTCAAAGTAACCATATTAATGTGTAGATTCATTTGATGCCTGTGGTTAAGTTGTAGCACATTGCCATGAGTAGATATAATTAAATGTAGGAATATGAAGTCACTATTACTGGAACAAAAGATATATTCAAAAGAGCATGTGATGGACAGGAAACCAGAGACCAGCAACCTTAAACAAAAGCCCTCACACTGACCAATGACTCATCATGAATGAGAAAGTTCCCTCCCCTAGACCAATAGCAAGAGATCTGTATACCCCCAATGGTCTCAGAGATATAGCTGATGCCACATAGAAGAGCTTGCTGTTTGTCCCAGGTGCTGACCGAGATGGGCTTCTGCCGATGCTCTGCTGCTTTGAGCATGGAGGGAGAGCTAAAGATGGAGGAGGGGGAGCATAGTAAGCATTGAGCAAAAATGGTAATTGTATTGCGGCCCGTGTCTGTAATGAATTAGTTTGTAATAACTGCTTCCTGTGTAAATTGTAACCATGTAACTATATATATATACTGTACATTGTGATATAATGAATACATATCCTTTTAATAACAAATATATACATCAATGAGCTTTGGAACTCAGATAATGTGTGGGTGTATTGTTTTCTCTTATGGGATGTAGTGTTTTGTGATGTATAGCGCACATTCATAGCACATGGTAATAAGATGCGCAGGTATCCACAGTATATATTAGAGCTAGCATTTGAAATATTTGTTAGAAAGTAATTTGACTTCAACAACTCTGGTCAGCTGCTGGTGTCTACTGGTGTCCTTTAACCCCAGACTGGCCAGAAGCTGTGCGGAGACTGGCAAGCTTACACATGCCAGTACTGGTGTATATAGTGCAGCATTGGATGTAGTCAATATCCCGGCGGTCAGGATCCCGACCGCCAAGAATGCCAGCAGTGGCGCCAGGGCTATTCCCAGTCGTGGGTGTCCACGACACCCATAGGGTGGGAATAGAACCTGTGGCAAGCGCAGGGAGCCACCGAGCCCACAAGGGGCTTTCTGGAACTGCCGGCATTCTGGCAGCCGGGATCCCGGTGTCGGTATTCTGGTCTCCGGGATCCCATCCCCAACCCTGCAGCATCATTATAGCCTGCCCATTACAGCATCTATATATAAAGGCTAACACTACACCATGGCCGTGACTTGGCGGGTGGGGGAGGGGGAGCTTGGGGGTTAGGTGAGCACATGCCCCGGGCTCCAGATTTGAGGGGATGAAAGCTGTCCCCCCTCCCCACTCCCAACACTGCCTCAGTCTCTCCCGGGCTGGGGAAACCTTTGGAAAGTTTTGCAGTGTCCCAGCCAGTCAGCGGAATGGGACTTCTATACCGGGCTGTGCATGGCAGCTCTCCTCCAATCTCATGCCAGGACAGGAGCTGTGAGTGTACACAGAGACACAGACACCGGAGGCAGCAGCAGCTGAGTTCCAGCACTGACCACACACCCTGCTCCTCTGAGGATCATCAGAGCAGCAGCCCACTGCCCTAATACACAGACCCCAGTGCGCCCACCTCTGTGCATGGAACATCACAGCCACTACAGTGTGTGAGAGCATCTATAGTGAGCCCATCCATCTAGAAGAAGTACATCTTTGCAGAGTACCTTTAAAGAGTGCATTTATTGGGAGCATATATATAGGGAAAACATCTATAGGGGGTACAACTATAGCGAACGCATGTATATGGAATATGTCCCAGAGTAAATAGATCTGTGTTTGCTGGAGGGAATGGGGGGGGGGGGCACATTACTGCCTTGCCCTGGGTGAAGAGAATCCTAGTTTCAGCCCTGACTTCACACACTCACGCACACTTAGCATGACAGAGCCCGGGCTCCCAGCAGCAGGACTTCCGGAAACCCGGCAGCTCCTATATGAATAGTGACCCCACCTCCCTTATAATCCAGCCATGGTGTCCGTCAGGGATGTAGTTACTTTTGACTGGCTTTTAAGTAGTTTGTAATAAACCACAGGGAGTGTAAAAAATATGTGTCCATTTTTGAGAAAGAACCTTTTCAGATATGCCAAATGACCGGATTGTACACCACAGAGTCCCATAACTTTAAATAGGGTTTCTTTTCTAACATCGAGGTTTGTTTAATAGAGGAAGCTCATTAATATTCACACATAAAGCAATGTCAATTTAATATGAAAATGTAAAGACACCTTTAAATATAAATGTAGCTAGCCTGTCCCTTTTCTGTCATTAATTATAAAGACCTAAACAGTATTTTACTAGGTGAAATCAATTGTTAATACATCTTTGTAGCACCATAATTTGCAACATTACCAATCAGGTTTAACTAGTGAGTCTAATATCAGTTATCATATTGGGGCTGAAACAGATGTGGTTTGGGTTGCTATCGCTGCTGCTGACATGGAGGCACGAGGCATCATGCCTTCTGCTACATTACAGATCCAAGCTGCGTCCTAGGATGCAGTATCAGATCACCCGCGACGCCATCGGCCGGTTGCCTGACCCATGGGGTCATGAAAGCCGGCCACTGCACATCATAAAGGAGGCCAGGAAATCTCTGTTCTCGTCTCTCCCCCGCAATAGCGGCAACACACAATAGCAGGGACATACCCTCGCCGCGCCTCCCCGCCCCCAGATGCCATCAGACTCTCAATCACTGACAGTCAGATGCCGTAATGCTACCGATGTCACAGACTCGTACAGCACATGCACAGTATGGATCCGGCGCTAAAGTACCGAACAATAAAAACATTATTACTAAAAATAGAGGTTACAAATGTAACTCTCTGGAACAATGGGGGTCATTCCGAGTTGTTCGCTCATTGCCGATTTTCGCAACGGAGCGATTAAGGCGAAAATGCGCATGCGCATGGTACGCAGTGCGCATGCGCTAAGTATTTTAGCACAAAACTTAGTAGATTTACTCATGTCCGAACGAAGAATTTCCATCGTTGAAGTGATCGGAGTGTGATTGACAGGAAGTGGGTGTTTCTGGGCGGAAACTGACCGTTTTCTGGGAGTGTGCGGAAAAACGCAGGCGTGCCAGGATAAAACGCAGGAGTGTCTGGAGAAGCGGGGGAGTGGCTGGCCGAATGCAGGGCGTGTTTGTGACGTCAGACCAGGAACGAAACGGGCTGAGCTGATCGCAGTGTAGGAGTAAGTCTCGAGCTACTCAGAAACTGCTAAGAATTTTCTAATCGCAATTCTGCTAATCATTCATTTACTATTCTGCTAAGCTAAGATACACTCCCAGAGGGCGGCGGCCTAGCGTGTGCAATGCTGCTAAAATCTGCTAGCGAGCGAACAACTCGGAATGATCCCCAATATGCTGTTGTTAAGATATATTTGGTTTATTTTTTCAGAATTTTTATGTTTACTATCATTCGCCCGCAGCTGTCTGTTCTTGCTCAGCAAAACTAATTTTACAAAGACAGTAGTGCTATCTAATATTGTTCACATTGACCACAAAATTTCTTTGTAAACAATATATGCAGTTTTTCCTTCAGGGATTAACACAGAAAGATGCTCAGGGCTACTAACTCATTGTCAAGCCACGTAAAGCTGCCCATGGGAGAAGAGGCTGGTTCTGAGATCTATGCCTGCAGCCCTGAGCATTTCCCCCTGTTGATCGTCATAGCGAAGCAAACACTTACAGGAAACTACTGGTGCTTGAATTGAAAAGGAATTTTGTTGGGGATAAGGGGTATACATGGTATAAACACAGTCTCGCCTCCACCACATCCCCTTAGAATCTCTGCCTCAATTAGGTTCCTCTGCAGCAGAGGCGTCACGCACCTCTTATTCACCCGGTGTGGCCGCGGGCTCAAAGTGGATGTGGCTTTGTGGAGGGGTGTGGATAAGCAACCCCATTCCCTCTTTTCCTCATTCCGGGGGTACGGGAGTTGCGGCTGCCCCCGGAGACTAGCGTGTCTGCAGTGCCGGCTCCTATAGGGTGACATGAGCCGGGTTGCTGCACGTAATTTTAAAGTGCAGCACCCGGCTCCTGTCACTGAGCGGAGCCGACACTTTGGTACCACCCCCCGCACACCTCTTGTGACGCAATTCAATCTATCTATCTATCTATCTATCAGGGCCGGTTCGAGGGCCCTCGGCGCCCCAGGCAGGGAATGGGGCGTGGCTTAATACAGGGGGCGTGGTCAGTCACGCCCCCTGTACAGTAGAAGCGCCGCTTAAATGCTGAGCGGTGCGCGATGACGTCATCGCGCACTGCACAGCAAAAGGTACTCTCCACGAAGGGAAACTAGACGCGCAGCTTCTAGTTCCCTTCGCGGAGAGGACCTTTGCTGTGCGGTGCGCGATGACGTCATCGCGCACCGCTCAGCAAAGGTCCTCTCCGAAAAGGGAAACTAGACGCTACGCGTCTCGTTCCCTTCACAGGGGACCACAGCCGCAGGAGCCGGGGGACACAGCGTGACAGCGGGCAGCGGAGGGCACAGCAGTGGCGGATCTTGCCATGGTGCGGCGCCCTCCGGATGGCGCCAGCGCCCTCCGGAAGGCGGCGCCCCGGGCAAAAGTCCTGCTTGCCCGTGGCAAGATCCGCTACTGCTATCTATCTATCTATCTATCTATCTATCTATCTATCTATCTATCTATCTATCTATCTATCTATCTATCTATCTATCTATCTTTCTGTCTGTCTGTCTATATACACCCACAAATACTTATATAATTCTTTGTATTTGGGTGTACTTGGGAAGCCTACACACTGCAGGTGTCTGTTTTTTCCTTTATTGCTCCTCTCTCTGATGTCACATGTCGCAGTGAGATCGTACATACCCCAGTTTTGTTCTAGGTCACTAATCTATACAATAGTGAAAACGCGATCCAACTTCATCCAGTAGTTTTTGTGTGATGCCAGAACGAACAGACAAAAATTCAGATTCTCTTTTCGTCTCAATAGTTCATAAACAGTACCTAGACGTATATTTATCCAAAAGAATTGCTACAGTATGTACAAACACAACTCTTACAGTTTTATTATATGTATATATTATATTTCAAGGGGTACAATGCTAAGTTTGGAATCTCCTTACATAGGCCCTGTGCTGTTCACATACACACATATATTTATTTTTATACTAAGTAAGGGAGCACCTGGCATTGCTTTTATGATCCACAATTAGACACTCATCTTAATCCAATATTTCTCCATCTGCTGATCACACATTTGGACCATCTGTGATTGTTAAGAATCCAGGGTTGTTTTTTTTCAATGCAAAACAGCGTTAAAAAGTTAAGTGGTTTATATTATCAACAAAAGGACTAGTGCGTATAAAAGGGAAAAAATGAGAAAAGAGTACATCACATTTTAAATGAGGAATTTCTTTTATTTCTAGTTTGGCACAGCTCTCATGTCCTCCAATCCATTCACAATTCTCAGGAAAGACAACAGACACTTTTCGTTTAAATGCAGCCCCATTACTTATATTTATGTAGACGGTAGGCTTGAATTGACTGAATTATAGCAGCAGATGTACTTAAAGCTTTCTGTGGTTATTGAGATTTATTGTCGAGCTACTAACCTTGAGTTGACTGTGTTATATGACATCAGTAATCTTATAAATATCTTGGAGCACAGGAAACAACACAGTGAGGATGTTGTGAATACAGCCATTTTGGAACACTACAGCAAAATTCTTTTCAGCTAATTAAATTTGTCATTTGACTGCTTCTTCCATTATGTTACTACATTAACTTTAACAGAATGGTCCATATATGTGATTGTCCAGGTACATTGCATTCCACTTACTATCTTTGGTATTGTAACAATTATGTGAATACTAATTATTTATGATATGAGGCAAACATAAATGTCATAGCTAAATTGTTGTCTTCAAAGAGGGGGGCAGCCATGTTTATTGTTATGACCTATTGGTGGAATCAGGGTGGTTTCTGTAGGGTGTACAGAGGAATGTGAAATGGAGGTGAGTCCACATAGATGTTCTTAACCAGGCTTACAGGATTAGTAATAACAGTGGGGGTAATTCAGATCCGATCACTGCTGTGCGTTTTCGCACAGTGGGCGATCAGATCCGATCTGCGCGTGCGTATGCAATACAATGCACAGGCGCAACGGACGGCTGGAACGAGGATCGCCGGTCAGTGACAAGATTGTGCGAAGGATCCATTTGCACGGGTGTTCACAAGGAGATTGACAGGAAGAGGCCGTTTGTGGGTGGCAACTGACCGTTTACAGGGAGTGTCCAGAAAAATGCAGGCAGGCTCAGGCATTTTCAGGGAGGGTGTCTGACGTCAGCTCCGGCCCCGATTAGCCTGCTGTCATGACACACGATGAGTAAGTCCTGGGCTACGCAGAGACTGCACAAACTGATTTTTGTGCAGCTCTGCAACAGAAGCGATTGCACACTAGCACAGCAATTTTCCCCTCCCTCTGTAGGCGGCGACTATCTGATCGCAGTGCAGCAAATATCACAGCCCAGTGATCAGATCTGAATTAGGCCCAGTGATACCAGCGGTACACAGCAGCCGTAACAGCCATGGCTATAGTAGTGCTGATGCATGTAAAATAGTGGTAATTGGTCTCATCTCTGAGGAGCTAAATTATTATTATTATTATTATTATTATTATTACATTTTATTTATAAGGCACTACAAGTGTTTCGCAGCGACGTACAAAGGACAGTACAGGAAGACAAACTCT
This sequence comes from Pseudophryne corroboree, assembly GCF_028390025.1. Classification (NCBI taxonomy): domain Eukaryota; kingdom Metazoa; phylum Chordata; class Amphibia; order Anura; family Myobatrachidae; genus Pseudophryne; species Pseudophryne corroboree. Next base: position 935,094,773 of record NC_086444.1, on the reverse strand, counting down.
AACTCTCCCCAGCAGCTTAAACCTAACCTTCCCCGCAGCTTACCAGTGTGGACTCCCGGCAGACGTTCGTTCGGGATCCTAGCCCGGGGCGGATCCAGAAGAAAATGATAGGGGGGGCACCATGGAAGGGGAAGTACATTTGCGTGCGGCTTCGGTGCATGTGAGGTGGCGCTTCTTATACAATGCCCACAGTTGTAGCGCTCATTATGCAATGTCCACTGTACTGGTAGTGCCCCTTATATAGACCCCATAGTAGTGGTGCCCCTTATGCAATGCCCGTATTGCCCCCAGTAGTCATGTTGCCTGTAGTAATGCCTGCAGTCATTTAGTGAGTGTGGCCAATTAAAATGAGACGTGATACACAGACATATGCCCCCAATAGTGCAGTGCCAAATCCACAATTGCACCCACAGTGCCAGATCCACAATTGCCCCCACAGTGCCAGATCCACAAATGCCCCCACAGTGCCAGATCCAAAAATGCCCCCACAGTGCCAGATCCAAAAATGCCCCCACAGTGCCAGATCCACAAATGCCCCCACAGTGCCAGATCCAAAAATGCCCCCACAGTGCCAGATCCAAAAATGCCCCTACAGTGCCAGATCCAAAAATGGCCCTACAGTGCCAGATCCAAAAATGCCCCCACAGTGTCAGGTATACAAATGCCCCCACAGTGCCAGGTAAACAATTGCCCTCACAGTGCCAGGTAAACAATTGCCCCCACAGTGCCAGGTATACAATAGCCTTCACAGTGCCAGGTATACAAATGCCCCCACAGCAGGTATACAAATGCCCCCACAGCAGTTCTGCAGCTGCTTACCGCTGCTGCTGCTTCTCTGCCCGGCTCTGAGGGTGTCAGAAGGAGAGCGCGGCTATGTCTGGCGGCGTGTAGGACTTCAAACTAGCCGCCAGTTCGTGAGCCAATCAGAGCTCACGGACCGGCGGCTCCTGATTGGCTGCCGGTCTGCGAGCTCTGATTGGCTCACGAACCGGCGGCTGGTTTGAAGTCCGCAACACGCCGCCAGATAGCCGCGCTCTCCTCCTGACAGCTGAGACACGCTGCCGCTGGACTGAGCGGCAGCGTATCTCCGTGACACAAGCGGGGGGGGGGGGGGGGAGACGGACGGACGGACGGATGGGGCCACAAATGACGGGGGGGCACGGGCCCGAGTGCCCCCCCCCCCCTGGATCCGCCACTGATCCCAGCAATCGGCGGCATAATTAAGACTGTTCGGTCCTGCAACGCCTGCGTTGGCCGGACCGTGCCTACGAAACGGCGGCCAAACGCCGCCGTTTCGCCCCATCTCGCCCATCGATCGCCTCTGCCTGTCAATCAGGCAGAGGCGATCGCTGTCCTGCTACGGCCTTCAGCCGTCCGGCATGTGCAGGCGCATTACGGTGCCGACGCATGCGCAGCAGGGACCCGTTCGCTCTACTACATTAAAACGCAGTGAGCAAACGGGTCGGAATGACGCCCATGGTTTTACACATTAGCTAATAAATTTGCTGCTGCGATCAGGTCTGAATTAGGCCCGGGATCCCATCGTAAGCATTTCACTCAATGTCAAGATCCCGGTGTCGTGATTCCATATGACGGAATCCCGAACGCTGGGGTCCTGACTGGATCCCTATGTGATGAATTATAGGAAATGCGTGATGAAATAGAAAAGAGAGAGTTGGAATGCTAGAAAATAGAAGAATGCATCATATTATTAATGCACAGTCACAACTTTGGGAAAACCATACCTCCAAACTGTCCCATGTTGGACTTTTTGTAACTAGTCATATTTGCTGTTAGAATCTTTACAAATGCATCTGTATATGTTTCTCATTAATGCAAATATGGTCTAAGGGATTGTACAGAAAAACTCAATTGGCTAATTCCAGATTAGTGGTTTACATAAATATTATTTAAAATAAATACTGTTATAATGCTCTGCATATTTTATATATATATTGTAAGTGTACACTGTATTAAAGTCCTTTTCTGATAACACATGCAAATAAAACAAAGTGCATAAATAAGTACATCAGATCTACTACTTTTCATTGAAGAGGTGAGTGGGTGAAAGTGTTATATAACAATATTGTAGGTGTACACTGTATTAAAGTCCTTTTCTGATAACAAGTGCAAATAAAACAGACAAAGTGCATAAATAAGTACATTAGATCTACTACTTTTCATTGAAGAGGTGAGTGGGTGAAAGTGTTATATAACAATATTGTAGGTGTACACTGTATTAAAGTCCTTTTCTGATAACAAGTGCAAATAAAACAAACAAAGTGCATAAATAAGTACATTAGATCTACTACTTTTCATTGAAGAGGCGAGTGAGTGAAGATGTTATATAACAATATTTTGAAAACTGAGGGCCTAATTCACTAAGGATTGCAATTACAAAACTGTTTGCAGCAATGCAAATGCAGGAGGAGGTGCATACTGCATATGCGATGCAATTGCATATGGGATGAACATCGCAACCATCGGTTGCGATTTTCATTTGCGATGGCTGGATGAGTAAGCCTGAGCATAATCAGGCCGCAGGGAGGAATGCGAGGCCAAGGAAACTGCGTCTTGCGACGCAGTCCTTGTCCTCGCCACTCCCAGAAAACGGGGTGACGCATCCCCTGTTTTTGTCAATGGCAGCTGCTGCCTCCACGTCCCTCCCCGTGAATGCCTCTGCCTGTCAATCAGGCAGAGACGTTCGCATCTCTGCAATGCGATCGCAGTACCCCATCTGCAGATGCACAGGCGCAGGACCCCGCCATCAGGGAAATGCAGTAAGGATCACAAAAGCGATCCTTACTGAATCACCACCTGAGTTTTTTTAATGGCTAAAGGTGTTATGACCTAGGGATCGTAGGAATAACGTTATTTTAAATATTGGTTGTCTATTTACTGATATATTTCGTGGATAAACGTGCTATGCCCAATTCTTAAATTCTAAACATTTATCTTTAACTCAATATCTCAGTTTCTTCACTTTCATCTACTTGCCTCTTCAATTATTTTCACCTAATGTTATATGTAATATATATGTATTGCTGTTAATATATACTCGTGTGTATATGTGTGTGTATATATATATATATATAATTTTGTTGACACATCAATTGTTTTTTTTTATAATGAACAAAGTTTTCAGCATTTATCGTATGCTAAACTTTGCGATTGATAATTGTAATAAAAATGCAAATTGCCATATTCTGCAAGGTGCAGCATAAAAATATACAATGCAATAATAAAAACATGCTGGTGTCGTAAATCATTTGAATTTCATTGAGGTTTCACATAAGTGCAATATAAAGTGCCCCGATGCGGAAAATGTTTTTATCCGTGACTCATAAAAACACTGAGGACAATTGTAAATTGTGTGTAAACAGAGTAAATATAAAAATGATATGAAAGTGATGTTTTATTAACATACACCTGGCCTTATCTGAGTAGCAGTGCTTTTAGTTTCATTATTTTTTGTCAGTGGTATTGAATATTCCTGAGTAATTTGTTAGGTGTATTTTATATGGTATTACACTTTTCTTGATAGTTTCTACATTTTAGTAAACTTGCATACACAATTTTTTGTATGATTTTTCTGATAAAGATATTTTACCTGGAGAATGCAAATGATCAATTTGAATGAACTGGGGTGACTGCAATAATACTGTAGATTATAATGCAATGATGGACAACAGGTAACCCTAAGGCTGCAAGCAGATCACCAAGGGGCATATTTATCACAATCTGCATCTCAGATGTGAGTGGGGTGTGATAAAATCGTCCAAACTTTTGGCATTATTGGTGTCTGTTAGTGGTGTAAAAAGGGGAGGCATTTGATATGTCGGCTGTCGGAGATCCGGTGCCAGTATACCGGCACCGGAACCCCGACAGCCGGCCTATCGACAACTATTTACCCTCTTGGGGGTCCACGACCCCCAGGAGGGAGAATAAATAGCGAGGCGTGCATAGTGCGCTACCGTGTCCGCAAAGGGCTCTTTGCGCTCGCCCCGCAGCCGGCAGTCGGGATCCCGACAGCCGGCATAACATACTACACCCGTAAAAAGATGACCACACAAAAGCTAGTTTGAACTGTTGATTGAGAATTTTATTATATGAGAGATGTATAATATTGTTTTACTAGGAATATTGTAGCCTTCAGATTCAGACCTTCGCCTCTGTCCTGACTATGGGCCTAATTCAGATCTGACCGCTGGGCTGCGTTTTTTGCTGTCCTGCGATCAGATAGTCGCCGCTTACAGGGGGAGTGTAAATTTGCCGTGCAAGTGTGCGATCGCATGTGTAGGTGAGCTGCAAAAATTCACTTTGTGCAGTCTGTGCGCAACCCAGGACTTACTCCTACAGTGCGATGAGAACAGGCTGATCGGGGTCGGAGCTGACGGCAGACACCCTCCATGAAAAGGCTTGGGCACGCCTGCGTTTTTTCCGAACACTCCCAGTAAACGCTCAGTTGCCACCCACAAGCGGCCTGTTCCTGTCAATCACCTTGCGAACGCCCGCGCGATCAGATTTTTCGCACCATCCCGTCGCTGAGCGGCGATGCCCGTTGTTGCTGTATGACGCACATGCCCATTGCGGTGCATACGCATGCGCAGTTAGGATCTAATTGCACGCTGTGTGAAAACGCACAGCAGTGATCAGATTCGAATGACCCCCTATATTGCTTGTTTGTTCAGCTTTTCTATGCTATAGAGCACAGGTTCTCAAACTCGGTCCTCAGGACCCCACACAGTGCATGTTTTGCAGGTAACCCAGCAGATGCACAGGTGTATTAATTACTCACTGGCACATTTTAAAAGGTCCACATGTGGAGCTAATTATTTAACTTGTGATTCTGCGAGGGGACCTGCAAAACATGCACTGTGTGGGGTCCTGAGGACCGAGTTTGAGAACCTGTGCTATAGAGACATTTGCTTCATAATGTTCATTTTAGGAAAGTTTTCTGGAGTGAACTTTTCTGTTCATATTGGGGGAGATGTACTAACTGTTCTAAAGATGACAAGTGGAGAAGTTACCCATAGCAGCCAATAAGCTTTTAGCTATTATTCTATACAATGATACCTAGAAGCTGATTTGTTGGTGTAGGAAACCTCTACTCCTGTCCACATTAGTAGGTTTGATACATCCCCCCTAAAGTAGTTTATTATTGATCCATAATTATTGGATGTGTGATGGCTTCCACAAATGTATGGCAGCATGATGTAAATAGTCAGATCCTTTTAAACATTTTAGTGAAGGTAAAACACTAAGGTAAATGAAAACAAGAGCTAAACATTTTCCTGTTATTTTTTTTTTTTTTAAATATAAATTCTGTCTCATTTACATTTTATATATATGATGGTGGAATTGTTTGGGGGATCACCTGAGTACAATTACAATTTCATACCTTTCCCCGGGTATACAGAAACATTTTAGTATTCTGTGCTGATTTAATGTATGTTAAAATTCTAAATAAATTGCAATTGAATGTGTCTGCCAGGATAGAAAGGGAGCAGACTATTGTATACATGATGAGATGAGCCACATTCAGAAGATGCACAATTCAATTACAATACATTCAAAGTCATTACTTTGTATTTCTTATATTCCAAAGTGCATTCTTGTGAATTTGGTTTCTGAAACTTTAAACTCTAGTATAGATACTGTCAAACTGTGGTCTCCATAGAGTTTCACACTAGCTTAGCGATAATCCTAAAGCACAATTTTATTTCTACTTGCACATCCCAAATATATTCTTTATTTACTGTCTTCCCATTACAAAACCACTTTCCCAGTGCTTGACTATGCATTTTAAAACAGAAATACTGATAAAGTCATGTGTTTGTGTGCTCGATTCTGCCCAAGGCTTTCGTAGGTTTTCCAAACCAAGACATTAACAGGCTTCAGCTGTATTGGACAGTTAAATGTACTTGAATTTTCCACCTTTAGGGCTAAGAATTGATTCATTTATCCTATGCCTCGGCAACCAAATCCAGTGTTCTATTCTTATAAGTTCGACAGCATACCTACTGGTACACAGAACTTCTCCATCTTGTGCTGACGCCCCAATAAATGTGAGAAAGACCCCGGGATGTATTCTGTATCACCTGCCCATTTCACATAAAGCATACCCTAATACACCTGACCACACCCACTTATAGAGACAGTTATACCCACTTTCCCTTAAATCCTGGCCCTTTTAGGGTCTACAAATTACTAGTGTCATTCTGCAATTAGGACAGATGGGAAATACATTCCCAGAAATCTCTTTGACATTTACAGAAGGTCAAAACAACTGACATGATGATGATGATGATGATGGTGATTATTATTATTATTATTAGTATCAGTGGTGGTTTTTACCTATGGACTGCAGGACTGCAGCCCCCCCAGGAAAAAAATACCACTCAGCTTACTGTTAGTGAAGCCAGATGCAGTCCGTGAGACTGCACTGGCTTAAGAGTGACTGGCAGGGACTTCATATTGGAAGTAGGGACTTACTATTGGAATTCCTACCTGCCAGTCACAGACACTACAGGTAGTCCCATTGGGAGGTGTTTCCTCCCTCCGGGACTGCCAGACCAGGCTGCAATTGGCAGAGAGCTGGCTTCCTGTAGGAAGCCAGCTCCCTGCCTCGTCAGCCCTTGCCGGCTTCTATGGGTTGCAGCCCATAGAAGCCGTGGTTTTGCGCATGCACAGCACCAGTGCCACTTTTGCGCATGTGCCGGGTCCCAACATTTATGAACTGTACATAGTACTGGTGCTGGGATCCAGGCAGCAGGGACAGGGCAGCGGAGACCAGGGCCGAATTAAGGGCCACATGGGCCTGGAGCTGAAAATATTCAAGGTCCTATTGCGAGAAATGGGGGAGGTGTGATGAGTGCTATGTGGGTGTGGCCAGAGCCAGGGCGTATACACCCCTACACTGTCTCCTTAAATATGTAATTTTTTTTAAAATTGCCTAACTTTGTGAGAAAAATAGAAATGCAATCTTAATTGTTATGATTTATGGGTGACCATGTGACCAGCTGGTGGCTAGTGATCATCATGCTGCCATGATGATGGGCCGATTTTGATGTGGAGGCCTGGAGCTGGAGCTCCATCCGCCCCATTTCTTAATCTGGCCCTGGCGGAGACCCAGGAGCATTGCCAGCGGCAGCCCTCCTCTTCCACCAAGGTAGGAGCCGCCGTTGATTAGTATTATCTTTTATTTATATGGTGCCACAACAGTTCTGCTGTGCCATGGGTATGGGATACAGCATACAACAAAATGACATAGTTAAAGACAAGTTGTTACATTGTTGACAGGCAAGTAAACCTCAGAATGTCGACATGTGAAAAGTCAACATTGTCAGAATGTCGACATTAGGATTAGGGTGCAGGTTAGGATTAGGCATTAGAGGGAGTGTTAGTGGTAGTGATTAGGGTTAGGGATAGCGGTCAAAAACTTACCAGAATGTGAGGGGTCTGATTCAGAAGTAATGGCCATATGACAACCGGGACCCAGAAGTTACAGCTGGGCCACCAGGACAAAATGTTGACATTCTAGCATGTCGATATTTCATCAATGTCTACATAATGAATGTTGACATTGCCAATGTTGACATGACTGTCGACATTTCAGACCCATCGCTTTCACTAATATTAAACCATAACTTCCAATCAGAATATTAGTTGCTAAAATCCATGGAGAATTAATGTTTTACACTTTCTGCAGATACCTGAGACAAGGAATGATCTACTGTCCTCTGTGCAAACTGCATCTGATATAAAACTACAATCCTTTATCTGGAATGTATTTGTGCACGGACTGCAGTGCATTTCTACTATAATAGCTGTAAAGCAGAGCATGAAATAAGTAAAACAAGTAAACTAACTGAGACACCTGCATGTCTTCATTTCCGATCATCTACACAATTTCACATAAACCAATTTATGCTGAGCTCCAAACTATAAGACTTGTGTGGTGGGAGGTGAAGACAACTAAAGGGTAATTAGTCTCAAATTGAAGATCTGAACTTATGACCTATTGCCACAGTTATTACCAGCAGCTGTATGCATATCTTCCCTGATGTTACAATGTGACAGCTGAAATCAGCAGACCACGAATGTAGGCGCATGCAAGAAAATACAAAATAATTGCTCTGGGTTTTTTTTTTCTTTCTGCTTCCTCATATCGGATTCACGTACTTGTCAGTTACTGTAAAGACAGACAAAAAAAGCTCATTCGTAAATACTCAATGCTAACTGAAATGTATGTTGAAGTGGCTGAGAGAGCATCAGATAGTCCCAGACACTTTTACAATTGAAGCAGATCAGTTGAGATTTGATAAAGACATCACATTAGTTTGCCCTCCTCGCAGAAAAAGACTGAAGTGCCAGAAGCAGAAGGTAAGGCCACAGGATAAGGCACTGTGACAGCGATTGTTCACAGGTTGAGTAGCAATGGGTGACATACATGCTGTAACATGTATTATAGGTGCAAAGTGGAAGATGGATATGAACTCTCCAATGGTTTGTCAAAGATGCCTGCTGCCTCTGGTATTTAATTGGCCTTATAGCTTTAACTGTGGGCAAGATCTATGATCCTATGATGCAGATTTGCGAAGTATGATGCTCTCCAGGGGGTAAATTTATTAAGCAGTCTTTATCCTGTGGTTTGGATGGTGAACAGTCAAATTGCTGTTGATGTGCTGAAATTTGCAAAGCGCTGGTGGTTTAGACCAAACTGAATAGTTCTCACCTGGCCCAGAATTATAATAGCCTGTGATGTCCCAGCACCATAGTGATTGAGGTGAGATAGCAGCTGGATTTAAAATGGGAAACTAACTTGGGTTTGCCTTTAAAACGTATTGGGGCAGATGTATTAACCTGGAGAAGGCATAAGGAAGTGATAAACCAGTGATAAATGCAAGGTGATACACACACCAGCCAATCAGCTCCTACCTGTTAATTTACATATTGGAGCTAATTGGCTGGTGTGTTTATCACCTGGCATTTCTGACTGGTTTATCACTTCCTTATGCCCTCCCCAGGTTAATACATCTGCCCCACTGTCTCTTTAAATTTATTCGGTATCGGCCACTATCCGGTCCTATTTAGTGGAGACTGAGTAGTTTTGGGACGAACCTTGTACCCCCTGGATGGTGTGTGCCAGGAAAATGATCTACTCATGCCCCCAAGTACTAAAATAAGTATTTATTTATTTATTTATTTATTTATTTACAAGCAACGTAGCTGGCTCAAACAAGTAGTAAAATAAAATAACTAGTAATGCCCCATTGTTAACCTAATCATCTTGTTGTACTGCCTTGTTAAAATAGTTATCTAGTCATGCCTCCTGTTTTATTATAATTTGCTAAGAGAATAAAGACATTGAATGGATGCACCTCTGCTGAGAAGCAATAATGAGGAATATGGTTCCTAAACTTCATGTGAGCCTTGCTACTTTACAGAAGAGTGGGCAACTAGTTAATAATAATAAAAACACAGGGGGCACAACTTGTTTATTATAGTAAAACAGAGGGCCAACTAGTCAATTATTTTTAATACTGGAGCACAGCAAGTTGGTCTGATTAATTAAGAGGGCACTACTAGTTACCTTGTAGTAATAATAATAATAATAATAATAATAATAATGTTATTTATATATCACTTTTCTGCTAATAGGACTACATTTTCCTTTACACCACAAAAATACAAACATGGCGGACTACAATTAATTTGTTTGAGAGGATGGATACTAACGGGGACAAGAGTAGTAAATTACCCTGGTACCCACCATTACAATGGCAAATGCAGGATTTACATGGGTCTATCTATCTATCTATCTATCTATCTATCTATCTATCTATCTATCTATCTATCTATCTATCTATCTATCTAATCTATGACATAGCACACACATATACATATATTTATAACATATACATGTCTTATGTATAACTAATCTCCGACTTTCTGTGGATGTAGGATTGCTCAGATCCTTCTGTCTCTTCATGTAATCCCAGACAAACTTGATAATGTGAGATCAGGGCTCTGTGGCAGCCATATCATCACTTCCAGGACTCCTTGCTCTTCTTTACACTGGAGATAGTTCTTAATGACATTAACAGTATGTTTGGGGGTCGTTGTTCTGCTGCAGAATAAATTTGAAACAAATCAGACACCTCCCTGATGGTACTGCATGATGGAATATTCACAGCATTATGGGAAATTGGCCTGGCCCCATGTCTGTGGCTAATGTAGGAAGGAGATAAAGTGCTTTCTGGGTACAAGGAATCCCAGTTCATCTAGTGATACCATGCTACCTGACATTGGGCCAGGCCTTTCTTTGCTAAGATAGTGCTGAGTAGCGCTGGCTTTTTTAATAAATCTTATCACATCATTACATTTATTTACAGTATATAGCACTAGCACCCACAGCCCTATACAATTGGTACCATTATGCTATGTAGATGTGAAACTACAACCCACATTCTTAGTCACTGAGTTTACTTAATAAATAAATATCCTATGATACAGCAGTGTTTTTTTGCAACTGTTAATAAATTAACTAATACTTTTGAGAGTTTCATTGCAGTAATCAGCAAAATCTGTTATGCTTTATAGTTATGTATGTATATGCAAATGTGTATTTTTATTAGAGATGTGCTGGACCCCTGAGTTTTATTTTTTGGTTCTGATGCTTCATAGTGTCTTGGTTTTGCCAAAACCACCCACAACTGTTTTGGTTTTGGATCAGATTTTTTATTTAAATTGATAAAAACAGCTAAAATCATGTAATTTGGGCCTGTTTGTGTTCCTACAATATTATTAACCTCAATAACACTTATTTGACCAATTTTGACCACCTCACAGCTAACAATATTGTTCAACAATATTGGCCAAAGGCTGGCTGGCTAAACGAAGCAACAGAGCAGCAGCACAAACACACGGCAGCTTAAAAGAATGTAGCACATCAATGAAACATTGCAGCACAGCAGTGCCAGACAGGACAACAGTTTAACAAACTATGTCACCTCATAGAAAGAATGTTTTCATTAATCAAGAACTAGATCAGAGGCCCGAGGGCAATACAGGGAAATGGGGGTGGAGTATGTAGTGGAGGACAGGCAAAGGATTGATTGATTGATTGATTGATTAATTGATTGGTTTAAATATTACTCTAACAAATATTAAGAGGCTGACCTACTGGCCATACTAAACCCCCCACCCCCTCTTTCCTAATTGGGTAACACATCCCTATAGTGCATTTATGAGGTGCTGCAGAGAGTCAGAGTATGAGGATAATACCATGATCTACAAACTTGCAAACATTTCTGTTAAATGTTGTGAATAATTTCTCTTGTGCATATTACCGAATAATACTAAATATGCTCCATAATTGTTCATTTTTTTGTGTGAGACTCCACGTTATTTCTGGTTAAAGATGTTTTGCAAATTAGTAATGCATTAGAGCAATAACCAATAGAAATGTTTGTCTATGCAAAAAAGATTATCAACAATGCCCCCCAGAAAAGCAATAATATACAATGATTACTCTTTCTAATTAATTCATTATATGCTGCCGGTTAAACACACACAAGACAGCATGATAAGAATGAAGCATGAGCTAGTAAAGGATCGACTTGTGAGAGACAGAAGACCATGACCAATGCCCCCCCCCCCCCAAATACAGCCTATAATGAAAATAAAAGTGGTGCATGATGGCATTGTCCTTGGTCCCTCTCATCCACCCTTATGTTGTATATTAAAGAGGACATGCACAGTTTAATAAGCCATGCACTTCAGTGACAGGGAATGACACTTTTGTGGCTGAAGTGCTTGGTTTGTCTGGGCCCCAACAATATTAACTCATCTCCACAATATTAACTCATCCCCACAATACCGACGCCGGGATCCCGGCTGTTAAATGGCTGCAGGGGGGGCCGAGCACAACGAAGCCCCTTGCGGGCTCGCTGCGCTTGCCATACAGTGGGCTCGCTGCACTTGCCACAGGTACTATTCCCACTCTATGGGTGTCATGGACACCTAAGAGTGGGAATAGCCCCGATGGTAGGCATGCCGACCGTCGGGATAATCAGGGGTTGGGATCCCGGTGTCGGTATAGCGAGCAGCGGTCTCCTGACCGCTGGTCACATCATTGCATTCCGAATCAACAGCTACAGAAGTCTCAGGAAAGGTTTTCCTCATGGAGTTTGTTGTTGATTTTTGTTAACATCAATTTTTCCACATTTTTAGGAAGTAGCCTCATACCCTGATCGCTCACAAGGTTCCCAGCTGTGCTAAACACTCTTTTCTAGTACACACTGAAGGGTTGGCAGCTTAAGTAAAGCAAAGCCACTGTAGTTTGTACACATGGCTCCAAATTGCCTCTTTTTCCTCCCAGTATTCAAAGAAACTATCTGACAAGCCTATTTGTATATTGTCAATAAAATAATGCTCCATCATTCTATTGCTGCTTACTGTATCAGATTGAGTCATAGTAGAGGTGTCAATAATTTGGGCCAATTCTTTTAGGCCTGACCAGATGTCATAATAATGTTGTTTCACTCTGGTGCACTGAGTTGACTCATCCTCATCACAAGTGGGTTTTTTAGAAAATATATATTTTTTCCTGGCAGCAGTTGCAGGAGAAACTGAGGCAGTAGAGCTATGTGCCACTTGAGCTGGCAACTTGCTTACAAGTAGCTCTGCGTCAGTTGGAAAGAAAGACTTTAACCTTGGATCAAGCATGGTTGCCAAAATATAGTGATCCAATTGCAAGAATTTGACAACCCTTTGGTCCTGGCTAAGTGAATAAAGAACTTGATCTACATGTCCAACATACTTAGTTGAATCGCTTCGTTTCATCTAGCTGCTTTTCCAGTAGTTTAATTGAAGGAATAACCTGACTCAGGCTAGCAGTATCTGAACTCACTTCATTTGTTACTACAAATGGTTTCAGTAGCTTTTATAATATGGAAAGTATTCTCCACTGTTCTGGACTAAGTTACAGATGCATATTGACATATAGTGCTGCTAGTAATGGCACCCTAATTATGTTATTTTTTAACACAGTGCCTAAATACACAACACAGCGTCTTACAGCGCTCTTAGTAATGGTGGCATCCTAATGATGCTATTTTTAAAAGAGTGCATGAACACAAGTTTTATTTTATATTTTTTTAACACAGTACCTGAACACACAACTGTTATTCTTTTTATAACACAGTGCCCCTCCAACACAGTGCTCCTAATAGCATAACCTAGTACCTGGCCTTGAACACACAACACATTGCCTCACAATGCTTCAGCTCACAGACCACAGCGCCTCTATGTTTTTTTCTAATGACACAGTGCCCCTTTACGTTAACACAGTAAATGTCTAATGACTTTTTTTTATAAAGTCCTAATTACATGTTTAGTACCTTGCAGTGCTGCAGCCCACAGTGCCTCTATGGGTTTTTTTTTATGACATAGTGCCCCTTTAAGTTAAACACAGTGCTATTTATGGTGTTTTTTTTATGACACAGTGCCCCATGCTACACAGTGCCGCTTTAAGTTAAGCACAGTGCTCCTAGTGGCTTTTTTTTTAATGACACAGTGCCTCTTTACTGGCTTTAAGTTAACACAGTGCTCCAGTCCGACTTCTAATGACGTTTAGAGCCTCACAGTGCGGCAATCCACAGTCCCACACCCTTTCCCTGGCCAATCATGAGGACGGGACTTTTAGATGACATCCAAAACATGCAAGATCTGATGCCGGGAAGATGGTGTTTTTCCCTTGTTTTGGGATCCGAACGTGGGCGGAAGACCCAGGCCAAGGCTCGGTGTGACTTTCATGGAAACCAAGCACAGATCTCTAATTTTTATGTGTTGAAGTTACTGTATGTAACTTAATCTAAACAGGGTAAAAATTTTATTGATCCACATCTACGACGTCGACGTCAGGTATAGTAATTACTTAAGCAGCAAATTCTAAATAAGTATCTTAGTATAAACAGCTTTCCTGACATAGAAAGTTATGATTGTGCCTTTTTTAACTTTACTACAACTATTAGAAATTAGTTTTGTGTGGTCTGCTGTAACATAATATTTTGCTTGACTATGTAGCTTGACTGAAGTCTTCAGTTTGAGGCATATGAACAATCTTGTTGATTTGGTTGGAAATTAGTTGATGTAATTGTTGGCTGGATGGAAGGTGCGGATTTGGATGCGTTTTATTTAATCTACATCTTCCTTTTAAATTACTTGGAGGTAGCAATATATCTTTTGCACCAATATAAAAGGTAGGGATGACTAAGGATCCTAACATAGTTCTGGTAACTGGGTGAAAGCAGTGGCAGAACTACCAGTGGTGCAGCTGGTACAATAAGGGTTCTTGGTGACCAAGTGGCCTACAGATACAATCTTTCTCTCACTCTTATCCGGATGACATAGGCCACATCATGGGATTACCAGCCATCCCAGCCCGACTGCGTGAGAATTGGTGTGCGCTGGGCTCCTGTTTCTCCCTTCTGCTCCCGTAATATTCAACTCCGCCCGCAGTAGAAGAGAGAGAACTCTGTGCCACATCATTTCTCTTGGTGCCGGATTGGGGGGCAGCTTGGTATCTAGGAGGTGATTCGCACTGCTGTTGGCTGTCACCAGTGCTGAAGAAGAAGCAGCTCCTGGTAAGTGCCAGTGCCGTACTGTAACCAGGGTGTGTGTGACTAAATGTGGGTCTGTGGGGGATGGGGGTGGGGGTGGGGGGGTCTGTCCAGTGAGCTACTGAGCTTGTTCTCCTGTGACTCTCTGTCATTCACTGACACTCTAAGCCTTCTGCTGTCACCTACTGCATCTCCTGCTGTCATCCTCTGCGTCTCCTGCTGTCACCCACTGCGTCTCCTGCTGTCACCCACTGCATCTCCTGCTGTCTCCCACTGCTTCTCCTGCTATCATGCCTCCCAAGTCACCCTCAGCATCTCGCTGTCACCCAGTGACGTGCGGTGGGGTGAGGTAGGTGAGGCAGAGCCTTTCCTGTCATACTAATGTTTGTACCAGAGTTTTGACTGTATAAAGGATATGAAAAATACAAAGAATATGTTTGAAATATCTTCTTTGCATTATTCTAATAATTTTTATAGCCCAAATTCTGGAGTAAAGAGTCTATGGCAGGGGAGGCAGTGCCTCATCTGCCTAACTTTTCTGCACATCTCTGATCAAAACTCACCAAATTTGCAGGAGTTCATGCTGCTGCACCTGTGTATAATGTCCAGATGTACACTTTGGCTCATATATTGCATGTAAATCTGGTTCTGATGCTAGACAGTGCCTCCTGAGCTATTTAGCTCACCGCACGTCCCTGCAACTACCTTCTGCTGTCACCCACTATCACTTGCTGTCACTGTCTGCCTCTCCTCCTATCACCCACTGCATCTCCTGCTGTCACCCAATGCCTCTCCCTGTCACACTCTGTTTCACCAGCTACTCACTGCCTCCCTTGCCACCCACTGCCTCTTGCTGTCACCCTCTGCCTCCTGCTGTCACCCACTGACACCCTCAACCTCCCCAATCACCCTCAGCCTCTCCTTGTCATCCATTACCTCCTTCTGTCACCCACTGCCTCCTGTTGTCACCATTTGCCTCTTCCCATCACCCATACCACCCAACTGTTTCGTTTTTCTAGAACTGTCTCACTGTCCAATCCGTGGGCTACAGTGTCCACCAGTGGGGAAAGGTAGTTGTGGGGAGCACACACCACTGCTCTACTAAGTAACGGATGACAATATCTATTTGCAGTGCAGGTGGAGCCTGGGGCTGCTCAGCATCTCGGAGAGTGCTGTGGGCATATGCACTCCTTCAGTGCGCGCAGGATCGCAATCCACTGACCATCAATGTTGGGAGGTCTGCATCACCCCTGTCGCCCACTGCTTTTTTCTGTCACCCACTGCCTCTCTCTGTCACCCACTGCCTCTTTCTGCCATCCTCTGCCTTCCTTGTGACCGACTGTCTCTTCCTGTCACACTCTGCCTCTCCCTGTCACACTCTGCCTCCCCAGTCACCCACTGCCTCACCGTCACCCACTGCCTCTCCATGTGAGGCAGAGGATGGGGGGCCCAAGGCATATATTTGTACCTGATCCCATCACATGCAAGTTCCACCTCTGGGTGAAAGCATGTCTGCCATGTATCTGTGAACTTTTAGGGGCACTCCAAATAGAGTAACTGAGTACTGCTATTGTCTACACCTAATTATGTATATATTTATATTTATTACATAGTAAAAGCATCCTAAGCAGGAGGACCAATCAGAGACCGAAATCTCTGTCATTGTGGCTTCTAATTGGTTCCCCTGCGCACATTCCTCTGCAGTGTCACAAAGCCTGAATTTTCTCTGGAGGTTCAAACTAACCACAAAACCACAGAATGTAGTTACGAGACTGGCGTTCGGGATCCCGGCGAAACCACAAGCCCTTGGTAAAAAGACTGTAAAAGGGCAGCTCAGGGGCTTTGGGGAAAGAAAGGGTCAGGTCATTCATAGGCAGCTTTAATATGACATGCACCTATGTTAAAGCATTCATTTTATACCTTGGGTAATATTTCAATAATGAAAGTGAATGGCATAGCAGCCTAGGTTAGTCCTCACTCCTTCAGTATAAATAAATGACTTTGTGTGCTTGCACCAAAGCTATTTGGTAGTCAGGCCTCCCTTGAGAGTGCAATCCTGCAGCACACACAAAATAAAGAAGTTGTTTTTATTATCCACTGGCAGGTTAACCCTTAAGCCCCCTTTGTAGTCTGCATTCTGGCGTTTGGCAGAAAACGACAGCTTGTGAAATGTGACTTAATAGCTGCAGAGTAAATAACAGAAGGGATAGTCAATAAAATTAATACCTATCGCTAAATTATTCATTTTAATTACGCTTTTAGTGGTTGCGTGATTTTGCAAGTATATATATCTCCGTCTCATTCTTTATATGTGCTGTGCAGCTGCCAGGATAGATGCTGAGGACATTACTTGCAATGACCTGTAGAGGGAGCTCATATTACACAAATGGGAAAATAGGATACCTGTCAATCTTTTTATTGCTATTTACCTTGGCCAAACTTGCATACTGTTACATTTCTAGCAGCTTCGGTTTTATCCTGTGCTTGACAATAACTTATTCTTTTAAATACAAAGAAACGACAGATTTAGGCCAGTTAAAGCACGAGAAAGGATATGTATTAAATTGAAGCAGGTTTCTTTTTTTAGTCAGATGGTGGACAATCTGGGAGAGCTCGGCACTGTAGGGTTACTTCTGGCAATTTGCTTTTAGCAAGCGGAAGAGCAGCCAGCTAGTGCTGTTGCTGCCGGCTGTGCTCTGTTTCTTAATGTGAATACTCAGCACTGTGCAACGCAAAACTCCGAGAGTGCTCACTTATCACCAACAGCACAAGCAAGTCATTGAAATTCTATGTGCCTCTCATCTATTAGCAGGCATTTTCTAAAATGCACAGCAGCCCACATTACTTTTGACTTTTCTATACAAAGCTATTTTTTGGGAGAAACCTCAATGATTTAATCTTTGGAATACGACCAACCTCCTGTTCAATAAGTCTGGAAGGGCTGTCAAACAAGATAAGCTCAGTGGGACTTTTAACTGGCTCCTGTTGTATCGGTTTCAGGGGCACAGCTACTGTAGATACTGTATGCTTGACCTCTTCATGGCACCATTTTGAAACCAGTCTATCACTAAAATTATACGTGCTATTTTTATTTTTATTTTTTGCAGTTCTGTACATTTGCTTGGAATATTTGTGCTTTATATTCCTTTTATCCTGGGTTTGATTTCTGAATCCAGAATACATTCTTTAGTGATTAGGCATAAATAAGTATGCATGGTGCATTTAAAAGGACATTACAGAATCTGAGATTCTTGGTACACTTTCAATAACATCCCAACCCCAAACTCAACATATACAAGAATCCTTCGTCTCGAAAGTTGATGTTGATGAGATTGGCTGGCCTAGCAGCACAGCCTCCCTGCACTCTGATTGGCTGCCCAGCACCTGGAGACAAGGGCTGGCCAAGCAGTTCCGTCTCCCAGTGTCCTGCTTCGCTGCCCGACAAACAGAAACACGGGGGCATGCAGAGAGGCCATGCCTCAGTGATCTGTGACCACGCCCCCTCTTGGCCACACGCGCGTCTGCGGCGCTTGCAATCGCTACTATGGGGTTCATTCCAACCCGATCACCCGCTGCAGTTTATCGCAGTGCAGCGATTGGGTCGGAATTGCGCATGCGCCGGCTCCGCAGTGCCCCGGCGCATGCTGGACATCCGAAGGCCGTCGTTCAGTAGCGTTCGCCTCTGCCTGATTGACAGGCAGAGGCGGTCGAAGGGCGGGAGGGGGCTGGACGGTGGCGTTAAGCCGCCATTTAGGGGGCGCGGTCCGGCCAACGTAGGCGTGGCCGCACCGTTGGGGGGCAGGCCGCGGTGGCTGCGTGACATCTCACACAGCCACTGTGGCCAGAGGCAGCGACGATCAACTCCTGGCCAGCCGCAGGAGCTGCGCTGGCCGGGAGTTACTCCACAAATACAAAAGCATTGCTGCTGTGCGATGCTTTTGTATTTGTGTGTGTGTCTGTGGGGAGGGGGGGGGGGGGGGGCAGACTGACATGCGGGGCGGACTAGCCCTGTGCTGGGCATCCCCCCGCATGTCAGGGAGGATGATCGTAGCTGTGCTAAATTTAGCACAGCTACGATCAACTCGGAATGACCCCCTATGACAGGGTCAATGTACAGCTCCAGTCTGTCCCTGGCCCTATCCGTTTGATAGATAGACAGTGTCTAGTTAGACAGTCAGTAGATAGACACCATATATTAGACAGACATTAGGTCGACAGGGTCAAAAGGTCGACATGGAAAAGGTCTACAGGTCAAAAGGTCGACAGGTCAGAAGGTCGACATGGTCAAAAGGTCGACATGAAAATGGTCGACATAAAAAAGATAGACAAATGTGTTTTTTTGTTTAATGTAACATGTTTTTGGATTATTTCATACGTTCTCTATCCATGTCGGCATAGAGTTGGTTATAAACCTTGTGGCGAGCGCAGCGAGCCACCGTGCCCGAAGCGTGGCGAGCGAAGCGAGCCCCGCGAGGGTATGCCTTTCTACAATTGGGGGTCCCGGATGACAACTATCCACACAAACCACAAAAATGCAAAAAAACATGGTGTCTACCTTTTTCGTGTCGACCTTTCGACCTTTTCCATGTCGACCTTTTGACCCTGTTGACCCTTTGACCCTGTCGACCTAATGTCTGTCTAACATATGGTGTTTATCTATTGACTGTCTAACTAGACACTATCTATCTTTCATACCGGAACCGTCCCTGGCTCCTCCATGCTCTTTTCTTTGTAAACTTCTTTTTTTCACAGTATTTGTTTTGTACAGTCTTTGTATACATAACAATATATTGTTATTTTCTAAAAAGGCAATAATAATAGTTTGGTGCTCTAATTTGCATATCAATTACAAAATATAGGAATAAACTGGAGACATCATGCAGAGATTTTCTATATTTAACACTGGGCGTTTCTTGTATGTGAACACAATAAAAAAATGCATACAAGACTTGATTTTTAGCTCTTGGTGGGTTTGAAACTCAGCTTTTATCCTAGAAAAAAGCAGATGTTGTGTGTGTTGGTGGCTGATGTCATTCCCAGTTACAGATGTTATGTGTGTGGCATTACTGATGTAATTCTCAGTTACAGTCTCCTATGTCTGGCATTACAGATATCATTCCCACTTACAGATGTTCTGTGTGTGACAGTGGTCAGTGTCATTCCCAGCTACAGATGTTCTGTGTGTGGCAGTGGCTGATGTATTTCCCAGTTACATATGTCTTGATTGTGTCAGTGACTGATGTCTTTCCCAGTTACAGATGTCATGTGTGTATCCAGGTTCGGACTGGCCCATAGGGGTACAGGGGAAACCACCGGTGGGCCCCACTGCCTGGGGGGCCCACCCTCTCAATTATACATTATGAATATGTTACATTATACTGCACAGGACTATGGTGTATTTTCTGCACTGCATTGCTGTTATTGATCAGGTACATTATCATGCATGCACTAGCAGTAATTACGATATATATTATTTATCGAGGGGCCCAGACCATACACTAATGGTTAGCCAAGCCTCTAAGAATGGGCCCCTACCACTGCATTTCCCCAGTGGGCCCTTCATGCCCCAGTCCGACACTGTGTGTATCAATGACTGATGTCTTTCCCAGTTACAGATGTTCTGTGTGTGGCAGTGGCTGATGTCATCGCCAGTTACAGATGTCCTGTTTGTCAGTGACTGATGTCTTTCCTAGTTACAGATGTCCTCTGTGTGTCAGTGACTGATGTATTTCCCAGTTACAGATGTTCTGTGTGTGGCAGTGGCTGATGTCATCCCCAGTTACAGATGTCCTGTGTGTCAGTGACTGATGTATTTCCCAGTTACAGATGTTCTGTGTGTGTCAATGACTGATATCTTTCCCAGTTACAGATGTCCTGTGGGTCTCAGTGGCTGATGTTAGTCCCAGTTACAGATGTCCTGTGTGTGTCAGTGACTGATGTATTTCCCAGTTACAGATGTTCTATGTGAGTCAGTGGCTGATGTGTTTTTCAGTTACAGATGTTCTGTGTGAGGCATTACATGTTATTTCCAATTGTAAAGCGCAATGGAATTTGCTGCGCTATATAAGAAACTGTTAATAAATAAATAAATTACTGATGTCATTCCCAGTTACAGATGTCCTGTGTGTGTTGATAGCTTATATCATTCCCAGTTACAGATGTTCTGTGTGTGGCACTGGCTGATGTCATTCCCAGTTCTAGATGTCCTGTGTGTGGCAGTGGCTGATGTAATTCTCAGTTACAGATGTTCTGTGTGTGACATTTCTGATGTCATTCCCAATTACAGATGTTATGTGTGTGACATTTCTGATGTCATTCCCAGTTACAGATGTGCTGTATGTGGCAGTGGCTGATGTCATTCCCAGTTACAGATGTTATACATGTGTCGTGGCTGATATCATTCTCAGTTACAGATGTTCTGTGTGTGAAATGGGTGATGTCATTCCCAGTTACAGATGTTCTGTGTGTGGCACGGGTGATGTCATTCCCAGTTACTGATGTCATGTGTGTGACATTACTGATGTCATTCACAGTTACAGATGTTCTGAGTGTGGCAGTACTGATGTAATTTCCCAGTTACAGATGTCCTGTGTGTGGCAGTGGCTGATGTCATTCCCAGCTACAGATGTTCTGTGTGTGACATTACTGATGTCATTACCAGTTACAGATGTTCTGAGTGTGGCATTACTGATGTCATTCCCAGTTACAGATATCCTGTGTGTGACATTACTGATGTCATTACCAGTTACAGATGTTCTGAGTGTGGCATTACTGATGTCATTCCCAATTACAGATGTTCTGTGTGTGGCATTACTAATGCCATTCCCAGTTACAGATGTTCTGTGTGTGTGACATTACTGATGTCATTCCCAGTTACAGATGTTCTGAGTGTGGCATTACTGATGTCATTCCCAATTACAGATGTTCTGTGTGTGGCATTACTGATGTCATTCCCAGTTACAGATGTCCTGTGTGTGACATTACTGATGTCATTCCCAGTTACAGATGTTCTGAGTGTGGCATTACTGATGTCATTCCCAATTACAGATGTTCTGTGTGTGGCATTACTAATGCCATTCCCAGTTACAGATGTTCTGTGTGTGACATTACTGATGTCATTCCCAGTTACAGATGTTCTGTGTGTGGCATTACTGATGTCATTCCCAGTTACAGATGTTCTGTGTGTGACATTACTGATGTCATTCCCAGTTACAGATGTTCTGAGTGTGGCATTACTGATGTCATTCCCAGTTACAGATGTTCTGAGTGTGGCATTACTGATGTCATTCCCAGTTACAGATGTCCTGTGTGTGGCAGTGGCTGATGTCATTCCCAATTACAGATGTCCTGTGTGTGATATTACTGATGTCATTCCCAGTTACAGATGTTCTGTGTGTGACATTACTGATGTCATTCACAGTTACAGATGTTCTGTGTGTGACATTACTGATGTCATTCCCAGTTACAGATGTCCTGTGTGTGGCATGGGTGATGTAATTCCCAGTTACAGATGTAATGGGTGTGTCGGTGGCTGATGTCATTCCCACTTACAAATGTCCTGTGTGTGGAACAGGTGATGTCATTACCAGTTACAGATGTTCTGTGTGTGACATTACTGATTATCATTCCCAGTTACAGATGTCCTGTGTGTGTAGCAGTGGCTGATGTCATTCCCATTTACAGATGTCCTGTGTGTGTCAGTGGATGATGTCATTCCCAGTTACAGATGTCCTGTGTGTGATATTACTGATGTCATTCCCAGTTACAGATGTCCTGTGTGTGATATTACTGATGTCATTCCCAGTTACAGATGTCCTGTGTGTGATATTACTGATGTCATTCCCAGTTACAGATGTACTGTGTGTGACATTACTGATGTCATTTCCCAGTAACAGATGTCCTGTGTGTGATATTACTGATGTCATTCCCAGTTACAGATGTTCTGTGTGTGACATTACTGATGTCATTTCCCAGTAACAGATGTTCTGTGTGTGGCAGTGGCTGATGTCATTCCAAGTTACAGATGTCCTGTGTGTGGCAGTGGCTGATGTCATTCCCAGCTACAGATGTTCTGTGTGTGGCATTACTGATGTCATTCCCAGTTACAGATGTCCTGTGTGTGACATTACTGATGTCATTCCCAGTTACAGATGTTCTGAGTGTGGCATTACTGATGTCATTCCCAGTTACAGATGTCCCGTGTGTAATATTACTGATGTCATTCCCAGTTACAGATGTTCTGTGTGTGACATTACTGATGTCATTCCCAGTTACAGATGTTCTGTGTGTGACATTACTAATGTCATTC
Source organism: Pseudophryne corroboree (assembly GCF_028390025.1). Lineage (NCBI taxonomy): Eukaryota > Metazoa > Chordata > Amphibia > Anura > Myobatrachidae > Pseudophryne > Pseudophryne corroboree. Next base: position 935,071,838 of record NC_086444.1, on the reverse strand, counting down.
CCAGTTACAGATGTTCTGTGTGTGACATTACTGATGTCATTCCCAGTTACAGATGTTCTGAGTGTGGCATTACTGATGTCATTCCCAGTTACAGATGTTCTGAGTGTGGCATTACTGATGTCATTCCCAGTTACAGATGTCCTGTGTGTGGCAGTGGCTGATGTCATTCCCAATTACAGATGTCCTGTGTGTGATATTACTGATGTCATTCCCAGTTACAGATGTTCTGTGTGTGACATTACTGATGTCATTCACAGTTACAGATGTTCTGTGTGTGACATTACTGATGTCATTCCCAGTTACAGATGTCCTGTGTGTGGCAGTGGCTGATGTCATTCCCAGCTACAGATGTTCTGTGTGTGGCATTACTGATGTCATTCCCAGTTACAGATGTCCTGTGTGTGACATTACTGATGTCATTCCCAGTTACAGATGTTCTGTGTGTGACATTACTGATGTCATTCCCAGTTACAGATGTCCTGTGTGTGGCAGTGGCTGATGTCATTCCCAGCTACAGATGTTCTGTGTGTGGCATTACTGATGTCATTCCCAGTTACAGATGTCCTGTGTGTGACATTACTGATGTCATTCCCAGTTACAGATGTTCTGAGTGTGGCATTACTGATGTCATTCCCAATTACAGATGTTCTGTGTGTGGCATTACTAATGCCATTCCCAGTTACAGATGTTCTGTGTGTGACATTACTGATGTCATTCCCAGTTACAGATGTTCTGTGTGTGACATTACTGATGTCATTCCCAGTTACAGATGTCCTGTGTGTGGCATGGGTGATGTAATTACCAGTTACAGATGTAATGGGTGTGTCGGTGGCTGATGTCATTCCCACTTACAAATGTCCTGTGTGTGGAACAGGTGATGTCATTACCAGAAACAGATGTTCTGTGTGTGACATTACTGATTATCATTCCCAGTTACAGATGTCCTGTGTGTGTAGCAGTGGCTGATGTCATTCCCATTTACAGATGTCCTGTGTGTGTCAGTGGTTGATGTCATTCCCAGTTACAGATGTCCTGTGTATGATATCACTGATGTCATTCCCAGTTACAGATGTCCTGTGTGTGATATTACTGATGTCATTCCCAGTTACAGATGTTCTGTGTGTGATATTACTGATGTCAGTCCCAGTTACAGATGTCCTGTGTGTGACATTACTGATGTCATTCCCAGTTACAGATGTTCTGTGTGTGGCATGGGTGGTGTAATTCCTAGTTACAGATGTAGTGGGTGTGTCAGTGGCTGATGTCATTCACACTTACAAATGTCCTGTGTGTGGAACAGGTGATGTCATTACCAGTTACAGATGTTCTGTGTGTGACATTACTGATTATCATTCCCAGTTACAGGTGTTCTGTGTGTAGCAGTGGCTGATGTCATTCCCATTTACAGATGTCCTGTGTGTGTCAGTGGTTGATTTCACTCCCATTTGCAGATGTTGATGCTCTGCATATATTATGAGCAAAGTCTGCTTTGTTCATGTTGATTGAAATACCAAATAGGCCAATAATGTGACTTTTTTATAGTGAACATTTTGATTTATAAAATTGATTTATATAATAATAATAATCATTATTATTTATTAATATTGGCCCTCATTCCGAGTTGTTCACTCGCTAGCAGATTTAAGCAGCATTGCACACGCTAGGCCGCCGCCCTTTGGGAGTGTATCTTAGCTTAGCAGAATTGCGAACGAAAGATTAGCAGAATTGCGAATAGAAATTTCTTAGCAGTTTCTGAGTAGCTCAAGACTTACTCCTACATTGCGATCAGCTCAGCCCGTTTCGTTCCTGGTTTGACGTCACAAACACGCCCTGCGTTCGGTCAGCCACTCCCCCGTTTCTCCAGACACTCCCGCGTTTTATCCTGACACGCCTGCGTTTTTCCGCACACTCCCAGAAAACGGTCAGTTTCTGCCCAGAAACACCCACTTCCTGTCAATCACACTCCGATCACTTCAACGATGAAAATTCTTTGTTCGGACGTAAGTAAATCTACTAAGTTGTGTGCTAAAATACTTAGCGCATGCGCACTGCGTACCATGCGCATGCGCATTTTTGCCTTAATCGCTCCGTTGCGAAAATCGGCAACGAGCAATCAACTCGGAATGACCCCCCTTGTTGCAAATGATTTATGATGACTCTGTGAAGGAAATTACTGCTGACACTGGTTCCATTCTGGATGGAACTGTAAAGTGTTTTAGAATCCAGCAATGGTACAGTATCTGGAAGGAAATATCCAAGTATAAGGCCTGCTGTCCACTACTGATGTGTTTTGCTGTAGAGACTTGTATTGCTCTTCTCAGAAACTTTTCAGTTCCTTTCTGGCTGGCACCGTTTCCATGGCATGGAGCAGGTATTGGGAGGGCTTGCCACCCTTCTGTACTCTGCCACAAGACTCTGCTTGGAGACGGTAATTTATAAATTTTACATCTCACACAGTTACTCGAGATGCTTTAATCCTTTACCCCAGAGACAATTGAGCTCAGTATAGCAAGGGGCAAATGCAGGAGGGGGTGTTCTAGTAAGAGAGTGGAGCCAAGCATGGGAGGCGGAGACTGAGATCTCTCAGTATATGAGCCTGTAAACTGGTGTGTGTGTGTGTGTGTGTGTGTATCTATGACGTGCCGTGAGGCAGGTGAGGCAGAGCCTTTCCCGTCATACTAGCGTATACACCAGAGTTTTGACTATATAAAGTATATGAAAAATACAAAAAATATACATAAAATACCTACCTTATATTATTGTAATCATTTTTATAGTCAAAACTCTGAAGTAAAAAGTCTATGGCAGGTGAGCCTAAATGTCTAACCAACTCAGCAAATTTTCAGCAGTATACTGCTGTATCTTTGTATAATACCCATATGAACCCTTTGGCTCATATAATGTGTGTAAATCTGGCTTTGGTACTAGCCAGTGCCTCCTCAGCTGTTACCTAGCACGTCCCTGGTGTATGTATATATATATATATATATATACCTATATACCAGGGACGTGCTAGGTAAATATCTATCTATCTATCTATCTATCTATCTATCTATCTATCTATCTATCTATCTATATGCGTTGACTGTCCTTTCAAAATGTAAGTTACTGAGTTACTGGCATCTCATGTACCTGAATTCAAGCCATATTGACTGAAAAATTGGTGCTGCACAAGGTGTCAGCAAGATGGGTTCCGATAATGTTGATGATGGCGATACCCGAGGCGGCGAAAAACCCGGTGGCCGGGACTTAGCACATATGAAAATGCAGTAAACCCCCCGAAAACGGGGTTTTACCGCATTTTCCCTTTAGTACATCCCGCCCCAAATGAGGTTAACATGTTGTGAGTGTCTTTTGGCCACCTATCGTGCAAATCCAACCAGGTCTTTGGAACAATTCTTGACAATAGATTAGACTAGGATTCACCTTTTTGATCCAGAGACAAAAAGACAGTACATGCAGTTGAAACACTTGACTTCACCTTTGGTTTCAGTCATCGGCTGGCAAAATTGTGGACTCGTTTTTTTGGGATGCAGATTTAATTGTGTTTGTTGATTATTTGGCTTGTGGAGCCACTATAGCTGGTGACTACTATGCACAACTGATTTCAAAAGTTTGCGAGGCAATCAAGGAGAAGAGGTGGGGAAAGTGCAACGCGGGGTCCTGTTCCACCAAGACAACGCGGCAGCTCACAAGAGTCTCATTGCAATGGCTGCCATTGAGGCTGCAGGGTTTGAATTGGTTGACCACTCCTACATTTCACCAGATCTGCCCCCCCTAGCAAATTCTTCCTCTTTCCAAATTATTATTAAACCCCTATTGTTTTCATGTCTGAAGACAAATGTTATCCTTAATAAAACAAAAGTGTAAAAAATATACATATTGCTGCTGCAGATTTGTAAATGGACATAACCAAACACTGAAACATGAGAGCTTACATTCATAGCCATCCAAATGTGTCCAGACTCCAGAATCACCTGTAGGATTTTTCAGTTGTCTTATGGGTTTGCTGTATACAGTACTACCATACTCAAATGTGGGGGAAGGGGAGTTCCTCTTGGCAAGTGGCTCAAATTATGACAGCAATAGCAATGGTATATTATATGATTACTAGAACTGCCGCCACAACATGCACTTTAAGGGACAGAGCAGAGCTGCTGCATATGCCCAGTGGTAGCAGCTTCTACTATAAAGTGTGCTGTGTGTGAGTCCTCAATCAGTGCACTGGACCAGAGAGTAGTTACCAGGAAGAAGAGACAGGAGCCTTACCATGAGGTGTAAAGGCAAAAACACCTGGGGGTAAATTTACTAAGATGGGAGTTCTATTTAGATGGGATGTTGCCCATGGCAACCAATCAGATTCTACTTCTCATTTATCTAGCACCTTCTAGAAGATAATACCTGAAATCTGATTGGTTGCTATTGGCAACATCCCATCTCAAATAGAACTCCTATCTTAGTAAATTTACCCCCAGGTGTTTTTGCCCAGCGTGTATGCACAGCGATGATCGTGAACATCGCTGCCAGGAAATTAGCTCAGTGCATACACACTGAGCTATTTTCCCTGTGCCAGCGATGTTCATGGGTGGGTGAAGCACTTTCCACAGTAGCAGACTGTGGAAAGTGGTTCACTCAGCTTGAACAGCCTGAAGAGCGGCGTCGGGTAGCGATGATGCAGGGGCGCGCATCAGCGCTTACTGCTCCTCGCTAGCCCATAAACACACGACGAGTTTGAGCTCAAAGTAGCTCAAAATGCCAAAAGTGAGCTACTTTGAGCTCAAAATCGCCCAGTGTGTATGGGCCTTAAGAATGTGTGCTTAGAAAGTGCAGTACTGTTTCTGTTATGTTTGTGTATTTATTTATTTATTTATTTATTATGGGATGTTTAACCTTTTCCTGACCACTTATTTATATGATTTGATACAGCCTACACTATAGACCATCTGAAGTGTTAAATATTAATACTGTATTCAATACAGTATCCATTGTATAAAAAGACCATTGTTTACATTAGTGTCTAGGTTCTTTACTGGGTTCATTTACTGCCCCACCAGACACCTACACTTGCTCCAATGTTCCACAGAGTTGGAGATTGTGGATTGCAATTGGAAACCTCCCTCTAGAAATCCTACATTTGCCACTGACTACTAGCTGCCAAATTTACTGCTGCATAAAACTATATAGTGCTCCCTTAAGGCATTTACTGTTATGAATAACTAACTGATGTACAGTAGCACAATAAAGTTTCAAATTTTTTTAGTAGGATTGCTTACTAAAGTATATACTGAATATTGTATACTGAATATTGTAAACGTAGCCTGTTTTTGTCATACAGAGTAAGGGGCCTATTTACTAACCCATGGAGAAAGATCAAAGACCGCTAAGTCTTTTTTTTTACCTGTTACTTTTTCTATGTTATAATCTTCTGCAAGGCAACATAGGACACAAAAACCTTGTTAAGTACAGTAGCTATATGAATAAGAAAACTTTCAATAGTGACCATTTTACAACCATATGCAAATCATAAAGGTAGAAGGAATAAAAGAGTGCGCTGTCAACGGCAGCCCGTATAGGGAAGGTCAGTTCCCCAAAACAGATATACAGGATAAAAAGAAATTATACTGGCGCCGGCTGTTGGTCAAATAATGAAATTGCAGTATATAAAATATAACACTTGATTTATTTATACATTCATAAAAAACAAGATGAAATAAAAAACTCTCATTTCTCAAAAAGGGAAAATAGTATTAATATAGCAATTGCTAAAATACGTGAATCTAAAAATGCAGGATAGCACTATTTTTGCTGGTTATATATAGTGTCCACGGCTTCTGGCTAAGACTCTTATTTCCACATTGCTCACAAGTCATTAAGTGATACAATTTATTACCAGACTTGCTTCCGGATATGAGTCCCCCTAGGTATCTTGTGCAAATAAGATCCAGATGGCAACAGGGAAAAATCCGGGTCTGTGATGAACTTGTCTTGGATTCTTATCCAGTGGATGCAGAGAGTCCATATATCGCCAGGAAATCTGTTAAAGTATGTCCAATGCCAGTGGTCCTGCAGAGTGTGGCTCAACGCGTTTCGCTGGTCTAATCACTACCAGCTTCCTCAGCAAAAATAGTGCTATCCTGCATTTTTAGATTTACGTATCTTAGCAATTGCTATATTTATACTATTTTCCCTTTTTGAGAAATGGGAGTTTTTTTATTTCATCTTGTTTTTTATGAATGTATAAATAAATCAAGTGTTATATTTTATATACTGCAATTTCATTATTTGACCAACAGCCGGCGCCAGTATAATTTCTTTTTATCCTGTAAATCATAAAAGTAGTCTGGGACATAGCTTCACATAAATGCAGATATTTCCACTAATAGTGCTCAACCAGCCACAATAGCAATATGGATGCTTAACTCATGTGTGGCTTTTACTGTAACTCATGATCTTGTCTATGTCTACAGAAATACCATAAGACACAGATAAATCTTATATACAGTACATTGGTGTGAAAATTAGACAGAAGATAATAACACCAGACTTTTAGGTGGACACCGTCACCGTGACTGGTTGATCTCTAATACCTAGGTGGATCTGAACTAAAGTGATGATGCATTTTTGAGTAGGACTGGTTGTATTTTACCTGGCTACTTTACAGTTGTGCTTAAATTGGTATGTGTAATCGATTAAGGAATGTATACTACATAAAATAAAAATAATTTGTTATATCCCTGAAATGCTGTAAGTAGACTTTTATCATCTGCGTATGAATGTTCTAAATGTGATATTTTTTTGTGATGCCTGTTCCTTCTCGCTTTGAAAACTACCTTTATTGCCTGAAATATTGGCAATGCATTGAAGATGTGCTACAGCTGATCCTGGTTCCTACTGTGTTTTACATGCATTGCTTGATTAAAGTATGCAGTAAGTAACTAGGGTTACTGAAACTATACAATAAAAATAGTTATAAAAATGCACAGATTCTAAACATATCATATTTGGAAGAAAGGAGCTTCTATGCAGACCTATACTAAGCAAAGTGTAATAAAGTATGTCGATTGTAGCACTTTGAGAAGTATTTGGGAGGTGTGAATTTTTACAGGCAACATATTAAGTCGCAGCATAAACGGAGACCATTTGATGTATAATTGTGTTGTACTTACTAATTTGCAAACCAAATTGAAATATGATATATATTTTCTTGGCAACAACTCACATTTTAAAAAGAAACATTTCACACATTCCTGATATGTGGTAAAGACATGCTGAAGATGGGGATTTTTCCCCCCACATACATAATGTAAGCATATTAATGTTAGAATATAAATAAGCAGGTTTGTTACTCTAATTGCTGCACAGTCTGTCTTAGAAATTGTCACTGTTACCCCACCCCTCACAACATTAGGTGTGTTATGGACTCCAGTAGGTAACCCTGAATTTACACTCTGACTATGGTAGCCCTGACTGGTATTACACTGGCGTCAGAGCTGCGATTGTGAAGTTTCCCAAGTCTTGATGTAGTGAGGGCAGAGCTAAATACAATACAGTGAATATTCTACCATTATGCCCATGATACCATACAGTTTTCTACTATCATCACCTGCGTTATTACAAAGGACCACAGTTCCCTAAACACTCTATAACAATTGTGCAGGCTTGGCAACACAGACTACCACACAGCTGGTCTCCACTTGCCTCTAGTAAATAATGATAATTAGAGCCTAACATTAGCAATCTAATAGCTTTCTCAAAGACTGGGTTCTGGTGCATATATGATAATACATAAGATAATGATAATAGCTAATAATAACAAAAAAGGAAAATTTAATTTAAAAAAGAATTACAATGCTTACAGAATTTAACAAACACCCTAATCTGGCTTGGGGTACAGCTGGAAAATAAAGGTGCAGTCTCTCAAATAAACTGATCCCCAAAGTCTAACCTAGAACAAAAGACTTCCATACCTCCATACCTTTTATCACCTGCCCCCCTTCCTCCCTCCAATGAGGTCATAACCAAGTCTCTGAAGACTGGCTGATCAGTTAATTAAATCAGGGTCCATAATAAGACTGCCCACATAACTTTTAACTTAAGTATAAACAACTGCACATAATTTCCCTTGTGTGATAGCTACATGAAATATGGTATGTTCACATTAATCTCTATTATTTAAGCTATCAAATGAATAATTGCTCTGATGTGTTATAGGTTAAATCAGAGGTTCCCAAACTGTTTTGAGTCACAGCGCCCTAGAGCATCAGAATGTTTTACTGCACCCCGAAGCCAAGTTTCTTATTGAGAAATTTAGAAAAAAATATTAAATTAAGTAAATTGTGTTTATATGTCATCCTTAAGGTCAGTTATGTGGTGAGGGACAATATTTGTTTCTGTTTGCCCACATATTTTATGAATGGCAGTCACCAGCAATGGTTTTGCCTATTACATTGACCATAAATAACTTGAATTGGTCCTGGACCACCAATCCAAGACACCCCAGCAAGTGTCCGGAGGCACCCCAGGGTGCCACGGCAGACAGTTTGGGAACCACCGGGTTAGATAATAATTTCTCCCAAACCAATCAGTTGTGTCCCTTTGCATCTTGCCTGGGATGTGTTTGCATCACGGGCTTTAAGATGTGGCACAGCATACTGTAGCGGTTGCATGCATATGCACGCATGCACTACACACAGAAAATGGAGGAACACAGCTGCCACAGGGCGCTTTGCTTCTGCTACCTGTACACAGATGGGGAGGCAGCAGATACAAATTAATATGGGTAGCAGGAGGCTGTGCTCCTACAACCCAGGGATAAGAACGCTGGTGCTGCCGGAGTCAGTGGGGGCTTGCATATGCATGCGCCAGCTGTCTATTGTGCTGCAGAGACCACACTGTGCCACGATGCACAGGCATCTTGAAAAGCTGCAGAAAACAGCCAAGATGGGAAGGGACACATCTGTACATCCTAGTGCTTCTCAAATCACATCTGATCTGTATACAGAGCACATATACATTTCTGTGATTTTAGGAACTCCTAGCTGTCATAGAAGTATCAATTTTATGTCAAAATAGATAACATATTTTTTGGTCTTTGATCCTTTTTAAAGTCTGAATATCTTTTAGTCAGACGGATGTTTTCATTTATATGCAGCCCTAGATGAAAGGTTATGTTTACCAATTTCCTGTTGATATAAGTGTAGTTTACGGATGACATGATTCCATTTATTGAACGTACATTTTAATGAAACTACACCAGATCCCCTCTCAGCTTCCCGAGTGGAATCAACATTCTATTGATCTGTGTGGGCCAGTTCATACATACATTTGAGAAATAGTTTAATTTTTATTATTAATGGAGAACATTTTCCTCTCCACAATACCCTAACATGCCTATAATCTATACAAGGTGGATAATAAGTAGACATGACATAGCAAAATATTAGCAATGGCTGACCAAAAATAGTACTGTATGTATTATCTTTATCTAAACATTTTCTCCATATAGAGCACATTAAAAGAGTAATTTATATGAGGGCCTATTAATCCATTTTTTTAACAGCTCTATTCATTTTCATTTCCTGTTGCTGTAAAACACAATACTAAGAAATTATTTTTGTTCCTACTTATCAGAAAAGTTGAACTGTGACAGAGTGTACGATAAGAGCAGTCCTGAGAACACAGCAATATAGTGATTGCCTAGCAGTGCAACTGGAGGCCACATATGTACATAGCAAAATGCATGTATGAGCGACGGAAAGATCCCCAGCCCACCAGGGATTACATGGAGCTGTACAATGCTGTGGCATCATCCCATTATGTGTAGGGCAAAAAAGCAACCCTGCCTCTTATCCTCATGTACTTTGTCCCAGAAATAGTCATACAGCTCTGCTGTGTTCCTTACGCACAACACTTTCTTGTAAGATAATTACCAATCAGCCATAACATTAAAACCACTGACAGCTTAAGTGAATAACATTAATTATCTCATTACAATAGCACCTGTCAATGGGTGGGATATATTAGGCAGCAAGTGAACACTCAGTTCTTGAAGAATGTGGGAATAAAGGGAAAGCGTAAAGTACTGAGCAACTTTGAAAAGTGCCAAGGTGTGATGGCTAGACGACTGGGTCAAAGCATCTCCTTATCGGCAGGTCTTGTGGAGTGTTACTGGTATGCAGTGGTACTGTAACTAGCAAAAGCGGTCCTAGCAAGCTGCAATGCACCGTGTACAGACTCCATCTGGGCCCCCTCCTTTGTAGCCGGTAACGCTGTAGCTCTGGGCACTAGGGTCCCTAGAGGACCCTAGCGCTGTCCCAGAGCCTAAAGTGCATTTGCAGATCTCCGGGAAAATGGCGTTGCAGCATTTTCCCAGTGATTTATGCAGTGATGCTGCTGCGCCGTGGGACTATGGAGAGCAAGTATTAAAATGAATGGGTGTAGGGTGTGCAGTGTGGGCCCCCCTGGACCCTGTGGGCTCGTGTGCACTGCACAGACAGCAGCCATTATAAATACGTCCGTGCATTGTGTGTTCTGACACTTTTCTATCATAGCCAGCATAAAATGGTGAACCAATGGGCATTAAAGGCTCATTTATGCATGTGGAGAGCAAGGACTAGCTTATCTGGTCCTATTCCACAGAAGAGCTACTCTAGCACAAATTGCTAAAAAAGTTTATGCTAGCTATGATAGAAAGGTGTCAGAACACACAGTGCATTGCAGCTTGCCTCATATTGGCTGCGTAGCCACATACAGATAAGAGTGCTCTTCCTGACCACCGCCAAAAGCACCTACAGTGATAATACATACCTCCCAACATGACCATCTCCAGGAGGGACACAATGCTCTGCTTCTGGACTTTTCTCTTAATTTATGATTGCTGGCACCTGTGTTGAACAGGTTAATGCATAAGAAAGGTGTTTCACCACAGGTGATTGCAATCATACATTAAAAGGAAAGTCCAGGAGCAGAGCATTGTGTCCCTCCTGGAGAGGATCATGTTGGGAGGTATGATAATATGAGCATCAAAAGTGGACAGGTACGTATGTGTTATTTACCTGATTAAGCAATGGCATCAGGATGCATTATGGGAAGAAGGCAAAGTGGGCAGAGGCAGTGTGATGTTCTAGGCCAGGGGTAGCAGCCAACAGTTCACATTTTCCAGACCACATAGCTGGTGCACAGGTGTATTCCTTACTCACTAACACATTTAAAAATATCCACAAGTGGAGCTAATTACTTTACCTGTGATTCTGTGAGGAGACCTGGAAAACGTCAATTGTTGGCAGCTCTCGAGGACTGGAGTTGGCTACCCCTGCTCTGGGTAATGATCTGCTGGGTATATTTGGGTTCTGCAATTCATATATACATTTATTTATAATAAATGTGTGTATGTTCATGTATATACTATATACAGTATGTATGTGTGTGTATATATATATATATATATATATACACAACACACACACACACACACACACACACACACACACACACACACACACACACACACACACACACACACACACACACACACACACTGCATAAAAGTTATTTAGTCAAAACAATAAAACCTATCTGTGTTTCTAAAATACATTTCCTTATCTCCATGCCAGTGTATAGATAATGTGAAAATAGAGGGCAAAGATCTCATCTCTGTATTAGGCTGATATAAAAAAAAGCGGAATGAGAAATCCCCTTAAATGGACAGAACTAGGCTCCCTAACCTGCCACTCATCTCACACCATCCCAAGCTGCGAAGACAGTTCCTGCTTTCTATAAAATCCCTCCATTCAGCCTGTCACAACACTTCTGCTGCCGTCTAAAGATGATTTATTTTTGCTTTTTGCACCTAAAATGCAAAGCACTTTGCAAACATACCACCTGAAAATTACAAACAATAGAAAGAATAAATTGTAAACAACAAATATATATATATATATATATATATATGGCCATATCGTCTGCATTATTCCCAGAAACCGAGAAAAAAAACAACAGTATTTCTGACATAAACAGTATAATTCTGTGTTGTCGTTATTCATCGAAATTAAAACACAACTTTGCATTTTTCCTTTTTTTATTGCATGCTTTTAACTCTTATTAGATTTTCATGTGTAGAATTAATGACTCATAGACAAGATCAGTCAGTCTAAATTCCCAGATGACTGTTATCCATTGTATACCATTGTATGCAAATAGACCACATTTCATTTGTCTACAGTACTGTAGCATTATAATAATTTCATTGATCATTAAGGACATTAGTGAGCACTATGTTTTTCACCCAGGGCTTCAAAGCTGAAATCTATTTTCTTGCTTTTAGTATAGATTATTCTTAGGCTGAGCTGTTTATTAATAATAATGCAGCAGGTGGCCTGTAGTGAAGTGTCATCTTCCTTGTAATCCATCCCAGCATGAT